>NC_088884.1:53476947-54101947 GCF_037157495.1 Lathamus discolor
ATTGGCTATGTGACAAAATTGTGAATGTTTGGTGTGAAAGACAGTTTCCAGTGTTGTAGGTAATGTTTCACAGGACTGATGAAAGTGGAATTGTTTTCAAGCTTAAGGTCGTGTTTGTTGTTGCTGATAGCCTTACTGTTTTTCTCAAACCAGACCTTGTTTTTTTTTCTTTAAAAACTAGTTGCCACATGAAGTGTAGCATCTTTTCCATATGATGAGACTTCCTAACACTTGTGAATGCTCAGAAGAAAAAGAGCCATTATTGCCAAGTTCTGGTCCATCAATCAGAACACTGTCATTTAATAAACTCTGTGGTAGTTACCTCATTAGTACCGTCCTGTGTAAGCTGTGTGGGGTTTTTGAAGGAATGGAAGATAATTCCTCCTGCAAGCCAGTAATGCAGTAAGCCATGACTGTGTATTAATTTAAATATCTACTAGTGTGGCTGACTGATGTTTGCAGCACAACACCAAAGATGTTCACTTTCTTAATTTTCATAGAAAATTCTTGGTTTTATAGGTTGGTTTGCTTTGCTTTTTTCCTTCAAGAAGGCTGCTACAGCTCCATTTTAAACCATGGCAATTTTTATATTTTAGTTATTCCATGCTGGTCTCTTGTATCTAACAGTACTAATTCTTATTCCTGTCAGGTATAAGTTTGTCTATTCATGGGGCTGACAAGAGTGTGCAAATCTATCAGAGGAGAACTGCAGCTAGCTACCCAGTGTCACAGCGTCCACCTGTGGTTGGGCATCCTTCACTCCCACAAGCCAGAGGGTCAATAAAAATGGAAGCCTCATCTTCTGGATCTAGTATTTTGCCAGTCACTGGTGGAAAAGCAAAAACGCATCAGCCAGGTAACAGATTTGCCTTGACACCTTTTTAAGTTCCATTTCTTGTGTGATGTGCCATGATGTTGTGAAGTGGCATTATTAACAGCATCTGATCATGCTTGCATGGAGATCAGTCTTTTGATTGTCAGAGCTATTGACTGCTGTTTTGTCTACATTCAGTATGTTTTTGTCAGTTATAGATTATGGGGAGCAGCAACAGTTGGGACATCTGAAAGTGGGAAATAAAAACGTAAGTTTAATCATAAAAACCAACCATACAACATGGAGTGATTTCCAAAATGTCAAAGCAGAGAAAGCATTGGCTACTATTTTTAATACTGCTCCCCCTTATATATGTTTAACTCTGATAAGCCCTGAGCTAATGGCAATGCTGTAGAGGCTACAGGCATCCCCGATGGAACTCAGTAATTGACACTAGTGTTGGTTTTGATCAAAAGCACATTCCAGGGCATAGATCAAAGTCATGCTGCTAGAATGCAAACAAAACCTCTAGATCTGAAGGAGATTTTACAACATACATTAACTGGTTAACAAATTGAAACTTTTTAAAAGAAAGACAGAATCTCCTGGGAACCATCAAATTCTAATTGACATCTTGAGTTCATTCCTTGTTATGTTAATTGCCAGAGCTATTTTAGAAGAATCTTTTCTTATAACAGGGGACTACATTTGTGCTGGCCATATTCAGGCATTCTTCACAGGAAAATTAAACTCTGAATTTCTTTCCTGAGTAGAGCAAATTACAGCTGCTCATGAAGTGAGTTTTGTAGCTTCTGTATTGAAGGTCATCCACAATCTTCCAGGCTTTCTGCCCAGGAAAAGGGCATGTTGCACCCTGTGTGCAGCTATTTGGGTGCCAAGGGGCAGAGTCTGTTTATGTGGGACAGTTCTGTGTGCTGTCCCTTAGTGTACTTCCATTGCCTTGCAGACCTAGTAGTAAATAGCTTAATTTTTGCAGAAGCTGAAAATTTAGGTTATTTATTCTGGGTTGCTATGCAGGTCTAGTGCCATGAGTTTCATGCACACATACTATTTAGTCACCATAATCTTTGTCAATACAGATTAATTAAGAATTTACACTGACTCATAACCATATGCTTTGTTTATTTCAGTTCGTCTGTTCACTTGTTTGTCCTATTTTTTCAGCTTCTGTGTTTTTTCTTTCTGTACAGAAATTAATACTACAACTACAAAAGTGTTGTTGCTACTGAAGATATATGCTCATGATTGCAGCATGCTAAAGGATTGACAAAAAAACCCTGCATCAGTTTGTGAAAAAATAGTATCTTGAATGTGCACAATAACTGTATTCATTTTGAGCTGCTATGCATTATATGTCTACGTCTTGACAGATGTGGCTTGTGCTTTAATATTGAATAATGTACAGGCAACGTATGCTGGCTTCTGGTTAAGAAAAAGATCCCTTTTCTACTAGACCACAGAGGATTCCTAAAATGGAGCTCATTAGTGAACATCATTTGGCTGATGATTCTCTGAGGAATATAGCTTTCAGTACACGAGATTACTTTTGCCTATCATATTCTGCTCTTTAGACAATAACAGTATCTGTGACCTGCAGAGAGCATGCTTGGAAGCTTGGCATTTAGTAGTGCGACCTTCACTGAAGTTAAGAGGAGTTAGTAGTACCCAGAGCCTTAAAGGCAGCAGATTTTTATAAATATGTTGTATGACAGGAATCTTCTCTTAACCAACTTACAGTGTCATTGTTTCACCTGGAATGAAATAATGTTTTTATTATTTGGGTCTGACTGTTTAATTCTATATAAGAACACCAAATTTATCTCTGTATCCAGGTTAAACTACGACCATTTGAGCTCTACACAAGTAGAGTCTAAGAAAGATTATGGTCAGGCAGCAATAGTAATATATAGTATTCCTAAGAGAAAGTTTTAATTTAAATCTAAAATTGTATGTTATTCATTCTTACTCAGCCACAAATTAACAGCTGTATCTTCATAATTAGCCTTGTACACTAGCTGACCAATGGCAGCACCTTATCTAAGACGTATAAACATTATAAATAGTTATGGTATTTAAAAAAAAAAAAGTTCTGATATACATTAACCATTCAGGTAACAGATCTTGCACCACCATTTTCCAATTTGTGCTCCTGCTGTTGCATACAGTAAATTTCTCAGGTTTTTGCTCGGTCTAATTTTAAACAGTTCATACAATTTGTGTTCTTTCTTCTATTGGAGTGCTGTTATCACAATCAAGCAGGTCTCACTGTTGGAGTAGTATACATTATATTTACTCTGAAATTTCCTTTGTCCAGTTAACAAATACTCTGAACATGAAGACAGTCTAGCATGACAGGTTGTACAGAAAGGCATTTCTAATTCTTATCAATTGGAGGGGCTAGAACCGTGGAAAGAAAAGATGTGTATTTTTTAACTCTAGTAGCATACCACTTCTGTTTTCTGCACATTACTTTGTTTCCCTTGGCCACTTTTCTTCTTTCCAGAATGACACCTTCTATTATTTATCATGAATTCTTTTTAATTGAGAGCTGTTTCTTTTGAATGAAGTTCATAGGTAGTTTCCTGCTTAGGAGGAAGGACTGTGGATATTGTTCAGTGTTACCATGCTCCTTTTCAGCTTGCTTCATTGCCAGTTTTATTTCTAGCTGGTAAGGAGCCTGAGGCTGATGACTTCTACTGTTACTTTGGGTGTTAGAGTGGCTAATGAGCAGTAAGTTGTCTGTAATTTGCCTTATATTAAAAAAAAACCCGTCAAAACAAAACCAAAAAACTCTAAAAAATTGTCTTGTGCAAGCTTGCAAAGAAGCACTGCTCAACCAGGAGAAAGTAAACTCTGATTTTAAGCAGATCAGAAGGTATCAAGTAGCAAAACACAGAGGAAAATGGAGAAATGAGTGGAAGAAAATGGTTATTAATCGTAAAGACTTCTGATGCCTTTGCAGGTGTGCCTGTATGAAGGAAGTTCCTCTTAGAAAGGAGAAAAGCAAAGTAAAGTAAAGCAATTAGATAGCAAATTTAGATGCAATGATAGTAAGACAAATACACATTCCTTACAGAACCAGGGAGTATTTTTAGTTTTGAGAAACCTCCAGTTATCATCTCCCAGTTATGCAAGCAGTTGTGGTATATTGTGTCTAATGGGACACAAGGATACTGAAGCACAGGGTTCAAACCACCTGAGGCAAAGTTTTGGAAGCTGTAAATTGTTACAGCCCCCCACTATGATCAATGTGCCTGTACTGCACACAGGAGGCTTATTTTGAAAGCAATGGTAATCAGCATTTTGGCTGTTTGTAGGAGTAGCAGAACCAAGTACTGAACAATCCTTCAGGAGGTTAAACTGTCATCCTGGTTTGTCCCCTTGATGTTGGGGTTAGGCAGTTTTGGAAACAAAAAAATTCTTGCCTCAATTCTGATGGTGTTGCATCTTTTGTATGGAGTAAGGACTTTTCTGCCTGCCCTTCCCACTGATTTCAAATCAGGACAATGTTACCCTACTTATTCCTGTTGATGATGAATTCCTTTATTCTCAGACTCTGCAGAACTCGTCAAACCTAGTTTCTCTAGGAGTCATTATATTTGCTGGCTGTGGCAAAAATTGCCTTATTTAATAAGTCTAAGCAGCAGTAAAATGAATTCTTTCATTGTGTGAAACTCTGAAATCATCTTAGGACTTCTCTACTTGAAATGCTTGATAACAGCTGTTACCTGTTTTATAATAACAGGGATTCAAAGGTTCCCTAGCAAGATTTTTTTTTTTCTATGTTCTTCCTGTAAAGGCCTCTAGTTAATCCTTAATGTGTTTTGAGTTTCTATAGGAGTGTATATGTAATGACGTAGATATTCAGTTATATCACCTGTACAAATTAGATCCTCAGGCAGTCTGTGCACACAACAGGGAAGGGTTATGTGTGAGTCCATTTATTTCCAGAATTTAGTAAATACATAGGAGTCTTCAGCCCAGGAAATGAAGAAAAATATTCTAGAAATTTCTGCTTTCAGGATGTTACTGTTCAAAATACCTCCTTCAGAGCCAAAGAACAGTACATTTTGGAATGGAGATTCCTTGCTACCTGAAGTGATAAAGGCATATCCATGATATTTGAAAGAAATATAAATTCCATGGCAAGGGAACACTTACTGAAAGGACTGGTTTCTGGCATTAGAGTGGAAATGTAGTAGAATCATTGGAATTCAGTGAGAATCCTTTCCTTGGCAGTCTCTTGCTTTTTATGACAAATAGTACCTGATGTGTTACAAATGTTAAAAGAAGCTGTATTTGCATTAGGCATGCTTTACTTTTTGATTATTTTTTTTTTTACTTATCAAGCTGTAGCATTTTTATTAATGCCTCTAGTTATTGGGTGTGAAAAAAAGAAAGAAGAGCTAGTGGTGTTGGCCAAAAGAACACCTGACTTATGCGGCAAGGAAAAAACATGGTTCTTGAAACTGTGGCAATCTAAAGGAAAAAAGGAAATGTATGTTTAATGAGCTTAGTCACAACTTAATGAACTTAGAGTCATCAAGGAAGCTAGAACTGAATCCTTCAAAAATGAAAATTTACTGTGCAAAAGATACTCTTTTCTCATCACGAAATGTGCACATGCTTGTCAGCATTCACATTTGGTTGTGAATGGTCTTTGGAAGATCTGTATTAGTTAGATGTGATTTGTTGGTTAAAACACATTCTTTTGTCTTTGCTGACTGGCAGGATGTGTGGAATATATCTCTCTCATTAAAAGAATAAACTCCTGCAAGTAATTATATCAGAAAGCTCTGTCATTCAACTACTTCTTGGCAGGAAACTCTTACAAGGTCTGGGAATGGCTGATGTAAACTCACGTGAACATTTGAATTCACATTGACAGTAGTGCTGTATCTTATCTATCTAACACTATTAGGGGAGCAGTCTTTTTCAATATGGCTTCTGCTGCATGTATATAGAATTTCTTCCCATGTAGAATGAAGCATACAAAAAGCAAACAGATTTCTAAAACATTTATTATTCCCTCCATTAAGTTGATTTTCATATTACCAAAGAATAGATTTACAAGAAATATCCATATGCAGAAAGGACATAAATGTCAAAGAAACTAGCCTGCATACTTAACTGTTCTCTAGCCGCAGGCTGTGTTCAATGCAATGCAAGTTTGATGCACCAAATAAAATTTCTCCCATGTTTGTACCTCAAGCGTGAGCTGGAAGCACCTCCCTGCTGAATATAGAGACAGTTAATTTGCCTGAGTACTGATCCTCTGGAGCTTCCACAAAGCTCCTAATGAGAAGTGCAGTTTGCCTCAATTACAATGAAGACCTTTTTTCAGGGAGCTGAGTGACAGGTTGTCACATGGTGATTATGCAGTACTTTGAAATTAAGAGCTGAACTAGATAACAGATGATGCAGAGCCTGAAATCTTCTATCACTTTGCTTAGTCATTCAGCCTATTTCATTCATCACTTTTCTAGGACAAAAGCCACTTATTTGAAAATTCTTGTTCCTAAGCTAATGTCTCCTAAAATGTTCATTCTTGCACTTTTGCAAACAACATGTATAAAAAAAATGAATTCTAGGGACAAAGCACTGTTTTTTCAATGCCATCTATCTTGTTTAATTTGAAAGTATTTGAATTGCGCAGAAACTCCATCCTTCTATGTCAATTTTTGCTGCACATGACACACACAAGTACTGAACCTACCCAGGACCTGTGTACACTCTCAATAAGGGGCTTCAAAAATAATATTAACAGTTTTAAGTGGTGGCTTTGAGGGTGTTTTACTTCTCCAGGGAGGATGTCTTTATAAACTCATCTCTTTTCAAAGACTTATTTTTCTCTCCTTCCTGCTTTGATCAGTCTCCTCTTTGCTGTTGTAATATGATCTTTCATTCATTCTTGCAATCAGTTATGTATGGTTATTTTAAAATCAGTACTGCTCACCCTCAGATTTCGGCTCTCCTGGATATTGTTAGTTTACAACTATGTAGTCACCTCACAAAGCCTGCAAAATGCCACTCTCTGTGGATGTTCTAGATTATTCCAGCCTCAGAGAGTTTTCTCGCAAGGGGAAACTTGCCCAGAACAGGGACAGGCAGCCAGATGTGGCTTTGCACCAACCAGGGAATATTGCTGATCCCAAGGCAAGGTTGTAATGTCCTGAGACCAGTCTACCCTAAGTGTGTTAAAACAGTTAAGAAAATTCTTGATCACTCTAGCTTATGCTGAAGAAAATAGAAAATATACACAAAATTTTGCAAAATTTCTGAGAAAGTAATGGCCCATTTTTCTTTAAAAATAGCTTATAATTCAAGAAGCAATGAGAAAGACTTTTAATAATCAGTTATTATGTTCCTGTAATACTTGACTGAAAAATGTAGCTTTTTTGTAGCTCTATAGTTCTTCCTTAAAGGGGGTTTAGTATTACATAAGCCTCAGTTTCTAATGTAAAATATGTTTCATATATTCCAAAGAAAAATTCTTGCAGGTAGACTGTCAAAAGATGGAACAAACTAGCTTCTACTTTGGCAAAGTTGCTTTTGAGATCAGAAAAAGGATTTGACTGTAATAGGCTGTATTGTGTTACTAATTTCCACAAAAGGGTTGTTCCAGTCCGAAAGATAGCAAGACCTCTTTTCTAGGTTCATTCTGAAATCTCAAAATTAAGTAAGACTTTTCACTCTAATTAAAAAAATAAAAAAAAATAAAAAGGAGAGGGGGATGAGGGAGCTTGCTTCTTAAGTGAGTAGATATGCTACAGGTAAGTGCATCTAGGCATCAGAACCCACTAGAAATTCCAGCCAGTGGAATGCACTGTGGTGCCAAAAAAGCCCCAAAGCCCCAAAAAACTGCATAAAACTCAACATCACAGCTTACAGCAGGCATATGAAGAGAAGATTACATCATTTTTGATCTGTTACTTGTTCCAGAAGACAACTCCCATTAGGTGAAGCAGATAGCTGCCTTTCCTTGTTCGTGAGTGCTTGGATGTCTCAGGAAAGCAGATGTGCTCTCTCTATGTTGGATAATTCCACAGAGGCACCGTAGTTGCTGGTCATGTCCTTTGGGTGTGGAGTTCTGTACCTTATTATGCTTCAGAAGACCAATGGAGCACAAAGCATATGCATTTTTTGGGTCTTCATTACTGATAACATCCAGGGTACTCAATACAGAAAAAGGGAGATAATACTACAGTTTAGTACATTATTTAGACCTTGCTTTAGGAGCAATCTAGCACAGGAAAGGAATTCAGGACCTGTTAGAGTCCTGAATTTATGCCATTAGTCTGCTTCCATGAAACTGTGGAAGGTTTTTAAGCGTCATCAAAACTGCACATATTTTCAAGGCCTTTTGTGCTGCCAGAGTGCCTGGAAATGACAACTCTTGCTATTCAGATACTCTCCTACTGCTTGTGAAGGAGACTCTGCTTAATACCAGTTACTGAAAATAATCTCTTTTGGATCGGCACTGGGTGTGAACAGCCCAAAACTAGTCCATGCATTTTAATGGTAAAATGTTCTATTTCTCCTTAGTGGGTCTTAATTATAGTACATTGCAGGGCTCTATAAGAAAGGTCAACTGCATCAGTATTAGGGGCAGGATTCCTGCTGCTTGTGAGGTACTCTCAAAGACCAATTAAAAATCTGAGTAAGAATATTTTTAGATAATCAATACATAAATATTGCCTCCATTCTTCAGCTCCAATTTGTAACTGAATGATGACAGTTATCTTAACCTGTCCCTGATTAGATCTCCACACACCCACACTGGTAGGCTGGAAACACATCCTCTCCCTGTTATAGTTGAGGGTAGAATTCACTGTTCCAGTTTTAGTTTCTGTACAGGAGGACATGTTTCATGGGGTCAGCATGATAGCTCTTGTCTGAGACTAAAGAAGGAAAGGCTTTGTGGTGACACTGTATTTCTGAGCTTCATGGCCCTAACGTGCATGTTTAGGGCTTACGATGAATGACACTGAGGAGATTTGTAGAGGAAAGGGGCATTAGTAGCCATGAATCGTTATCATCTAGATGAAACCTTCCACTCAGAAATCAATAAATCTCCGCAAGCTGAAAGGGACAGACTGGGGATAGACTGGATGTGCTTGTGCTGTTCAGTTCCCTTTGCCTAAGCATCTGCTGTGAGAAATAGAATCCTGTGCTGGATAGATCTCTGTTCTTCTGTCCTGTCTTTAGGATGACCATTTTCAAGTTCCTATGCTATGTTCATTCCTCAGCAGTCTCAGGACAGCAGAAGTTCCCCAAATGGTTTAGCTGCTTGTACTTTATGTGGGAATGGATTGCCAGGATGTGTTTAGATTGTGGGCAGCGATATGCTATGGTATAACATGAGCCTGTAAAATTGGTTGTTACATTAAAATCCACCTGGAAGAGACATCTGGTATCTTGTAAAAACTGTCTTGATGTCCCATGTTATAATGAAGTCTTTGGTGCCCTGAAGTTATCTGCTAAGTCATGCCTCTTATCCCCACGCAGCCAGCTTTTCTGCTTTTCTCACCAGTAAATTGCTGACCTGATAACTGGGCAATATTTCTGCAATAAACAGTTTATGCAGCAAATACTTTCTTTCTCTCCTCTTTATGAATTGCCTGCTAACAACTTCTGATATTGTTAAAAGTAGATGGTAACTAAAGGATTTGTCATCCACAAGTAGTTAGATTTTTTCAAACAGGACAAATGCTTGAACATATGTAATAGCAATCTTTGATAGCTATGTTTATATGCACACTCACAGTATAAGAGGAAGGAGGTTAAACTAAAATACAATCATTCTTACTGTTATTTTTACGTAATGGGAAATGGGCTGAATTGTTTGGTCCATTTAGATCTCAGACTTCTTTCTAGATTCTCATATACAACATACAACTGTGCAGAAATGTATCTGCTTAGTTACACACTGTGGCTTTGTGCCATTTTCAGACTGCCTCCTGTAGATTTCTGTCCCAAGTATTATGACACTTTAAAAGGATAGTTCTGTCCCCAGCAGGAAAGAACACACTTCAGTGCCTTGTCTCTTTGCATTATCAGTGAAGATAAGTACTTCCAGGGGGTAATTCTAAAGGCTCATTGTGCAACACTGTCCGTCTACTGATCGTGTAAGGATCTGCACAGGAGCCATGCAGAGCCAAGTAATTGGTAATATTAGTCAAAGGAATATGTGACATGCTATGCCTGGGGCTTCTGCATGGACATTGGGTCCTTTCAAGCCTTAGGGCATTAAGGCATCCTCTGAGCATAGATGGAAAATGAAGAAAGAGGTTGTGTGCACAGCAGCCCAGTGGTTTGGGTGTTTATCCATGTGGGAGATGTGGATGGTTAGCTTTTCTCAACTGTTGTCCCATCTGAACTCACTGCTTAAGAGATGCCTTTTTCTCTTGAGCACAGTGTTGGTGGGTCTCACTGTCCCCACGCCTACAGGTCATTCTGTGCAGTGACTGAAACAGGAATGCAAGAATTGAGGCCTAGCAGGACCCTGTTCCTATAGCTTGGTGTTCAGGCTATTTTGACTGTCAGGTTGGTTTTTGAGGCATGTCTTTGCATCTAGCGCTGTCAATCCATTTAGTCTGTCATTGGCTGTGGAAAAGACATACATAGCATGAGACAGGTAAAAAACAAGAGCTGAATGTAGGACTCCCCACTTCTCTGTAGTTAATTGTCTAATGCTATCCATGGTTTAATGTAGAGAAGAACGGACGCTGTATGTCTTCAAAATATCTTAGTATCTGATAGATTAGTAATATTAGGTGTTTAGAAATCTCCATTACTGCTGCTTCTGGAAGATAAGAAAAGAGTTTCTATTAACATAATTAAACATATGTCATGCCTTATAGTGTATTGCAATACAAAGGAAAACTATTTTTAAATTGTTTTTCAAAAAGAATTCCGGTATTGTTATTACCATACCCTTGACATGACCATGCACAGAGACAGCTATGGCATTGGGTCTTCATGCTAAACAGAATTATTTGGATTTTGAATTCATTGGATTTATGGAAAATTAAGTAGCCCTATGTATTTACTCCAATAACTTTCAAAACTAATAAGGCATTTTTGTGCTATTACTCTCAGCTTTTGATTCTAGGACACTAACATGCAGACACATTATTTTATCCATAATCAGTGAGAAAACCATTAAGATAAATGGCGTTTTCTGCATAGTGGAAGATTTGATTAGCTATGCTGAATATTTAACAGAGTATATACTTTTTTCTTAAAGGTAATTGGTAAACTAATTGAGAGTATCAGGTTATACCCAAGTCCTTATGTATTTATAGACATATATGACAATCTACCAGCTCAGAGGTTTTTCAAAGGTCTGCAAATATTTATGCAGAGTTCACAATATTTTCAGTATTAGAAGTATATAGCGTACTATTGCTGTTATGGGGTGCTTTGACTTAAATTAGAAGTCTTTAAAGGTCTCTCTTTCAATGTGTATCATTACTTATAATTTATAATAATTTCAAAACTGTGGGTGTACTCTGTAGATACATGGTGAAAAATCCTGTGACCTACACAAGTAAATACCTCAAATTAGGGAAAACTGGGGTCTTTAAGATACTTCCAGTTTATCAGTACAGGTACATACATGCCAGCACTGCCATGCCATACAGAAGTCGCTGCAGATGTGGCACACAGCTGGTCTTACCCTTGTATGTTGCATTGTCTTAAATATAAAAATACGTCAGCACATTCTCAGAAAGAATTAAACACATGACTTTTCCTGTCCTTATCCTCACTGCCATCTTCAGAAGGAACACAAGACTGGAAAGAAGCATCAAAATGAAAGAATAAAGGGACCCGTCTCATACACACACCCATTGTAAAAGTCTGAGTGTTGAAGCTGTAAGGCAGAGAAGGCTTAAGTGGGAAGGAGCAAGGAGAGAAGGAAGGCTTCTGGGTAATAGCTAATCCTGGTTTAGAGAGGAGCCAAGTGCTGGGCTGGTGGGCCAAAATGTGGCAGGTTGAATAAAAGAACCTTTTTCTTCTGTATGGAGAAGAACCTGATCAAGGCAGGACAGCATCATGTGCTGAGAAGATACTTGTGAAAGAAGACATTCAGCGTTTGTCCTGACTTAAATAAGGCTTTTGATGGGAAACCATGCAGGTCTGAGGGAACTGCCCTCTTGCACAGCTGGTGTGTAGTAGCTCAGCTGGGAGTGAGTGAGAAGCATTCATGCCAGGGAGCAAGGACCACAGGAGAAAGGTGAGCATAACTCACTGGTATTACTGCCCTGTGCACCGGTGGCTTGCAGATCATCAGTGTTAACCTGACCTTATACAAAAGACCTTTTGACATTTTGAAAGATTCTTGCTCTTAAACCGCTGTGGGGAGGGGAAAAATAGGTCCTGCAAAAATGCTGATACTACATCTTTTCATATCTGTTCAAGAGGAAAACAAGACACTGATAGACAGAGTTATCCTTCGTGATGCAAAACTCATTTCTATGTGGACTCAGCCTATACTTTTAGGAACTTTTAGCTGTACATAGAGAGGACAAATCCTTCCACCTGGACAAAAGACTTGTAAGGAAACTCTAAAACGTCCTCAGTTTTGTTTCCTCTTTTTTATTTCCTTTGAAGAAGGCAAGAAGTTCTTTACTGTGAGGGTGGTGAGGCACTGGAACAGGTTGCCCAAAGAAGTGGTGAATGCTCCATCCGTGGCGGTGTTCAAGGCCAGGTTGGATGAAGCCTTGGGTGACATGGTCTGATGTGAGGCATCCCTGCCCATGGCAGGAGGGTTGGAACTAGATGATCTTAAGGTCCTTTCCAACCCTAACTATTCTGTGATTCTATGATTCTATGTCTACAGTAGAGTTAGTCAGTGGGAACCAGTGTTTTATGTTTAATATGAAGCTGACCAGGATGAACTCAAATGATCCTGCTGATATTAAATTTTGGACCTTTGTAATCACAAACGTATAAAGTTAAAATTGATTATATTTTCAATATGTGGCTACTGACCACACGTATTTTAAACATACCTAGTATTTCCTTCTCCTACAACTATATTTCTTTATTCTTCTGTTTCAGCTCTTTCATTGTTACATGGTATTTTGTGATATCATTAATACTTTCCTAGTGTAAAACTCTGTATATGACAGTTTGAAGAGCAGCAATGAGAAATTAAATAATTTTAATATAGGAATATATATCTAATATAATCACTGCAATAAGATTGATGCACATAGTTTATGCTGCAGGAGAGAAAATCGCTTAGGCAGAAATATGTCAGCCTTCCACCTAATGATTCATAATGAGCTATCTCTGAGCCACTGCTTTCAGCCTAACTTTACCTTGCTAGGAAGACTCATGTGTTTTGATTACAGATATTTGCATGCATTTTATGACTTGGAGAATAGCTTCTTTTTTTCCGGTGTGGTACAAGAACCAATATGTTTTTCATCTGTTGAGGTTTGTTGTCCAATGTAGTCATGGGGTGGATGCCAAGAAGACCCACTATGCTGTACATTTTGTTTCATTCCTGTCATAGAAATGAGAAATGTCAGAATTGAGATTAGTTATAGCTATGGATTTCACATGTGAGCATAGTCCTAACTAGCATGTCTAGGTAATGTTTTAAACATTGTCCATTTGAAACTGTACTTTTGTTGTAAATGACCTGTCTAGCACTCACAGTGAAAAGCCAGTAGAAAATGTATCTGCAAGGGAGGGATCCTTTGCCCCATGTTGATCTAGGTTTGCCTTTAGTGAAAAAGCTACCATGTGCATCAGCTTTCTGTTTTCTTTAAAGAAGAGGCTCTAGTGAACAGGAGTAACTTCTCTGTGGAAAGTACAGGCAATAGTTAATGTAGCAAAACAAACCTGCTCGAATTAGAATATTTGCTCTTGCTAAGTACTGCCCTGTTAGAGGTGGATGGCCCTGGGATAGGAGGGCCATCTACTTGACTAGCATACTAGTTATTTGCTACTTGTATTTAATGTTCATGCAGCCATTGTGAAAGTACATGGTTGCTGCCAAAATGATTTTTTTTAGGGGTTTTTGTATATTTTTTTTTAATAAGAAATCAGCTCACTGTACTGATAGAAGTTGCTGGTGCTGCCTTTTCAGAAAGGTCATTTGAAGCTGTAAATTTTTCTTTACAGAAACTTCCAGAACTGTAGACAAAACATTTGTTTTCACTTGCTGAGTTAATTGGAAATGAGGGAGGCAAAGAAAAGAAGCTGTGCTTTCAGAAAGCAACTGAGTCAAGTATTTCTATTCTGATCAACGAGCAGAATCTAAGCAGTAAAACTCTTCAAGAAGCCCTGGCTGCCTCAGTGAATCTCAAAGATCAGTTCTGTTCTCATATGTCCATTCAAAAATACAGAGTAAATGTGTGCCTTTTATTGTGTATTGAGAAACAGCAGCACTTTTTCCGTCAGCTTAATTTTATATTCTTTATTTGGGTGCCAAATTCTTAAACTCTGCATTTTTCTATTCACCCAAGTGCTGATGCTCGATTTCAGACCACAGTGTGAGATCGTCCATCTATAAATGTGATTTGCACATCACAGCACGTGTATAAAAATGTACAGTATTTCAAAAATTGGGCTCCAGGTGTTGACTATGCAAGAAAATAGGCTTTGACTTGTAAAGTTCATGTATGAAAACCTGATTGTGATATTTGGCTAGATACTAGATGCATGTAACAGGATCTCATCCAACAAGAACCTGAGTGTGTTCTTAATTTTAAGCAGACACGAAGTAACTCTCACTACAATGGGAATTACCTTGTTTAACATTAGTACCTTTCTACATAATTTGCTTCTTTGATACATGCGATCATTTTAATATTTAGAGGTATGTTAAAATTCTGGTTTAAGACAAACCATCTCATTCAGCCTCTGAAAGTGTAGTGCCTTCTAGAAATCTCATTTTCCTATACTAATTAGTAGACACGCTTCAAAGAAAATAAAGGGAAAATATGTTACTTTATGTATTATTTTATGCATCAGTGAGGAAATCGGAGTGAATGCTGTTAGCTAATTTAAAATTGCCACAGTTAAACTAAAACGTCTCAGTAAGATAAGAAAAATTATCTGATCTTTTAATAAAATCACATAAAATTTGATAAATTTATTATTTATTTCACTTTTATTTGATTGTGTTTCTACGGAAAGAGGTTCTTTCCCTTCCAGCCACCCAGTCAATATTGCATAGAGTTTACTCAGTGGGACATGTCACTGATAAAACATAAATCAGCAGCTGCTAAAGCAAGAAGAAAATGCTAAAGCTAGGCTAGTGATCCATCAGGAGCAACAGTGACACCAGATACTATCTTGGTTTGTGGTGTCAGAGATCTGTAGTAAGAGAAAGAAAATATCTTTGGGATATAGGAGAGAACACTGGGGGGGGGGGGGTGGGTTCCAAAGAGCGGGTAGGCTAATGCCTCTGTCCACCAACAAATCAGCAATCATTAGTTTGGCCAGTCCATGACCCATCACATAAGGGTTGTTTCTCTCAGCCAAAAAAATGCATTTCTCCCTCCTGCAAAGTGAGGGAGAATGGAGAAGGGTAGAAGCAGGTGTGCCCTGATTCAAGTCTGTTTATTGACACAGTGAAGATCATGGGAAGAGTGTCCCTGCAATCACTTATTTAAAAGCTATGTTGTTGGCAGATACATTTCTTTTTACCCTTCTGTCAGTGAAGGTAAGTTTGTGGTTAGCCATATATTATATCAGAAATAATAGGTAGGTGATTATGCCTAGAATTTCAAGTGAAGTCAGACTGGATGATGTCCTAGATCTGATACTTGTGCAGTGAGGCTAGATATTAAGGCTACTGTGAATCAGAGAAGTATGTAAGGCTGAATTGCTGGAAATTCCCCATACTGCAAATGGGCCAAATACAGGAGCAGAGATTTGAATGAAGCAAAACTTGTCTTGGCTTGATAGGCTGAACAGCAGTCAGGCTTAGGCTGGACATTTTATGATCACTTTCTAGACAGTACTTTTCATTATTTGAAAAGTGGCTTTGAAATTGATCATGTATATTCTCCAATGGTTTCATTTTATCAACAGGCCTGTGGTTAGATGGTCCATCAGATATCAATGCTTCAGGACCTCCATTGCTGCCCGGCTGTCACATCTTTTCTCCCTGGCCCAATTCAGCTTTGTTGAAGATGCTGCAGGGATTCTGCTACCTTCACGTCTTTTGAGGAGCAGTGATTTGGGTGTAAACAAGGATGGAGGGTTTGGGGGAGAGAGGTATTTTGTATTTGTCACTATTGTCATTATTTTGCTCTAACCAAGGTTAAAATGGCAGTTTTAAACTGGATTAGAGATGTAAATATGTAATCATTTATGTTACAAGTGGTAACTGAGTATTTAACAAGAAACTGAATGATATCACTTGCGAAGCTGCTCAACTGAGTTGCTGTCCATTGCTTACCTCTCTACCTCCATCCTATCATTTATGTAGGATATATTGTTTATACAGAATATATTGTTATGCCTTTTCTAGCAGCTGCAGTATTTTTCCATGGTCCCTAGAATTCTCTTCTGGGGCTAATCCTAGACTCCCACCTCTGAGGCCATCCGCATATTTCCTTAGACTGCTGCTATATGCATAATCAGCTGTCTCACTTAAGAAATTCTCTTTGTTCTACACCATTAAGTGAACTCCTGCTGTTTCTATGACAGATCACCTTTCAGGAATCTACAAGGGAAGCCATCTCTGATGTTAACAGTGGGTCTTTGCTGTGGAACAAAGAATACGCCAGGGCAAGCATGAGATGGTTTGAATTTATAGTATTTTAACATTGGGAAATAAAAAGAGCTGAAGTGGGTGTTTGTATACCCATTTTGAGATCTGTAGTTCCAAAAACAATGAAGGATTTTTAAAATAGTGTTAAGCGATTTTGTGCCCAGGAATATAATTCATGGCTCCTAGCAAGGCGGTGGTGAGATAATCATTTGGTGAGGGGAGGGGGAAGATATAGGAGGGAATTCAGAATGAGCTTGTTATAGGCAGACTGTAAGAGAAAGAAAAATGATTCCATCAAAAGCATGAGTGATTGCCTCTAGTGAGGCACAGTAATGGACTAAATGACCTGAAGGTTTCTTCTTCTACCGTGGCTTTTTTGTTGTGAAGAACACGCCTCGAACAGATGCTTTTGTGAAAGGTTTTGTTGCCACTCTAAAAACCAGCCACATGCCCAGTAGCTCCCTCTTTTTCTCTGGGTGTATCCCAGCACCCTGTAACCAGAAGCATAAGGCTCTTTGGCCAGTATCTTTTCCTGTCTACGCTCGATGCTCATCTATCTTTCTCTGCATGGAAAGGGTACGTTTTCAAAACTTCCTGCTTTCTTTGCTTGTGTTGAAAGAACACTGAAATTGGCAAATCTTCTGCCTATTTACATGTGCAAATCAGTTTAAACAGTGACTCACTAGCTGACAGTTGTGTTCTGCAGTGCTTTTAAAGAGCAGCCATTGCGTAGAAGTGTGAAGCCCTTTGAAACTGACTCCAGTACTGGAGTGCTTCCTAGACCACAGCATGCCATCAGCTTGGCATGTGAGAACTTATGGTGTCCTGTGGCTGAAATACGCTGTCCATGCTCTTCTTGTCCCAATAGCTGTTTTCTGTCTCAAGAGTTAATTCGTCCTTTGTGTGTTTTATTTTAGCCTGGTTGTTCCTGTAGTGCTGTGTCATTTGTAACAACAGGTCTTGTCTGTTTTCACATTTTGGAGTTAGTCTTGTAGATGGTATGGTGAGATGATGCTCATGGCATGGTGCCATGTGTTCATGTGAATGAGGGACTTGCCATTGGTGACTGATCATTACTGATAGCAGAGAATGTTGTTTTATTCTATTTAGCTCTAAGTCAGTCCATGTTCTATCTAAAGCTGCTTGGTTTGAAGAAAAATTGGTTCTCCTGGGGGGGGCAGAGTTAAGTAGCTTTATTCAATGTGTATGTTCCCCCACCTCAAAGCCTCTTGGCTGGATTTTCTACTGCCCTGTCACAAACTCCATCAATCTCTTCAATTTCTTCAGAAGGAAGAGAGGATTTGCAGGTTAACCGGCTGGAAACGCAAATATGGATAAAACCAGACATACAGAAGACAGATGTGGACTTTTCAGAAATTCTTAATGCAATACAAGAAAGTAAGTTATTCCTTGGATGCAGAATTTGGTTTATGGTAGAAGAATCAATTGAGATGCATTGAGATTATAACCAAAGGAACATACGGAGTGATTAACTGAATGATAAGTATGTATTACTACACTCTCAGAGAAAGTTCAATGGGTTATTGAAGGCCTGTAAGAAATCTTTTACTGAGAAGTCATGGTAAGATTTGAATTATTATGTGCCTAAGGATTCCAGCAGTATTTATTTCCAATGCAGAAGCAATCAGAAGTAGAATCATAGAATCACAGAATAGTTAGGGCTGGAAAGAACCTTAAGAACCTTAAGATCATCTAGTTCCAACCCCCCTGCCATGGGCAGGGACATCTCACACTAAACCATGCCACCCAAGGCTTCATCCAACCTGGCCTTGAACGCTGCCAGGGATGGAGCATTCACAACCTCCCTGGGCAACCCATTCCAGTGCCTCACCACCCTAACAGGAAAGAATTTCCTCCTTATATCCAATCTAAACTTCCCCTGTTTAAGTTTTAACCTGTTACCCCTTGTCCTGTCACTACAGTCCCTAATGAAGAAGAGTCCCTCTCCAGCATCCCTATAGGCCCCCTTCAGATACTGGAAGGCTGCTATGAGCTCTCCATGCAGCCTTCTCTTCTCCAGGCTGAACAGCCCCAACTTCCTCAGCCTGTCTTCATACAGGAGGTGCTCCAGTCCCCTGATCATCCTCGTGGTCCTCCTCTGGACTTGTTCCAGCAGTTCCATGTCCTTTTTATGTTGAGGACACCAGAACTGCACACAATACTCCAAGTGAGGTCTCATGAGAGCAGAGTAGAGGGGCAGGATCACCTCCTTCGACCTGCTGGTCAGGCTAAGATTCCTGTTACTTTAATCCATTTTTTTGCACTCTTGAATGTCTGTGTGAACTAATAACACCGAGCAAATGCTGCAGTCTGGGATCTAAGACTGGATTTGAAATTCCAGCTGTTTGGATATATTCATGTTTTTGCAGCTGGAATTTATTGGGAGTGGAAGCATCACAACAACTGAATGTCTGCATGTCTTAGGTAGAAGTGAAAAGAGACGGTTTTACGCAGTATCTATGACTGGTGTGGGCTAAGAATTGATAGGTCCACCCTTTTTAAATCCAGCTGCAGAATAAATGGAAGACTTGTGCTAGAAGAATTACTACTGTAAACATCAGTGGAAGACACACACCCCCTACTCAAAACTGATGAAACTCTGGAATCCAAAAGATTCTGTAATTTCAGAGGAAATTTTCCTTAGTAGATTGAAAAATTTTATGCAGGCCAAGAATCAAAATGCATGGTATGGCTTTCTGGTTTCCTTCTTTTCCAGTTTTATTTTAATCTATGTGTTTTGTGTAGCAATTTTCTAAAGTGAGAAACAGCAATTTACATTCCTGAATGACAAAAGATGTATAAGAACATATAAACCCCTGTAATCCACCTATTTTTGCCATATGAATAAGGAACAATACAGTGTTAGCATTGGGTTGTTTGGTGGTGGTATTAGTTTGGGGTTGTAAGGAAAACTCTCAGATTAGCTTGATGACAGGGGTAATTGAATCAACTTCTTATTTAAGCTGTAGGTTTAGGGTCAGTCCTGTGTTTTATAACTTTAAAAGCTTTTCCTAGCAGGAAATCTTAATATAAGATTTTAGCTTCTCCTCTATTCTCTGCAACTCCACAGCCCAGACACAGGCCTCGTGCCACTGGGATGTGGACCAGAGAGGCTGAAAAGGCACTATTGTCTTTCAGAGGCTGAATAGACAAGATACCTAAACAAGGATGAGAAAATTCAAGTTGGGAAGGACCCATTTTGGCATACAGGAAACAGTTATCTTCTCCATTTCAAGTATATGCCTGAGGAGAATAAAAATGGATGATTTGTTTAAAACAATAAGACGTCCAGATTAGATTTATTAATGGTGTTTGTCCAAAACAGCTTCTTTTTTAAAAATGACCATATCTCAAATTCCCTTAGTATTACATCATATCTCAGTGCCATACACTCTGATTATATCCCAGTGAAGAATAACCCCAAATTTTCATTCAACAGGGCATAGGTTTGCTCATAATCTCAAATGGTAAACGTCTAGATAAAACCCCTAGTTTCTTTCAAAAGTAGGCTAATTTTCTGTGGTCATAAAGAAGGCATTCATCTGACTTGAACATAGGGGTTTGCAGTGAAGGTATCAAGATCTGAACTTATTGTCAAAGCTCCCTTTGTGATGAACAGAATGTAACTAGCATGTCTACAGCCCAGTTTGTCTCATTTTAAAACAGGTGTCTCATCTAGAGTAGATGACCTGCAAGTTGGAAGTGGCCATTTGCCTCTGTTGCCTGTACACAGAATTTAGGGAGATAAACTAATGTGAATCAGGACCACAACTTAGACACAAACATCCACACTGCAGTTGTGGAAATGTGGGTGATTCCTACCCTAAGTAAAACAAATATTGCAAGTGATTAATGGATATAAACTGAATAGAATTAGGCTCCCAAACAGTTTTAGCAATTTGAATACAATACTAAACCTAAATAGCATCAAATAGTCTTTTAAGAACTGATACTTTGATTGATAGATTATTATTCAAGCCATTATACAGTTTTTGCAGCCTTGGGTACTGTTCTTAATTTATGCAGACCAGATGCAGTTGCTGTTGGGAAGTTCATCTCTATGTACCTCAGCTACTTTTTCTTCTGGAAAGACAAAAGGATTGATATGATTGTACGACCTAGTTTGCAAAGGCTTGGTATGGGTCTACGGCAGTGTCTTGTCACCTGCAGTCTGTTCTGAATATCAAATACTTAGGATAAACATGCCTAAATACTCTTTTCTAGAGTGGTTGCTCTGAATAATCATTTTATTCCCAGATTTTTGTTAACATTGAATGAAAATTTTAAACGGCTAATAATGCTTTTAAAAACTACATTCTTTTCTTGCTAATGTGAGTTTCCTGAGTATTTCCCTATTCAGGAGGTGCCTTATGCAGCTTTAATTAGCTGATATGTAGAATCGTAGAATCGTAGAATCATAGAATGGTTAGGGTTGGAAAGGACCTTAAGATCTAGTTCCAAGCCCCGGCCATGGGCAGGGATGCCTCACCCTACACCATGTCACCCAAGGCTTTGTCCAACCTTGTCTTGAACACTGCCAGGGATGGAACATTTACCACTTCTTTGGGCAGCCTGTGCCAATTCCTCACCACTTTTGATATAGTCCAGGATACAATTGGCTTTCTGGGCTGCTAGTACACACTGCTGACACATGGTCATTTTCTCATCAACCAAATGTTGCTTACTCACAAGCCTGTACTTGTGCCACAACCCCAGCCAGAAGCAGAGTAGCTGCAGGGCACTGGGGACAGCCATGGCCCTGGTCACCAGGTACCTCCATGGTGCTGTGGAGCCATGGTCAGACAGAGCAGGGCTGTGGAGGAGGTTGACACCAACCCTGCTTTGGTATCAGTGGAAGAGCATCTGCTTCTGGGTGGGGCTGAAATTGACCTAGGACCTGGGCATTCCAGTCAGGGACAGTCAGGGCTGGGGATGCCCTCAGGGACATGGCAAAAGCTAGCAAAGGCTTTCATGCTTTTTTTCCTAGTCATTACACTGACAAGATGGACTTCTTGTGGAAAAGCAGTAGATAGCTTTATTAAAACAAAACCAAAAGACAAAGTGATCAGATCTTGAACTTTTTTCATGCATTTTTGTAGTTTGCTTAAGCATATGAAACTTGCCATTGTAGTAAAGGTAATATTGTAAGATATCTGTGGCTTTTTAGAATATTTTTCAAAATCCACTTTACATTGACTCTCACTAGATTTAATAGAAAATAATTTGATTCTCTCCTTTTCATTCTCACAATCTGGAAGCCAGAAATCAGTGAGCTTCCCGAGGCAGGGTTGTTGATCCACTGTGTAGTTACTGAATTTTGCATTTAACATGATAAAAAGTTCTGGGCTGTGTGGCATCTGTAGGAAAGCCTCCTTGGAGTAAAGATTGGTGAATTGTATCTGCTAGCCTTACTGAGTGCAGAAAAATGTTTGTATCCATTAGTCCAAGTAGATGCTGTAAAAACATAACATGTTGTACAACATGATGCAGAAAGCTTCTTGATTTTTCGTACTCAAAGTATTCTGCTTTGCAAGTCTCTGCTAAATATATTTTCTACTCAGTATTTTATTATACTTTTATTATTTTATTCTCCAATATTGGTGCTTTTAAACCAAATAATTTTTCCACCATTATTAATATGTAGAAATTCCAGTAAGAATTTTAAAGGAAATTCATTTTTTAATGTTACTGATAGCCCTAAAAGCTTCCAAAGAGCAGTTTCTGAATATTGATCTTCAGCTTTGCCCAAAGCTGGGATATACTTGATGGCATGGTATGACAATTAGTAATAAAATGACAATTAATGAACAGAAACATGATCTCTGAGCATGCTTCCATATTGCCACACAAAGTTGTAGTCAGGTCCCATTTCTAAATGAAAATTCATAATTTTAGGCACCTAAAATGAGAGTCCATCTTCAGAAAGTTACAGGAGTTATCTTATCTTTGAGTCCTACCTAAATCAGCCTCTTGCTCCAAAGTAGATTGTAGACCCACTGAAATTATGCATGAACCCTCACTCAGAACTTCCCAGCATTCAGTTTTCAGAATATGTGGTTCTACTCTATTTGGGATGAAAATATCTGTATATCCATGTTTTTTTTTCAAATCCTCAAGGGATTCTGAATTATCAGGTCTTTCAATGTTTTTCCACAAAATAGAATATGCAGGGGAGAAAAGAACTTGCATATTTAAGCTGATCTAAATCCAGGGGGAATTCTTAATATCTTCTGTATCAATGTGCATGATGCTCTGTATTCCTGTTAAATTTCACTGCTTAGAATGACATGATTATACACTAGCACCAGTTTGTCTCCAGAATATACATGATAAAATTATTATATATCGTTCTGTTAAGATCGTTTATGGATCTATGCATATCATGATCTGAAGGAACAGAAAAGCTGGAGCCCTGGTTATTCCTTTTGGCTGTGTAGGTGTTCATGTCTGTTGGAGTGGAGTGGCTGAGCTTGCTACAGGCAGCAGGAGAGTTGGCTAGGAAGTATCATCAACCTTATTAAAGGAAACAGGATTTGGTTTTATAATTACTTATTTATATTCACAGAAAAGCATTTTATTAATTTTTTTTGTAAGTAGCCAATGAGATTTGGGACAGAAAATGGTCTCGGCAAATGTTAGGTCTCCATGTTTAGTGTCAGTGACTGCAATACTAAGAGTGTATTGTCAAAAACATACACAGCACCACAATTGTGTAAAAAAACCTGTAAAGAACTCAACTTTCTCACCAGCAGCACACCTTTACTACAACTGAAAAAAAGGTGACAAACATCTTTAATGCTGATGAGGTAGTTAAGCATATCTCTCTCCTAGTTATGAAGCTAGCAACTAGCATGCCGATGGCGTGCTGTACCTCTGATTGGAGCAGTTTTCTACTACAGGCAATCTGGACAGGTCCTGTAGCTAATTTCACTAGTGCTGTGATTCACTGCTTCCACAACTTCTAGTAACTGCTGAGATGGGTTGGATTTTAATGTGACCCTGAAATAAGATTTTTTTACTCCTCACAAGTCTTCAGAATAATTTAGTAATTCTCCGCTTGAAACCCTCAGACACATTCAGTCTCTTACACACCAAGTTGTGTACTGCAAAACACTGACTTAACCATATTTTGCAATCTAAAGCATTACTGGCACTTCAGGAAGCAGCAACTCTAATATCTCAAAGGCCTCATCTTAATTGCCAAGGCAGTCTTAATGGCAGGTAAAAGCTAATTCTAATTCCCTTCAGCATAGCATACAGGCAAAACTTTCATTTTTACATCTTCCATTGCCTCTGCAACAGATATATATCTTGCATAATCTTCAGAAAGCTTCACTATTTAATTACTTTTGTATTTTCCACAGTTATTTTCAGACTATATTGAGGTGTTGATCATATACAAGATCATGTGTTGCTCTCAGGGAGGCATTCTGCTAGTTTTAAAGTGAAAAACTCCATCCTGGATGTTTGTCTCTAATGGCATTCCAGCACTTTTCACAAAAGTAAGATCGTAGAATCGTAGAATCATAGAATAGCTAGGGTTGGAAAGGACCTTAAGATCATCAAGTTCCAACCCCCCTGCCATGGGCAGGGACACCTCACACTAAACCATGTCACCCAAGGCTCTGTCCAACCTGGCCTTGAACATCGCCAGGGATGAAGCATTCACAGCTTCCCTGGGCAACCCATTCCAGTGCCTCACCACCCTTATGGATAAGTAAAATAAATGGACTGCTAGTAGAAACAGCCTTAAAATGGCAAGAGTAAATTAATAACGGCAAAAAAAAAAGGATGTTTTAGACCTCTGATCTGTTCACAGACTATGATGTTACACACAATTTAAAAGAGAGTGAAGTGGGTGAAGGCATTACTCCCAATAACTCTACAAAAGCTGGTTGGGATCCTGCAGAATAGAGGGTGCTGTCTAAAACTGATGAATTATGATATGAAGTATTAAGCAGGGATTAAATATTGTGCAATACTAATACTGAGATACAAAGAATGATAGTAAACACAAGGAGTACTATGTTATTCCAAAACCTTTTAATTTGGTGCAGTATTCCTTATCGTAATGCTGTCTACATCAAAAAAATACTGTTACAAGTATTAAAACTCAGAATCTCTATTAAAAATTATGTTGCTTAGGTTAGCTCATTTGCCTAGTGGATTAATTTGACGTGAAGACTTTTCTGTTGTTTCTGAAATTTTTAGTGGCTTTCTAAGCAAAAATATTGTAACCAAAAATACAATGTATGCCATTAATCTTGTCCTTATTTTATGCATGAAAATGAAGAAGGGTTCTTGAATATCTTGATAGGGTTTTCTTTTTTTATCTAACTACAGCTGTAATAACACATTTAAGATACTGTAGAAGATGTACAAAAAGGGAGTAAGCTCTTCTCTGTGTTCATGATTGACAGGAAAAGAATAATGTATTTAAATTGCAGCATAGGTACATAT
The DNA here is from genome assembly GCF_037157495.1 of Lathamus discolor. NCBI lineage: Eukaryota > Metazoa > Chordata > Aves > Psittaciformes > Psittacidae > Lathamus > Lathamus discolor. The sequence continues at coordinate 53,502,006 of NC_088884.1, forward strand.
TCAGGACAAATATTATGAAGAAAACTTTCTCCTGCTTCTTATATTGAAAAATAGGCCACCTGCAGAGGCTGTGGAGTCAGTATCATCAGAGATCTTTTAAAAAGGTTTCTTAAACTTAGCTATAGCCCCTGAGGAAGGGAAAGGTGAAAAGGAGGTCACAAAATGCTCATGATGGTTGGCAACAGCTAATGGTTGTTAATTTCTGGCAGCTATTTGGTCTCTCTACAGCAGAGGGATGGATTTTTATACCTGCAGCCAGTAGTTAGATATGGAACTAAGCTGCCACCAGCAATTAGAGATTTTTGTCTGTTCCCTTTTAATATAAATTCTTGTCCACAGGAATTACAACTACCTGTCACTAGGTTAAGGAGGCTGCAAAAGGATCAGAAGGTTATTGCACAAAAGAAGAATGATTCTAAAAGTCACTCAAGTTTGCAAAAATGTGTGAGGAATAGTATGTTACACACATTTTTGTCAAGAGTAATAGGTATTTGATCCTACTCTGGTCTGGGGAAGAGGCTCAGTAGCTGGCTTTTGGGGGTCCCTTCTAACAGTCACAACTCTACGGTCATAATTCTGGATTTTGCTAATTAAACATGATGTTGAAGAGATGAAGTCCATCCACAGCTGAAGCCTGATCCTCAGCCAATGCATCTTTCTTCTCCTTGCACACATCTCTTCATTACCCTTTTGCACCAGATGCGCAGTAGTGTATGGGGTGCAAAGGTGGACCTTGCTGTCTGCAGCCTGCACACCCTGTGTCTCTCATCCAACAGCAGCTCGGTCAGCAGATTAATGGCCCTTATGTGGGACTGTAGGCTTGCACAGCAGTGCTGCCCCCAGCTTCTCATTGCCTCCTTGCTCAGCAGAGCAAGGAATATCACCCTAAAGCTAACGCTGCTCTGATCTTGAGTACAGTGCCAGCCTTTAACTCATTCCTTCTACTATTTTTGGTTTTAATTAGAGTAAAATTATCACATGACCTGGCATTGCATGAAAGTGGAGGAAATTCAACTCATTTACCAAAGCACGTATCTCCCTTCAGGGCACCACTGTGACTGGGGGTTCCCCATGAGGGTTGCAGAGCAGGGCCTGGCAGCCTCGATCTGTCCCACTGCCTGAGCCAGGGAGAATGCTCAGGCAGCGGGACACTAGACCACATCCCTAGGTGCCACATCTCTACATGTCTTTTAAATACCTCCAGGGACAGTGACTCCACCACTTCCATGGGCAGCCTGTTCCAATGCTTGATAATCCTTTTGGTGAAGAAATAGTCCCTAATATCCAGTTTCAAACTCCCCTGGCACAACTTGAGGACGCTTCCTCTTGTCCTATCACTTGTTACTTGGGAGAAGAGACCGATCCTACCTCACTACATCCTCCTTTCAGGTAGCTGTAGAGAGCAATAAGGTCCCCCCTGAGCCTTCCCTTCTCCAGACTAAACAGCCCCAGTTCCATCAGCTGTTCCTCATCAGACTTGTGCTCCAGATCCTTCACCAGATTCATTGCCCTTCTCTGGAGATGGTCCAGTGCTTCCACCTCTTCCTTGCAGTGGTTTGATGCATGACCTGGGGCTGTGCAGCAGGTAGAGCTGAATGTGCCAGATTTATATGCATCAAAACATGCCAAACTGTGCAAAGACAAACTTCTGCCCAGCCTTATTTACTTAATGTGTTTCAGTTAACAGTATTTATTTGACATCTGCCTCTGGCTGCCCCACAAGTCAGTATGACCTCTAACTTGATATTTTGTGTACTAGGTTAAAAATATATTTCTTAATAATATAAGAAATTTTCAGAGACCATACTAATCCAGAAGGTAATTGCTTAAGCCTCTTAGCCCAAGAGATGCTGAGGAGATACTAATGTATCAAGAAGATTGCTTATTTGTCATCAGAGAGGTGATGTGGTATCCTAGATCTTTAAGTGTGTCACTGTTGAAAAAAGCAGTCTGCCAATGTGCATCTGATTTTAAACTTACACAGTATATACTTACACCAGAAGTAAAAAGTGTGATTGTTGATGGTGTTTAAATGGGTGTCTTTATTTGGTTCAGTGGTGATTTGAATGTATATTTTTATTTTTGTTTTTAGTAGCTAAGGATGTCAACATTTTTTTTGATGAGTTAGAAGGTGTGAACAGCCCTTCCAAAGATGATGACTCCCTGCTTCACCATGGTAACTTGACCAGTACCTCTGATGATGCCAGCAGGTTGGAAGTTGTGGGAGAGGTAAGAATTATTAATGTAATAATTATTCATGTCCATTACAGAAAAGAACATTTGATTTTTGTAAATTGATTTTTTTTAAATTGTATTAAATTAAAATGAATACTCATTTATTGCAAGTCAGCTTGTGTCACCTTTCCCATGGTTACTGATTTTCCATTCTAAGATTATAATGCTGAAATATAAAATAACTCAAGTTAAAAGGAGGGTTTATTGATTTCATGTGCCCCCAGTGTAAAGCCTGTGCATGCCTTTGCTGTCTGCTTGTTTTTCAAAGCATCCAAGTCTAATGCTTCACTGCTTCTGAAAATAAATGAAAAGTTTTCCTATGTTAATCATTTGGGGGGAAGGAGGTTAATTTATCATAAAACTCATAAGAAGCATTGAGTATCACGTATGAGACACATTCCCTTACAGTGAAGAACAAATGACCTGATGGTGCATAACGGTTATTCAGAGAACATACCAGAGAGGAATCATTCAGCACATCACCCGTTTTAAATCTTACCTTAAAGCAGATGAAGCATCATAGATCCATGGTGGAAATTTGGGCCTAAATTCCTTTTTGTGTCCTTTGTGCAGAAAGGAACATGGTACCTTTTAACTTTGCCTCCAGCTGCTCTACAACCCATGGATATTAGGGCTGTCTCTTCAGGGAGTGGAGAGACCAAGGACTTGTCTTTTTTCCCCCACCTCAGGCATCCAGACTACTCACTGGAGTACTCTGATTTTACCTGCAATCTGTGCCTGGGGATTTTTTGGCAGAGGGCTGACTGCACAGATCAGAACTGACAAGGACCATACTAACAATGAAAAAACATTGGAAACCGTCAGATATGGCTGAAGCCCCTACCCTGACCCTGCTTGTTTACTAGTTCAGACAAAGTTTAGATGATGTAATTACAGATTGTGTGCTTTTCAGGAGCTAGATGGTTTTGTGGCGCAAGTTCTTATGTGAAACACTGCTAAGAGTTTCACGTAAGAACTGCTGAGGAAAGAATTGGAGATTTTTCTTGTGCTGGAAATTCAGCCCATTGAGAACTGTACTCCTAGAATGTTTAGACAGATAATTAAAGCAGCAAAATTCAGGGCACCTAGAGATATGTTTGACCTTGCTCACAATTTTACTTCAGCTTAACTCATTGCTCTTCCCCAGCTTCCTGTACAGCTTGCAGGGGGCTCTCTTTGCCTTTTTGAGCTATAATAGGTTAATCTGACATGATATTCCTGTGTTACATTTTGGAATCATGTACCATATGGTCTTTAACAAAATAGCACAGGTGAAAGACGCATGATCTTTGCACGTTTAAGAGGAGGATGGTCAGAAACTGAATTATATAGAGCAATATATGTGCTGTTAATTTAGCAATACCGCAAAAAAAAGCAATACTGCAAAACCTTTTTTCCCCTCTTTGTTGTCTTCATTGGGTTTTTTTTAAAGTGAAGGGGAAAATGTCTGAGGAATATTTTCCTAGTTGAACAGATTCATCTTTTTTTCCTGCATAGCCATAACTGAGGAATATAGTAATGTAGGTCATTTATATGTATGGGGGGCAGAGGGAAGGGGGAGAAGAAAACTGAAATTCCTAACAGGAGCTGAAGGATCCTGTAGCCTAAAAAACAACAACAACAACAACAAAACCGACAAAAAACCCACCAAAGTAGTTCAAAGTACTTGATCCCTGCTTAATTCCTAAAGATGTACTGTTTAGATGTTGTTTGGTTTGTATGGGTAATATGGGAGCACAACTGTATAGTGGTAGGGTGAACTCTGAAGCCTCAAGCTTCCTTTCAGTCTTTCAGTTTAGTTTAGTAGCTGTAAGAGCCTGTAGATTCCCCTTAATGTCATCAAGACAGGGGATCTGACACCAGCGAAACTCTCTCTCTGAACATGTTGCTGTTTGGTTTTGTTTTGAAGGTAACATTGCTGTTTAATGTGATTTCTAGCTGAATTTGTTAAAATGAATTTACAATTAAAAAAAAAAGAAGAAATTACAAGGACATGCCTAAGGTTTCTTATCACCTTTGTTTAGCTGACAAGTTGAAATATTGTTTACTTCAACCTTTAGTTGTTCATGCTCAACCAGAAAAACAGTGAAGACTTTATGCATGGAACTTTATCAATAGTTCCTTAACAGATGCAGAGCCAGATTGAGATTCAACTTGTCCTTTGGCTAGAGATGGTTTTTGTTGTTGTTGTTCCATTCAAACAGAGTGACAGTTTGAGCAAATTTAAAATCACATTTCCCTTTGTGTGCATTGATTGAAATACTTTTAACCTATGTCAATATAACAATTAGGTATACACTTTACAATTTAAATCCAGGGGCATATTATCACTAAAATATTGCATTACTTTCACTGAAGTTTCATTTTCTAATAAATGGAGTGGCAGCAGAAAGAAAGTAAAAATTAGAAGAAAAATTATTTAGGAGCTGTATTCTAGGTTTGCATCCATTCTGTATTTCTTTCTATGGAGTAACAACTAAGTGTTCTTTATCCAAACAAGGGAGAATGGCTCCTAATTGTGGGTCTGAGAACATGAAAACTACTGCATTCCTTGGGAAAGAATTCCCAATCATACAGCTTCAAATACACATATTACAAATAAAGCTTCAAAATAGAGCCAGAAATAATAAACTTCTTGCTAGGATGAAGTCTTCACAGTTCTTCCACTTCCTTACAGCATCCTTTTTCAGTTGGAGGAATGGAGATTTGTCATACATGACTAGACCACTTTTCCGCAAAAAACTGCAGTCAGATACGATTATATTTAATCATATTTAATCAGTTCAGGGAAAATTAGTTTTGAAGTCATAACACAGGGAATCGAAATGCAATGTCTGGAGAAGGGTCAGCAAAGCTCAAGGTAGAAGAAGAGTCTCTGTCTAGAATAGTGTAAGCCTGGAAGGCTGTGAACAGTGCAAAAGCCCTGCAGCTGGTATTTCCTGACACTGCAGGGCCAGCCCTTACTGTCTCTTTCTCATGAGTTCTTGTAAGCCCAGGATCAGTCTATCAAGCTGCCTTACAGGCTATAACAGAAGACAACAGAAAAGGTTCCTTCTCAGAGGCCTTACTAGTCTAGTAGGATTTCTCAGTCTGTTTTTGACATACTGTGTTCCTAAAATTAAAAGAACCTCCAAGTACAGATAAGGGTGTCTAGGTTGCTTTTTTGAGCAAAAAATTACAATACCATTGTTGGGAGTGCTTCACAAGTGGAAGAAAAAGTAGTTGTCTCAGGGTGTCATATTTATAGAGGAAGAAGTCCTGCAAGTCAAATAACTCAGCTAAATCTCATAGATGCTCTTTAATATAAGATTCTGCATGCACTGATGAGTCAGCACAGGGCAACCCAATTTTCTTTAGAGAAACATGAAACATAGGAAGCATAAAGGACAAATCTATTTTTCCAACGAAGTCACTGTTGCATGTAGAGAAAGGCAGATTCCTTGTTGTACTCTCTAGATGGGTCTGTACTAACATTTTAGTTTAGATCAGGAGTGTACATTTGAAGTGAATCTCTCAGTTACCCCTACCCATGCTTTGCATTCCAGGGATTAGATTTTAAACCTGGATTTCTTCTGCGTGCAAATAAATTGTGAGATGTAAGCTCTATAGAGTGTGAACAGCAGATCCTCAGCACAGGTTGTTTTGTTGTACAGATCCTTTCCTATTACACCCCACTATTTGCTAAAATACATGCAGTGACTCTGAGACCTACAAAACAGTAAGGATGGCTCATCAGGAGGCTTAGAAATGAGAATGGGACCACCAAGATGACCCACTGCCTCTAAATCTCCTACTGCACCCTTCCTTTATTTAAATAACCTTAAATACCCTTTTGGGGTTTTTTTTATGTCTTCTCAACTTTGATTTTTTATAGAAAAAATAAACTGTGCTTCCTGGGCTGTTTTCATATTTAATGCTCCATGAAAAAAGGCTTCTATATTTGATAATATTATTTGTCAGCATGATATGCAGTCTAGATATAAATGGTTTGTTACTGTTATTTCCTTGAGGCTTAAATCTTTTTTCTTGCCTTCTTTTGCAGTTCAAAGAACTGTTCTACTATATCAAGTCTGCATTAAGTTATGTCAGAAGTCAGGCACTGTAATAAAAAAAGCTTAGAAAAATTGCCCTTTCTGCCTTCAGTAAACTCAATGTACCATGGGGATGGGACATTTGGGATGCTTTCATTGGTTTTTCCATTTAATCAAAATGCCTGCTGAGAATCAGGAAGATAGCTTACTCTACACTCTTTCAATGGGAACATTGGTGGGGGGAGGTTCTGTAAGAATAATTTGTACTAAGTTCACTTTTTGCAATTTAAATTCAGAAGCATTTCTGCTATAGAGAAAGTATTTTGAGAATTCCCTACTTTTCCCAGATGTGAAAAGCAAAACATTTCTTTTTTTTTTTTTTTCCCCTAAGATTTGATCATGCATTATAAGGCATGGCTATTTCTGGTATGAATGTTTAAGGAATTCCAGAAAAACTGAGAAATTAGCCTAACCCTCACTTCAGGTTGAAGCTGGACTGATCCTGAGGCTCCTGAAGGTCCCTGCTGACTACGTAACTCTGAGAGAAAGCTGTTTGTACCCATATGTCATTCACAGCATCCATTTTTTGTACAAAACACTCCAACCCGCAAACTGCCACACAAATTCAACTTCACTGAAGGTGAAAGCTTAACCCCTGGTCAGGGCTTGTATTCTGTGGAAGTAGTGTTAAATTGTAAGGAGGATCTGTAGAGAGTTTCATCTCATGAATTTCTGGAAAAAGACCTGCAGTTTGATTTAGATCTCAGAAGAGGGACCTGCTTGACCTCTTATTAACAGTGAAATCAAGTGGTTTCTTTCTATCAGGGCAAACATTGGAACAGGTACACTCTTCACAGAAAATAGCCAAGAAAACGTCTTTATTGTGTTTCTGTACTGCTAGAACAAACATCAGGAATTATTTTCAAATAAATCCAGTGGGTTTCCTCAACTGTTCCTTAAGCAAAGGATATTTTGTACTTAGTCTGATAAGGGATAGTGAGGTAGGTACATACAGGATCTTCATATTGTTACCTCCTGTGAGACAGAGGTACTAGAGTCATCACAAAGCGATGAGAATCTCTGCACCAGGTTTAGTGTTTCTAGCTATATAGTAAATGCTTTTGTCAGGTTTTGTTCTTTTCACCTGTACAAAGACATTCTACCATACTAAGCACTTAATTTCAAATTTTTGCTTCAGTACCACTATTTTCTTCTTTATCTTATATGTGAGAAGTTATTCCTAATTTTACGGAGGGTGGTGAGGGAGGAATGTTGGCTTGTGTTCTGTATTCTGTCCTATCCCAAGCCTATATGACCAAATAGCTGCCTAAGAAGACCACCTGGTTTTGAAGTCTGTAATCCTTTTAGAGGACTTCAGAGGCACTGTATGTAAAGTACCTAAAAACTTGAACAGCTTGTTCTGATTCATTCTCTTTTCCTCTGAGTATTACCGAAAAATGATGTGCAAACAGCAGTGCAGCAATTACAAAGGCAAATTAACATTACCAAAATGTTTGACTTTCTCTTTACAGGAAGTACCTGATAAGAACAAAACCAATGGACTATACTTTAGAGATGGGAAATGTCGGATTGACTACATCCTGGTGTATAGAAAATCCAATCCACAGGCAGAAAAGAGAGAAATATTTGAGAGAAATATTAGAGCAGAAGGACTACAAATGGAAAAAGAGGTAAGAAAGCTTCCTTGAAAGAATTTTCAACATTGAAAACTGTACAGAATCTGAGGGTAGGAATTTTATTTACTCTGAACCTCCTTTACTGTGTTGTAGCAGTGGAAAAATGCTTTTAAGCGTGCCTAAATATAGGCTATTTTTTGCCAGAGCAGTAGGAAAGCATAGCCTAAAGAAAAACGACACATGGATTGAAGGCCAAAATAGGCCATTAGTCATATTTTTCAACCTCATGCACAAGTAAGCCAAAGAATTTCATCCACTGTGCTGTGCAATAGAGAAAATAAGTGCTGGGTTTGGATGGCCTTATTTCTACTGAGTGCAGTCCACATTTCTGCACCTATTCCTTTTACTTACCTGCTCCAATCATTGTTGAGATTCTTGGTACTCTTTCCAGAGGCCTTACTAGACCATGCCTTCCTTTTCCTGTCAGCTTAGGCACAGGGACTTGAGCAGTATTTTGGTAGTTTGAACAGAGCCTAAAGTCTCTCCTTCTGTCTTAATCCTAAACATTGAAATAATTGGACAGTGCATGCGAATCACTTATATTGGTCCCAAAACACAGTAAATATTTTCTGAACAAAAAGTACAAAAGCGAATGTAAAGTGTCTAAAAGTTTATTGATGTGATAAGTAGCAGGAGCAAGGCTTAAAGAGACCATCTCTTTAATATCTTTAATATCTTTAAATATCTTTAAATGAACATGGGTACTGTGGATATGAGAGTATGAGCGTATCACTGGTTACATCAACCAGTTACCATAAACTATTCCTTCAAATAACCTTGAAGTTAGCATCTTTAGTGCTGCTGTAGTTGATAAGACATTTTCAATAGCAGCCATTGTTCATTTAATCCTGTAAACATACAACTGTCTGTATGAGTTGTAACACAACATCCAAGAACATGAGAGTGTTGCTGCAGCTGTTCAGATTCATAACCTAGAATCCTGCCCTGCTTCCACCAGGAGAGATGCTGAAGAAGTCTCTGAAATTTGGGCACTGTAGAAAATGAGTGTGAAATTAACCCTCCCTATTGATACACCTGCCCAAGTGATCTCAAAACTATTTCTTTCTACTTTGTGATTTTTGCAGTTTTGTTGCTGTGCTAAGGTCGGTAGTGTAAATTATGAAATCACTTTATATTTTAAGTATTATGAAACTTATTGCAACATTTTACACAGAAAACTTTTTCAAGTTGATGATTCAAGTGCTTACTATGAAATTTTCTTGACAGTTTCAAGCCCGTTTATTTGGACTTTGCTGCCTAGGCTGCATGAATGTTCTGCCCATTTGATTATTCATTTCAGTTTCTATTATGCTACTGATGTGCAGTTTTATTTCATATTAATCTCATTTGGCTTTGGTGTGACTTCTTGGCAGCATCAGTAATTGTACATTTTCTAAACTCAGAAAAATCAAAATGAGGTTGTATTACATGACTCAGGGTAATGTTTTTTAAATCTAGGGTAGCAATCTTTTTTAGCATATGATTCTGACCTAAAATTAAACCCTAGCATCTATATTTTATGATCACATTAGTTTCCAAATTGAATTATAATCCTGAAAAAAATGACTATATTCTTGGTACACTCCATCCCCCTCCCCACAAAGTAACAACTGTGCTGTGTAACACATATGTTTAAATTAAGCAGTGGGATTGATTAATGACTAGATTATTTCTCATTATTTTTACTTCTCTCTTTGGTGAGACTACACATCATTATGAGTTACAATTCTAGAATATTTTAACAGAAGGTCTGTTTTCTAATTCTTCAGGTATAATATATTGCTTCTGCTGGGCTCTTGGCCAAAACAGAACTAAGTTCCCTTATCCCAGATTACTCTTGTATCTTCAATTAATGTGTTTTAATCCCAGTCCTAAATGTCCAGTTACAACTAAATTGCTGTAAGCAGTAACTATACTGTGCTGGTGCATGTATATAGTATTGCAGACAACTTTCAGTCAGGTACTTTAAATTATGCTAAACTCACAGAGCAGGCACTGAGGTAGCCAGCATGGAGCAGCTGACGTACATAACTTGTTCACTTGTGACTTATTTAAGCTGGACTTTAATGCAATGCAAATGCGGGATAGAAGTAAAGCAGTTCAAGGAAGTCTATGCTGGATGAACAAACAGAGACCATCCTTGGATTTGTAATTTGTAAAAGAGAAGAAAGAGGTCATTTTAGATCTAGGTAAATACTGTGTATCCAAAATGAATCTGATGCTTGGTCTTGTCATGTAGCCCTAGGAATAGACTGCATTTAGTTTGAACTTGTCATGGGTTTTAGGAGGGATTGTTTTGTTTGGTTGGTTGGGGTTTTTATTCTTCTCATGTCTGCACTAAATTCATATAGAGTAGTTCTCCTGGTAAATGTACTTGATACATTTTCCTTAAAGATTGTATCCAAACTTTTTAAGTCATAATTTGTAATTTGATTTGATGGAGTTTATTTGGAAAGGCATTTGGCATGACAGTAGAAACTGAGAGACAGTAGTATTCAGGCCCTTTATTATATATATTTGCATATGTATGTATGCTAATGTTTCAGTATAAAAACAATGAACATTCCTTAGTTAAAAGCAATAGCATTCCTTACTGTTTCAAAAAGCAAGTCTCCTCACAGCTACTGGATGTGAAATATTGTTTCAGGGACTTATTTCAGATATAATGGCAGCCAACCCATTTGGGCTTCTGCCCGCACACTGATCTTTACATCTCCCAGATAAAAGCAGATACTAGCATAGTGTACTGGTACAGTCTTCAGGACTGGTTTTTGTGATGTATGCCCAATTAAAAATTTAAACATTGCCACCATAAGTGTCAAGCTGTCATGAGGGCCCCTCTAATTGCATTCATTCCCTGCCTCAAGCAGCAGCTGATGTTTCTGAGGCAACATCTGGCAGCTGATAATCCGGCAGTGTATACAATAGGCAGTAGAAATATGCCATAAGTGTTACCTGGAGAAAAGCCAAAATGGCAGTGAAGAAAAGCACAGTATAAATTTCACTTTTGCCATATGAACAAGTATCTACTAGCCGGTATAGTCTGGCTCTGAAAGCTATGTTAATCTGAGAATGAAAGTTATGTTTAGAGATCTTTTTCAGTAGCTGATGCAATATGATTAGAGAATACTATTACTTCATGACTTATCAAATTTGCAAGCAGATGTTGATTAGCTCATGGTGAAGTAGTCTGAGTTCTACAAAGCAGTTTCTCTTAATATGGCTGTAACTTTGCACTAATGGGATAGGACTTCAGGGGCTAGAAACATATATTCAGCAAAAGAATTATATTTAGCAGCAACTTGGAGTCAGGTTTAAAATGATGAATGTTGAGAGAAATTACAGATGACAGAAAGAGCACACAATATAGCTTCTCTGTGATTCTCGGCTGATCCCTGAGTGTAAAACCAAAATAGACTTATGATCATGTCAAAGTGAGGTAAAAGTTAGAAATAAAGAATGAGTATGAAAAAAACTTCAAAGACTGAAACTTTCATGCTCAGAAAGTGGTGATGTGAAAGAGATGTTATGAATAACAACTATTGGTCCCAAGCATAGTCAAATATTATCATCTTTCCTTCTGGCAAAAATGACATCTGCTACTTTCTGTTGCTGTTGTCAGTGCTGCAGAATCAAAACAGTTATGTGAGACCAATCTGCTTTTTTCTGGTTTGTGCGTCATCACTGCAATTGTTCATGAGACTCCTGTTACATAAATGTTATTGCTGATTGCGATTCATGGGCAGAAAAGAATTAAGTTGACTTCCATACCCCAAGTGGCATTTGCAGATCTGAGTGAGGAAAGGTGTTTTATAAACTTAGCTTATGTAATTTGGTTCTCTGAGAAGCAGTGCACAATAAAATCTCAGTGCCTTTGGAGTTGACTCAAAGTTTATTTTTCAGTTATGACTTCAGTTTATTCAGTTATTGAAAGAACACTGACTTGTTTGTAATTGATTGCTGCTGTACGCGTTAATTTAATCAACCAGGCATATGGTTTATAATAGACTGCTCAGCCTATTTGCAGCTTGACAGGACAGTTTGTGTTAGTGGCCAGGAGAAAGCTGTAGGTCAGATGGGAAATCTTTTCCTGGCTGCTGGTTTTCCTTTGGTGTTCCTATCCTTTTGCTATCATTTCCTCTCACTTGTCCAGCTGAAGAGGGGAGTGACAGAGCTACTTTGGTGGGCACCCAAAGTTGTGTTCAATGTTTAATCCACTACAGTAACTAATACCAAATATCCAGTAGCTTTCATGCCTGTTGAAGTCTCTCACTTTTCTGATCCTATTATTCAATATGTAAATATCTACAGCTAATGAACTTATAGGACAAATTATGCAGCCTGAAGGAGCTGTGGTTTCACAAACAACATAATATTCCATTATTAGCAGGTGCAGTTTGTTTTTTAATGTTTAAGCACCATGTCTGATTGCATCCACAAATCATGGATAGAGACATCAAAGTGACATAAACCATGCTTGCAAAAAGGGAACCAGACTGAAATGCAAGCCCACTGTATGCATAAGTGAAAGTGCTTATACCTATTTAATTTATGAGGCTGTTCATACAAATTCAGCCAAAGCAAGTTAAAAAAATACTTACTGTTGGTTCATTGTCTAATGCATCTGCAAGTGTCGTCTCTTTTCAGTAGTGTTTTACAGGAAAATGTACAGGTACAGACAGAGCAACATCCTCCTCCAGAGTGCTCTGTACAAAAATGAGTTGCCACTAAACAGTGGAGGAATTTCCAGCATGGTCTTTGAGGGAAAAATGTTTCATATGTCAGATACTATGTCCAGTGTAAAGCACAGTGGCAATTTAGAGAATTTTAAGGAGGTACATGGAAGTCTAGATAGATAGAGTCTGAACTCAAATTTAAGTGTGCAGTTTTTAAAAGTAAACTTCTTAATTGTCTGAGGGAGCCCGGAGATTAATATTTCTGGGTCCTTCAGCAGGACTTTGTAAAATTGGTAGGGTAAGAAACTATAGCTGAAAAATTGATCTACATTTAAAAAATGGAGCTTTTTTGTGGAGTATGGAGGTAATACATGAAATATAGATGACTGAAAAAGGATAAAAAGCTTCTGAGATACTTTTTTTCTTTCAGGAATTCCTAGTAGGATTTTTTTTTTTTTGTCAGAGTTTCCTGTCATCAATCTTCACAAATCAGAATGTCAAAAACCTTTTGAAGGACACCAGGCTCATGGAAAAAAACATAGAGGCAATAGATTAAAAAAAGATGAAGGTCACGTATGAGATGTCCCCTATATGACAAAAGTCACCTTTCCGTTTACAGTAATTGGTCTTAAACTGCAATTATTTTTGAGATGTTGTTTCCCTGCCAGTGACATCAGGAACAAAGGTAATGCACAAGGCTACAGTGACTTACTTTGCAGTGAGCATTTCATTGCCCAAAGGTGACATGACTGGTTTGCTGCAACACACACTGATGATACTGGCTTAATGAGTAGAAAACTAGAGTTGTCTATACGGAACAGAAAGACAGACTATATAGAATTACTAGTGGTACCTTGTATGTTCTCATTTCATGTTGATGATTTTGGCATTGAACTTGTTTTGAAAAGACAGTCTTGTGTTTACAGTAACGTGCTTCTGAAACAAATAGTAATGGTTTCAAACAGCTGCAGTGCCTTCTTGAACTAGGGAATATTTGCATCTTCCCCTGCAGCATAGAGCAGTGTGAGGCTGCCCTCCTTGGAATTAGTCCTAGGATGGAAATAAGAATCTGGAAAGGACAATTCCTCTTCTCACCAGCTCTTGGCACAAGGTCTCCAGGCCCTCTTGTTGTCCGATTACTTTCTTTCTTGTCCTAGGTTAATTTGGTCATGGAGCAAGTACAGCATTGGAACAGTGTGCCTTGGATTAACTGTATTTTAATTGTGGTAAGAGCCTCACAAATAGAGCTAGTCAAATTACTTCAGTGCTCAAACTTTATTGAAAAAGACGTTTCAGTTTATGGCTCTCTGGGTTCAAACTAAATGCAGCATTATCCACTGTATATTTATGTTTGTTTCTTGCTGTTTGACTGGTAATGAAGTGATGTTTTAAATGAAGTTTAATAAAGCCTAGCCTGAGGAAAAATGTGTCTGAGATAGCTACATTGACTGAAACCTCTGTCAGCCAATCAGTCATATTCCCTTGTTTAAAGTCTTACATGGTTTACAAAACTCTCTTCTGTGCACAAATACCTTTCATATTCTTGTATGAAAGCTTTTAAAAGAATCTCTGAAAGTACCTTTTAGGCAAAATAGCGTGAAGACTTTTCTTTCCTCTTGGTCTACATGGTATTGTACCTACTACTCAGTGTCGTGGCTTAAACCACTGCTTAAGTGACTGCTACAGCTGAACCTAGGACACTTAGATACTTGTTGTTTCTGATAATAGATTGAAATAGATCTTTCCATTTATAACAAATATGATTGACTCTCCTTTCTGAAGTCTCGACTGTGAAAAACTAATATAAGAACTTTGTACCTACTCTTTTAAACAGTCATCTCGTCTACCTTTTTAAAATTCAAAACCTTTCATAAATAAGAAGATCTCTGCAGTGAAAATCAGTTAGGAGAAGAACAAAACAGAGACATGTGAATCTGGAAAATAAGACTCTGTCTTACGATACGCTAAATTCATGTTATGTTTTATGTCTGCTAGATTTGGAGACATGTCCTCCTCATTCCCAATGTGTTTATTTGACCTCCTTTCAGGTTAGTTTATAAATGACATGTTTTGAAAAACTGCCATTGTAGGCTAGTAATAACGGTAGAATATTCAGTGATATCAGAACTATATATAGTTCTCTGTGTATATGACAGACACACACATATGTCTGTATAGTTTTCCTGTACCTTTCTGTGTCTGTAATAAAATATCTACATCATTTCCTTGTGTAAAAATTTAGGAGTTTGTATTTAGACATTAGGGTTTAAATTTAAATTGGTTGGAAAGTTATCTCCCATAATCTGTTACAACCCTTCCATCTAATTTTAGCATTACAGAATGGTTTGGGTTGGAAGGGACCTTAGAGATCATTCGGTTCCAACCCTCCCTGCCATGGGTAGGGACACCTTCCACTAGACCAGGTTGCTCAAAGACATCAAAAGTTTCAGCAGAACTGTCACCAATCCTAGATCAGGATAGCCATGGCTTTTTTAGTTCTGTATCTAGTTCAGTGCAGACTACAGCCTGGCCCATCATGTCTAGAGTTCTTGTGTTTATACAGGGAGTGCTATTGCTATTAGAAACTGACTTTCTGAGACTGGATTGCATTAAGCAAACGTTCTGAAACAGTAGTTAGGCAGAAGTTGCAGTAGGTAAAACATCGCAGGTCAACGGTCTTGTGCAAACTTATGAATTTTATCATTAGCTTCAGAAATTCACGAGAGACAAAAATTCAAGTGATAAAATACAGAAAGTACTGATTAAAATCAAGAGGCCTGTTAAAAGTGCAGAGGACAGTAGTGGGAGGCTTTGTTATTTTCCTGTATGTTCTCTGTGAGCAGAATGAATAAGGTGGAGTGGGGGAAGTAGATAGCAGGCAAGGCCTTGTCAGTAGGGTGGTAGCAGCTGTGGTAATCCCCAGATTTGAGCTTTAGCTCTGAGCTGTACAGGGTGTCCCTTCCAACCCTAATGATTCTATGATTCTAAAATGTTCTGGATCACTTGTCACTGTGATGTGTCCCAGGCAGCTAAGTGGTGAATTAGAGCCACCCATGAAAATGCAGTTGTAGGAAGTTATGTGTCTATACTACTGCAGAAGTTGGGGTGGGTGGTGAGGAACATAACAAAAGCCCAGGGAAAGTAAGGTGGCTGCAGTTCAGAGACCCAAGAGGGAAAAGAAACTTCTTATTGATTGTAGCTGTTTGCAGTGTAGATCTCTGGCCTGGGAGGAACAAGCCCTTCTGGGAAGCAATTCCTCTCAATCTGAGGAAAATAAAACAAAATAATTGTATCCTGAAGGTGCCTGTTCCTCTCCATTGCAGACATCTAAACATAGTTGCCCTGAATCACACCTGTGATGTCTGCTCCTTGAGAGTAAGCCTTCAGGCAACTTCTCAGCGTCAGTGGTCTTAAAGCCATGATTCTGATCCATGTGTTTTGATACAAATATAGCAGCCTGCCAGTGTCCAGCAGGGAAAACTGGGTCAGATATATGGAACACACCAGATCTATAAACTGCTAAGGATAGGCGTTTGTCCTGTGCCCAAGTGGTAGGAATGGACTTACGGAATGGACTTACGTGGAGTGTAAAGCAAGCAGAATTGTGTAAAGCAAGTGTAAAGCAAACTAGCAGAATTGTGTGACAATTGTAAAATTCAGTTCTAACTCCCTCGAGCTATGGAATAGATTAATGCTTCTGCACATTTTCCATTATTTGACATCTTCCATCTTCCATTCTTTGCTGTTTTGACTGTGAATTGATGAGTGCTTGCTATTCCAATTTACATTTACATCTTGGCCTGTTTTTTGTCTCTGTTGCGACAGGAAATAGAATTCATGTATCTTACTAATGCATTGTTCCAGCCAAAAGGCACAAAAATGTAAAAATTATATGGGATGATTGAGAAAATGGGAGTTTTGGGAAAGAGCGAAGGAAGTGTAATGGTCAGGCAGCATTAAGAGGAAGCTAGCATCAAGATGTGGGGGCATATACACTTTAAATCATGGCAGACAAGTAAAAATAGACCCCTTCTTACTGTATAACTTTCCCTACAAAAATCTGAGAGTAAAATCTCTTTAGAAATAAGCCTTGAAATAAATCTTTTGTATTTATGGAGGGTGACTATCAGAAGGCAGGGAAGGAGAAAGGCAAAGAATTAATAGTCATTAATATAGATGAGACTCATCAGACTGTTTTAGCTGAGGATAGAGGGAAATGTTTTGAAAATGTGAAAACATTTCATTTAGACAGATTCAAAATTAAATGCCCAATATTAAAATGCAGTGCTAGTTGATAAGAAATGCTTAGCTTTACTAAAGAGAAAACAAAACAAAAAAAAAAAAAAAGGAAACGTTTTTTACTGCATGATTATGTAGTCCAGTAATACACCAAAATATGGTACTTTGTGAAGACAATATTTAAGCTTAAATCAAATTGAAGTTTTTCATATGTTTGCTAAAAATTTGTTCAATTTGCTCCATTTTCATATAATTTATTCAATTTGGTATTGAAACAAAATGCATTTCTCTCTTAGATGGCATCACAGCCAATTACTTAAATGCTCATGTAGCACTATGCCTAGCTAGCAAAAGCTTTTATTTGATGATTCTGTTCTTAATTTATGTTTTAGACCATTTGCAAGGCATCAAGGATATTTTCCATCAGAAACTGTGTAACATAAAAGAAAACCTCATTTCCTAACTCGTTACTAGATTCCCAATGTAGAAATGAGCTGACAGCAGCTTTTGCAGTCAGGTCTATTGCATGGGTATTCTATTTCCTTTGAGTAAAGGAAAGTAAAATTAGATCTTAAGTGAAGGATGTGGTGCCAGTCCCACAACTGGGTTCAGACCTCATCAGGATATATGTGGAAATGAATGAATTACTTGCACTTGACAGTTTTTTATCCCGTGTTCAGACATTATCACAGTTAGATCCTTAAAAATTTGCAGCAGGAACATTAATATGTTTCAGATTTTGTTGAATAACTAGAATTTGGATTTTCTAGAAAGTGCATATGTGCCTCTCAAATGGTTGACATTCTCCCTAACTTTAGCATTAAAGCCCCAGAGCACCCTCAACAAACTATTACCAATATCCAAAAGAATAGATTTGTTTCATCATGTTACTCTTGAGTGCCTAAATTAAACTGTTCTAAGTGTATGTCTTTAACAAAGGGAAGACATGTTTCTAATGTACTTAACCACCTAATTTTTATCTTGAAGCCTATAGAACCTGAAGATCTCAGAAATTTATTTTAGGTAAAATAACATATAGCACAGTAAGTGCTGCCTACAAATACTGTTCAAAATATCCTCAAATTATCTCTGAAAGAAATTGGATAGGTTTGGAGAAACTTACAATTTAGATACCATTTTTTTTTCTGATTCATCTTTAGTTTTTATCAGCTCTTTATTGATTTTAGTGTGGTGAAAGCAAAATGAGAGGGGGAGGGAGGTGGGGTGGGTTTAATTCATCTGAAGTCAGGAACCATCTCTTCACTGTTGTTTTCTTAACAGAGATTGTTACAGTAACATCCACATAGGAGCATGATATAGGCTTCTCCTTTTATCCCAGACTAGACTCAGTCACCCCTCCTGCTGCATATGATTCTTACAGCCCCACATCCAAACTCCTGGAAATCCTAGACTGCTGTTAGATGGGATCTGTGAACCCATGTTAGTTGCATCTGTAGGCTTTGAGATGATCTTATGCCTTGGTCTTTTCATATTCTTCACCTCTTGGTCTTTTCATATTCACCCAAGGTTAGTATAAACACCAAAAAAGTTTAATGTGCAAACAAGCCTTATTTTAGCAGAAGATTAGGTACCAGAACTAAAGATTCAATCACCAAACAGCATTTTTATTTTATACTTAACACTTAGAGCTCTCCCTGCTTGAACCACTGTCTCAGCCACACTGGAAGAACTAGCGAAGTCCATTTGTCTTGCTGCTTCTGCTCCAAGTATCCCAGGACTGACTTGCTCTGTGGTTTTGAGACTGCTTCTTAACCATGCTCTTTCTCCCAGGCCGAACCCCCCATCCTCTTTCAAACACCTCCAAGTCCCTCTTCTAGTTCCTGTCCTAGTAGGACTGCCAGAGATTTATGCCAATTATACCAACGATGTCTCAGTCCCCAGACCCACTTTTTATTGCTCTGATCCCTCTTCAGAAGTTTCTTTTAATTTCCCTTGCCAGTGTAATTCCTAATTATTAATTCAGTCTTAACAACACTGTTGTGCTGAGCATAGGACCACTCTTCCAGATCTGTAGCTTTTAAAAATGAAGTGACACTGTTACTTGCTCTCTGAATTTCCCTGTCTGCATTCTTTCTTTGTAGTAGGTGGTTCATGCCATGCTTATTTTTCGTAGTGCATTGTCTCTCAAGATGAAATACTCTGGGTTTTGGATCATGTATTATCACATATTCCAGAGCAGACTGAAGGTGATTAGGGAGGTTTGATTTGATTTCATAGTGGTTTACAGCTACTTGATTCTCTTGCAAATCATAATAGAGGAGACTGGGGGGATGTGAGGGTCTCTAGAGGATAGGAGTCCCTTTCAGGGCTCCAAGTGCAGGCCAACTACATACTGCCAATTGTTTATCCAACCTTTTCCTCAAAAGGAATCCTTTTAAGAGGATCCTTTTAGAACAGGATCCTTTTAAAAAAGCCTCCTTGACAGATCACTCTGATGTTTCATTGTTCAGCTTGATTTTTTTTTTTTTTTTTACATATCTGACCTAAATCTTCTTTGTTACAATTTAATCCTATTTCTTGCCTGATACAGAAGTAACATGGAGAGCAGTTCATTCCCTTGCTATTCACAACTGTTACTTACTTTTAAAATGTTACTGCATTATCTGCTTAGCGTTTTCTGCTGGATTTTGAATCACCCTGGCTCTCTCAATTTTTTCCTCTAGGTCAAGTTTACCAAAACTCTGGATCATTCTTGTTGTCCTGCTCCAATCTGTCTGTAATTGTTCCAGATATTTCTTACTCAGGCTGGACTTTACCCCCTGATGAATAGCTATACAAAATAAAGGACTGCAGAATTTAAGCCCTATATGCTCTTAATTTTTTAATTTATTTTTTTCCTCTTCATGCATCTTTTCCTGCCCTGGCTTCTTTTGCCAACTTCTCCTGTTGATCTTAACAGTGACATTTTGTTTGTACATCTTTTCTGCATTTTTTTACCTTTCAGCCTGCTCGCTATCTTTGCCTTTTGTGCTACAATACTGTGCTTGTCAGACCTAGAGTTTCATATGAGAGATGCCATTTTCCTAAGCACAGAGCATGATTTTTTTCCACCTTTCTTCTCTGTTTTTCATTATACATTAAAAAAATTATATGCTGAGATAAGTTAATCCCTTTAGGCACTTAGTGACATTTCCAACATTAGACTTCCTGTTTTCTTGTCAGTGTTCCTGTCACTGCACTTTCCACCAGCTATGTTCAGTGGTGATGACTGCTCAGGTTTTACCCAGAGCTCTTTCCTTATTAGTATTTTGATATTTTCCTGTTAACCTTTCATTTTTTTGGAAGGGGAGATGGCATCTGTGTAAGATGGGCACTTCATTTAAGTGCTGCCAGGAAAAACAAAAAAAAGTGTTTCAAAACTTTTAATTTTCTGCCTTTTGTGCTTAAATATCATCTGGGCATATCAAGAATTCCCACATTCTTTTTCCATTGGTAGTCTGCAGAATTTTATAAATATTCATTTTACACAAGGTTTGTCCAGTCCAAAGGTTAAGATTTCTTCCTTTCAAATTCAGGTTTGAGAAATTACAGATATCTGTAATTTGTTGTGCTCCAGGTGTTGTCATTGTCAGAGCTCTGGCATTGGAAGTACATCATCCACAGTCACTGAGTGATGGGTAGGACTAGTTGCCTTCTCTGGTTGTGCGAGGGAACCTGGTAAGGTACAAGTGACATTGACTGAGGTGGAGGAGACAAGCAACAGACAGATGGGATTCTGGAGGAAGAAACACATATATCACTGGGAGAGGTTTGTCTGTGTGCTGTGTCTGTGTATAAGACAAAAAGGTGGAGGGGAAATGTTTTTTAAATATTATGCTGCAGAATTCAGCTGGTTTTGTGGGAATTTTTTAAATTTTTCTTTCCTCTTAGTAAAGCAATATGACAGTTGTGGACAGCAGGGCAAAGAAATTCAGTTGTGTTACTATGAAGATAACAATTCAGTTGCACAGCTTCCAGTAGCTGGTAGCGAGAACATAGAAATGCATATGCCATATGGTTTTAATACTATTTCTTCCCTAATCAACTCACCACTCTTGAAAGAGGTTATGCATGAGGGTGTAAGTGTATTTGTACAGCAGAAGTAACTATAGTGACTGTAAAGTTGCAGCAAATAATACAAAGCACATTTCTACACTGCATGTCTTGGACATGCTAGGTGTTATATTTTAAGTATTTGACAGGGACTACAGCCTGCAGTGTATGAACAATTATAATCCCCTAAGTGGTGGTTTGCTGAGAAAGTGCTCTGCAATTTGTGTATTTTTCCCCCATTGTCTAGTGATGTAACATTAATGGAATTTCCCCAATCTTTAAAATAGCTTTTCTAATATTCATTGAGCCTTTCAAGAAAATGATTGAATTGTAGCTATAAAGCCCTTGATGCATGAACCATATTGATTTTTTTTTTTCTAAAGCTATCTAATGGAATTATAATTTTCCTGTCAGGAAATCTTTGTAATAGAAGAAAAAGTCTGTAATAGTGCATCTACAAAGTGTCAGAAAAACTGGGATTATTGAGTGAGATTTTATTTTTATTTTATTTTATTTATCTTTATTTTCATGTTGCATTTTTACATTTCCCCATATAAAAGATTGAAACAGATTGATGTAGGTATACTAGTTCAAGAGATATGACAGGTGAGAATTTCAGTGCTACTCCGAAGTTTTACACTGAATAAAAGTATCCTGATGGTACTACAGAGCTATAAAATACTTCAGTATCTTCTGTTTCACCTTTCATCTGTGAATTCTCTGCTGCAGCTCTTGGAGGCATAGCCCCTCCATGGAAAGTGGGCAAAATAAAAAATTCTAGCAATGTTTACACATAATGTTATCTCCATCAACAGAAAACAAAGATTCTGCAATTTCCTAAGCTGAATAATCTGCTTTTTGTTAGCTAGGGTCTTCTTAAAAAGAAGTAATATTTCTTCATCTCTAGAGAAAGATAATACTGTCTACTAAAGCAAATAAATACTAAATACTAATAAATACTAAATAAATAGTAAAGCAAAAAACATTACAGCAGTTTCCATGGTGCAAGTAAATTTGGAGAGGGGAATTCTTTGCCAGTATATGTGTTACTTTTGGCCTTATTTTCAGACCATCAAAGCGAACTCAAATTTCAATATTATTCAGAAAACTATTTCAGGATTAGTACCATCACTTTGCAATATATGCAGTTAGATCAAAACTGATGTTACCTCATGTAATAGTGATGCTGGCCTTCAAGCTTGTTTTCTGTAACTCATTAAATCTTCATGTAAGAGCTCTGAACTAGGAGAGCAGATCACCTTTATTCTCTATCACATTTATATGAACCATTAAAACACTGAGCTCCATCTGGTGCTGCTTGCTCTTCTGTGTCATACAGGATATGTTTTCACCCGGCACCTTGTGTCAATAGACACATTGGGAGCAGCAGTAACTGATCAATAGTGGAGCTTATGTTTAGGCATCTGCCTTGTCAGTACATTGTGCCATGTATGGACATTGCTTTATCACAACAAATTAGAACAGTTCAAATAATTTGCCCATGTCATATATTGATCTTGTTTCATTTAAAGCACACCTAGCAAATGAAAGGATTTATACAGACATGCACAAAGGATCCAGTATTCTCACGTCTTAGTTTAAAGATATTATTATGTGTTTCAATTTCCTCTTGTCTCCAGTTAAACTCTAATTACGCTAGCTTTGCTTAAGAAACTTAATTTTTTTCTTCTGTTTCTATATGTATTTTCTAACATCAGATGATCTAATAATATACAGAAGTCAAATTACTTTGAGCTTAGCTAAGCAGAGACAGAAAAATCATGCAGACAATGAATTATTAGGAATTTCCTCTCTGCACCGGACCGTAAGGTTTCATTTCATCATCAACCTGAAATTGTGACTTGGTGAAGCCAGCACATTAAGATGGATTTGCCTTTATCTCTTGTTGTTTTGCATATTTAGTTTTTGTGGCAAACCCTTCATTTAACTGGGTCTTGCATTTTGTTTGGTGCCTTTGCTTTCCTGGAAAATGGGGACCTTCAGGAAGTCCGAGAAGGTGCTGTCAGAATGGTCTGAAGGTGTTGTCAGAATGGTCTTCTGTGACTTTCCCTTTCCTCCAGAGCAGTTGCACATGTGTGTCCTGCATAACCAGCTATGGTGCAGAGACATTCCACCCACCCCAATCCCCCCAAAAGTGTTGTCAAGTGATTTAGCAGGTATTACAGTCGTGTCAGTATTGGATAGCACCTGACTTAATCAGCCATGCTGACATGACTGCATTAACCCCACTACTCCCTCTACAGACAGGCCTAACATCTCTGCCTGTAATTCCTCAAGTTTTGGATATGTAGCTGACTTGAAGAACTCAGGGCTTCATTGTGCCGTGCAGACTGAACTAAAATATTTCTCCTGATAGTGTTATTTGGAGTAGGCTCTTGCTCAGTCAAGGTCTTGTTGAATTCACTGGTATCTCTTTTTATGAAGAGTTTTGCACTACACTGTCAAAGGTATACAGACTGTAAGAGAGAGCTACAGGGCACTGTATCGTGGAAAGTGTTGACACTGAGAAGACTTTGGATTCTACATTGATAGAATCATAGAAAATTTTTTTGTCTTTCTTGTTTGCATGAGCTGAGAAACAAGACTGTGAAGAGGGAGCTGAACAACCAAATAGCTTCTTCTTGGGGGAGCGCAGGCAGGTGCTCAGAACCTGAGCTGTGCAAAAGCTGTCCATGTGGGAGGTCAGTGGTGGCCTTCCTGTCCAGAGATGCTGTAGGGCCCAGAGAATGTGCATGACTCCATCCACAGAGATACTCAAGACCCCACAAACTATTCTAGTTGACCCTGCTTTGAGCAGGGGTTTGGACTAGATGACTTCTGGAAGTCCCCTCCAAACTCTGTAACTTCTGGATGATACGATAAGCAGCTTATTCAGTTCTTCTAGGTTATTCGTATGCAACAGCTATAATGAGCCTGCCTGCACATTTTGTGTGTTTGATTGATTATTAAGTTTGTGAAATTAACTGTTGGACAAAAAATGAATTGCCTTTTTCTCTGACAAAGCAATGTTTCTCCAATAAGCCTTCAAAAGCAAACATGAATATTTAATAGACAATTCATTAAATGTAGGTATTTCCTACTTCAAAAAAAAAAAATAAATGAGACATAAATCTGTACTGGAAAAATATTAGTTTTATATTTTACCCTTGGGATAAGTCACAAAGGAAGCTGCTTGCTAAAATGTAATTCAATTTTATGATGTATTTTTAACACCCGTAATGCCAAAAGTAAAATACTGTATGTAAGAGAGCTTTTTTGGCCCATGGTGCAGTCAAAATGGTTTGCTGATTTTAATTATCACTGTATAAAATACTAACATTTTGATCTAAAATTGCAGTGTTTAACCGTATAACTGTAATATAGAGACTTCATGTCAAATAATGTGTACATGAATAAAATTCATTATTCTGCTGAGAGTTTTTAGCTATCTGCATTTTTAAATCTGCAAATAATTAATTTCACATGTTTATAGTAATTTTCCAGTTTAGAGGAATTAAAAGATGCATCCTATCTCTTTGTCAGATTAAATTCATATGCAAAGGTGTTTTGTCACTGAAATATTACCCAGATGGGTCAAACCTGTATTCATTCAGTATTTGCTAATGGGATTATCAAGAAATGTTTTATCATTGCCTCACAGTCAGATCAACCTATCCTATTAAGTTGTAAATATCATACTGCAGATATTTCTAATATTTCTGGATATTGTTTTCATGGTTAAATAGATTTACTATTTCTAGGTTTCTGTACTGTGAGATCAGAATCCTGTGGATTCAGATGACATTAGTTAGAATTAGACGTCCTTTCTTATGGTGTTTCTTATCTCAGAAGAATTTGTAGTTCTCCAATTGCAGATTATAAACTCGTTGCGCAGCAAACTTGAGCAGTGAGAGGGTATTTGCGTTTTCCTTCTACCACATGACCTACCCTGTTCTTTAAGTTGCCCACCCACTCATGCATTTTTGTTACATGAAAGGACATTAGCAAACATTTTGCCCTTGTTACTAACCCAGTCCCGTTTCAGCTTTGAGATCCTGTCAACTGCTGCCAGAAATTAAGCACTGTAACAATGACACCTGCTCTGAGCTGGATTAGATGACACATTGCCTGAATGCTAGCAATAGGCAGCCACCTGCCTGCATTACTAACTCCACTGAAGCTGAACCTCTGGAAGTATTTTCAAAAGTAAAAATAAAACTTTACCCCATCATCAAATTCTGCCTTGAGATTTCATACAGAAATAATTTTAAATTGTATTCATGTGACTCTGTCCCCTTCTATCAAGTTATTCTAGATTTTATATGTCAACATCCTCTTACATCAAAATTGTTTTAACCATGGCTCCCTATTTATTAGTTAGGGCTTCCTTTCGTTACTCTTATTTTCATCCTTTCTGCTTTTGCCCTACAGTTTCTTGTAAGTCAAAAGCTCCTTAAAATCCTAATTGAAATGTGAGCAGTATATTCCCCTTTTTCACTAAAACTGTACTTTGTACTGTATATACGAAAGATATTGGCACTATTAATGACGAGATTCCTCTGATCTATGAACGTGGATGTTAATGCTTGTGAGTACGTATTATTTTCCCTCAAACTAGACATATATTGACAGTATCTGAGTAATTACCCTGTGGTAATATATGCACTTCTGAAAAGTATTGGCAGTGTATTACTGCTGCTTTTCCAGTTCTGTGGAATTACCCTTGTGAATTTACATTTACATTAGTTTTGCAGAGGAATAATGGTTTAATCAACTAAAATTTGCTGGGTTTTGGTTTTCCACTTAGTTCACTCCACATGGCAAATCAATCTGTGCTATTAACATAACAGAGTAATTCTCAGAAACAGCGGAACCTGAAGCAGTTACTGTTTACTACTCTGCACTCAGATGTCATATGGGGCTTGACTCTAGAGAGAATTCTTACTAGATGAAGGATGTTGATTTTGTCTCCTTTTCTGTCTTTTCCTGCATTTTGGTCTTCACCGTATGTTTGCCAAAAATCAAAGAACCCTGCATTCTGGGTTTTTAACTTGTCTTGCAGGGTCTTGCTTAAATAGTCAAGGTTTCATTCTGGTTGCTGGATCTGTTTCAAATTCTTATTTATCTCCTTTTACTTATATGAGGAAGGCTTTAAAATGTAAGGAGAGTCACGATCTTCAGTACTTTTTCTTAAATGATGATAGAGAAAACACCTTATAGTAATCCTGCTTTCTTTTCCCTATTGTTATGCATACATAAATGGAAGTTTTTTTGCAGTTCCTCCCTAGTAGCCTCAAGGCAGATAGGCAATTACACCATTCAACTGGAGACACTGTAATTTTATCCTTCTTCAAGGTTATATGCTGTGAATCTCTTTTCTCAACTTTCCTAACTTTCAGACTCAAATGTTTGTATTAAGATGAGTCCTACAGGTTGTTGTTGTTGTTGTGGTTTTTTTGTCTTAAAATGAGTTGACAATATTTTTTATAACAAACCAAAAAAAAAATCTTTGTGGGATAAGAATGTTCAAGAAGGTGTTTGACAAAAGATTCTAATCTCTAGCCTTGATCCTAGAAGACTGCCTGCAAATACAGCAAAATGTGGGCTTTTCAAGAGACATTCAATGTCAGCATTGCTTCTGTTCAGACTAACAATGATAACTACAGAACAGTCAGAGTCAAGTTAATAGTGAATCTATCTAGTTAAATCCTGCCATCAGAAGGAGTTAGAGTGCCCACATGAGTACATGTGAGTTTAGTAGCCAGGATTTAAATTCAGTAACAGTTAACACCACTCCATGCGCACATTCAGGAGAATAATAACCTGCCCTGTACAAGGTTTTCTTGGCCTAGCTGAGGACTGCAACTCATCAAAGCAGGTGTTTATGCTTTTGGAGTTACATAAATGGCCCCTACTTTAGTCTCTTCCACTCCTTGTATAGCAATACTGGAGATGAATATGGAGCTTTGTTTTTAAACACATATGTGGTTAATTTGTGTTTGTGGGGAATATAATGTCTGTATAAACTTAATGGTAAAGGAGAAAGATAGTCTTGCCAAAAAGGCAAGTCTGTAATATGTGGGCCTGTATTCTAGGACCGGCAGCAATGATGTGGTACTAAAGTGGTTTGTCATTGAAGCCAGAAGATTTGGGAATTAGTGAGAACCTCCAGTACCGAGATAAGGGCTATAGAAACCTGTGATTATCGAATACTGACCTAATATTTTCAGGAATTGTGGAATATGATTTCCAGCTGTAGAAGGAGGTTGGGGAGTGGAAAACAGGAGGAGGGAAAAATTACAGGCTGTGAAAAATAGTAGATTAATATCACTGAACACTGAAAATCATTGCATATTGACTATCTGTAATCCAGACTCTGAACTCTGGTAATCTGAATTCTACCATACAAACCTGTTTTGAGGATCAAGGTTCCATTAAGCTATATACACCTTGCTACTGCTTCTCAATAAGAATAATAATTTAATAATAATTTTAAAGAAATATATTGTAAAAAGCAAGTTGTGTAATGAAGAACGCCATTTTTGCACTGAATGTTTTGAATTTTTATGTATTTTCATGTCCAGGTACTTGTAGTTTTCAACAATCATTTCTCTAAGGAAGAGTGCAGTTCTTCCATAGAAACTATTATTTTCTCCAGCCCAATTCAGTGTGTTGCCCAGAGGCTGTGAAATCTCTGCCTGTGGGGAAATTCAGGACTCAGTGAGAGAAGCCCCTCTGAGCAACCTGATCTAAATTGGACCTGCTTTACCTAGTGTTAACCCAGATGATACCCAGAGGTCCCTTCCAACCTAGATTAGCCTTCAGTTCTCTGATTTCGTCTCTTGTCACACCGGTGCAGAGCTCTGAAGACCAGCAAAAATGTTATTATTGGCCAGAAGAAAATCCGGTTTGCTATGGGTATTCCTTCTCAAGAAATTAGTTTGAAACAACCAATATGTTTGAATGCCGGCGGCCTACCAGTTATCATATGGTGATAGCTCTACAGGCACTGGTGCTGCCTGTCAGTTTCAAACACTTATTCCTTTTTTGTGTTTGCAAAGTGTTTTACCTCATTGTCTGTTCCTGCAATTCCTCTGTGTGTCTTTCTTTGTCATCTAGACACACTTTCTAGCAGATTGCTCATGTCAGTAGTCATCTTACTTAAATTTCCAAGGGGAGCAATGTTACATTGATTTTCGTTTGCATGTTCCCATAATGTGAAATTGAGTTTACTTCTTGAAACCATTTAATGAGCCAGGCCTCAAAAGCCAATTAGAACAGAAGAATGCTCCGCTCCTCTCAATGAAATAGTTAGAAGCTGAAGGAGACTGTGTCTAAATACTAATCTAGCAAAGAGAGGTTAGGGGGTTCCATTTACTAAAGTATTTTTGCAACTAAGTTGGTGCTCTTGATATGTTTTGGGTTTTTTTAGGTGTTTTGATTAGCTATTTTCTCCTTAGATTAAGTGAATGTGACATTTCAGTCAATTACTCCTCCATCTGGGTTTGTTCTTCTCTTTCCAGTCTTGTTATTCTCGGGCCTTTTTAATGCTTTTCTTTGTGAGCACTTAATATGAGCAAGCCCAAGAGAAATAGATTTCCATATTAATAATTTAGCATTATTATCTCTTTCTTCTGAAAATAACTGAATCTCCCAAATGTATTTTGGATAGATCTGTTGAGAGAGCTGATAAAAAAACACTACAAGTGTTGAGTAAAAGATATTCTTTAAACATGTATATTGTAGTAACTATATGGAAGTTTTTCATGTTTCTGTGTGACTACACTTAGCACATAAGAAATCAACTTTAGATTAAGATAAAGTTCACTTTTGAAACCGCATCTCCACAAATGCTGCATTTTGGGCTGCATCTAAAGGAGCATGACCAGCAGGTCGAAGGAGGTGATCCTGCCCCTCTACTCTGCTCTCATGAGACCTCACCTGGAGTATTATGTGTAGTTTTGGTGTCCTCAACATAAAAAGGACATGGAACTCTTGGAACAAGTCCGGAGGAAGGTCACGAGGATGATCAGGGGGCTGGAGCACCTCCCGTATAGGCTGAGAAAGTTGGGGCTGTTCAGCCTGAAGAGGGGAAGGCTGTGTGGAGACCTCATAGCAGCCTTCCAGTACCTGAAGGAGGCTTATAAGGATGCTGGGGAGGGACTCTTCATTAGGGACTGTAGTGACAGGACAAGGGGTAACGGGTTAAAACTTAAACAGGGGAGGTTTAGATTGGCTATAGGGAGGAAGTTCTTTACTGTGAGGGTGATGAGGCACTGGAACAGGTTGCCCAGACAAGTGGTAAATGCTCCATCCCTGGCAGTGTTCAAGGCCAGGTTGGGCAGAGCCTTGGATGGGATGGTTTAGTGTGAGGTGTCCCTGCCCATGGAACTAGATGATCTTGAGGTCCTTTCCAACCCTAACTATTCTATGATTCTATTATTCTTAGTCATGCTGCTGTGGCTGTCATATCTGGTGTGGCTTAAACTACAATGTGTTGGAAAATGCCTGTAAGCTTTCTTTAAAGAAAAACCTGTAAGCTGTTTAACATCCATCACTAAATTTATAGGCTGCTTTTAATAAATTTCCTCAATTTCTAAATGCCAGGTATGTCAGGACCATAGTTTCCTTCTGTATATTGGGCTTATTAGATGGCTCTTTCAAGTTTTGACGTTTTTATGGTTTGTTTGTTTTTTATCTGAGCTGTTTATGACAAAATTACTATTTTATTGCTGATTTAGCTTCATCATTGAGAGAGTAGTTTCCAGGACCTTTTTAGAATAACAGAACTTAGCCTTGATTTTGTGGTATCTACTTGCCAAAGTCTCATGGGAACGTAAAAACCTAATTTGTGAAATGTACCTGTAAAGAAAAACATCATTAGAGGCCTGATTTAGAATCCATACAAGTCAATGAAAAGAGTACAATTGAATTCATTGTCTTTGAAGCAAGTCGTTTTGGGGCGTTTTGTTGCTGTTGTATCATTTCATGTTGAAATATTTTTCAGGAAGTCATCAGCAAAAGAGCAGCGAGACTTTTTCTGCAGTTTTTAATACCAGGAAGCCACTTGTTCCATTCTGTGCTAAATCCATTTTTTCATGCAGCCCGACAGTACTTTGGGGCCAAATATTTCTCTGTGTTCATTGTTGAGGATTGCAATATGTTATTTGTTTAAAGTAATGTTAATCCTGTAGTGACTGGATTGGGGTTTTGTTAGTTTGGGTTTTTTGTGGGGGTTTTATGTAAACAAGAAAATCATATGTATATATATATATCTCAACTGTTGAGCTTTCATTCCTATCACATCACAAACTGATAATAATGTTTTAGCTGCTCTAAGGACATGAACATGCTGTAGAAATTTCAATAATCTCAGTATCTGTCATGATAGTTGGGGGACAATCAAACAGGTATCAAAAGTATAAATGTCAGCCTCCCACCCAGGTAATCACTGTAGCTTCTAGATGAATACTAGATTTATGAACTTCTAGTGAGTTATGTTAACCAAGGATTAATGTGAGAAGCATTGAATATACTACAATGTATAAAAAAACTAGGAAATCATCCCTAAAGCCAAATAACAAAATTTTTGCCCTGTTTTCTCATACTTTCCTATTCTCATAGTCTGTGCACCTTCACACATCTCCTGGGTATTCCTTGAACTCAGCCTGTAGTAGTTGTCCCTGTTAATGTCATCCATTAAGCTGTCTAAAGCTATATTGTATGCAATTTTATGAGAATTTCATTTTTTTTCTATTAGAATTCGAACAGTTCATCTTCCAGTGTTAACATGTGGCTCTCTGTGTTCTCACACTGGCTGCAGCCACCCCTGCTTTCTTGTAAAGCACTATTCTCCTCCTGAGAGCAAACATTAATTTCTCCCCTTCTCTTTACTGCATATTTCCATTCCTCACCAAACAGCATTCTGTTAGGTAACAACCATTCTGGTGCACATACCCTACAAAAAGGTCTCTTCATGCTACACACAACCCATGGAAAAGAGCATGGTAGCACTGTAAGAGATCTTGCTGGAATAGTAGTGGCCCTCAACCTTCCTGTGCAACAAATCTGTACAATATTATGCTATAGGGAGCATCAGGTTTCCTTTCTCCCTGCTGGCTTTAATTCTAACGTTCAGAATTCATGTTGCCAAGAGGGAAGCTGGAGGAAGAATCAGAATGGGAGGGATGACACGAGACCAGAAAAAATACATCTTGACAACTGACCACAGTTTCTTTCTTTTTTACTTGAAAATGTAAGCCCTCGTGGGTGTTTCGTTTTTCTTTTGCAGTCATCTCTAACAAACAGTGACATCATCTTTGTGAAGTTGCATGCCCCTTGGGAGGTCCTGGGCAAATATGCTGAACTAATGAATGTAAGAATGCCTTTCAGGTAGGTGTAGTTGTATTTTGTCTCAACCTCCAAAGTCACACTATACTGTAAAGCTAATGTAATAATAACACCAAAATGCACATGGAATAGCTCTTCTATAAGATACCACACATCTTCAGAAAATATAAATGGAGTACCTTAGTTACCATATTCATTGCTCTTTCTTGTTAATGCCTGCAATTTCAATACAATACTGGATTGAAAATAAGGTGAGCTGTAGTAGTGCAGCTGTTTTCATGGGGTGTTCTATCCTTAGGCCCTTTAATCCCTTCAGTGCTGGAGCCCCCTGCATACTTGTGCGTTGCTGTTTTTTAAATGGACATTTCATTGAAATCAATGGGAGGTCAAGAAGATCCAGGTACGTAAGGCTGCACGAAAGGTGCATGTCTGTTGGACGTATCTGGTATGTTCAGCGCCAGTAAATTGCTTGTATAGTGTGTAATTATGGAAATACAGATTATAAATAAGTATCCCATCTAATAGGAAAACAATTCAGACTATAAATGCTTTTTCTGTGGAGCAAATAAAGAGCTATATTAAATGCTACTGAAAACCAAATTCATTTCATATTGTCATTCAGATATTTTTATTATTATTTATTTATTATCATTTGCATGTTGGGCTATGAAATTTTTTATGTAAAATACTGATTTTACTGGTTATCAGAACTGTTAAAATAGCATAAAGATTTCCACTGGAACTGACCCAAACCCATGAACTGTGAGATCTTTATTCTTCTCTTAATTAGCAGTGCTTATAGATGTAAAACTCCATTGATTTTAATGGAATTACTCTTAAGCAAGGAAAGCATCAGACCCCGAAAATGCAGCTAGTGAGTTGGTGTCCTTTGTAGGATTTCTTCTGTTTTATTCTTACTTCAGGATGAAATATTCCTCTGGTATTAGACAAGCTGTCAGCATATAGAACATGCTAGGAAAAATGGATATGAATAAAGGACAAAATTGCAGGCTTATTCTGTACATATTTTGGTTTTCATTTTCACAGCAGAACTTCAGCTGTTCTTTCTTGTGATTTTAGTGCTAAAGAGAAAAATATAAAATCTATCACAAGTCATTGCAAGATTATATTCCTTTAAAAAGTGTTCTAGCTGTAGAAACAATGGGCTGGAACAAAAGTGTGCATCTCATTATTTGAGATGATTCTACCCCAGTAGGAGGACAAGGTCTCATGATCAAGAAATACACCAGGAACTCAGATTTTAGTCACTGTGAGAAGCTTGTTCTTTGCTGAGCTGAAGTCCCTTTTTTGAAATCTATCTCTCAGCAGGTGGCAAAGTAGAGGTCATCCAGAGATTATACAGAAAGCATTGAAAATACTAAATGTTTCTTGACCTGCTTCAGGTCCACAGCTTCATTCTTTCCACATCCACAGAGAGAATTATTACAGTACTGTTACAAGGAAATCATGGTGATGTACTAATGTCTGCTGGATCAGCTCTTAAATTTTATTTTAAGAGGAGCAGTACTGTTTACCAATTAAAAACAAGGACCAGCATTTCACAAAATGACCACTAGTCTAGACTGCCTGTTTCCAGGTGCCCTTGTCTAACCCCCTGTTTTAAGGGCTACTGATTGTTTATAGCTCCCAATAATTTAGGTTGGAAATGTCCAAGACCATGCATCAGTGAATAAAATCCTTGCTGTTTCAAAGCAGAAGTGATAAAACAGTGGATATTTGAAGGAAAATCAAGAAGTGGATGGCATCTTGGCTTTGACACTTCTTTGTTCCTGCTGAGCAGGGCAAGATAAATAACACTGTCTTGTGGAGGAATTGGTCAAAGGAGGCTGGCCAACATGAAATTGTTTAGAAAATTTCACTTCACCAGCACAATCTGGACGCTGATAACAAAAATAATGTCAAAATTGTATGTGTTATGTGAATTTGTAAGTCATGAAAATTAACCTGGAATACTAACCAGGAGGTTTTCTATAGTTTATAAAGCATAGTTGCTGTGTTATTTTAGAAAGCTCCCAACAATGCTTGCTTCCAAGGCACTAAGAGCATTCCCACAGTACATTTAATATACATGAATATTCACAATATGTGTGGTGTGAACCCTTCGCTTTCCAGAAGTGATACAGTTCAGCATTACATGATGGAACCTCTCAGGATACACAGAAACCACCTTGATTTAGCAAAGACCTTCAGTGAATAACAAAGCCTCTGAAATCTTCCAGTAAGGAGCATCAGTCCCAAGCCCACACCTAAAACCCCTCAGATTTTCTTAACTTCCATAAAGACATGATCTCTCTGCTGAAGGCAATGGGTCAAGTCCTGATGGCTGCAATGTTATAGGCGCATACAAGGAGAGCAAGAGCTGCTAGAAGCAGAGGGATGGGAGGTGGACTCGCAGTTCTGGATCTACACCACCTGGTTAGAGGGCCACCCTGCCCTATAGGTCTGGTCAGGAAGCAGATCAAGAGCTTGGTCAGCATGTGTCTTCTCTTGCACCCTTGTCTGCTCACTTGTTCCCCATGTGCATTCCCACACAGCTTATTGCACTGACAAAAGAAATCAGCTGTGCCTGTATGAGGGGCAGAGAGAAAGGCTGAATACTTGGGGACAGGGGGGGAGGAAGGGGGGTCAAGCACATGCTCAATTGCTCGCATAGCCTATATTCTGTTTCAGGGGATGTTACCCCAAGAGCAGGTACTGGTTGCAGTTGGTACTGCATATGTTAAAGCATATTGCAGCATCAGGTACTGCTTTCCTAAGTGATTCCCCCTTGTGTTTCACCAAATGCAGCCTTAATAATTCACTAGTGGATGTGAGATAATTTACTCATAGTTGTATCAGTCCTATAGAATTCCTGCAACAGTTTATGTCTCTGTCATTCACACATGACAAATTGCAGAAAAGGAGAAGACATGGGAAAAGTATGACCCTCTTGTAGTTCAAATGCCACCAGAGTCTGTGGCTTCCTGTGACAGTTCTGTTAATCTCTCTTTTAGTCTCTTCCTCCACCTCTTACAGGCTTCTGTCTTCAATCTCCTTTCCTTCCTTGCTAGTTCATACTGTAACTGACGATGGGTTTTCTTCTCGACTGGCTTCATTTTTGCTGTTCTTCCAGGAGAAAAATCTATTACCTGCACCGTCGGTACAAGTTCATGAATAGGTGAGTACGATTCTTATGCCAGTCCAGTTTATGTTCATTTGGGACCAATAAAAATAATGGTTAACGTCAAGCTGGAAGAAAAAGTTTATTAGCTATGTTTGTAGGAAGGGAGGAGGAAGTGATTACACACTAGGACACGTGCAAAACCAAATGCAGAAGTTGCATTTTTAAGGTATCTGCAACATGGAGACAGTTCATCTTATCAGTGTTGCCTTTCGTAGGAAAAAGGAAATATTTGTTAGTCAATGGAGTCTTTTAAAGAAGAAACGTAAAAACCGTAACTTCTTCTCTTCATGTAGCTCATTAGGGAGTTTCTTGGGGTTAAAATACCACAGTTACAGTTTGTTGTGTTTGGGGGGTTTTGCCTTTCTTTTTTTTTTTTTTTTTTGCATTTCCATGCACCTTGCTTACTGGTAGTAGTGATGCCATTATTTATTTATGGCTTCCTCTGTGGGGATGCTTAGTACTTCGTTGATAGCTACGAAAGCAATAAACCAAGTTAATCTGTGGTGTAACTTTATTGAGCTTGAGAGATAAGTATTTTTCAAGAATCTTTGAAGTGTTTTCACTCAGTTCTTAAATATTTACAAGGTTATGTTTGATGCATAGTTTATGTCTGACTTAATGCAGCGAAAGACTTCCAATGCTGCAGTTTGCAGTTTCTTTTTGATACCTTAGACAATTAAATAAAATATCTCTAAAAAGCCTAAAAAATACACAGGCTTGGCAAAGACCACACCATTTCACGGCACAGTGCTGCTCATATACCTTCTAAAAGGGTCTAGCATTTGATCTACTGTGTCACTATGAGGTCAGTGGAAATATTCCCATGAACCTCTGAGGGAAAAATTAAATTTGAAAAATCTGCCTTTTGGAGTATTGCTTTGCAGATAATGTCATTACATGGATATCCACAGGAAAATAAATCAACTATTATCACTCTGCTGTATAAGCGTATTAAAAAGTAATTTGTATATTAAATTCGATCACAGCATGCTGGTAACTTAAGAGCACCCGTGTTGATCTTGTGTTATAGTTTTTGCTTATTTACGTTAGTAAGAACCAAATGGGCGTTTTGTGGAGTTAAGGTGTTTTACCTAGTCAGCCCAGGCTAACAGACACACACCATTCTTCTAGAACTTGTTGGTTCTCCCACACTTTTCACCCCCAGCTTACAATAAATACTCTAGCGGCTGTTAAGTTTGGAGTTTGTCTTGATTTTAATTAAGATGTGGCTGCTTAGACTAAAGCAATAGATAGGAAGGAGTAGGTGAAAACTCTAACATTTATATGTGGTGTATGAAATTTTGTTTCCCATTCCTTTTCTTACAAGTCAGGATGTGATTTAAAGTCATTATGGGAAGAGGCATGATCTTTTTCTGGTATTTCAGTTCCTGAGTGATGAGAACACTTGGCTAAATTCGATTTTTATATTCAGGTCTATAAATAGCTACTTGAGGTGGAAAAGCTGTAACTGAATAGTCCCAATGGGAAAAAAAGAAAATATATTCGGCTTTATTTTCATTTATGTGAAACTCAGATGTGCAGCTTCAGTAAAACTATCTATTTCCTCTACTACTAGTTCAGTGAAGATTACAAGTAACTGAAGCCTTGGCCCATTTTTTTGAGCTTAGCCAAGCATTATATTGATGTTTGGGCAAAATTTATTTTAAAGAGGACTTTTGTTACAGAGCTGGTCACTTGCTGCTTGTCAACCTGACTTGAATTTTCTCTCTTAAAAATTCTAGTGATCTCAAAGTTTCAAATAACAAAATTCGCCTCCTGTGTATTAGAGATAAGGAAGAATATGGGGTACCTATACAGTACGGGCATTCCAGTTAAAAAAAAAGTTGAGACAACATTGAGCTTTACAATATGTGTAAAGCTCTATCAAAGCTGACCAGCAGATAAAAATCAGTCTCAATTCAAAACATTTTTATTTTCCTAACTTCCTTTGAAAAAAGGATTCAATCCCTACCCCACTTCCTAGTGAGAAAAGAGTTTAATTGAAATTGAGAAACCTTTTTTGTGAGTTAATAGGTATCTTCAGAAAGAGGATACTAAGTAGAGACTAGGCTTGCGGTGCAGGGGCAGGACTGAAGTTGAAGACTCTGAGATACTGTGAATCAAGAGAAAAAAAAATTTCCTTATGGGGCTAACAAGTGTTTTTAAAGAAGGAATGTGAGAAGAATATAATTTTCAGATCTTTATCTCTTCTCTTTCATGGTGGCTAGCTCTACAGTGCCTCATTACTCCATGCACTCTGTTGTTCTTGTGTAGGGTGCTCTGCTTTCCAAACACCATTCCTGTATTCAGCTGAGCATATAAAATTCTCTATAAGTGAAAACGAGGTGTAGATTAGCCTTGAAAAAGTTATAAAACACAGTAGTTTTTTAACACTGTGTGTCTATTTGTTATCATCAACACTGCTTTTTCAGGGTTTTTTTAAAGACAGTCTCCAATAGAGTACAAAGCCTGTGCTGGTGGCTGATGGCACTGCTGGAGTGAGCTGGAGGCAGTTTAGGAATTTGGTCATTTTTCTTTTCCAAAGAGATAAATAAGGTTTGTTTTTTTCTGTTTTCTCTAGGGATGGCTGTACTGTATGTTCTGGGCCTTGCAGACAGGCTTTGCAACTTTCTCAGACCTGTTTGCTAGCAGGCTCGCTGAGCATGCCAAGTAGTCTAAGCCTTGGGAATAGCAAACCAGTCAAATTCTGAGTACGCTCCATGAGAAGCCAACATGAATAATGCATTGCTCTTAAGTGGGGAAATCACTCCGTGCCTGCGTGCGTGCATGTGTGGTGTGATAAAACTGCAGCACGCATATCTCAAACATGCACATTGACTTGCAGGATGAATAGGAAAGGATTGAAGATTAGCAAGGGGTGTTACTAGCTTAGAGAATTCAAATTATTTTAGTTAAGAAAAAAGAATGGAACAGGATATTTATAAAACCCTTCTGCCTAATTCCTCTTCCTTTTTCATACCCAGAGTCACTAAGCCTGCTGAATACACAGGAATGTAGAGCTTTTGGCCTTTACAGAGGAAAAACTGGAGGTCA
Source organism: Lathamus discolor (assembly GCF_037157495.1). Classification (NCBI taxonomy): domain Eukaryota; kingdom Metazoa; phylum Chordata; class Aves; order Psittaciformes; family Psittacidae; genus Lathamus; species Lathamus discolor. The sequence goes on from NC_088884.1 coordinate 53,539,525, forward strand.
AGAGACAGGGAATTCTGCTGTAGCGAACTTACTTTTCCTTTGTCATTCCTATCAGTGCCTGCATAGATTTGCTCAAAACTGACAGGCTGGATGCTACAACTCCAGATTTATAGTTGGTCGGGCCCTTTATAGCCCTAGGATCAGACATTGTCTGCACTTGGGCGCTGGCATTTGCGAACTGCCTCCTCCTGTGTTCTGTACTGCTGGGACAGTGCAAACACTGCCAACGAAGAGCTGATAATTGATTTAGTGTCTTATGGTATGTTTGCATGCCCATTCCAGTTCTTCCAAACAGTCCTATGGGTAAGTTTGCACACCTCCCCATGCTATTCCCAGACTGGAAATGCAAAAATGGTACCAAAACAAGTAGATTAATTTGGTTACAATTTTGAAATGTGTCCATGTTTAAAAATCAGCATTAGCTTTCTTATTAAAAAAAGCTCTCTCTGATGGGAGAGGGTTGTATATCCCAGGAAATTTTATATGCATTTTAAATGAAAGGTTGTAATAATTTTGCATCACTTTCCCACACACTTGGCTGCTTGGGTATGGATTGCCCTCCCTCAAAATGACTGTGCAGAGCTCAAAGCATCTGCTGGGCACAGAGTTATTGTGCTGACTTCTGTCAGAAGAAAAGAAACAACTATCTTTCCAGTCTTTGAGCTTCACCCAGAACTGAACTTAAAAGTTCAAAGGATGTTGATTCATGCATGCCCTTTAGAAAGAGCCTAGAAAGAGCCAGTGACTGAAGTGTTTGCATAGTCTATAATTTGTAGTCTATTATTTTTGCAGGCAGTGATCACTGATTATGACTTGAAGATGTTAAGAAATGAGAGAGTAGGGCTCATTATGCCAGACATATCTCATCTTTCTTATGTGTTTTTAATTATAATATTTTAGTTTTGATTTGAATTTGGTTTAGATTGTCTTCTCCAATCAGCTCTGGTTCTTACCTCTCCCTTCATTTCAGTGAGCATCTTTGCATGAGTGAATTTGCAGTTAAATCTGCCCTTTCTCCAGCTTTATTTTAGTTTGCTTTCACATTCTAAATGTAAAAATCTGTGTGATAGTCACCTACTAATCTATACATTGTATATTCTGGTTTCATGGAGGTTGTAGTATTGTAAGACATTGCAGTTGAACAAAATTAGCAAAGTAGCCTATTTTTTATAGCATCAATTGTGAGATAAGAATCTATACAGACCGCAGTAAAGGGATGCAACCTGCTGGGGTTTAGCTGCCAAAGCTGTCTGTCACAGTCTCTGCTGTTCTCAAATTTATATGTCCGAAGCCTAATGTGTCACTTAAGCCTAAAATTTGATTTAACTGAAAAGCTGAGAAATAAAGGCTTACAGAGTTGCCAAGAGCCTACTGGGCTTAATAAGTTTTATAGCAGCATGTATCATCACAATTGCTTTTCTGTTTAGGCAAAATAAGATGCTCTTTTCATGAAAGCAGGTTATTAATAATCAAGTTCAGCACATATAATTTGGTCTGCCTCAAAAAAAAACCCAAACCCAAAGACATTGCATCTTTTCTAGTTGTACATATTTGATGGCTTAGTTTGCGAGCATGTTTTCTTTGTAAGCCCTCTGTAATGTAATGAAAAAGCACTGTCTCAAATGCTCACACTTTTCATCTGCTGCAGGATCGAGAAACAAATAAGCAGGTTTCGAGGATGGTTACCTAGAAAGCCAATGAAACTGGACAAGGAGACACTGCCAGATCTGGAGGAGAATGACTGCTATACTGCTCCATTCAGTCAACAAAGGATCCATCAGTGAGTGTTTTATTATATCTTAATTACAAAATGAAAACTTATCCTTCTGGATCCACCTTGGAAAAAATCAGTTCATGTCTTAGTGCCTTCAGATTAGTGCTTTGTCACAAAAAGAGAGAGGTAGACTCCTGAGAGAGCATAAAGTCCATCTACATTTCTAATAATTAAAGGTACAGCTCAAAGCTAAAGGAAATCAATGGAAGAGTTCCTTTTAATTCACTAGAATTTCAATTACGTCCTTAAAGTAGCCAGGTGGCTAATTTTGGGGTCAGTATTGGAGTTGTTCTTTGTCCCTTAAAGATGTGATTAAAACTTCTAATTTCAGCATTTCTATGACTTTAGCATAATCAAAATTAGTCCTAACACTGATGACTGAAATAAGTCTGATACTGCATTTCATACTTAGAATTCTGTTTATTCTACAGTTGTAACTAAGGAAAGCAGAGACTATTGTTTTGTTTTCACTGTCTTTTAGGGAAGCAAAACTGCTTGCAAAATGCCAGTGTTAAGACCTGTCAGTGACACTTGTCCAAGCATACCAATATCACTGCTGTTAGACCAATGTCACTAGAGAAATCATTTGACAACTAGAAGCCTTTATTCACTTGGAAAATGCAAAACAGAAAAAGCCCCAGATGACTCTCAGATCCCATGCTGAGTTTCAAGGCTGTTAAATTCTGGAGAAAGAGGATTCCTTATGTGTAGTTACAGTGTCTGTGATATGGGAAACAGTCATTGACTAACTGATAATAAAATCACAAAGAATATACAGCACTGACCAGGGTGCTAACAGAAGACACAGAATGAATTACAGGCAGCTCAAAATCTAAAAATCTGAAATGTGATTTTATTCAAAGAGAAGCCAAGTTGATGTAACGCTCTTAAACGCCTCACTTTAAATGAACATGTTTTCAGGATTGGATTTATTAGCTGCAATAGGAAAGAATTGAAATAGAAATGAAACAGACCTCCTCTTCTATAAGTTTGTTTTTTTTTTTTCAAATACAGCAGAAAACCAAAACCAGGTGAAAATCTCCAGGGAAAGTTCAGCAGAAGTTTGCTCCTAGCACCAGTCACCAGCCAGGGTTATCTCCACTAATGTCTGTGCCCTGAATAGACACCAGGTTCAGATTAGAGAGTCTTCTGATAACTTGAACAAAAAGATGGGTCAGTTATTGTGCCCTGCAAGATGAAAAGTAGGTGCAAATTAGCTTTAGAATAGACCAGTAATAATAAAAAAATAAGAAATTGGAACTTCCTGATTGGTATTTTAATAATAGTAATATTAACTATTAACTTCCTTTAAGATTACAGCACATAAGGAGAACCAACATATACAAACAAGAATAATTTTTCATTCTGCCTCACTCATGTTTGCATTGTAAACTGACAGGAAGGGTTTGTTAAATGCTGTGGTAGCTCAACTGGTGTTCCTGCTGTTATTTGGCACTTCTTTTACATCACTACAGACTTTAAAGCTGTACTCCCCAGCAGGCCTGACATTTTCTCTTTTGCTTTCTTTGTAGTCTTCATTTCCTTTTGTGTGGGGACTGCTAAAATACTGGCTGAGCTGCCCTCCTTCTCCCAAAAGGTGCTGGCTCTGACAGGATTCCTGTGTTCCTGTCCTGCTCCAGCCTGTTGGCTGTGTCTGTTTTACTCTGCTTCTGAACAGCCCCAACTTTCTCAGCCTGTCTTCATAGGGGATGTGCTCCAGTCCCCTGATCGTCCTCGTGGCCCTCCTCTGGACTTGTTCCAACAGTTCCATGTCCTTTTTATGCTGAGGACACCAGAACTGCACACAATACTCCAAGGGAGGTCTCACAAGAGCAGAGTAGAGGGGCAGGATCACCTCTTTCGACCTGCTGGTCACACTCCTTTTGATGCAGCCTTCATTTGTGATAGCCGCTTTGAAAGGCATGGAAAGACAGATGGCTGACAATACTTACAATACAGAATTTGGGGAGGAAAATAGTGAAGACCAAAACCAGCAAGGACTGATCAGACCTTTTGTCAGTAGGAATTGAACAACTCTTTATGCAACCAAACTTGGAAATGCCCTGGTGTTTTAAATTCTCTTTGTTTCTGGAAGTTTTAATTGCCTTGAAAACTGAATGAAACAGGGCATCCCTGAAAAATACATAAAGTTTGTTCTATCTCAGATGAGTATTTGTGACTGAACCAGTTTAAACTAAGAAGTGATTTGGGTGTCAAAGTGATCTGGGGGGGAAGGACAGAGGAAGGCGGAGGAGAGATTCAGCATTTTCATGACTCTGTTTTACTTAGCAGTTTTGAGGCTGTGATGTGCCAAATCTGAAACAGGCAATGCCACTGATGTTTTCTTCATACCAAAGTGATCCTGGTTTAGACACATGATGTAAAAAAATCCTTTAACCATTAATAAACATTGTCTTTAAGATTAACAAAGAAGTCAGCTGCAGCCTTAAAAGTCAGGCAAAATGAAAATAAACAGTGGTAATTATACACCCATTTTCAAACAAACTACAGGGATGTGTGGTGATATTCTCACTGGAATGCCGCAGGCTCATCTTGTTGCAACTACTGCAGCTGATGATTTTCTTGGATGTTAAATGAGGTAAAAACCTGCTGTTGCTTCAGCAAACAACAGCTAGCTACCGCCACTGGTTTACCTGGGAGTGCAGTGTTGAATGTTTTTCCTGTACTAAAGAATATACTTCTCATTATAGTGTTTACTACTTCAAATAACACCTGGGCTTTTAGTTGGTGCTGCTTCCAGCAATTGGCATTTGCTTGGAACATACCTTTCAACATGGTGAATATCAGACAAAATCATAGAATGGTTAAGGTTGAAAGGAACCTTAAAGATCATCTAGTTTGAACCCCTCTGCCACAGGCAGGGACACCTTTTGCTAGACCAGGTTTCTCAAATATTTCATTATATGGAGATCTTGGGGAGTAAAGAAGTAAAGATGGACATTCATGTGTACATGCATACATCCTTATTTTGCGGCTTTGCAACTAGGCCATGGCTGTTCAGCTTTTAGCACGTATGTCTTACCAGTAGAGCAGAAAATAGCCTTTCCCTGCATTTGCAGGCTCCTAAAAAAAAAAATTAAAAAAAAAAATTACAAGTAACACTTTTTTTTTTTTTTTTTTCAAATGGGTGGTAGGCAAAGACTGAAGAGATGAATTTACCCCTGAACGGTTTGTACAACCTGCTAAATTACCAAGGAGAATGTATGAACTGGAATTCATTGCTAGTTTGTTCTTGGCTGAATTCACATTAGAGGGTCTTTGTTATCCATGGAAAGATAGTTTGAAATCTCCAGTTCAGAGTCTAATTAAGAAAGCTACAAATAGAATTTCAAAGCAGTTAACCTTCACTGACTCTTCGTGTCATTTACAGCATGAATGTAAGAGCCATATTTCCACAATGACTTTTTTAAACGGGGCATTAATTAAGAATCAACTCTGGAACCTTTCCTGCCAGAAATGCTCTCATTATCTTCATTTGGATTTTCCTTTTGAGTATGGACTTACAGGACCAGGCCAGTGGTTACAGCTGTTGTGAAACAAATCACTGGCTTTATTATCTACTATACACTAACTTCATGGGTAATAAAAATAATAGTATGTTAATCCTTACTCATTTTTTATCTTACAAATGAGGTGACAAAGTGATCAAATCCTTCAGTGGACTAAACCCTTACCAAGCCTAGAAACAAACTCTTTGCTCTTATGAATATTCAAACCTTTTTACGTATTGAAATTCTAATGGGGACAACAGACACAGAACAGGTGAGGAAACTTCCATCTGAAAGCAACAAGGATTAAAACCTCTCTAGAAAGCCTATGCCTTATGTAGTTTATAGCTCAGTAATATCTGATAAATGTTTATCTACAACCAGCTTGGAAGCATCTTTAGCTCTGGCTCCTGTGAACTGAAATTTGAAGAGTGAGATTCTCCATAGACTGAGGAAGTCTTTCTCCTCTGAATTCCTCATTGGATGCTGGAGACCATGAAATAGCCTTGATAGCTATTCTATGCATATGGATTTACCACCCACACTCTGAAAGAAGACTATCTGAAAGGAGCACAAATGTTTTAGAGAAAGAAATGCCCATGAAGAATAGGAGAGAAGGGTAGTGGAAAACAAGGAAATCATCACTGAAGTTCATGATACTTACCTGACAAGAGCAATTCCTGTGATTTTTGAGATAAACTTAAACCTTCCTGGCATTGTCCTAATTTATGTCAACATCCAAGTGGGATGTTGTAACACATAGTTACAAGTGCTTGAGATATTCTCAACCTTTCAATGCCTCCCACTCATGTCTGCCTGTTCTTGTTCCCTGTGCCAAATGTCCCTTCCCCCTTGGTTATGGTGAAACTGCTCTTTCTGGGGCTACTCTACAGACACTTTCACAAAAATTATTTAAGTATTTGACTTAAACCCTGTGATTTTTATATTAAAAAATAGGTGAGAATTATTTTTAATTTTTACACATGCAATTCCATCCCAAAACTCCTTTTTGGTGAACTGTAGCATCTCTTCTGCATCCATGTCTCCATGAATAATGTTGGAAAACACTGAAGAACATACCCTTGGCCTGCTCTAGTCATGATGAATTCTCCTTCTCCTTTCCTCCTCCTGCCATCAGATGTATTGCTGGCACAAGGCTAGGCAGGGCAGAACCTCTGCAGCACTTATGTTTTTAGGACTGCTTTAGCTTGTTCTGGCAGTTATTATACTGAGGTGTTGACATCTGCGTCACAGACACGTGATTATTCCTTCTTGGCCATGTGAAATCAAAAGCTGTAACACAGTTGCTAAATTTATAAATGAATGCAAATGACAAAAGTGCATTTTTAAACAGGTAGTTATTTTTTTTTTTTTTATAAGATCGCATAGGGTTTGATTTTTTGCCCTTTTTTCATTCATGACTCATGAAAATGGAAGTGACTGAATCCAGAAAAACTTGTTTGGAAAAGTTTTGAAATAACTGCCTGTAGTCACAATATAACATAGCCATGATAACTGATAGAAAAAATAACTTTATATGACAAGGAAAATAGACTAACATTATTGGTGCTAGCTGGATCAATGTTACTAGTTTCCCAGATAAGGTGATTCATTTTTCAGTTGATTCCTACAGGGACTCATAGCTAAGTCAGAATGAAAAATTACTGTGCTGTTTTGATTTCAGAAGTTATCTTCGCAGTTCTTTAACATTCAGTGCAGTCTGGGAGGTGAGATCTCAGAGACAAAAGTCAGACATTAAAAGAAAATGAAGCAAAGTGGGAAAACCACTAACTGTTAGCTTCTGGTTTACTACTGTCTTTTAATTTGTGCTGCCGCTAAAACAACCTATACTAAAACAACTAATACAGAGCTCCATCTTCAGCTGGAAATAATGCTATTCTGTCTGCTTCAGAGTTTAGGTTGGCTTTTTATCTGATTAAGCATTAAGACTTGTGTGATGACAGTATTTCCTTATCAAAATCCTTCTAGTTATTATTTTGCATACTGAACCCTTTCAAATAAATTTGTTACAGATACAGCTGTCTCAGAGATGAGCAGAGTCTTACTTTATGAGTATCAACAGCTTGAAATGGAACAGTGGCTCAAAATTGTGTCTATACAGAAAAGGCAGTGCCCAGTGCACACAAATGTTCTATGCTGTTTGGTAGCAGTCCACTGTTAAACTGGCACACACTTATTGGTCAGACAATATGCATAAATCATATCACCTTCACTGTAGGATGCTGTAGGATGATGTAGAACATGGAGGACTTTGGGGTTAGTAGGGATGTGGAGGAAGCAGGAAGTACAGTACTGATTAGATTGTGGACACACAAATAACCTGTAAGTATCTGGGGTGGAGTAGGAAAAGAGACATGAGATAGTAACATCTAAATAACAGGTTTCATTAATTATGGTGCTCTTGGAGCAACTTGTCTTTTATAGCTCTACTTTTGGAATTACTTTACTATCTACCTTTGAAGCTAAACATAAGGAACTTAACAGATTGTCTTGTATGGAAAATTCAGCAGAGAATTTTGATAATAAAGAGAGAGCATATAGATTCCCCAAACTCCAGAGGCTGGACTTCTTGCCTGTATTTACAAATGACAGAAGCTGCAAAGCCATCTATGATTTCCGAGTCTGTCCTTAAGCGCTACACTCCTCAAGCCACTGTAAGACTTCTTCAGCAGTATTTAATTGACAAGTTTAAACAATATATTTAAACACTTAATTTTTTTGCCTTTTTCCGGTAATTATGATGATATGCTAAAATATCTTGTTTGCTTTGAGTATGTATATTGGGATTAAAAAAATCAGTTCAAAATATACCATGCCAACCAATGTAATCAATACAACATACTCTGTGGCTTTTTAATTTTTAAATTTCCTGGACTCATCGCTATTCTGGCTAAGCTATTAAACCTACATTCATGTGTAACTGTATGTAGCTTCCAAAATCTAATTTTCTACTCTATTTTAACTTCCAGGACCAAACATAGGAGGAAATAATATTTTTCATTTCTAACATAGTATTTGATTTGCAGTAAGAGAGGTTTACCAAGCAGATTTTTCCATCTGACTCTTAAAGCATGATAAAAAAGCCTGAAACAGAAATCAAATGTAAATTTCTATAGCTGCACCTATAAATCTTATTATTTTGCAAATTTTTGTGCAAGTACTTTGTAGTTTTCAGTGAATTATCTAAAAGCAATGCTTAACATAATGAATGCTTAAGTATCTTTGACATCTCTTCAGACTTCTCCATGTAATTCTTTGTTAGGGAATGAATACTGTTGCTGACATCATCTCATTTAATCTGGTGTCCTTTAATCTTCCTTGCGCTTGCTCACATAGTGGAGATTTTTAGCGTGCTATAGAATGTAATGGAACTCAGTATTTGCTTTCAACATGCTACTGTAGATTCCTGAGATGCCTTTTGTTTGTATTTTTATATAGCTTCATCATACACAACAAAGAAACTTTCTTCAATAATGCTACAAGAAGTAGAATTGTACACCATATCTTACAAAGAGTGAAATATGAAGAAGGAAAAAATAAAATTGGTAAGTGCTGAGCAATGTGCTTTTAAATATGGTTACTAAGTCCCACTGGAAAAAAAAGAGAAGTCTGCCTGAACTTGTAACAGACTCTTCTGCTTCCTTTTTAATCACCTCAGTTTTGATCTGTCTACATCTCACCCACTGCTTTTGTAGGGGTTTTGCCTGTAAGACCTGATCATTTCCCTGTAATATCAGGCTGTTTTCACAGGCACATATGTCACCACGTGGGATTTATCACTTCTGCAAAGAAAGAGAATGACTTAAGCAAGAAATATTTATGGATTAAGAACCCTGGAGAAACAGACAGACTCATGAAGAAAAGCTTTTATTCCTTCATAAAAATGTGTTAGAAAGGATAGCAAGATTTGTGCCGCTGTACATCTCAGTCTGTAGTGCTTCTCCCTAAATACCTCTCCATCCCTAAGGGAGATGGAAGGTTCTGCATTTCTGTAGCTACTCTAAGTCAAATAGGAGTTAACCAGTGAACATCCTCAGGATGCCACACAGAAAAATGGCATCACTTTCAGATAGAGGTTGGACTGGACCTTTGGAGAGGCACATATGCAGATCTAGGAGAGCAGGCAGTGGCAGAAGAGAGATGGAGTACAAAACATTGGCCATCTTTTGTCTTGTGATGGAGGACATACTGCTTGAGTACCAGATAGAGACTGGGGCATCACAGAGAGGCAATCCCCATAAAACTCTGCAGCCTACTTAATTTCCTTGCTGTTTAAACCCTGTCCTTCTTCAAGCTGTAGAGAAACATCCCAGAACTTGTGTCTTCCTCAGTTCCTGGGATGAAGGCTGTAATATCTCTGAGAATGACTCTGAGCAAAGGGGAGAGAAGAAAGGGAAGAATTCATGCATGCTTGCAGACATTGCATCTAGCACACACACTAGCAGTCCCTGCCTTCCTCAAGAGCCCAGACTCCCTCACATATCTACTTGTGTTATACCTATCATGAGCACAAGTTTGTGCTGATGACTGGGCAGAGCAAAGCTCTGTACAGGTTTTGGTTTTCTTCCAGAGACTGTGGGAGAAAGCATATTCTGCAAGCAGATACTAATGCAATCACTGAAAGTGCTATCTGTGTTGAATTAGTACTTCTCATTGCTGTGCTCTTGTTGCTATCATTCCCCTGTGAATTAGGAAGGGAATCAGGACTCTGCTTCTCAGTCAGTGGGGCTCAAATGCCTTCAGGCTGTTAATACCAGTATTTAGTTTTGCATTGCCCGATAGTTGTTCAGTCCTATTTTGGTGACTTTCCAAGTGACAAGTGCCGGCATCTCAGCAATCATTCATTATTTCTTTCAAGGTTCTCATTAAAGAGGGACAAGGCCTGACCAAGTGGGGTGTACAATTACTTTTTTTGTGCCAAATAGCAGTCCTTTCAGCTCAGGTTCAAATGTATTTTCTGGTCTTATACTATTGCACTCTGTATTTTTGAACTGCAGGCCAGTAAAGCAACTGGAACTCTTAATCTGATAGCAACATTGTAAAACATGTTCAGTTTGTGTCTTATAAAATCTGCTGGACTAAGAGAATAGGAAAAAGACAAAGATCTTCTCTGAAGTTTTTAACTACCAAGAAAAACAGCCTTTCATCTAGATAGCTTCCTTCGACTACAATTTATGGAGTCAAACTTCAGTCCTTGTGTGAGGTCTTGATTTCACCGAAGTTACTCTAAAGATGGATTTGGCAAATGAATCTTTAAACTTCCAACATAATAAATGATAAAAGATTATTAATATATGAACAAATCTTTGCTTGTATTATATATTAGTTAATCAAAATTTATGAAAGATTAACTTTTCTACATTTATCTTTTACTGTCAATGGGCTTCAAGCTTCATTTAGCCAGCTTATTATGAAAATGTGTTTTGCTTTTTTTGCTTAGTAGTTTTTCTGGTCCTATTGGTAAATAATTGGATTTTTGATTCTTAGGTCTGAATCGATTGCTCAGTAATGGCTCCTATGAAGCTGCATTTACTCTTCATGAGGTATTTTTCTCAGTTGTTTTTCTTTTTGAACAGACATTTCCCACAAAAATTCTTAGTTGTATAATCATTTATTCTCAATCTTATTAATGTTATTACTCTCTTGCATTCTGTGTCTGGCTCTGACATCCATCCCATTTAGTAATGCTTTTTTTTTTTTTTTAATTTTCTTTCTTGCAGAAAGAGATGAGAGTGTTGTTTTGGATCTGCTCTGCAAAATGTATTTGGGTTTGATAAATCTGTATGTTTTCACAGGATAAATTATCATGCTGTGGTTTTCTCTTCAAGATTCTCCAGTTTATAGCCTTTGAGTTGAACACCATTTACCATAAATTTCTTAGGAAGAATAATCTCAAATCTTATTGAGGTCAGAGGAAATTCTCCTTTTAATGTCGTATTTAGCTTTTGGAGCACAAGTTTGGAGTTTGCATAACTTGTGTTATCCATACTGCTAGTGCAAGAGACTTCTTAGGTATTCTTTTTTGCTGCTGCTGTTCATTAATGTCCAGATTTGTGTTGTAGGGAAGTTACAGAAGTAAGAATTCAATAAGAACCCATGGGGCAGAAAACCACAGACACCTGCTCTATGAGTGCTGGGCTTCCTGGGGAGTGTGGTATAAATACCAACCACTGGATCTTGTGAGGTAAGACTTTCCTGCTGTTAGTATGTCCCATTATAGGTGCTTTCAGCATAAGTTATCTCTTATAAATAAAAAAAAAAAAAAGGAAAAAGAAACAAAACATGAAAAGCTCAGTTGAAGTATGTTGTTTTTAATAAGTGATCCTGAGGTCATGGGATTCATTGATGCCTCTGTAGGAGGAGCTGAAGTGAAGAAAGTTTCCATCTAGAATTCCTTGGCACCATGACTTCCAATGAAGGGTTTGCAGAATGTTTAAGAGAACACAAAAAAGGAAGAGAGAAATCTGTGGAGGCTGGGAAGACTTGGTTTCATGACTGTCCAATGCAGTAGTTCTTCCTCCTCAGAGCTTGGCTTGGTGAAAAACAGGCTCTTACTGACTAGACCTTCTGTTCTACTAAAAAGCAGCCATGAAAGGAACCCTAGATGAAGTTTAATGATGCTTACAAATGGTAGAGAGTAGAGTTTACAGAGTGTGCTATTGAGTTCAGCAGCAATAGTGGTAGGTGGGTAGAAGTCTGTCCAGTACCACCTCTCTTAAACCCAGTCCAGCTACATGACCACAGCCTGGATTTGTATTCTTCTTGGAAACAGCCTGCAAAGAAGAAACACTGAGAAAGCCTAAAAGTTACTCCAAATTCTTATAGCCCTTTTAAATATATTTTCAAATAGGTTTGCATGTGCTAATAGAGGATTACATATTTTTTTATGCATATAGAAAGAGCCAGAGCCTTTACTGGTCATGTTGGCAGAAGTACTATTGGGCATTGATGGGCTTTTTCTACTTGAAGAGAGGCATATGAGGCTACAAGGGCCTATTAATAAAGTCTTAAGATGTATGGAGATCATAGAAAATATTAAGATATTGGCCATTGGGAAGGGTCATACAGAGCATGCAATTGGTCCAGCATATTAATTTCCTCTTTTATAAGTCTCATAACTAACAGAAACCTTTGTTTTTATAGATTCCCAAAATTGTTTCTAGATGAAAGAGTTGTAGAGGGTGGCCCTGGAGATGGACAGTGTTACTGACTAAGGCCATGTAAAACTTCTCCATTTCATTAAATAGGAGATGTTCAATTTCTATGGATAAAAAGTTCACAGAGAACTGTAATTAAAAAAATTTTACTGAGTCATATAATCTTTAAAATGCTTTAGAAAACAAATTAAAGTGTTTGAACCTCATAACTTAATCCTGAAAGCTTCTTATTTCTTTTTTAATCCACTGGCCTGTACAGAACTACAGAATTTGTGTCAGATTACACTATGGAAATTGCTCATTTGCAAAGAAGCATAAAGTTATACTGATTTTTTTTTTTTTATGTTTAATTTTGCAGTAAGATATTAATGTCACAGTATAAACAACTTATCTCAACAATGTTTTTTAATCATTTGTCCATAGTGGTCATCAATACTTCTTGTTTGTTCTGTTGAGCCAATATCTAGGGTTTAGTTGGTTCACATATGGAAGGTTTTTAAGCATGCGAAAAAATAGCAACAGAATGAGTGAAGTTAGACACGTGATTGTTCTGGACCTTGGTAGCAGCCTTCTTGAGTAGCCTGGGTTTGCTTTTAAGATTTTGTAAGATGCTTTACTTTTTCATCAGGCAGTGACACCCACAGATTTTTACCCAGTCATTTTATAAAACAAATGCAGCAATCAAAATAGCAGACACCCTGGCTGAGGTCATGGTGTCCTGCACCTGTGGTGGTTCAGAATAGATATTTACCCGAAGAGGAGGGGGCAGGAAAAGCTGTGAGGCTCCCTGAGCATTGACAGCAACATGAGTCTCAGTAGCCTGCTGTTTGCTGCCTGGATTGCACCCATAGCTCCAACAAATTCACTGAAAGAGGGATGACAGGAAAGGTGAGGGAATGCCTTTTTCTTCTCACTTCACAGGTGCTAGATCCCTCGCGTTTCCTTAGCTCCTGCTGAATATTTTGTGTCTACTGCCACTCTCAGCAGCTCACACGTCTGGTGAGCTGGAGATTTTTCCTTGAAGAGCTGTCAACACCAGCAAGACCTGTTGTTCATTTTACTCAGAAGTATCTCAACGTGCAAACTTTAAACAGAAGAGTTTTTAGTACCAGGTTTGCAGCAGGAGCAACCTTTTTATTTTTTTCCCATGTGAACAGCTATGTGGGGTGTGCTTGAAGGGAGTAGTATTGCCATCTGTACTAAAGGAATGGATGGATGTTAGTTCTTCCACAGACACTGGACCAGAATTTATGGCTGCTAGCTGGCATTCCCCTTTATTATATTCTTTAGAAAGCCTAAGGCATACACTAGGTAAATTATCTCATTAACAGATATGATATTTCCACCTTAAAGTCAAGTTGCCACATAGGAAGAGAAATTGTTTATACTTTAGTGCTGTTCTATTTTTCCGTCAGCTGTTAAAAAGAGGCCTTAGATCTCTCATGCTTAGATCTGTCAATTTGGTGACGCCCAGATTTCGTTTAATCTCATCAGCTGGCTGTTATGGAGGTACTAGTCACTAGAAATAAATGGGAAAAAGTAATTTGAGGGGAATTGCATGGTTCTGCTTTCACTCTGCTTTGAAGCGTGGCAGAATGAAGGTACAGACTTGGCACATTTGCAAAGGCAGTATTCTTAATCAACAGATGTGGTACCATGATTTTAATTACACTTTTGTTAGAATTTAGTATCCACAGTCACTATACAGGAATAATTTAAGATCCTTAGAATTTATAGCAATTGGAAAGAGGCAGGACTTACACTTATAGGCTCTGGCACAACCCAAATCAATGGAAAAAGTTGCAGTGATTCCTGGACAATTTGGATCACTGCTGCTTTCCTCTAAGCTGTGCACAAATTGCTCCTCCTGCTGCTTGTGCATGTTATTTACAGGAGGAAAAGGGAGGAGAAAACTATATTTATAGTGATTGTAAACTTACCTAAATGAACCTGAAGACAAAGCTAATACCCAAGTAATTTGCATTTAACTCCATGTTTACATTAAATGACTTGTTTGTAAGCTGACAACTCCCTTTCAACCTGCTGCCATAACACGAGATCTTCATGTTTCCAAAACACCTGTTGGAAAGCCCTAGCTCCCTCACAACTTGTTTCTGTGATGTAAAAAGTTCTGCATAGGATTTCATTCTAACCTGCAAAAGGATTAATGAGGATAGGTATGTTCTTAGCTTGTATCCAAACCTGCCTGTGTTTTAGTTCCATGACTTCCTTGTAGGCATCCTGAAAGCAAAAGATTCTATAATGAAGGTTGTTAAACACAGAATAGTCTGGAATTTTTGTGGCTTAATAGTTGTCAAAAATGTGCCTTATTGATAAACACTGAGATTGAAATCTTGGCCCAGTTGAGTCAGTGATAGTTCTACCATCGGAAGGGTGTGAGCGGGGAGACAGTTCATCATTAAGGTAGGTGATGGGCTAGCATAAAATTGAGAAGCTCAATTTATTTTTTCTATTATTATTGGAAAGGTACAGCATATATGAGGGTAGGAGAGATGGATTATTCTAGTAGGTGCTTGGGAGGTTATGTCTGCTTTTTAGGTTAGCTGTGGAGGAAATTTTCTGTAGGAGAACAATCAAAGAAACAAAGAATTTTTTCCTATTCTTATTAAAAATCTGAAAAATTGGATGGTAATAAGTTAACAAAGTTAACAAAAATGCAAATGTTTACTAGTGTTGGAAAATTTCAAAGAAGCTTTCAAAGAGCAAAGTGATAACAGGTTAAATCTGGGTATAAATAATGCACAGTGATGCACCCTAGAATTCTTCACATACATTACTGATTTCGGGCTAAAGCACCAGCATGAAGGTAAAAGAACTGCCATCACTTTGGAGAGCTGTATGAGATTTCCATTCTGTATATAGTGACAGAGAAGAAACAGAGCTTGTTTTTGTATTTGGTGCAACTTCAGTGGAATGAGTGGCAAAGGTATCTCTCAACCACCTTTGTCTTGTGAGGGTCAAGATGGTCCAGGCTAACTCAATTATGGATTGGAATTAATGTGGAACTGCTGTGAACATGGCACCAAGGAAGGTCTCCAATGACCTTGTTACTGCCATAGTTTGTTCCTGTAACACTCAGCCCATGAGCACTCTGTTCATATTTATTCTGAGCAGAGATTTACAGAAAAAATATGCTATGGGGTCATTAATAAATTAAATTAAATATTAACTTGATCCTGGTGAAAATTACAGTAGTACAGCCTGCGGAATACCGCTTATGAAGCAAAGGGCAACTCACAAATGTCCTCGGATGCCTTTTCCTTACATTGCAGAGATTTAGGTTGCTCCCCATCATGTCCATTATTCTTTATGCAGACACCAAACTTTGCTTGGTCCTTTATTTAGGAAGAAGCTGCTAGATCTCTAGATCAAAAAAAGAGTACTATGATTTGTGCCATTTAGAAGGAAAGGTCCAACAGGATAGGAGATGAAGTTTGTCATGAATGTCTTTTGACTCGGGCGGTGGAACAAGGAAGCATTCATCCTTGAATGTAGGGAATTAAATAAAAACTCTTGATGTTAGGTTTACTTCACTAATTTGAACTATGGAAAAAAAAGAGATCATAAACATTCAGTGAAAGTAATCTCAAAATGTGAGCCTGCCTTTTCAGTGGAGCAGGCACAGTTTGACATCCTAGGTGTCAGGAAAATAACTAGGCCAAAGGCTAACATTCTTAAGTGAAGGCTCAGAAAGCATTTTCCAGTGTGTCTTTTTACAACCATACCTGTTGCCCTTGTCAGAGCTGAGTATGTTACTGTTAGCTCATCACCTCTTTATCCTGTAAAACTGAGTTTCCGTTGAATGTCAGAAAAACGAAAACCATGTGATCTGGCTTTTCAGACAGAACTGGTGAACTCAAATAATAGTGTAGGTCAGTATCATTCAACAGAGCATGAGCTCAGCCCAGACACATATTGTTCACACTGGAAATTTTTTATTTTCATTTGAAAACTGATGATTTTGTCCATTCCAGACCAAGCTTTTCTTTCTCTTCTCCTCTGCCTCCAGCCCTAGAGCCCATCATGGGTCCTTTCCTCCTCACTGTGAAAGTTTAACCAAAGACATTTTCTGGTAGCATAAAGGAGCCAGCAGTGCTGTCTCTCTGAGTTCTTTGTCTCTGGACAGATCAGAAATTGCATTATTAATGTAAAAGTGGGTTTTCAGCAGCAGCTATTCTCAAATTCAGTTGATATGCAAGCTTAAGTTTTCTGTGAAGTCTGAAGTGCAAGAATATCATCTTGCCTCATTCTTTAGAACTAATCTTACAAATAATCTACTAAAATATTCATTGTAATCATGATAATTGCATATTGATTTGTGAAACATCCTAATCTAATCAACATCATGCTGTGTACAAGACCGTCAAATACAAGGCAATGCATGAGCCTGTTCCTATGCTGATAAATTCAGCAGGGGTTTTTGTGTGTTTGATGTATTCTTTAACACATAAATAAAGGTTTGGTTGTGTTTAGGAGGAGGAAGAAAGTTAATGAATATTTAGCAAACAGCTTCCTGCCCACTTTGCAGTTAGTTTTTAAGTAATATAGCTAAAAAAACAGGATTAATTCAGAGTGCTTTCCTCAAATCAGTGCAAGATGATACATAAAGATATTTGCTGGATCTCACTTGCACTTTATTTTCCGTTCCCCTGTGGCAGAATCATGAGATTAATTTTGCATGAACTAAGCTAAGAAAAGAAATAATCAAATGAAAATAAATTGGATTGGAGAATAACCTCTGGTTAGCTAATTTCTTAGAAATAATTTGGGCCCAATTAATTTTTGCTGTCACACCAGTTTTAGGGATTAAATTAATTTCAGTGCAATTGCTTGGGACGTACAGTTATACAGCCAAAAGGCAAAGAGAGCCATCAGTTTCCCAGACACAAAGAACTAACTTTTTAACATGAGCTCAGCGTTTGTTTCTGAAGTCTCCACTCATCTCACTATAAACTCTGGTTGTGAATTTTTACATTTTTTTTCTAAGTTCTTTCCTGAAGCAGGTCTCTCAGTGTGGATTTATAAGCCAAGTTGCAGGCTTTTTCATTCGGAGATTCAGACTCTGCTCTTTAATCTACTCTTCAGATATGATATAAATATTTACCTTCTATTAACAAGCAAGATTAAGCAGATTTAGTTCTTAATTAGCAGGTAATTTCCTTGTGTTGTGTTTTGTAACAGACGGTACTTTGGTGAGAAAATTGGGCTGTACTTTGCCTGGTTAGGCTGGTACACGGGGATGCTCTTCCCAGCTGCCTTCATTGGATTATTTGTCTTTTTGTATGGAGTCACCACTTTGAACCACTGCCAAGTCAGGTAACGTGGGCACTTTTATAAGGGAAATTACAGTAGTGGGTTATTATGAATAATTTAAGAGATCTTCATATGAATTGTTAATTATTTCATTTTGAACTGTTGAATGAAAACTCAGGAAAAGACTGTGCTTGTTTCTCATAAGCTACCCAGTATCAAGCTTCCCTTGTTTTGTGCTCTGGAATTGGGATGAAAGGCAATGTTTCTTGCCCAGCTCCAGTTGCTGATGTTACTGGCAACTCAGCATGAAGCAGGGAAAAAGTAGAACTCCTTCATTGCCGTAGTAACAGACCAGAAGAAGAGTGGGACATTTTTCACTGTCTGTAAAGCCTTTTCCAAAGATCCACCACAGGGAGGCATTCTTCAGATGAAGAACCCCTGGGACCTTCTGCTGAGTGCAGCATCTCTACGTTCTTGCACTCTTAAGACAAATGACAAGAATAAGTCAAATTTAACTTCATCTGCAATCATGCCCACCCTCTTCTTAACAAAGGCCACTTCTGACTTAAGAAGAACCTGGAAATGATAAAGAGATACTGCTAGGCTAGCCATGAAGAGCTTGTCCTCTGCAGTTAGGACTGTAAACTCTGAAGTCTTAGATAGTCAACAAATATTAGTTACACACATGCAGTTATGAAGATCTTGGCTTCAGTTACAGAACCAGTACTGTTCAATAAGTGAAACTTATCAGTCCATTCTAAGGCTGTTCATTGTGCATCAAGCTACTGATTTTTATCTTTTCTGTATTTCCAGTAAAGAAGTCTGCCAAGCTACAGATATCATAATGTGTCCTATATGTGATAAATACTGTCCCTTCATGAGGTTGTCAGACAGCTGCATTTATGCCAAGGTACATTTTTAAACTATGCAATTAGAAATGCTTTCCTGGTAAAAGCATTAATTTTGCCTTTGCATTTGTCTTTAGTGATCTTGGGCAGATAAAATCTTGAAAGGACAGATAACTTCAGCCAATATTAACATTCAATGTCTTTTACCAAGACTTAGTTTGGGTTGTAAAACACGTGTTTGGGTTGTGAAACATTTGAATGAAATTTGCACTTAGAGAGTCAGCAGTCCCAGAGGTCATGTCCTAGATGCACATGCTACGGTGTCCTTGGCATCAACCTTTATCTTATGATCCGTCCTTTGTACATGGCTCCTTAAAATGACAGCTTTTGGTCATACCCTGGCCAGGCTAGCAAATAGTTTTGTCAACTGGTGGTGCATTTCACATGTCAAGGGAAGGATCCTCAGGATTGTCAGGCCAGCTACAGTCGTGATCTCATTTATTCTGTTAGGTCAAAATAGAAAATAAAACCCTACCACACACTGATCATACTATTAATATATCTCTTAGGTAACCCACCTTTTTGACAATGGAGCTACTGTCTTTTTTGCTGTTTTCATGGCCGTGTGGGGTAAGTTTTTGTTTTGATATTAAGTAATTGCACAATCCTTCTTTTAAAAATTATAATGTAATGCAGGCCTTTGTAATTTCCAGCACACCTTTTTTTCAGACACTGAGAAAACCAATATAGGCTTGATTCTTTTCTGTTTCTGCAAAAGGAAGATAGAAGTGATTGAAATCAGATTTTTATGTGATAATAATTTTAATTAAAATAAAAACATGAACGCAGTATGTAGAGTCCATGTAGATATACTCTGGAGGGGTTGTAATTGGTTTTCAGTCTGTTGGCGCTGAGGCCTTTTCTCTGTTACTGTTCAGGCCTTCTTTTAGCTTGGGGCAGCTCAGTTTAGTGTGTCTACTAAAATGAATTAAGGTATTGTTCTTCCCACTTTGCAGAAAGGCAGGAAATGTTAAATACATGTAGGCTGGTTGTAATTAAATCAAAACTGATGAAATAAATGAAAGATTTCGTTGAATGACAAATTGATGCGAGAGCAGTCTAACTGTTGCCATGGAGTCTGATTTTTGCATATAGGACAGTTCTATTTCTGCCTCCACTATTTTTCCTACTGTGATCTCATGGGCAGAATTGAAGGGAAGAGGAAATAATAATTTCTGGCAGCAGAAAGGGTCTTTCAAACATGCCCTGAGCATGCCCAGGCTCTTAGCTCCTACCATGCCATGCTGAGAGGTTAACACCTTTAGAAAATGGATCATGAGGTGCCTCAAAAATGGCATCCATCTTACAGCTCCAGGAGCTTGAGCTAGTCTGATTTGGCCATTGTTCTCCTGTTCTTACTCACACACCTCCAACTGCTTTGGAAAGTTGTCCAAGTAATCCTTATAATCTGCATTTTAAACTGCAAATCTGTTTGGCACAAGAAATATCCAGGAGGCAACATTTGAGCCATCAGGACAACATAGATTAGCCTACCAGTCTGTCTCAGTTCCTTCCTCCAAAACTATGTTTTTGTCTTAGTTAACTAATTAAATTAGATCATACACCAGTCAGGCCTATTGGTATATAACGTGTAATATTGGGAGTATTAAATTGTAATATTGGGAGTATTAAATTATCGCAAATCACCTTAAAGAAAAAAACTCACAGATCTTACAGTTTTAATGTTTTTCCTTGGTATTTTACCTTTGTTTTAGGGTTATGCTAGAGCTCAGAATCACCAAAAATTTCTAAGCCTTAAAGATTTTTTAGATGTTTACTCAGCTTTTCCAACCTTTTTCTCAATGTGCTCACTGAAGTTGAGAATTTCCAAGACAGTTTAGAGGCAGAGACTTCTATCTCAGCTCAATAGGAAAATTGATGGGTTAACATTGTTGAATATCGCTGTCATTGTTCCTGACTGCTGGGGAACATCTCTTTGGAGTACTGCTTTTGGCACCAGTGCGTTTGTTCCTCCTAAAGAGTAACACTGCTTTCATGAGACAGCTGTACTCACAGTGTTGCACCAGCGTTGCCCAGAACCAGGGCTGTAGGAAAAGCCGCTCTAGTAAGGGGAGTTGCTCACTCAGATAACCATGCCTGCTCGTGCCTTGTAGTTGTTGTGTGGGAGTGTGTAGCTGTCCCTAGCTGGCAGGAGCTGCACGTCACTTTCAGTAGCCTCGCATTCTTCCCCCTCTTTCAGCACCCTTGTCAGACTCCCCAGACCCAATTCCACATGAGAATATCACCACACCAGTGGACAAGGACTCCAAAATACACTGTCCATCCATGCATCTCCAGCACCTAAGCCCGCAGAGAGAAATGAATTCGCTAGTGGAAAAGAGACTATAGGACAGCAGCTGGGCTATTTCCTCACCAGTTTTGTTGGCTTACATTGTGCTTGTGAGCTTGCTGCCAAGAGGGATGTAGGGGCAGGAACAGGAACAGGGTTGTGAGTATAGGTTATGGACTGAGGAATCAGGTGATCCTGTGTTTCCACCCAAACTGTACTTTCATGAATAATACTTTACTGAGACAACAGTGAGATTGTGGAGATATTTTCCATACAGTTAGGGCTAAACCAGCATTAGAACAAGGAAAGCCACACTTCCCAGGGATTTTCTCATACTATATGTATAAGTTGGCTTACCTCCTGTCCTAAATGGATTTTCAGTCTGCAGTAGGCCTATAGGCAGCTGCAGGCATTACCATCATCTCAGTAAATCATAGGGGAAGAGAAGAAACAATGATAGGAGTTTAATTGTAGGAATGTTTTTTTCTGTCAGCATGAAACAACTGGCAAGTGCATGGCAAATTGGCTGTGAAAGCTTCAGCCTTCTAGATGCTTGTCTGACAGACACTAGCATATAAAAAATTATGGCAGTGCTTTTAAAAATAGAGAATGAAAGCAAAAAAAGGCAGCTAGAATTGTGTTACCTTGTTAGCCTGAACTTAGCCACTGTCTTATTACCTAAAATACCTCCTTCACTGTCTTTAAATCCATTAGTCAACTCACATCTTAAAGGAGAAGCCTCGGCCATTTGCTTAATGTCTTCAAAACCAGGCATGTTCAGGTTGGGCTTTCCATGAAGACATGATCTGTATAGAGGCTCCCTCTTTCTATTCTAAAGACATCTTTAATTGATGGAGAAAGAGGGTGGCTCCCTTTTTAAATAGAAATAAAATGTTTCTTCAAATGATGAGCAAACTGCTGTGACCAGGCTAGGGAGAGGCATTACCATGACAAATATCAGTATGAGCTGTTTGATTTGTGGAGCAGCAGTAGGCCTGGCTGTAGGACTCTGAAGCAGAGGGACTCATCTTTTATAGTGCTTAGATGTGGCATAAGTCATTCCCATCAAAGAAAGGTTGGAATTACGAAGTGCACCAGGAGACACTGGAATAGAGAAACACTTTTCTTCAAAAAATGTATTGACCCATCACCTTACTTACTGTATTTCTGTCTGGTTTAAGCAAAGTTCTATATAAGAATTAAAGTAATTGATACAATAGGAAACAATATTATGCTTACTAATGTATTCCCAAAAGGCATAGGATTTAAGACAACTTTCATTTTAAACTGGTGTAGCAAAGGCAAAAGGTAGCCTCCCTTAGGTGCACTGATGATATTCACTGGTAGTTTGTATAAGCTTATCTGTATTGGAGCTTCTGTTGAAGGGAAAACACCTTTCAAAAGGGTTGAAGCTATAAAGTGCTGTGGTTTGTAGGAAACAGCAAGCCCCTGTAAACACTAATACTTTTTTTTAATTGGTGAACAGACTGTTGTTGATGCTTACTGAGATGTCATCATCTCAGAAGCTGGAAAAGAATTCTTCCTTTTGTGAATCTCTAATCCTGATGATAGTTCCAAACGTTCAAAGCTTTCAAAAAGAGAGGAGCAATAGCATTTTGTGTGTTTCTGTGGTGGAGGGAAACACCTACTCTTTGCTCTTTATGTATACTTTGAGATATGTCAAGCCTGATGAAAAGGTAGGTCCCGTTTCTAGGAAAAACTCCTCTCTTTTCATTGTCTGAATTGGATTCTTGCCAAAGACAGAAAATGACAGATGGTCATTGTAAGTAAATGTTGGCATTTAAAATTCAGCAAAACTTCATTCTGAGAAACAAATCTAGGTACATTTGATAATCAGTTGATTCCCAGTATGTTGCTGTAAAGCCAGAAGGAATTCTAGTTTTGCTTTTCCAGTTGAAGTACTGGGAAAAGTGAGTGCAAAGATGTCACTGTCTAGATGTTTCCTGGAGCTAAGTAACAAAGTTCTGTAACTGTCCAACAGGAGAATTCAGCTATTCATAATTTCTAATGCTTTGCTAAAGACAAGGTGGGCTGATGGCAGTTTCTCTGTCTCTACATATCTTTGGGAGACTAAGGACACAAGAAAAGTCCTTTTTGACATATCTTTTAGTCTACCTAGAAGCATGTTTCCTTCGCTAAAGGAAGTAGCTTTAGAACGCTTGCTGAAGGGCAAACTTGGGAGGAGAAAAAAGGCGTGGCATGAATAATTTAACACTTTTTTTTTTTCAAGCAATAAGAAATGCCAATGTAAAACATGTTTTTCTAATTATATCAGTTAGTCTAATAGAAGATACTACTTACCTACAAACCTTGCCTCTAGCATAAAACATTCACATTGATTTGATCTCTGAGAAGACAAATTTTATGGAGGTTCTTCAGCAATATTCCTGGTGTACAGAATATATTCTGTAAGTCAGGATGGATATATTAAATGAAATATAATAAAGGATTTCTGAGAGAAGGTCAGGGTTAAGCTATTTGCTGTGAGAGGCCATTTGCATAACTAGATAAGATCAGAACTTGTTTCAAATGTATCTGAGAAAGTTATGTTAAGACAGCTGTTTGTACAAGTGGATGTTGAGGACTGAGTGGCAAGGCTGAGCTCTGAAGCAGGGCAAGTACAGTATAGAAAAAGCTAAAAAAAATCCCGGGAGTTAAGGCCAATGAGAAATTGAGAATTCCAAGCAAGATTTTTTTGAGAACTCTCAGCATCTGATTTAAACACACCAATAGGAAAATGGGAGAAGGGTAAGTACAGCTGTGTCGTTTTGAGCTGTCAAAGTCATAGAGTCATAGAATCATAGAATAGTTAGGGTTGGAAAGGACCTCAAGATCATCTAGTTCCAACCCCTCCGCCAGGAGCAGGGACACCTCACACTAAACCATACCACCCAAGGCGTCGTCCAACCTAGCCTTGAACACCGCCAGGGATGGAGCACTCACAACCTCCCTGGGCAACCGATTCCAGTGTCTCACCACCCTCACAGGAAAGAATTTCCTGCTTATATCCAATCTAAACTTCCCCTGTTTAAGTTTTAACCGTTACCCCTTGTCCTGTCACTACAGTCCCTGACAAAGAGTCCCTCCCCAGCATCCCTATAGGCCCCCTTCAGATACTGGAAGGCTGCTATGAGGTCTCCACACAGCCTTCCCCTCTCCAGGCTGAACAGCCCCAACTTTCTCAGCCAATCTTCATACGGGAGGTGCTCCAGTCCCCTGATCATCCTCGTGGCCTCCTCTGGACTTGTTCCAGCAGTTCCATGTCCTTTTTATGTTGAGGACACCAGAACTGCACACAATACTCCAGGTGAGGTCTCACAAGAGCAGAGTAGAGGGGCAGGATCACCTCCTTCGACCTGCTGGTTACGCTCCTTTTGATGCAGCCCAGGATAAGAATGCGGAAGTGTGATGTAGGGTATTAGTGATTACTTGACTAGAGAAGAAGCAGAGAAATTTCAAAATGCAGCACTTTTAGAAGACCTCAGTAGTACAGTGAATCAATAAAAGATGGTTATTTACAGCACATTTTAAAATATCTAGCAAGGGAGGAGTGCATACTAACCTGGATAGAAGAAAAAAGGTATAGCACAATAAAAGCTAAAACAGCCCTGAGTAGATCATCCTATTTGCTACTTAATTGTTTGAAAACTAGCTTTTCCTGAAGCAAACTTCAGGAGCTGCACCTATTTATTCTGGCAAGTGCTAAATATACGAAATGTAATATGTATAGTATAGTTTTGACACTCCATGTGTGTGAAAAAAAAGAAGGAAAAAAGTGTGTTTCAGCGCAGCTGTACCTGAGATGTTCATGACTGTGGACTCATATGTCCACTTCAGTCCTTCCTCAAGCTGTTTTTGGAATGGAGACAGAGTGGTAGTAATCAATCAGGCTTGTCTCTCCAAGGTCTCTGAAAAGTGCAGGGCTGCTTGTACAAAATAATTCAATATGAGCTGATAGGAAAGAAGTAGCTCCACCAGAAGACAAGTTGAGGAATTAATGTGGTGGTTCAGCCACAGTAGAGTCTTATTGGCACTTACCAGTTTTGCTGATCTAAACCGATCATACTGCAGTTATTACAAAAAGTCATAGAAACATTAGGCTGAGGAGATTGAATTGATTTTATTAGATTACATCAAAGCAGCTGGTTACCAGGTATAACATAACTCCAGCTTTCAAACAAAAGATAACGTGATGTAGGAAAATACCTTCAAGCTAAATAGCTGCCTCCTTAGATATGCTTTTGATATCTTATCTGCTCACAGTGCTCATTTTCTAAGCATATCTTAGCCACATTGGCATGCATTACAACATAGTAATTCTTACTGGCTAAAAGTTCACTTTCCCTAAACTGGTGCCAGTGCATAGTATCATGCCACGTCATCATCAACATGCTGCAGTAGGGCAGATAGTTCATTAAGGAGATGTTTTTAGGACTGGATATAGAACATACAGCCAGGGTATTGTGACACTGTTACAGCTGATACTGTGCTAGCTCATGAATAGAGAGGTTTATGTTTGCTGTGGTTATCAGCCTGATGCTTTTCAGTGATCAATAAAGACCCAAACCTCACAGTGTGAGAGGAAGTGTTTCCATTGATTTCTGCTAGCTTTAGACATCTTCTGCATTCTTTTAAGAAGGCAAATAATAATAATAAAAATAAACATAAACAGACTCAGTATTAATCTCCAGAATATGGAGATATTGTTTTATGGCTGAATGCTTCCTTGATTGTCCTTCCTATCACAAAATAGAAACACAGTCATGTATAGGCATATTACACTATCTTGAATTCTGTCAATAAGGGCTGTGCAGCACAGAATGTTTAAATGCCAGATGTTAATACCACACCACATATATACACTCATGTAGTGCAAAAGGAATGGTCTGGATTAGACAGGTGTAAGACAAGAGTTCCCATTTCCTCAGTAAGACTCTAGAGATTTGCATATGCCTTGTAATGTGCTTCCTCTGGGTTCTGGTTTCTGTGTATTGTAAATGGTCTTCAAAGAAGGAAAGTTACTGCTTTGTCTACAATAGCCCCAGGAAACCTTTTGCTTCATCAGAAATCTGCTATATGTAGTAACGATGACTCACAGGAACAATTTTATTCTTTGACAGTCCTTCCTTGGTTGGTTAGAAATTAAACATTCTCATTTAGCACTAAATGAAATCTCTAAAGCCTAGATCATACTTGAAGAAAGTAAAGTAATCCTTAGAAAGCAATGTTTTTTGAAAGCAGTTTTGATCATCAGGATGATTCGCTGTTCAAAGGAACCTATTTATGCAAAGAAATTAAAATAATGTAACAGTTTCATTCAACAGTTCTGTGATCGTTGTTAACACTTTCTTGACTGAAACCCAATTTTATATTATTTTTCTATTTGCTCCAGCAACTGTTTTTCTAGAATTTTGGAAAAGAAGGCGAGCAGTAATTGCTTATGACTGGGACTTGATAGACTGGGAAGAAGAAGAGGTTTGTAAAAGAATGTATTCTTTAATCTTTAGCACAAACAGATTTGGTTAAAAATGTAAGCATGTTTTCTTTTGGATATATTTTCAATTCACCATTCACATTTTCATAAACTAGGAAATGAGAATTTTTCTCCTCAGATATTTTCTTTTCAGAAGCAGTGTGCCAGATGCTACCTTTATCTGTCACGTTAGAGATTAAAGATGCTAATAGGAACTCGCCTGGCTATTTCGCAAAGATTTACGTGATCAGTCATCAGAGCATCAGGATCTCATTGGCATTTGAGGTATCAGTTCCTCCTTTGTTCAGCGTTCAGTGGGATCCCAAGAGCGAGAACTGATGCCTCCCAGAGGTGTCTTCTCTGGAGATGCTACAGTTGACAGTGCCCATGCCTACTTCACGTCTCATGTATATCCTTGCTTGAAGATCATCTCTGTGGAACACTGCCTCCTTTTCTTGAGTATCAAATGCTGCACTTTTCTGTTGGCTCTGGGGTCTTTGCTGGACTATGACAGTCACAGTTTGGTGTCCCAGGTGAAAAAGTGTTTTTCCTATTTCCCTGTTTTGTGGTTCAAAGTTCATCTCTTCACTTTGCTATTGCTTTCAGTGGCAAGTAGTATGACGTGCAAACCACAAGCTTTGCAAGTAGACTTACTTCTTGGGGTGCTATCATTGTCCCAGTGATCAAGATTCAGATTTTCAATCTTTTACAAATCCCTTTTTTGTACATCTGGGATATAGAGGGCAATATATCCTTGGACTAGGCAGGATAGGAATCCTGCAAGAATTCACCTATTGAAGGACTCAGTAACTTCCAGAAAGAAAAGGATATATTTTCAAGGATAAAAGAAATTTAGAGTACTTCTTCTAGTGTGGAAAGATCTGCTGTAAGGCATTGCACATTAATCCATATTTGATATTCCAGAAATCGGTACAGTTTCTCCTGTGAATAAAGAGTTGTAATGATCCATGTTTGAGAAGCAGGAAGGAAGGAGAACAGTCAATTTTATGTACATTGAAAAAGACATATCCTGTGAAGTTTGATCACGAAGTTGTACATGTCAGTGAGATGGCAGTGAGAATTTTGTCTCTGTAGGGTGAAAATTTACTCCTAAAAGTGCTGCTTTCTCATAAAATCACTGCTAATTAAATTTCCTTTCTACATCCCATTCAGTTGTCACTGGACAAAATCAGATTATTTCTTTTAGTAGTTATTTCAAAGAAATCAATTAAAGACTTCTAATTACCATTTTAAGTCACAAGATTTTGATAATGAACATTGTTATTTGTATTAGCATTATCCGCCATGTCTAGTTTTCGCTTGCTTTAATTTTCATTGTCAAATTGAAAAATAAGGTTTTGCTACAGAGAGAAATTTATTAATTCCTGTCTACAATAGATTAAAAAAAAATACAAAACATTTGTAAGGCTTCCTATCACTTCATCATCATTTTTCTGTTCTAAATGAAGAAACAAAGGAATAAAGCAATGAAGACAAAGGGAAGGAGAATTAAATTTCTTCAAACATGCAGCCTTGTGAATTCCTCACCACTTTAGATTTACACCTAAGGAGGGTGTGCAGCAGTCCCTGCAGTGCCCAGGTCCCCCAGCCTGGAGACATAGGCTAAATGTTTCTGGCTTTTTCATCCCTTCATGTTTGTATTTCCTTTTCTAGTAAATCAGGTGCAAGATGGGAGACACGGAGAATAACTTGGTCTTGGCTGAGTGTGCAACAAGAAATGAACTGTGCAGAGTTCCTGGCACTGCCATCTGAAATATGGCTCTGTTCCTATTTACAGCATACTTTTTATATTTTTCTTCAGTGTCACTTTATAGCATTAACCTCAGCCAGATACAATACTGTTCGCTTCCTGCTCCAGACTGTGCTCGGCATTGCTGGGTGTCATTAAACCAGCCCGTGTCAAAGTGTCAGTTTTGTGTGAAAAGTGTCTGTAAAAATAGCAGTTACGTTATCTGAATTGACTGGAGATTGTAGGAGATAGATACCTAGGCTCATGAATGGGTGGATATGATAAGGACTTCCCTATAGTGCAGATTATGAAAGATGATAGAAACTTGGCTTAGAGAAAGCTGCAGAGAAGAAAGAGTTTCTTGTATGCGACTCAGTAAGCCAGCTGGCAGAGTCCTGTAGTGGTTTAACCCCAGCTGGGGTGCCATCCTCAAGTACCCTGCTTCAATGCTATCACACTCTGTCCTTTTGCATGTCCTTGGGCACACAGGAATAGTACTTGCATTGTTTCCCTTGCTAGATTATGGTCTGCTTGGGAGCTTTCAGCCCTGATACAACAGGAACAGCTTGAGCAAGGTAGAATAAGAGCCCCTTCAGAAACATGCTTAGTCTCTGTAAATAGCTAATGTAGGCATGGTTCCCTCAAGCCCATAATTACTTACACTGGCATTGCAGCTGAGCATACATGCCTCTTAACTTTTTGTAACACCGTATTACCAGGTTGCTGCTCAAATTTGGAAGTTAACTGTATTGAAAAAAAGTACCTTCAAAACTTGAGAGAATGAGAATGAGGCATGACTTTCTCCCCATACCCCAGGGGAATTTTCTAAAAAGTATGTAGGATTTTAGGATATCTTATTTTTATTCACATTCTGGAGACTTGTATGAGCAGTTAACATTCACCAGTTTCAATGGTCTGGGCATTTACAGCTTTCAATCAATTAAATGCAGGCTGAAGGATGGAAGTGACCGAAATTGCTAAGCTTGGTTCTTGGCTCTTACAAAGAAATGTGCAGCAGAGGCCTGGTGGAAAAGCTTCAGACAGGCAATAGCTGCCTTTATGCTCCCTTGTAGCCAGCTGTACCATGGGCCAGTTTTCCAGTATGCATCAGAGCATTGTAAAACTTGACTTAACATAGATAGACTGCCAGCAGCTGTGAGAGTCCCTCTCAACTTTCTCTCCAGTACCTTCTCTCAACTCTAACAGCATCCTCAATGTCAGACTTGGGTGAGATGGCAGAGGACACATGACTGTTGATGAACCTCCTGGATGGCAGGGCAGTGGGGTAGCCCTACTGAAGCTGAAAATCATATGGTCTTACCTGAACTAGGGGTGAACCTTGTCTTCTGACGAGGCTGTAAACAGATGTAACAAAGTGTCTCTCAAAGAGATCCACAGGTTTCATTTCAGAAGAGAGTTTTTATGGCAAAACAGGACTTCAAATAATTTTGTCAAAGTTGGGAAGGAATTGAGCAGTATTAGATGTCATAGCTCCTTCTTCAAATGCTGAGAAACTTTTGCTGATAATGGGAAGGTAACCAGTTACCTAGCAAACAGCAACTGGGTTTGGAGAAAAGAATTTGGTTTTGTGTTGGGTTTTTTGTTTTCGGGGTTTGGGGTTTTTTTTTGCTTTGTTGTAGAATTCCAGTATCAATAGGTTAATACCAGGTTGGAAAATTCCGTGGTATCAGCCTTAAAATTATTTGGCTTACAGCCATATAATTAGAATTTGTTATGTTGTTTAAATGACTAGCTAATTGGGGAGTATACTAAGTATTTACAATATGGTTTTGTGGATCCAGTGTTTTATTCTAGTTCTCATGAAGGAGACCTCTGAGTTCCCAGCTCAGCTTTTACTGGAGCTGTGCCAGTTGCTGAATTCAAAGATGTACTTCTCAATAATGATATTGGTTATCTGATAAGCAATCTGAAGTTTCCTACAGAATCTTTCCTAGCTCTGCTGTATGTGAACATTGTCTGTCTGTTCTTTAGGAGGAAATACGTCCACAGTTTGAAGCCAAGTACTCCAAGAAAGAACGAATGAACCCCATATCCGGGAAGCCAGAGCCTTATCAAGCATTTGCAGATAAATGCAGCAGACTCATTGTTTCTGCATCTGGAATATTTTTTATGGTTTGAGAACTTTTATTTATTTATCAGTTGAAAAAATACAAAATAGCATTATCTCCGGTGAGAGAGCATAAAGATCCTGGATATGATTGCTTGAAAGTAAAGTAAGCTCTAGCATGTTAACTACAGGCTGAAAATCTGTACAAGGCAACTTGCCTGAGATTTAACGTCCTACACAAGTTTACTCTTCACTGAGTCTCACAGATAGTTAAGTCCTTCCTTCAAGGGTTATACACATATCACTGTATGTAGCAACACACCTGCTGGAATAGTAATGCTATCACATTTAGGCACCAACTTCAGCTGACTGAACCAGCTCGTCGATTTCCTTGCCTTCCCTGTGTAGACTGCTCAGAGTAATGAGGAATGATGCCATAGAATAGGCACCTGTTCTTTGTAAACTCTACAGAAAACCCAGCTAAGATGCTTACAGTGCCTAATGATGTTAATATGTCTCAATTTTTCAGTGTATTGAGGAGGTAAGGAAGGAGGGTTCATATTCCTAATGCAATTGAAATGGAAAACTCGATGTTCCTTGTCTAAAATGAGGCATGTCTCCCGCTTCCGAAGTGCGAAACTAGATGCACTTCTCCTGAAGAAAGCAGGCCGCATTCAGCTGAAATGCCCCCGTCTTCCAACTTCACTGAAACTGTTATTCACATGACAACAGCAGGGGTAGGACTGGTCTTGAAAACACAACTGGCATCAACTCAGACCCTCATGGAATTTACTAGGGCTTTCTCAGGAGGCTAGAAAATTATATACATATAATTTCAGGAGTTGTGAAGAGCCAGGTAAGTGAGCTAGCCCAGCAGCTCTGTGTTTGAATGAGACAGAAGGAAACAGGTCAGAAGGCTTGTAGGAACCTAATGGTTTCAAAATTGTCCAATGCAGCCTCGGTCAAGAAAGGCAAGAGCATTACTGATATGAACTGTGCTCTGTTATGTCTGGAGGATGGACAGACACACAGAAAAACACTGGGCATGAGGAGCCAACATGCTGTCTGACTCAGTCTTTGAAGACTTTTATGTCTGCTCAGGACTGTAGTCTCTGCTCAGAAACGATTCTATACCTGCAACATCTTGCATATTTTCCCTATTTTTTTTTTTTTAAGGGGAACAGTTTTCACTCCCTATCCTTTGCAAACATAGCCATTAATCTTCTCAGCCTAGTGATAGATCCTGCTCAAAGTGCCAGAAAGTAACCTTGCTCTGAGTTGCATGCACGACAAATTATCCTCATAACAGTTCTTGAAACAGGTCAAGGATTATTTTCACTGAAGATGTGGGGGTTTGCTGTCATAGTGCAGGCTTCCAATGACTTCAAAAAACTCAGAAACTCCCTTCATTTAGGTAAAAATGTTCCTTAAAAAGTATAGCTTTAAACATAGGAGATAGACACTTATCAAAACTTCAAGTTAGAGCTGTTCTGAGTTTCACAGCATTAACTCTAACAGTGCAGTTACTGATACAGCTTGAACCATATTAGTGGTTCCCTGTTAACAAAGTGGTCCTTCTTCCCCTCAACACTATGCAGGGAATTCAGAGACAATCCTTCACATTCACACACTTTTATTTTCCTTCCTCACTGGGATTATGTCAATCACTTTTGTGACTAATAAAATATGAAACCAGCTTGATGATTAGCATTCAGTGTTTTCAAAATCATTTTACCCGTTCAGTTAGCTTAGATATACTTCAGTTTTGATAGGCTTAAGTTGTCTGTGAATAACCTTGGAATACACTCATCTTTTGCAAATAATCGTGTCTTCTACTGAAGAAACTTTCTCTCCTTATCTAATAAGGTGGCTAATGGGTACTGTGTCTGAGTTTCTATGAGATGAGTCGTCCATGCTAAAACGGTTTCTGTCTGATTTTTTCCTTCCTTTAGATCTGTGTGGTGATTGCTGCTGTTTTTGGCATTGTTATTTACCGTGTTGTGACTGTCAGCACTTTTGCTGCCTTTAAGTGGGCTTTAATCAGGAATAACTCTCAGGTTGCAACTACAGGGACTGCAGTGTGCATCAACTTTTGCATCATCATGCTACTGAATGTGGTGAGTAACATATCCAAAGATCTGTCTGAGCCATCAGACCAGTAGATACATCAGTCTACAGACCACCAAATGCTTTTGGTTCCTTTTTCATCAGAAATGGAATGTCTTGCTAAGCCATGGCATTATTAGTACAGTTCCAAATCCAAAACATTATGTTTGAATATTTTAAAAAATATTCTAGGGAGACATGTCCCTATTTCTCTTTTATCCTCTGCCTCTTTTTTTCTTTTCATATATTTGCAGGTTTCAATCCATTTTGTTCCTATTATTCTTGTTAATTAGTATTTTGATGTTATTTTTTAAATACAGTGTCCAAGCTTAATTCTAATTTATACTAATTTCAGCAATTCAAGCTTCAGTTTTCCCAATAGTTTAACAGTGAGGATAGTATATAGAGACACAATGTCCATATGCAGGAGGACTGCCTCGGGCTGAAGAACTTCACGATGCTTGAGAAGACATGTCTTGTTCGTGAGCTACCAATGGACTTTGACAGAGTGCACCTGAGACATGGTCTGGGGGCATTGGGAGGGGGGGCTTTCTGAGGTCAGGTTGTTGCTATGAACTCATTCAGAACTAGACTTGGGACAAATTAAAAACTGGAATTTCCATGTGATAGAAGTCACAATAAGACAGCATATCATAAGACAGATGGGGAATGAGTTCTGTCCTTCCATCGAGATGCAGCTACTGCTGTATATTTCTCTGATAGCAGTGTGTTTTTAATTAGTTGCTCTTAGCAAGAGGTTTATGGCTTTTTACTATCAGGGTTTTGTCAACGTACGCTCTAAGAATGTATTTTAAGGGAGAGAAGGGATCAGCCTACAAACATCCAGGTACTGGAGCCAGGTGGAGTATCTCTACTCACTCAGTAGTAGCAAGAACTTTGTGCAGAAAGTTTGTTAGTTTTTGCTTCAGGAGGTACTCTAACTTACCTCCTAGCAAACATGAGATGTTATTTCAGGCCTGCATATTTCCAAGTGCTGGCTTGGAGACCTCTTTCTTTCCTGTGCAATACCCATGCATTTCCATCATCTAAAACTTCCTTTTAACAGCCCCTCATTTACATAGAAGGAAATTCCAAGAAGCTTTGCTCCCTTTCACATAGGCAAGACTGAACTGGTGACTAAGGCAGTCTGTCAAGAACTGTTTACTTTAGTATATTTTCCCTAAGGTGGGATATAGGCTGAGAAAGAAAAGAAGTAAGAGGTGGAAGCTGTTATTCTGTCTGAATTTGTACTGAGGGGTCTCTTCTTTTATGTTATTTTGATTTATTGTTTGCTATCTGGAGCTTTTGGATGGTTTTTTTTAATCCACCTAAAGTACACAATAAGCACAGAAGAAATAAAAAGAAAACTATATGTATCTTTCAGTACATCCATTTCCAAGCTCTCAGAATCAGTCATTGTATATGCAGTGAAGCAGCAACAAAGAATTACGGCACAAACAAAATTATTTGGTTCTCAAAGCATTTTACAGCTTAGAGAAATTTTTAAAATAATGGAAGAAGGCATGAAGGTGCCTTTTGAGAAACTTTGTTTTCTTTCCTAAAATGCGTCAAATAAGTAGAGTACTGCAAAGATGGATTTCTTAAGCCTTACACTCATTACCATGCAATGAATATCACAGCCTTAGATCTGGATATAGCTCATGGAAACAAAAGATCCCCAAAATATGAAACAGTAGGAGCTTTTGAAAAGGCTTTAAGTACATAATCCCTCACTTCCCATGATGGATTAATGCAGTTAATGCTGAAGGACAGTAGTGGGACTTTTTTTTTTTTTTTTTTTTTTTTTTTTCCCCAGGAGCAATTCAGATGGTTGAATTCTCTACAGTGACTCCAAAAAATAACAGGAGAGCAAGCAAGGATACCGTAATAAAACCAGAGTAGACCCAGATGTATATAACAGTAGGGAATTCACTGCTAGGAAGTCTGGAAAACCACAAGTGATTCTGATAGGGATTGACAGTCTCTCTAAGCATCAGGGGGAAGCCCTAGACCACAAGTAACTTCAAGCATGGATGCACTGGGAGCTAGGCACATACACTGACAAAACAAAATGACCTTCAAAGCATAATGTCTCACAGATAATCCTGCAGCCTGACTTGGGAAGAAGCCAACCTTTACCTATGTTAATAAAACCTGTTATATCCAATGATATCACCCATAGAAAATATAAACACAGAACAGAATATTATCATGAACAATGCCCCTTAGGACTGGTAGTGATAAACTTCAGTAGCAGATAGTTAGATCCAAGCATTGTTAACAGAATCTCTAACATAGTCTTACTGTTCCAGGAGGAACAGCAACAAAATACAGTGTTGATACCCATTTCTGCAGAGCAATATGTATTTGTAAAATAGCACACTCCCTGCTGAGACCAGGATATAAAACACCCAGACATTTAGCACTTTTACAGTTGTCCTTAATGGAACGTTTTAAACCTAAAAGAAATCACCTTTTTCATTACTTGAAACAAAACTGTTTACTCCAAAGGCAGAAAAGAAGCTATCCTAAGTAAGAAGTGTTTGTTAATAGGGGTGAGATAATTCAGGGTGACTTCAGCTCTTAAGCAGGCAGTTTGATCTGTAAATTGTGCATAACTCTATTTAATTAAGAGTTTATAAGGATAACTACAAATGAAAAGAAATATTGCTGATAAGCATTTTAGGAATCAGTAAGTACTTGAGCCTGAAGAATGAGGAGCTTTGTATCCCTGCAGGCATCAGTGAGAGTTAAGGACATCTAACATTTTGTGAGAACAGGCTCCAGACTCATTTAAAGCAAATGGAAAAGGTATTAATTTACACTAATACTGATGTTTGTGGTAATGTACTTTATAGGTTCAAAAACCCTTTGCAAACACTAAATGTGAAAACCTTCCAAGTTAGTTCTCTTAAGCTTTATGAAGTTATCAGTTTCCTGGTGAGTCTGAGAGTATGGTATCTGCTAAGCACAGAAAGTACCACTTTGGGACCTAGAACAGTGTCACTGACTCAGAGTAAGATATGTGTCTGGTGGTGAAGATTACTAAAGACTTCCTCTGATGCAACCCCGTCTTCCCAGTGTTTTTCCTTTCAGCACCAAAAAAAAATCCCAACAAAACCAGGAAGCCCAAAATACCCAGCATACCAGTGCATGTTCTTGCTAGGGTGATCTTGAATTTTTTTTATGTGAGATAAATGCTTTCCATAAGTAACTAAATCAAAAATCCAAGCTGTACTATTGTTGTGCTTTGTGTTTCGGTAAAAGTTATCTTACCCTTTTTCACTGTGCATGTAAAATAGGGACAGTGACAGTGACTTTTTCTCCAAATGTCGTGGATGAAAAGAGCTGAGTATAAGCTTTAAAAATATTGCTATTCCTTGTTTGATTACATAATTACTGTATTATTACTACACAGTTTTATTATCATCATTGTCAAAGCATCACAGAGACCATTTGGGTGTCAGATTTAACATGTAGGAGAAGTTACTCTACCTAGGAAACAGTTCTATATTTTTGAGCTGGTCATGTGTCTAAGAAGCTGTTTCTTCTCTGTTACAGCTGTATGAAAAGGTTGCTCTTTTCCTGACAAATTTAGGTAAGCAATGTTAAATACAAAATTGAGTGATACTGTGGTTTTTGGCCCATACACTGTGATGGCATTCAGACTGTCTGTACGAATATGAAAAATCCTGATTAATTTGCAATCTATAGGAATTGATGTTTTTCTTAAGTTTATAATACAGGAGCATATAAACAGCTGTGGTGCCATTCAATCAGCAGTGACAACAATCACTGACCTGCCATGCCTGGTTCTTGTACCAACCACTTACCTTGTAGAACTTAAATTGCTACCTTCGTGGAAAAAAGGCATGAGTTTTCAGAGACTGAGCACTCACAACCCACAGGCTTTGTGAAGACCTGGAAATGGGGGAATCACATCTGGAAGCCAAAATTATAGCTTGAAACTAAGGTGCTTATTGACTATCAAACACACACATTTAAGAGGGGCAGTAATTTGGAGGGAAAATGACTCATCAACTCTACCAACATCTAAACTCAAATGATGTTTTACGTTTCAGTAATCTTTTCAGTTCCCACAAAAGGTGATCTTTATGCTGAAGACAGTATGTTTTTTAAGGACATCATGTATTGTCGCTGTGGCAGCAATAGACTGTAATTCATATATCCATAGTTCAGGCAGAGTCTGTGAAGATTCTGATCATGCTGCAGTAGTTAGAGGCAATTGGCAAGTGCTCCTTAGTGTCAGGAAGCCTGAAGTGAGACACTTGTTGAAGGCCTGTTAAGCAAACTATGTTATAGCTTCAGTGGTTGAGTAGAAGTGGTTTGAGGGTATTATTTTGAGCTTCTGGATACCTGTGTACATTGATAATGTTCAGTAAGGTATTTTGGACAGATGGACAGATTTGGGTGTCCTCTCAGAGGAAACAAACAGCTGATTTTAGTGTCAGGGCGTTTCTACATCTGGGAAGTCATAGGTGATGTGTTCAAAGCACATCTATGTAAGATAGCATTTTATTCTGTTTTTTCTAATTAAACTGAGAGTCCCCATATGTATGCTGTAGATGTAAAACATTTTTGCCATCCTATATCCATGGGAAAGATACCTGCTAGTTACAGTTGAGAAATAAGACTTTCAAGTATGTGAATTGTACAGGCTGTACCTTTACTCCCTGTGACACCCTGGGAATAGTAAGATATGGTCTAGAGACTTTGAAGCTTGGTTACTTTCTGTCACTTAAAATCAAATAGGCCTGCTTCATTTAGCCTCTGCAGAAAGCACTTGTACAAAAACTCAGTGGGTCAAGCTGTTCTGACCATGTTCAGACTGTTTTGTGGTATTTACTCTGGCGGCCTAAGTAGCTGATTTAGTTTGCTTGATCTTTATCAGTGTAATAAGCTCAGAGTGGTATTGGCAGCAAAGCTTCACTCAGGATGTCCTTCTTCAGTCTTTACATGACCTTTTTCAGAGCTCACAGCCACACTCCTCTAGAGTATTGCCATTGTCTCTGATGGGCGTATGAGCACAGCTTCAGCTGCAGCAGCCTTGTTAAAGTCAAACTTGTCCTTCCCACAAACTGACATCAAAAATCCCAGATGCTTTATTTCTTTCTGTTTAACTAAATATGTATGCACTGGCATACACACAGACTTGGGTTTCTTGACACGTATTTGCAAATCATTAACACAGTTGTTAATTTATGGTCTGTTTTATGGTTTTGTTGATGCATCTATTTGAAATTTCCTCATGGGTAGGGCAGCTCTAATTAAAGAGAATCTAGTTTATCATTGTTTCTGTATTTCCAGTACTTTCCTGGAGGCTCCTTTGGAAGGAGCATATGACTACTATCACTATGATATTTAGAAACGCCATTAGCACCTCGACTTCTCTGATTGCTCCTATTCACAGCAGTGGTTGTCTATTAACAAGCTGCTGCCAGCTGTAAAGTAGTTCCAGGACATGGTACTGGTGTGTTGGCACAGAAGTTGTTTTGTTAATTTCTGTCACAATATCTTTTTAGATGAAGATTAAGGGCCTACCTGGAGGGAAGAATATGCCTTCCTCTTTCCCATTGGCCTTAACCCATCAGTTGCAAAATATTTTTTCCCAGTCTTCTGCAGTGAGTTCCCTGGGACAAGGAAAGGGAGTCATGCAATGGCACTCCACTGACACCTGTGTAGAGTCCTTAGGTGCCAGAATGGTGGCAAATCCATTTAATGGAATTAAAAGAAGGATTTGCTCTAGTTCAGTGTGTCATCTCTAACAAAAAGGCACTTACATAGTCCTAGTGGAGTGGTTTCTGGCAATGTTATTATGATAGGATGCAGAAAAGCAAACAAGGTGAGCCTGAGCCTGTAAAGCACACAGGAATCTAGGAGGATGTTTAATATACACATTATTTCAATCACTTTCTTACAGTCTCCTGGGAATATACATATCCAGATATCAAAAGAGATTTCTAAGTCTTCACAAGCTCACTTGCTGTGTGCTGCTTTTGGATATAATTTCTTCTGTCATCTTATGTTTTGAAATCAGCAGGCTAATTTACAGATACATTGCCAGGTCTGATAGGTGTGTGCAGCCTTTGTGCCAAGGGAAATTGTTAGTCTGATTAAACATCTGAAACTCTGTTCTCTTTCTTCACAGAGCAGCCTCGTACTGAATCCGAGTGGGAGAACAGCTTCACTCTGAAAATGTTTCTTTTTCAGTTTGTCAATCTGAACAGCTCTACCTTTTATATAGCATTCTTTCTTGGAAGGTAGGATTGATGTCTGCACCCTCGTATGTACAAAATGAAGTAGAGAAAAAAAAATAAAATTGTCTGTAATGAAACAAAATGGGGCAATATTATCGCACATCTCAAAATGCAAATTCCATACCAGAAAAGCAGGAGAGATTGTAGTTTTATTTTCTTTTCAAAAGCCCAGAAACAGACACAGTTTTCATTTCCACATTGGCTCAGTACTAACTTTTAACAATTTCACTGCTGGGAACTGATGCATCTCATAACACAATACACGCAGGTCACTTCACTCTGCCTTTACATGTGTAATGTGTACAGGTAAGTAAGTAACACTGTGTCTTTTTCTTTCAGAAAAGAATAGAATAGTTCAATTGAAAGGGACCTACAATATCATCTAGTCCAACTGCCTAAATATTTTCTGCTTCTATTACATTGTTTGGACTGTTAAGAGTGAATTATGAGCTATCAGTTGATTTTTTTCCCGACAGAAAATGAAATATATATTTATTTGTAATCCTCTGCAAGTCCCCTAAAATCAAGTGAAGAGCCTTTGAGTAGGGAAGGCTTGACTAGAAGAATTCATCAGTGTAGTTTATTTGTATGTGGAAACGTTTGGGGAGAAAAACAGGAGAAAAATAAGAAAAATATTTTTTCCTAATGAAAACTAATATTTTCATTGATTTCACAGAAAGGTGGGATATCACAGCCCAGATTAAGGTATAAGAAAATGGACTGGCAGTTGAAAGACATTTTCCAAACTGATATGAACAGTTCTATTGAGATATTCTCTCTTTTCTGCATAACCTGAATATCCAAGAGCAGAGTGTTTGGTATTGAAATAAAACTGGAAGTAAAAATGTACTTAGCCCTTCATGGAAATTATTCCAGGAAACCCCCAAAATGTTTTACAGCATAAGATCTCTTACAGTTATATCAATCACTCTAAGGTAACATTAGATTAAAACTACAGTGTGAGCTTTCTTCTACTGCTGTGAACAGACTGCGTACACAATATAGTTGATGCATATTCCTCTGTTAAAGATTTACAGGACACCCTGGTGCCTACTTAAGGCTGATAAACCGGTGGAGGCTGGAAGAGGTGAGTGTTTGCTAACTACACACTGATTTATCTGCTGCCCACAGAAGCAATAAACGCAAGTAGAGGAAGACACATAACTGTCTAGCTATTTTTGAGTCTGTTACTGAGCTTTCACTTGCTGTCTAACTCCACACTGCTGGCGATACCATCTGCTACAAAAACAACTACATATTGATATACACACCCTTTTCAATATTAGCAGTTTTAGTGTGTGCATGACATTTGGATAGTGGTATCAAATGGTTTAAACATTAGTCACACTTTTACACTGGAAATATTTCATCCTTGAAATAAATCAAAGTTAGATACAAAACCAACAATATGTTGCTTCTAACGAAACCCTTTCTTCTCAGCTTTTCTAGCGTTGCTGACCAGGGAGCTAAAATAATAAGCTAATAACTTAGCACTAGCTACTAAGAAGGAGAAAAATACCTGTTACAGCTGAAGCCAGGACATCCACACACGTGAAATGTACTTGAAACTTGACCAAAACAACTGAACTTCCCACAAGAGCTACTGGCATAATCTTCCATGTCTATAAAACCAAATGTATTTGGAGGGTAATGAGAGGTTGGCATTGCAAGTCACTCAAGAAGCAGACACATTTTTTTGGCAAATACATTCAGAATTCAAAACCCATTCGACAGTTACTGGAGATGAACAGCAGCAATTTCTGGACCAGACACAGTTTTCAGTGCTGCAATTCGCACATCCAAATCCTATAGTTTCTTTCCTGCTTCACAACTAAACAACTGAAACAAATTTTCAAGTACATGACAAAAGGCAAGTGAGAAATACAGGTCTTACATTGCCAACATGAGTTTACAAACACTTCCAGATAAAATATTTTGGTTAATAGAGGTCATCCAAATGCTAGCAAAAAATGAATGATTTGAAAAAGCCATCCTAATTTTGAAGTAGTGAATTCTGTAAACTCAAAAAAAAAGAATACTTGATAAATGGGCAGACAGAAATTCACTCAATATCGCTCCGAAGTCTTAGAGAGGCTGAGCTGACCTAACAGCTTGCTGCTGCCAAAAGGAGATAGTTCTGCTCTTCCTTTGAGCCTTGCCCCAGAAGTTTGCTCCTTCCATTTCCTCTGCACTGGCTCTGGCTTATCCAACCATGTGAGGAGCATATTCAGTTCCCTGTATCAGCAGGAAACTCTTTTTCTGGCTGAATTAAGTTTTCTGATGGATTACTGGTCTGAATCATCTCACAGAGGGATCAGAGAACAGGGAAAGAACCTCATCTCTCTGCAGGAGCACAGATAGGAGGAAGAAAGAACTGGGTTTGGGAGGGAAGTGCAACAGCAAGGTAATACAGGTTGGGTCAGTTGCTGGTGGAAGCTACTGTTTTGCTTTTCTCAGAGGAAAAAAAAAGAAGTCTAATAATAAAATAAATGTTAAATAAAAAAAAATCAACTTTATTGGCCATATCTGTGCTAGGTCTTATTAGGAATATAATTTAGAATATAATGCCCAGGTATACCTCCAATAGCCCACTCTTCACCTGTTGGATGAAGCCAAGTCTAAGACACTTAATGATGTGACACAGTCTAGTCCAGTGTCTGTGGAGATATCTACACAATTTACTTATTAGTGATGTTTCTACAAGCATCACTGCTACTTCATTAATACTGCACCTATCTCTCTCAGGTTATATTATGGGATAACATAATATAGTGCTATCTGAGCATCTCCCCGAAAGCAGCACCACTTCTTCAAGGTCTGGAGCCTCTGCTAAAGCAAGCAAGCAAGCACACAGCAGGAGTGCTTAACTGTTGTTCAAGAAGAGAATAGCTTTGCATGGGCCACTCAGTCATACATTAAATAGTACTCAATAAACAGTATTAGGTGTATCCTCTAGACAGAAACTGTTTGCTTGTGCTGACAGGAGGAATTTTCTCTTCATTCTTTGACTTGATGCAGCCAACCTGCCCCAGTACTATTGAAATCATTAGAGAAACTTGGTATCCTCTGCCTCTGTCCCACTTACCGTTTCACCATACATTAGAGGCACTAATGTGAAATGTGCACTGGTTTCATCTGATTCTGACTTCTGCAGAGAGTTAGATTATAGGCTTAAAAGGCTGATGGTATGATATAGTCTCGTATGTTCCCAAGAGTTTATATTAATAAAAAAATAGAAAGAGAACGGCATTTAATTTCCTTTAAGTAAATTAGCTAATATCCATTTCTAGTCTCAAAGAAATGCTTTGAAACTGTTTCTGTTTAACCTTTTGTTTCTTTTTTTTTTCTGTAGTGCCACCCTAGTGGATGCCTTATCGATCTTTGTATGCAGATGGGTATTATAATGGTGTTAAAGCAGACTTGGAATAATTTCATGGAACTGGGCTACCCGTAAGTAAATATAATGCCTATGCTTTGTAGGTCACGGAAGAATACTGTTTATGCTTTTCTTATGACCAGTTACGTAAAAGCAAGACACAGTCCCCATTCCAGGGAGGTAGAACTAGATAATATATGGGAAGTACTTGATTTCATAAAATTGTATTCTATGTTTTAAAACTTTTTAAGAATAACAGTAGGTCTGCTGTATTCCGTACACAGGAAATATTGTATGTATTATTTTTTAGCTATGCCAGGAAGTTCTAAATTGGATTTCTCCTTACTGGGTGATAAAAGATGCCTGAAAGGGCAGGTATGAACTAGAAAAATGCACTGCTGGCAGAGCTGCAGAGACACACTTGCAGAGATAGAAAAATTTACTATATCTGTGCCCTAGCTAAAGGGGCTGACATTCATTTCCTATTGGTTTATTTCTTATTGATTAGTATCTAGTGAGCATGTTTAATATGATTAATATAGACAGTTGATGCTAGAGACAGTGTGACAAGTCATCAACGGAAATTAGCAAGTGTAAAAATATAAGAGAGCTGACATTATCAGAAATTTGCCCTTGCAAAGTTCAGAGGGATTTGCTTCCTGGCAGGATCCGCAGCAGAGCTGGTGCTGTGTTTGGCCCCTGAACTACAGAAACATGCTACAGAACTAATTTCAGGCAGCCTCAGTTCTGATCACATCTGGCTGTAATGAGAACAGAGTAAATGGTTTAAATGCAGAGTACTTGGCAGTCGAGATACTCAAAGCTTGTAATCTCTCTGTCTTCCGAGGTTTGTACCTAGCAATGCTTGCCAGGATTTTGCAGCTGTTAGGGCTGGAGGAATTAGCTGGGGTGAGGAGGAGGGAACAGCAGCAGCAACAGTATTGATCCTCTCTTTCTACCCCTTGCCTCTTTTGTCAGTTCTCGTTAGAGCTTTCTGCTACCTATTAATAGGGATTTTGATACTTAATAAAGAGCACAGAAAGGGATTAGAAAAGGCGACTGAAGCAGATAGGAGGAGATTAAGAACAAGTGATTTAATAGGAATAAACTGCTTCTCTTTAGAGTTCCAATGAAAGTCACAACGCATAAACAGTCACAACAATGTGAGATACTTCAATTTATATTTACTCTTCAGACCTTTCATTCCATCTTCTAGCCCTGAAATGCTGCAGGCAAGTGCATATCCTTTTTGTTTGGAAAAAGAAACATGATCATTCCTGCTAAGAGCATGATCAGAGCCAATACCATGTGGACAGTCAGATGATTTGGAGGCAATCATACAGTTTGTTGTAGAACATCACTGTGCCTCCACCCATGTGCTGGCTATTTCGTGCTGAGACCCAGGCAGAGCCAGCACTGCACAGTGCCAGAGCTCAAAAGCTTATAGCAGAGAATATTTCCCCATAAGAGAGCCCTAGGAGAGAAGCACCAGTAGCCTGTCTTGAAGACGGTTTTTTACACCATTTCAGGGTGGCAGCCCAGCTCTGATACAGGCATGTGCTCCCTGCATCTCTTCCATCCCTGGAGGGGGGGGAAGGCACTTCTCAGTAACAGGAACCCCAGTAGCTGCTGTCGTGTGGCAATGCTGCACATGTGGCATTGGCTTCTCTGAAATTTCTACCTGAAAGTTAAAAACTAGGTTGCAAAGATACCAAAGAGAGGACCTAGGATTTGTGCTAGAGGATCAGTTGTTTAGTGTTTACAGTTTTAATACAAATTCTGGCATGCAGGAGTGGTTCCACTTCATACAAACACCACCTCAAAGCTTCTGATAGCTTGTATAGATACGTTTGCAATAACTTAAGAAACCAAGTATAAATTATTGCTTCATTTGGAAGTGGAAAATTGCAATTCCAAGTTGATGTTTTCCTTGGAAGAAGAACATATAGCGCTATTAAAACCACATTATGTTGTGTTACTCACATTTTGCTCCCACATAAGTCAGAAAATGACATTTATTTGAATTTTACTAGGAGTCTTGGGTATTTTGTAACACTGGCTACAGGTTTTCCCCCTCACAAAGGAGGAAGTTAACCAGTATCTGTCTCAATGTATTGGTCTCACATGCACCTCACCCCTCAATTTGCTGCCTTTCAAGTCTCAGCCCTCCTGCTTTGTCATGGGCAGGACAAGAGAGACCAAGTCCCAAAGGGTGCTGTGGACTGCAAAGATGTGCCCTTAACTGTCCCACAGTTCATCAATCACAACCATGGTCATTCATAGGAAAGGTCTTTTTAGGCTTTTCACACATTAGTAACTGGCTGTGAGCTGCTAAAACCAAATATTTTAATAATTTCTAGTACTTACAAATTTTGGCTTGAAATCCAT
Source organism: Lathamus discolor (assembly GCF_037157495.1). Lineage (NCBI taxonomy): Eukaryota > Metazoa > Chordata > Aves > Psittaciformes > Psittacidae > Lathamus > Lathamus discolor. The sequence continues at coordinate 53,583,918 of NC_088884.1, forward strand.
GGTTTGACTTCTACATTTTTTCTTGCACTTCTAAACTCTGGATTTTAATGTCCTGCACTCAGTTACACCTATGCTTCTTTAAGGAAGACAGGAAAAGCTATAACATCTCTGATAAATGGCTTGAAAGGAGAAATAATCTCTAAGCTTTAAGAAAACAAGCAATTGGCCAAACTCTTATCCAAATCCAATGTTCATTTGCCTACTCTTCAGACCAGACCACTGTGAAGGCAAGAAGCAAAGCAGTGTCAGGGAAAGGATTGAATTATTTGGGTGAGCCATCACCCTCTATCTTGCTGAGATGAAGGGGCCAGCCACAACTTTAGAGAAAATCTATTTTTCTTTCTTTTTTTCCTCTCCATATTAACTGTGATTCATGTTCTTTGTGGGCCAAACCAGTACAACTCCCTACCCTGGAAAGGCAAAGATGTATATTTCGAATGTGAGCACTCATTTCTCTTCTGGCTTAATGCCTCCCATGGTGCCCTACACATGTGTTTTTTCAGAAACCGTAACTTCCCCCTGAAGTCCAGTACAGCTCCCCCATTTCTTGAGGTGGAGACAGCTCTCATGTCAGCCATAAACCTCTGTCGGCCACCAGGTGTTGTCAGCAGTCCACACACTTCTTTCTGCTTTTTGTTCCCCTGTATGTTTGGCTGCAGACACCATTCAAGGTTCCTTTTTCCCTTCCAGGATTGCCTGAGGACTATTATTCTTCACACTGTAGAGCTGTGTAGAGATGTTGGCTCACACACGGGAAGGGATCAAGCAGCATTAGCTTTCTATTTACTGATTTCTCAATTACAGCTCAACTATCTCCACACAGTGTTGCATTCTGCCATATAAAAAGGCCCTGAAGCAATTTTCTATTCTGTGTAGAGAAACGGAAGGTAAATAAATAAGGAAAAGATGTCAAAATCCCTTCACCACTTTAACAACTCCTAGGCCTGGATTACAGCACATCAGCCGTAACTGTTTTTATACCTATTATGCCATGTCATCAACCACATGTATTAATAATGCTCTATTTTTCCTGTGCATTTGGAAATTAATTTTGCAAGATATTTTGTGCACACTAAGCCTTTTCCAATTTTGTGATAAATAGCCACTAATATTATTTACCTTGTTTCTTTAATTTATTTGAAAATGCAGGCTAATTCAAAACTGGTGGACCAGGAGAAAACTACGACAAGAGTATGGCACACAGAGAAAAACAAACTTCCCACAGTGGGAAAAGGACTACAATTTGCAACCTATGAATGCTTATGGACTCTTTGATGAATACCTAGAAATGAGTATGGCGCTGACCTTTGTTCTCTCTCTTTCACTGGATTTTAATGTTGGTGCTTTTTTGTTGGTGTGGGCTGGTGTATTTTAATTATTGCTAATTATTTTAATTATAAGCTAAAGATGTACAGATCAGAGGGTAATTGCTCAAAGTTACTGCTCAAAGTAATGTTAAAGAACAAGAACTTTTGCCCTCTGTGACTGAACTGATAATGTCATGATTGTTTTTTTCTTTTCTCCCTCACACAATTCTTTTTGAATTAATGGGAAATTTGACAGTCTAAAAACCTGCCTCTAGAAACTTACACAAAGCTTCAAAGTGCTGCCCATCTGTACTATATAAAGAGAGGTATTCAGCCCTAATCTTTGCAGGTATTGAGACATACTAGTCAACGCTGGTGTAAAAAAGTCCCTTTCTAAAAGTAGTTTGTCCACCTACAAACTTGTCCAAGCCCCACATTACAAAATCTAGAAGTTATGCATCTAGAAGCTATGCATCCTAAGAACAAAATGTCTTTGTTCTTGTCATCCTGTTCTGAACTTTTGACAAGGAATTGCTGTACAAGTGTCACTAGACTATTGTGTGGTATGGCATAATGAGAGATGTTTGTATATTTATACGTAATGTTTGTATGCTTGTATTATTTGGTGTTTTACACCTTGGATTAGATCTTAACAGTTATTATGTGACCTTTCCTTTATTTTTTCTAGTTCTTCAGTTTGGGTTCACAACCATTTTTGTGGCAGCTTTTCCACTGGCACCACTCCTGGCCTTACTTAACAATATTATTGAAATTAGGCTTGATGCATACAAATTTGTTACCCAGTGGAGAAGACCTTTAGCTTCAAGAGCCAAAGACATAGGTGAGTTCTTTGTATGTGTATTTGTTATGTGTGTATGTATGTTTCTTCTAAGGCAAAGCACTGAAAGCTTCAAATAAGAGCACATTAACTTATTTTCAGTCATCTTTCCTATAAACACCGCACAATTTGTTCAGCTTCAAGTATCTGATGCCAATCTACTTATGTAATCAAGAGTCTATATTGGAAAATGTCTTTTAGTTATTTCCTGGATGACTTAACAGTCAGGATGTTTTAATGAAGTGAGCAGTGTTCTCTGCAGGTTTTTCCTTGTGGCAGACACACTGTGTGAACACATGCTACTGCTCAGTTTGAACATAATAACCAGACAGAGCAGCTGAAACATGAAAGTCAAGTTAAAGCAGTAACCCTTCTGCAAGGGACCTGTGTGGTTTATATTTATCTGGCCAAAACCAAGCCCCCTGACCCTTAGAGGTATGTCCAGTGGGTCACTGATGGGTCAAAGAAGGTGGGTCTATATCTCAAGCAACAGCCTGTTCTCAAGTGAGGCGCACCTACACTGCTAAACACAGGGTTCGCACAATTTAGAGGTCACACAGCCACACACTACTGCAAGGGCTCTCTGTACGTATTTTGACTATAAATCTATCCTTGTAGTCTGCAAAAGGAGAACACCTTTAGGAAGAACTCTGTAAAACCAAGTCATCTGCCAAACATTGAACACCTGGTGTCTGTGGAGGTGTAAATAGAATACCTCACTGCCCATCTGCATTACAAAAAACAGTAGCCCACACCTTGAAATAGCAGAAACCCACGTTTTGTGCTCCCAAAATGATCTACCATATATACCTGAAGTCTGTGTCTTAGTAGTTTTGTATGTGAGCAGTGTGGATCTGTGAGTTTAGGTACAAACCTAGACATCAGCCAGTACACAGCATACACTGCAGTCATAATCTCTGAAAAAAAGGCTATATAATGTAAATAATAAAAGCACAGAAAAATACGTATCTTTTTCAAGCTGATTCAGGTGTGCTTTCTCAGAGTAAGTTGCATTCACTTCCTATTTAGCAAAGTTCTCAGGGACAGCTTGATGCCTCATTAAAATCAATGGCTGTGTCTAACCCACCTTTGATGTGTTTTTCCTTGATGGTCCTCATGACCAGAGTTGCAGTGTGCCTGTACCACATATCTGTCAGATGACTGAGGATGAGCCAAAAAGCCCAGGTGATGCCCAGGGGCTGTGTGCCATTGTATAGCATTAGGATGCCGTGAAGATTTTGTTGCTAATAAGTACATGCTGACCAGCTGAGCATGAGTTACACAGAAGGTGCCTGTGATAGGTAGATCATGGATTGCATATATTCATGGCTGTCCTCACAGACCCTCCTCAAAGACTGGGTAGTTATCGTCATAACTAGGGAGTATTACAATATTTCTTAATATCACCCACATGGTTCTGTTGTTTAAAGCCTCCATAAGAATTTTTGCGGCTTCCTTGAGATTATTTGCAGGATCAACAAAGTTCCCACCCAGTGGGAACAGAAATCTGATCCACTGAAGTCTTGCTATTCAGAAAGAACAATTATTTTTACTCAGTGACTCTCAGATGGAAATTAAAAGACTTTGAGTGCTGGGGACAAGTGCTTCAGAGCATGCAGTGTCTCAGGCACTTTGGTTCTTGTTTTTTCTGGAGCTAACATACCCTCCTTGTTGAACAGGAATCTGGTACGGGATCCTGGAAGGCATTGGAATTCTTTCTGTTATCACAAATGCATTTGTCATAGCTGTGACATCTGATTTCATCCCTCGCCTTGTTTATGCTTACAAGTATGGACCTTGTGCTGGCCAAGGAGAAGCTGGACAAAAGTAAGCTTTTCTTTGGGAAAACAGATGCGTATGAAAATCAAGTACTGCTTCAATAGATACAGCTGTACTGTTTGTGATTGTGCTGATGCCACTAACGCAAGTTTATTGTTGTGCTTAGGTAACAGTTATCAGCCATAGATATTGATGCTCTGTGTATCCACAGAGTGGGTTGCTAACTGACTGAAATTTATGACGTTAATTCAAAGAAAACATGGCAGAGCTGTTGCAGAGATTAGGTGTGTATAACAGTATGCTGCACAAGCTGCACTTCTCAGCCAGTGTACATGAGTATAACCTTCTTATCACTCTGAAACAATGCTGATATTTATCAGTTACAGATTTAATGAGCATTTTAAACTTATTCGCTAGGATTTTTTTTCCAGTTGTACTATTCACCATGTATTGTTCAGAAAAAGGACTAACAAAAGGAAGCAATTTCCAGCTAACAAATCCAGATGTGCTTACAGACCAATGTAACTTGGTTCTCTTCTAAAACTAGAGTCCTCATGTCAGCAGACATTTTTTAACTGAATCCCTGCCGCCTAAGTGGATTTTCTGTCAGTGTTGCTAAAGACTGTGATTATATTAGTGTGTGCACGCTACTTGTACAATCTAGGCTGTTGGACTCAAGGAAGGTCATTGAATCCAGCTGAACACACATAGACACATTTTGCAAATTATCTCCTAGCAGTTCCATTAGCAAGGACCCTACTATTCAAGTAAACCCAGGCTAAACAGTTGACATTAACGGAGAGCTTACATTCTGCTGTTAGACATATGGCAGATCAATATTTTTTCCCTGCTACAGAAAGCAAGTTCTGTTGCTGCTTTTTTGCCACATTTTGGTTGTCAGTACTGTTTAATCATACTGATGGAAGAAGGGCAGCTGGCGTGGCAGCTCCTGATTAGCCAGCTCCTGATTAGCCGTGCTGCTAACTTGCTGTCCTGCAAGGATGCTGTCAGCAAGTTTGCTGACAACACTAAGCTGTGTGGTTCAGTTGATACGCTGGAGGGAAGGAATGCCATCCAGAGTAACCTTTATGCACTTGAGAGGTGGGCCAATACCAACCTCCTGAAATTCAACATGGCCAAGTTCAAGGTCCTATGCTTGAGTCAGGGTAATCCCAGGCACAGCTACAGGTTGGGTGGAGCAGCCCTGCGGAGAAGGACTTGAGGGTGCTGGTCGACAAGAAACTGAATATGAGCTGGCTTCAGTGTGCACTTACAGCCCAGAAGCCAACTGTATACTGGACTGCAACAAAAGGAGCATCACCAACAGGTCACACTTGTGAGACCCCGTTTTGAGCACTGTGTGCAGTTCTGGTGTCCCCAACATAAGAAGGACATCGAGCTCTTGGAGCAAGTCCAGAGGAGGCCACGAGGATGATCAGGGGACTGGAGCACCTCCCGTATGAAGACAGGCTGAGGAAGTTGGGGCTGTTCAGCCTGGAGAAGATAAGGCTGCGTGGGGACCTCATAGCAGCCTTCCAGTGTCTGAAGGGGGCCTATAGGGATGCTGGAGAGGAATTCTTCTTCATTAGGGACTGTAGTGGCAGGACAAGGGGTAACGGGTTAAAACAAACAGGGGAAGTTTAGATTGGATATAAGGAAGAAGTTCTTTACTGTAAGGGTGGTGAGGCACTGAAATGGGTTGCCCAGGGAGGTTGTGAATGCTCCATCCCTGGCAGTGTTCAAGGCCAGGTTGGATGAAGCCTTGGGTGAGATGGTTTAGTGTGAGGTGTCCTTGCCCATGGCAGGGGGGTTGGAACTAGATGATCTTAAGGTCCTTTCCAACCTTAACCATTCTGTGGTTCTGTGACTTTGACATTTTAGTTGGCAAGGGAACTGTTCCATTTATTTTCATGAAGAGTTAAAGTACCTTCATGGGTAAAGTGTTTGGTCCGGCTCCAGTAGTTCCTGAGAATGTTCCTCTGCTTGTGCCATTATGAAGATCCATAGGACATTGAGGCACTGTCAGCAACTTTCCTTGCTACTGATTTTCTCAGGACCACTGTTCACGAAAAAAAAGAGCCACCCTTAGAAATTTTATTTTTACGAAGACTCAGATATGACTCAGTGGCTTTGAAACTAGCTCAGCACAGGGGAAGTAGCTTGGCTCACAGAGGAAGCTCTTATCATCTTTTCAAAAACCTCTTGTACCGTGCTTCCACACTTCTGCTGCTTTTCTGAATTTCTAGATGAAACCATTAGATAGTAATTCTTTGAAGAAGCCAACCTGGATAAAAACTATTTATGTCAGCATTCTGGATATAATTATTAATAAGTGCTGTTACAAAAGCCAGAAGCTATTCAAAATCCACAGGAATAATGAGTTTTCTCAAATTAAGGAGTCAAGAACATCTGCTATTGAATAACTTGAGACAGGTGTTTCTTTCTTACAAAAAACATCTGTAGGTATTAGATCTATATGACAGCCAGTGATACGAGAAAAACATTGTCATTAAATAAATTCCCAAACAAAGTTCCAAATCCAATCAGTATGGAAATTTCGAGACAATGCCAGATGATGTCTACATGGAATTTCTCAAAGACTGTAAAATGGATAGTTAAAAAAAAAAAAAAAACAAAACCAAAAAGCCCCAATCATTTCTCCCTTCTGTCCACTGTACTCTGCAGCAAGCTGAGCAGTGTGCCAAGACTTACTTGTGCTTGGGGAGTGCAGAATTAGCAGCACAATTTGCTTGCCATCTCTCTCCTCAGCTTTATTAACACCACACTGGAGTCTTCTAGTGACTCTCACAGCCCTTCGACATACATTCTCCTACTCAGTGTTCTCCAAACTATCTGACCCAGTGCTCAGCCGCCCTGAGATCTTAGTACTGCATTCCTCTGATTAACTGGACATTTTGTAAAAGCTGTTTTAAGTGTATTGCCTGCCATCTGATTTGATGTCCCTTTGTGATAGTACCATGAGGGTAACAGTGGGAATATTCTTTCTTCCAAGTGCTACTCATGATTTTCTCTACTTCTACTTTGTCACCTATTAGGTGACTTTTCTCTTCAAAAGTAACCAGTGCCAGGCTTCACCATTTCTTCTCCTACAGAAATCTTATCATTGCTTCACTTTTATTGTCCATCTGACCTACTTGAGCATCTCTTTTATATCACCTCAACATCTTTTCAGATATTAATAAGTATCACAGTTATACTGTGATTTCATGAAACCCAGAGAATATCCTCCTGATTACAACAGTTAATAGAAAAACCTTTCTGTATCCTGACTACAGGATTTTTTCACCTTCTAGGTGTATGGTTGGGTATGTTAATGCCAGTTTATCAGTATTTCTGGTGTCTGACTTTGAGAACCGTTCGGAGCCAACATCAAATGGAAGCGAATTCTCTGGTACACCATTAAAATATTGCAGGTAAGTACCTGATCAAAATAACTCATTGCAAGGGAGAAGCACTGGGATAAATTTGGGGTTGGAACTAGTTTTCAGAGCTTAAAAAACAGTAATGGAAAGAATTACCTGTGCTGTTCAGGGCCATGCTCATGATTCTGCTGAATCCTTCCTTTGATACAGAAAAGGCCAAAAATATCTGGCAGGTGTTCCTGATGCAGGATTTCTGTGGTGACATGGCTTGAATCACACAGAACCATCATGGGGAAATACGGTATTAAATGGCCAGTAATAGGTGACTGGTTACTTAGGTACCAGTGAGATAAAACTTTAATCAAGTTATATCATAGCACAAGCCAAGGTTGCACACTGAGTTAGTTCACAGGGTCTGTCCTAAGCTACATTTATGAAACCTCAAATCTAGCACTTCTTAACTGTTGAATGGATAATATGTTTATGCCATTGCTTACAGGTGCAAGTATTAGTAATACTCATATACTTGTGGTTTGAATCAAAATAAAATTAACAGTTAATTATCTTTGTCCTCAGCCAACAGACTGGAGAAATAGCAGTCTGCGACTGCTCTGTAATGATAGATTTGCACCTGATTGATTTTAGTGATCCAAAGAATCAATGATCTACATAGAGGTCTTAAATTAGGTCCCAACCGAAAACACCAAACAAAAAATACAGCTACCATTTTTTTAACTCAACATTGGGTTGCAAGCATGGGTCTTGGTAGCTGCAGATACAGTTAGTCCCAGTATTTCTCACCATGAAGAATTAAAATATCTTTTCATGAGTGCCTAAAGAGGAAAAGAACAAAAGATATACTGTGATACAGAAAAAAAACAGTGATACTTTGTGATATTGTGACATTTTCATTAATAATAATGTTTGAGTGGCATAGCATAATGAACAAGGGTGGGGTGGGATGTGGCATTAATATTTTCATTTAATTAACAGATATTGAAGACTGTTACAATTTATTTGGCAAAAAGAACATCCCAGTGTTGAATTCATAGATAACATTTTCTATGGAGCAGAACCAGAGTGAGAATACTTCATTCCACGTGGTTTGCCATAGCACCATTTAATAGTGGATTGTAATTCTGATCATTCTGTTCCCCCTCTTTAATTCCTTTCTTCCCCAACTTCAAGCATGAGGTTGCTGCTACTTAAAGCTGATGGTAGAAATCCCATAAATAAAAAAGCTGTCCCTTCAATATCCCAAAAAGGGAACACTTAAAATTAGTGTCATAAATCTCCAGAAAATAAATCTGTTCTCTTGGGGGACACTGAATTGTTATGTATATCTAACCTAAAAGAAAAGGAACATCTTTCTTTAGCTGAGTTTATCAGCTAGTCAACCCACCTCAATTCTGCTAAAACATCTCTAAGTTATGTCATTGAGACCTAAAGTCTTTAAAGAAACATTCTGTGAGACAAGGCACTACATCCATTTTTTACACAGCTCTTACCTGTTGGCATACCAAGAAGAGCAGTCCTGGCTCCACTAAAGTCAGGATGAGCCATGCTTTATGTCAGGGACAGCCAGCTAATTGACCAAGGGCCAGATGGAGCCCCTGAGGCCGTTTCATATGGATTTTGGGAGGGCTATCAGGCTGATGAAATTACCTTGTAGTGGGAAGAAAGTGGCCCTGAAAACAGCAGGGCATCCTACCCTGCTCCATGTTCTGAGGAGGTGCCCGCAAGGCACATGTGGCATGGCCAAAGGAAATGCTGTAGGGTCAAAGTGCTGGTGCTGAGCACCCCACATCTTCTGTATTTGGTTCAGCAATTTCACTTCATACAGGCATTGGCTTGGTCATTTGCACTGAACTTCCATTAGCAGCTGGAGTGCAAAGTGCACTCCTGGAGTGCACCTTACCACTATATTTCATCTGAAACAAACCCATTTGGGTGAACCAAAGCATGGCAAGTGGGGGTGATCAGGACATTTGCTTCAAAAGCATGCACCTGATCTGAAATGAGATGCTAGTGTAGCCCAGCCTAAGAAGTAAGCAGAAAACGCAACGAACAATAGCAGTTGGGCTTTGGCTTTGCCTTCCTCCCAGCCAGCAGGGCACGAGTTTGCTAACTACTGTACTCTGCTTGCCTTTCAGATACAGGGACTACCGAGACCCTCCTCACTCCCCAGTGCCCTATGGTTACACGCTGCAGTTCTGGCATGTCTTAGCAGCACGGCTGGCTTTCATTATTGTGTTTGAGGTATGTGACCATTCAGGTGGCAAAACAAAATGAAACAAATTTTCCTTTGAAGCTTTTTCATTGTGCTGATCTACAATGGCAGCTGTTGAGCTTTTTTTGTTATTCTGCTATTTGTATTGTGCTCTGTGTTCTCAGATCTGTTTTCTGAATAGTCACAGGTATTTAGGTTCTAACAAAAGGGGGAATGCAGCACTTTGAAAGCAGTAACAGTGACTTGCCAACAGGGCAAATAAATAAAGCTTTTGTTAACTTTCTGACGCCTGGCATTCAAAACCTGTCTAGGTTTTCCTCAGTGTGTAAGGATTAGGTGAAATAACAGGAGAAGAAAAGATGAAATCTGAACAACTGAAAAACAAAAATAGTTTAAGATACAGTACTTACACATCTAGCTTTGTTTTTTCTTTTTTTTTTTTAATACCATTCATTTCCCCAGAGTGATGAGCATCACAAAGACGATGATGATGAAGACGATTCAGTACATTAGTCAATGTTCAGCATAATGGTATTTACTGTCAGTATCTTAGAAAACTTTAAGACAAACAAGGGAAGGTAAAACCAGCTTCACATGATGAGTATTCCCATGCTGATTCTGAAAACTAAGAGACAGGAGGGTAGATAATAGGATGAGATACTTTACAGAACAAAATGCAGCTCTTAAGGCCTGAATTTCAGGTGCCTGAATATCTGTGCTGCCAGAAACCAAGGGTTCAGCATCTCTCCAACACAAGTGGTTTGAAATGCCTTTCACACTGTGAAGAAGCCAAACAGGAAACAAACAATTTTTAAAACTCTTTGCTCCATCTTCTGTTCTGAAATCATAGCAACAATGCATCCAGCACAGATATGGAAGCGGTAATAATTTATGCCATAAATTATTAGCATAATGTTCATGAGCACATGCTGCATTTCTGGTTCACATTACTCTGTAAATTCATTCTGAACTGCATTTCTGAATCCTCTCTTTGGATCACAGAACAGAAGTACTGGAATTAGAGGAAAAGTGAAAAGGAAACTTTTTCTAGATTATTTCTTGCATAAGGATGATTTGATGGCTCAGCAGAAGCACAAGGTCTGCTGCAACTTCCCCCTAACTGTCATTTTCAGCCCTTCCCAGATGAAGGGGGAATATGCCACTGCAGGTTGGGCTCTGTCCTTCCTCTACACTGGCCTAACTCATTAGAGGTTGGTCCTAAGGACATCAGCTCTTCCATAATTTCTGCCACACTCAGGGAAACATTAAGGAAAAGAAAGAGAGAACGAAAGAAAGAATGGGAGGAAGGAAGGGAGGGAGGGAGGGAGGAAGGGGGAGGGAGGGAGGGAGGAAGGGGGAGGGAAGGAGGAAGGGAGGGAGGGAAGGAAGGGAGGGAGGGAGGGAGGGAAGGGAGGGAGGGAAAGAGAAAGAAGGAGAGAAGGGGAGAGAGAGAGAGAGGGACAGATAGATTTGATAAAGGCCTGCTGGGCTTGATCTCTTTGTTTCTTGTACTGAGAGATAGGGTATCTGACTCTAAAAAGGAGACAAGAATGGTTGTGGCAGGTCAGCCTAAGCAGTTTCAAGACTGAAAACAGCCTGTCCTTTCTATACACACTTGGCATAAAGGCAGCACAGCATAACTGCAAAGATAACTGGGGCAAGAAAAATCAGCACTGCTTAAGTCTCAGTGCCCAGCAAAATTTGCAGCCTTCTGTGGAATAGCTTTGTTTCTTTGCCCAGTGCCTGCACATGAGAGTTGACTTTGCTTTGCCCCAGCCAAAACCATAGGCTGGCTCACAGCTGTCTCCCTCAACAGGGACACTCTGTTTATTGGAAGGAGGTGATCCTGCCCCTCTACTCTGCTCTTGTGAGACCTCACCTGGAGTATTGTGTGCAGTTCTGGTGTCCTCAACATAAAAAGGACATGGAACTGTTGGAACAAGTCCAGAGGGGGGCCACGAGGATGATCAGGGGACTGGAGCACCTCCCATATGAAGACAGGCTGAGGAAGTTGGGGCTATTCAGCCTGGAGAAGAGAAGGCTGCGTGGAGACCTCATAGCAGCCTTCCAGTATCTGAAGGGGGCCTATAGGGATGCTGGGGAGGGACTCTTCGTCAGGGACTGTAGTGACAGGACAAGGGGTAACGGGTTAAAACTTAAACAGGGGAAGTTTAAATTGGATATAAGGAGGAAATCCTTTCCTGTTAGGGTGGTGAGGCACTGGAATCAGTTGCCCAGGGAGGTTGTGAGTGCTCCATCCCTGGCAGTGTTCAAGGCCAGGTTGGATGAAGCCTTGTGTGGGATGGTTTAGTGTGAGGTGTCCCTGTCCATGGCAGGGGGGTTGGAACTAGATGATCTTGAGGTCCTTTCCAACCCTAACTATTCTATGATTCTATGATTGGCACTGCAAACTGTTTCCTTGACTCTATCTATGAACTAAAAAAGGCAATTGCAGAAGAAATCGTAAAATGTCTTTGGACATTTGAAATGTCAGAATCATGTTTTTGGAGGACACTAATGGTATATTGTGATTGCTACAGCAATTACAGTAAAATATTGCACTAAGGGATTCAAGGGGCAGGGACACCATCCAGTAGAACAGGTTGCTCAAAGGCCCTGTCCAACCTTGCACTTGCTTTGTTGAAGTTCATGAGGTTCTCACTGGCACACCTCTCAAGTGTGTCAAGGTCCCTCTGGATCCCATCTCTTCCTTCCAGCATGTTGGCCACACCACACATCTTGGTGTCATCGGCAAATTTCCTGAGGGTGCACTCAATCCCACTGGTCAAGTTGCCGACAAAGATGTTGAACCGCACAGGTCCCAGTAGCAAGCCCTGAGGAATGATGTTTGTCTCCACTTAGACACTGAGCCATTGACCACAACTCTTTGAGTGTTACCATCCAGCCAATTCCTTATCCACTGAGTGGTCCATCCATTGAATCCGTATCTCTCCCATTTAGAGACAAGGATGTTGTGTGAGACAGTGTCAAATGCTTTGCACAAGCCCAGGTAGTGCTTTTCCCTTACTCACCAATGCTTTAAACCCATCATAGAAGACCACCAAATTTTCACACTGTGGGGTGGTTAGTTTGGCTATGTCATCCTCCCTCAAAAACAAACATGTTTCCTATCAGTGCAGAATTAATTATTTGTCAAGGCTAAACTGACAGAAGCTTTTTCGTTATTATTATTTTGGGTTTGGCAAAAAAGCAACAATTAAAGTATTGTGAGTTTATTTCTCATGAGGGAAGATTACACGGGCAAACATGTTGCATTCTCTTTTCAGTGGCTTTCACAGGAAGGGTTCTGCTTGGAGAAGAAGAGATACCTTTGTTTTTCCAATCTAGAATGAGTGTCCTGTAAGAGATGGAGGATTTTTCTGTTTCTCTGCTCCTTCTCTCAAGTAACTAAATCTCAAAGCAGCATCTTTGACCAAACAAAAAAAGTTCACTCAAGCAATCCTCCCCCATCACACCCAAGCTCTGCTGTGGCATGCCTAAAACATGAGGGACAAAGGGACAAAGGGTTAGTTACCTGGTATTTAATTGTGATGTTTGGTAATTGAGAGATGTCTTTGGATGAGAGACTCAGTACAAGGAAAAATGTTTCGTTTTGCATGGGTAATTCATTGGTTCTGATTCTGATGCAAGGACTTTCTGGCAACAGGAGAGTGTATTATTTGATTCACCTCTTCCTGCAAAGTAATCCGCTAATACCATGCCATGTCCAAGCAACCTTAGAGCAAATCACGACCTCGGGAGTTTGAACACACAGGTCATACAATAGGTTTGAGGCTTTATTTGAACCAGCTGCTTGTAACAAACTTTGCAGCAATCCATACTCCACTGACTTTGCCTGGAGTTTTTTATGGGGAAAAAAACTCATGGTTTATTTTTTTAAAATTTAGTAATGGATTTAGTTCTATCACAGGATCTGGTTGTGAATTGGAAGTGGTGGGTTTTCAGAAAATATGGTACTTGTTTTCTTCCTAAGATTTTAATTTTTTATCCCTTTTTTGTTTTTGCAGCACCTTGTCTTTTGCATAAAACACCTGATTTCCTACTTAATCCCAGATCTCCCAAAAGATCTGAGAGATAGGATGAGGAGAGAAAAGTACCTGATCCAGGAAATGATGTATGAAGCTGAATTAGAACGTCTGCAGAAAGAGCGGAAGGAAAGGAAGAAGAATGGAAAATCTTATCACAATGAGTGGCCATGATGGGGTGAGGAAGAAACCACTTAAAAGAAGATAGGAATTCTGTTTATAAAAGCTGTTTTCTACAGTGGAGAGTACACTGAAAGGAACAGCCAGTCAATGTTGTGCGCTCTTACAAGTGCACCCATGTTTAAAAGGGCACATACTGTCATAAACCTTTTGAAATTAGAGGTCTTGCAAGGCTTAGTCTTCTCCAGACCTAATGCCAGCCTGAGCAGATCAGACCAATGCTTAACTGTCTGCACTCTTGCCAGGAGGCTTCCAAGCCCTGACTTAAATTCAAGGCCCTGAACTTCAAAGCAATTATATATCTTACAGTGCTTTACAGAACTTGGTGATTTTACAGCTTGTTCTCATGGCCAAGTTGCTACTTCATAACCCGTGATTGGGCCTTGGACAACACGGCAGTACTTGTCTATGTGTGTGGCCACCACCTGCAGCACATGCATGGCAGTGCTGCCCTCTTCCACAGTGGACTCAGCTGTGTTAGCTTGCATTTACATGGTAAAGTCACATATGGGGACCACTTCATTTACTCCAACACTACTGAAGTTTTTTGTAGGAGGAGATACTTGAACGTCAGTCTAACCAGCTGGTCTGACAATGCTGAAAGTTTAGGTGGGTAGAACTGTTAACAGATAGGCAAGCATCTAAATGTGGCCAGAGATGCCTGACTGTAGGGTTATTCATTTGGAAACGACACTGTGAAATGGTGGTAACATATTCTAAAGTTTTGAACAGTGCCTTTTCAGGTATGGGACTCTCTGCCCTCTGAAGGAAACAAATCAGGCTAGGGCATCTTGCCCAGAACTGCCTGTGTATTTGTATTGCAGTATCACATCGTCAGGAACTAAGGGGTATGATACACATAACAGAAGACAGACTGTGTCTTAAAGACCTATCTGTGTAAGTAAAAACAAAAAAACCCAACAGATGAACAAGGTCATCAGAGCAAAAGAACACAGTCATCCAGAATATTTTCTTGTAATATTTTCTTTATTCATCCTACTATTATCTATGAAGGGTGGAGGGGAAAAATAGAACAGACTGTAGGATGAACTAGCTTGAGATTTTAATCCTTCATGCAGAGCAATCCTACACAGGATGCAGAATTAGATTTGGGTGAAACGGGACACTGTCTATATCCTTCTCCAAATTCTTCAGCCCTGAGAAATTAAATATTTCCTAGATCATTAACCCAAGCCTAAAGACTGCAGCAGTGTTGGGTGAAGCAACATGAATCAAAATGCTGAGTGTTATGAAAGCTCTACTACCTCTTGCCTCAAAGTGACAACACTGCAATTCTCACAGAACATGCAGTGGCATAATCAGACAGAATGTTCAAAAGCCAAGACTGTAAGAAGCAAGGTGAAATCAAACCTGTGTCCAGCTAGACACAAGGTACTGGAGCTGAACCATTTACTTAGCCCTTTTCCAAATAACTGGAGCTCCATAAAAATACCATTTTTGCAGAAGTCTTAAGTAGTTCTGACCTTGTTAGTCTGAGGATATTTAAGAGGGAGGAAAATTCAGCAAGTTGTTTCTACAAGTTCTTCTAGAAATCATTTGATGGAAGGGCTAGAATTTGCTCTTCTGGACAGACCACACAATGCAAGACTGTATGGATGGATGCCTCAAGCTCCACAAGACATCAGGACCACTTGCATCATGACCCCATATTGCCAAATTAGATCTATTAACTTCTTTCCACTGAAAGGGAGAACTGTTGCTATTTCCATAATGGGGTGAAGGTCTTAATGAGAGAATGTATGACTTGAGGAAGCAGAGAGGTGGAAAAAATGCATGTACCCTCATCTCTGTAGCCACTATGTGCTTACACTTTGCTTACTTGTAGCAAGGAAACTCCTCCAGTAGTGACACATCATCCTAAACGAAGAGGATAAATGGCACAGCAGTTCCCATTTAATCAGGTGCTCCTGGGCCAAGTCTGAAGGTCCTTTGAGGCAATATGAGCACTGAAGGAATTTCAGAATTAATGTTTTCTGTTGATGTGGTGCCAAACTGAGTGGGGAGCATGACTGCCTAATTGAGAAGTGAACTTGTTCGTCTTTGCTTCAGCTTACAGCAGCTATGAACACATCCCATGTGGGCAGTGGAGAAATGGGGGTATTTCTGTCTCTGTACATAGTAGCTGGGGATTAGGCAATGTCATCCTGCAATGCACACATGCCAGATGGGTTAGTATCTACCATCCACTACCCACGGGTGTATACTGCACTTGCAGTCTGGGGACTCTAGGGCAGGATCACTGTGCAAAATCTCATTCAGGACAAATTCACATGAGCAGTTGGATGTTTGCATACCTTCTGTGTAATATTTAAAACAACAGATGACAAGAGCTTAGAAACTGTTTGCTGAGTAGTAAAGAGAAACATGAGTCATACATAAAATCAGTGTCACCCATCTGGGTGTGAACATTTGCAAACTTCTGCAGTAACATACAGCTTTGTCAATGTACATCTCAATAGCTTCCAAGAACTGAACTGAAACCTATTAGAATATAAACTGACTCCCAGTCCAGAGGAACCACTGCAGTGTAATGTGCCAAAACAAATAAAAGTGCAGCAGAAATACATAGATAATAATTGCTTTTGAGACTACTTTTCAACAGAGCTACATCACAATGAATTTTCATGCCAATACATTGCTAGAAGTTGTGTCCTGTTCTAAATGAGAACACAAGTTGGCCGCTTACCAAGCTTATGCTGAGTACAATGATGAAAGGGGCTCTGACCTCCCTGGCAGATCCTGAGTACATTTCTGCCGCTTAATGTTGACCAGTCAACCCACAGAGGTTTCTGTGCTGCTGGTCTGCTGAACAGATTTCCCTTGAGTGCTTCAGAGCTATATAGCAGAACACTCAGGAAAGATGATCCCTTTCTCATTTATTTTATTTGTTAGGAAGATATAATACAAATAATAAGCTAATAATAAACAGAATTTTAATGGTCTCTAGATAGCAAATGTATGCCATTCCCTTCTTTCTGAACTGATGATGGGTTTTGTTTAAACCTCCAGGTGGCCGTCCTATATGTTGTTTACTTATTCCAGCTCCACAAGAGCACTACCTTCAAGGGAATGAGGAAAAATGCAACCTCAATGCATGCCACAGACATTTTACATAGCAAGCAGGACAGCACACATCAAAGGATTTACTGTGAAATCTTGTTGCAATCAGCATAGGATTGATCTCCATAGACCACTCTTGACAGCAAGCATGTACTTCATGAGCAGTTACATGCCAGTTTTTAAAAACCAAGGAACAAAATTGTATATTGGGACTGTTTTTCAGCCTGTTTGCTACGTTTTTTGCATTCTGTCCCATGCTGGTTTTACAGATCTTAGAGTAAAAAATGTAAATGAACAACCTGGGTACTCTGACAGAAGAAAAATCCTAGGTATAGAATATCATCTGTGTTCCAGCCACCAAATACTACAACAGGAACCGTGTTTACAAATCAGTTCTTTTTTATTTTAAATCTTTCTGAGGGGAGTTATGTTATTTACCATATATATAATATATATATAAAGTATATAGAGAGATTGTTTATTTGTAAATAGAAAAATCCTATGGAGAAGAATGTCAAGTTTTCACACTTAAAAAAAAAAAATCATCAGCATAAAGCCATGTTTAATGCTTGTATAATGTGACGCAATAAACTTTAAAATAAATGATGCATATGAAATATTTGCTGGTTGGCATTCGTAAGTTATTTTCTGTTTACCTTATTTGTTCAGCAGCCAAAGAGGCCAGTCAGGTGAAAGCAAATTTAAACGTAGACCAAAGTCTTGTCACTACTGTCTCTCTGTAGATTCTTTGTGCATTCTTGTAGTCCAACATTGTTCCTGTTGTGGTTTTAATTCTTTTTTTAATGTTCCTACTTGTTTTGTCTCTTGATCCTGCCAGATGCAGCATGTTATTTGGAGAGTGTGGGGTGCTCCCACTCCCATGGAATTTGTCAATTTTGAGCATCCTGTATTTCTTTGTTGGGTGAGCTTTTAGCTGGGAGGGATGAAGGATTAGGGTGCAGGAGTGTGATGGAGACACCAAGAATTATCTTTCTGCTCTTACACAGACAAGGCCCTACCTAAGAGTCCAGCTAGCAGAGGACAGTATATGATCTCAGAGAAAATCTTATTCAAAATTAATTAATTGCTTTAATTAGTGATTCCAATTAAAACAATAAGCATTTAGAAAAATGTGAAGCAGAAATAGTCACTTCCTGTGAGAGCCGTGCAGCAGTCGTGGGAGGTTAGTTAGCAAGAAACAGGGTATTTACTGGCATCATCTGCAAAGTTTAAGAACACTTGCCTCTGAAGTGCTTACAGCAGATACTCTCCCCAGTGAAAACTCATCTTGGTGTCATGATTGTGGACCAATAGATATCACTTCGCCCAAACTTTCACTTGATAGCAAAATTAGAGTTCAATGACTGTTCAGTGCTCAAATAGTGACTTCAAGCAATAAGTGAAGACAAGTTGGTCATTTACATGTTTTCTCTATTTTAAACAATTATTTGAATTCAAAGCACTGAGGAAAAAAAACCTCTGTGGTGCTACATTTTTTAACTACGATAATTGGGAAGATGAGTCTTCACTCCATGAACAAAACAGGTAGAAGTCACAGATCATCCTAGACAGTTTAGGGCAGTATCAGTTACAGCACAGTGATCTCAGCACAGAGTGGTGCCGCAAAGGCCACAATGATGCTGCTTAACACAGCAGTGATCTGTCACTCTCCTGAGAAGAATATTCAGATGGGAGTTCATCATTTGTGTTGAGAGGACTTTAGCCATACCAGCAGGCAAGGGCTTGTTACAGGCTTCTGTTCTCTCTGTCCACAGCTTACTCTGTGCCATAAAGCACAGGTACAGAGGGGCACACCAGTCCTCTTCATTTCAGCATTCTGCAGCAGTGTTGAGATAGATACCAGTACTTACCCTTTTTCAGGTTTGCGGGCTGAAAGTACCTGGTAAGTACAAATTACTATTTTCCAAGGCTCTAGAACTATTCCTTTGCACAAAATGCAGTATCTATTTCTGTGTCATGAAGACAAGGCACAAGGCTGAATGAGCTGCACTTATCTTCTGAGACTTGAGAAGCATAGCCAGCTCATTTCAGTCAGTGGACTAGCTGTCTCAGAGTGACTAGGATAGTCCCAGAACAGAGATACCTGTCCTAGAAGACTTTGTTCAGGATGCTACTTTTGGTCTCAGATTTTAGATATAGGAACACAAGACACAATTCATGGGATCTCTCCGGCTCACTCACAGCCCTTCCACACAGTGTTTTCAGCACTTTGCTAGTTACAGAGCTGCAGCAGAGGAATGGGAGATAAGGGTCTGGACCATGCAAACCAGTGCATCAGGATGCAAAGGGGAAACCTGCCTCTGTCACGTGGTTTTGCACTGGGTTAGCTGATGGAGATATGCCCTGGTGGGACCCCCATGCAGTGTCTGGCCTGTACTCCTCTAGCACAGGTTTGTTCCTTGGACCCAATTTTTAATTCCTAATGTCTTCTGATACTGTCAGTTCATCTTATGCAGTAGATCACCAAATGCCCTCTGTCACAGGGGCACAGAATAAGTTGATTTAGATGCTAAAGGGTTCCAGTCAAGATAGATAAGCTAGAATTGTGTCGTATTCCAAGTTAAAGCAGCTCAGCACCTGGCACAAATGCAGCATAAATTTTAGAAAGCATTTAAGACATGCAGTCAGTTTTTCATTTGATTTGAAGCATGACTGCTTCATAAGCTTCACAGATTAACTTTACTGCAATAGCTTTTATTTCCCAACTTGATACTGCTGTAAGAGGAGTTTTAAACACCCATGTATAGCCATAGCAAAAAGTCTTCAGTAGAAAAACACCACAGTGGGTCAGCATCTGTTCCCTGCCTTACCAGAAAGCACATGGGGGGTGTGAAGCAGCCAGGGGTTTTCATCCTCCAAAACCACCAGTACCATGGTCTGGAGTGGATGTGCTGTTCAGCTTCTCTTGGTAGCCTAGCCAGAGGATAAGTCATCCCATGCCTTGCAGCCCAGGAGAAGCCTTCACCAAATGACATCCTCTGCAATGCCTTCCTTGTCCTGGGGAATTGCACCGTGGACTCTGCCTGTCTGCTAAAACATACAATGTACTCTACCCTGATCTGGGCCAAAATTGAAGGTGAATCCCCAGAGAGGCAACAGGGACTGCATGAATACAAATGGCTACATGAAGTTTCAGCTCACAGCTCCACATGTAACAGCAGTGGTAACTGCAGATGCAGTCTTCCCTCTTGTCCAGTAGAGCAAAGAGGGCCCTGTTCTTGCATTAACATCTCTGCTGCACTATGCCCAGCCCAGTGCAAGACCAGTCCTAGGCCAGAACGCTGAGCAAGAAGTGAAAGACTACTGTGGTTCTGCTGTATGGCACTGAATAAAAAGCCCAAATAGCTCTTTTCCTTTGTGAGAACCAGCTCTGTAAGGGTAAGACAGGGCAGATGAGGGAGATGGGGAATGAAAGGAAGTATGTTACTAAGTTTTGCCTCTACCCATCACTAGAGATACTCTTGTAGCTTCCAGCAGTGAACACATACCAGATGCTAGAAACCAGGGAAGAAATAGCTTAATAAAAACAAACATATACAAAAAAAAACAGCACAATAAATACACTCTCAGTTCTACAAATGAATCAG
This sequence comes from Lathamus discolor, assembly GCF_037157495.1. NCBI lineage: Eukaryota > Metazoa > Chordata > Aves > Psittaciformes > Psittacidae > Lathamus > Lathamus discolor. The sequence goes on from NC_088884.1 coordinate 53,604,370, forward strand.
ATGGCATTATATGCACCTCCTGTATTAAAAAAAGCCCCACTGTTTCTTGCAACCTGTTAAGGTCCCGCAGCCCTAATGTCTGTACCTGCAATGTCTTAAAAGGAAAAAAGTCAAAAAAAAAAAAAGAAACCAGAACACCAGCTATGTCTGGGGGAACAGTGCTCCTACCAAATAAAAAAATTACTCTGAGAGTGAACAGAGATTAAATGCAGATATTTTCCAGGAAGCTCAAGAATATCAGGTAAATACTTCACATATAAACATTGCCTTAAGCCCTGTCACCAAGATCCAGAGTGAGAAAGAGAGGGTGAGGATGTGCAAGAAAGACCTGATTCCTTTCTTGACTAATATCGAGGGCATGCAAGGGTGACAGTGCAACAAAGCTCAGCAGACGGCTGCCCATTACCCCTGCAGGGCTGGCAACTGACCTGGCACAGGACTGTCAGTAGTGCCTTACATGAACAAAACTGTCCTGGAGGGCTGACATGGCCCCATGTCATATATGAAGGCCATTGACTTTGTTCTTATTGCTTGCAATGTCCATTTCAATGTGGCTGAAAGCAGGGTTGTCAGTTCCTTCAGCTGCCATGGTAAATGGTTTCCAGTTCAACACTTCCACTTTCTGTGGCTAAAAAACAAAAGACAAAAGCCATGCTGTGACGTGGAAGAAACAGTCTTCCTCTCTTTAACCTGCGTACAAGCAGAGGCAGGCCTGACATACAGGATGCCTTGCAGGGAAGTACATGTTGATTGCTGACAGAGCATAAATAGTTATTCATTGGAGTAGCTGGTATTTTTCTAGGGGCATGGAAAGTTTGTTATTGCGTAAGGTACGAGTTGCATGAAATGTTCTCGTCAAGTAGTAAGTTCTTGTCCTGAAAATTATCTGAAGTGCTTTTGGTTGTGCAAAGTTCTAATTGCTGTTTTCATGTCTAGAGACCTGCCACCACAAGGTCCTTCAGCTATTGACTCCCAATCCCTGGTACTTGCCCCATCTTTGACTTGAAGAGCAGATTAACATGCATCATTGCTTTCATGTTTCATCTCTATTATGTGCAGGAAGTTTTTATGTGAAGAACTTTTTATGTGCAGGAAGTTGCTCAATTCCACCTGATTTTTTTTTCCTCATCAACTTTCTGCATTATTTGTGATGCCAACCGCTAGCTCCTAGCTGTAGAACCATGCAGACACTTGTTTCTGAATCCAGGCATAAAATAGTATGGCTGTGGGCATTAGTTTCCATGTGGGTGGATTTGTTCTGGTTTAGTTTTGGTTATTTGGTTGGCTTGGTAGTGGTGTTTTGGTTTTTGCTTGTTTGGGGGGCTTGGGGTTTTGTTTGTTTGTTTCTTTTTCAAAAGATTACAGGGTTTAAATTCCTGACAGTGAAAATGGATGCTGGCCCATTAAAAGCTGTGAGTGACAGAAACTGGATAGCTGGTCGCTAGTCCTGACGTGGACAAACAGCATTACAATAGCACTGTAAAAATCTCTTTCTCTTCCTCGTGTTCACATCCAGAAGCTGAAATACGTGAGATCATACTAAAAGGAGTTGTCATCATGGAGAAAAAACATTTTGCAAACTGAACTATCTCAAAGGCAAGATCGACTGTACTGCAGCACTTGAAAAGCACTGAACAAAGCTGAGTTTCAGCATCCTGATGATACTAACTGAAAAGTGACCTATAGTTTATTTAAAACAAACAAATTTCCCCTACATATTCTCTTTGAAGGCTTGTTATTACCTAATGTCTCTCCTTTTCTTATATCTTATGGAGGGAGCTAGGAAACAGATATGCTGACTAGAAATGTTTTCTCTCAAACAGTAGCAAAAGTTGCAGAAAGAATCCAGATTTTAGCGAACACATGTTTACAAAGAAAGCAAGCTTTGCTGAGCCTAAAGTGTGCCGTGGGCCAGCTTCCAAGAGACTAGTGAGGGAGTATTTTGGCAGAAACCTGGAGAACAACTGTCCCTTGTCTCAGCTTCTCCTCTATTGTTTACTGAAGTCAAGCTGTGGCCAAACATAGCTTCCCTGCCTATGCCAGCTGCTTTACTTCTACCCGCCTTGTGCTCTGCTACTGCCTTAAAGCAGACAGTCATGTCAGGCAACATCAGGTGCTATTCATCCTGGTGGGAAAAAATAAGCCAGGAGCCCTTTGTTCCCAGGAGGAAAGATAGATTTAAATCAGAGATGCATAATTACACTTACTGTCTCAGATTTAGACCATGAGAAGTTGGACAGGAAATCTTCCTTGGTCAGCAGGAATTTACGATCTGTGTTCTGCTTAAGTCCTCCTGCAAAATAGGCAGGTTTCAATCAGCCAGGGTTCCACATGCAAATGATATGTCAGAGCCCAGCCATGGGCACCAGGCCAGGTGAGCAGCACAGAGTCATGCAGCAAAAGCTATCAAGCAGTCACAGGCCTTAGGGATTGTTTCTTTAAAATGATATATACATATATATATATGCCTCACCTCTCAAAATATAAAAATGATCCTTCAAGGTCTATTTGAAATGCCTTAGCCATTTCCCAGAGTTTCCTAGATCTTTGCCAGATTTCTTGCTGTGTAAGAAGACTGAAACAACCATCAGAAGAGGATGAATCTCATACAATGATATCTGGGACCACTCTGCCCAGGAGATGTAGACCAAGTGCTGACAGGGAGCTTGAGCCCCAGTTCTCAGCTCGCTATCAGCAGATCTCCTGTCTCCAAAGTCACCAGAAATTTTTATAGTAAGTTACTTAAGGGCAGCTCCAAGGTAGAGGGGATGAGGGTCAAAGGGACATTTGATCATTTTTTAAGGCATGGAAGATTAACTTATTCTTGTGGGGGAATGTGTGTGGGAAAGAAAGAAGATGCAGGTGCCAGGAATTAGCTCTGATGACTGCCACATGGGACTTAAATGGGGTCTTGTGCCAGAAAAAGGAGGGAGATAGTGTGGTTAAGTGTTTTGGGTTTAGTAAGAACATTAAGTTAGTTTTGTTGGATTTTTTTTTTTGTTTATTGGGCTGATGATTTCTCATCTGGCTTTACTGAGTTGTCCAGTTTTCATACTTGGTTTCATGGCCTGTGGATATACTGACTCCCAGCCTGGTAAGAAGCAAAATTTGTCTACAAGTGTCACTATAGCAATGGGCTGGGAACTTGGCTGGGCATACTGGGGAAAACTGTGAGAGTTGCTGCTTTTGTGTTATTTCTGCCATGTATGAGGTGGGTGATAGGTGTGCTTTGCATCTTACCTAGATGCAAAAGCAGTGAGGTCGTGGGCTGGAACTAAAGTTACTACCTGTGGGATGCTGCTTTTTGCCCCTTGCACGAATGGTAGAGGGAAACTGAGAAAGAAGCTGATGTAGCCATGCACAGGGTCTGCAGCTCTTAAGTATGTGAATGTGGTGAAAAGCATGCACTGTGCATGTGTAGACAAAAAAACCTTGAGCGTTCTGAATTCATTTGAAGCAAAACTGCTTTTGTCCTCTAGAAGCCTGGGTGTACCTGCTTGCTTGCAGTTCTTGCCATGTTCAGAGACAACCCTTAAACCTCCAACCCCTACTGGCATCTAATAAAATGGGGAAGAGATGTCTTATTTATTTATCTATTTCTCTCAGGTTAAAAAACTGCTGAAACTTCTTTCTCCTTAGAAATTTGAAGTAATTTTTGCTATGAGCAGAGATCAAGAGTGGGATGCAGAAGGGCTGGGGTAGGAAATGAGATTTAGGGTAGTAACCTTTACACAGTGTTTGCAATAGGGTTACCAGCACTTCCTGTGGGAATAACAGCTCCCTACTCATCTTAGCTTGCAAGCAACCTAAGATACATTCAATCACAGCTCTGGAACTAGTACCTGTTAGGAGGCTGATAATTATTCCCACAGCTACTGTGATAAGTGTCCCAAGTGTGCTGAAGTAGAGATAAGACAAGGAATACCAGTTGTCTGCCAGGGCAGGCCTGAAAAAGAGCAGAAAAAGGGTAAACCTGCTTTCCTGTTCCAAGCAACCTGAAGATGTTTTCTATTTCCAGACAGCATATAAATACAGAGTTACTTCTGAACCAAGTGACCTGATAGTCTTGAGCTACCTCCGTCCAATAAAATGCACACTGAAAGTTTGTTCTGAAATTTGTAGGACAAATTCCTTGGTATGGGAGGAGACAGGTCAGTACAGTGAGGCAATGCATGGGACAGAGCAGGTAAAAGAGGAGAGCCTGTCTCTACTAGGAATCTAGTGCAGAGCTGAGCACTCCAGCGATCCAGAAGAAAGGATAACTTCTTCAGAATAGGAGATGCTATTTAAAGGAGGGGGCACAAAAAAACAGAAGACAAAAATAGCACGAAAACAGTCACTGTGCAGCTCTAAACAGCCAGAAACAATAGGGCAACTGTCACACCTCAGGTTACACCTTATTTTATTCTCCCTGACAATGTACCCTCTTGCAACAGTTGCTTCCCAGACATAAGGAATGCTGGAGGCCTCATGTGAGAAGTGTAGTCTATGACACTGGATATTGGTCATCCATATGTGTACCAGGGTATCTCTTGATTGTACAATGCTTGAAGATGTAAGGATTGGTAATCCCTAGAAATGTGTTTGTTCAGCTTCTCTCTGTTCCTGGTGTTACCTATATTGTCATTCAGAAAGGTTACACTTAACTATGATTGTCCAAAGTAAGATAAATGGTAATCACAGAGGGGAGCAAATCCCTTACATTTTGTCCATTACACAGATTATGTCCTCTTCTGAATTTCCTGGATAAACCTATTTTTGCAGACAAGCTGTTGTAGGTGGAGCTGTTCAACTGGCAAATTGCCCTTTAACTGCCTACTACTTCGATTCATAAGTCAGACTGTGGAAGTTAAGCCAATAACTATAAATGCTATGCTTTCTTTAACACTATGCTGCCCAGTAAGGCATATGCAAGTCTTTAGACTCAAATATTGAACTGAAGCTTTAAAGATCAATAGGATGATTCACTTTGACTTCTGTTCTGGGATAACCCACACAAACTTTGACAGGGAAAAATATGCTTCACCTTAAGTAGCCTCACAGGTAAACCAGGGGAGGGATAGTAACCCATATGCTAGGCAGATGTTTGCATTACTTTAAAACAAATACATGCTTTGCTGATTGCACATGATGGACTTGTATACCTCTCCACACTTGGTGTGTTGAAGATTGTTGTTAATGGGTTTTCTGTTGCCGTCAAATTTCCTGAGGATATATTACAGCCTATAGTTGAGAGAGATAGAGGCTTGGTCCTCTCTGGGAGTGGAGGATAAATCTGAGATCCAATTCCAACCCAAAGTGAAATAACAAAGCCACTGACAAGACCCACAAATGCACCCTGCAAAACAGAAAATAAAACTTTACATGAAAAGCAAAAGGATATTTGAAAAAGCCAACACCTAGATGGGTAACAAACTGTAAGATAACCTAAACAGTAAGAAACAAGATAATCTAAACGGTAGGCTCCTTAGCAAAAATGAAACATACAGCTGGGGAGAGCTGGGGAATTTACTTGATTCCCCTTTTGGGAAATACAGTGTTTACTCACAGCTCCCGAGTGTACCTCTCTGTATTTTTCCACTATGCCTTTTCAATCAAAGGATAGCTCTGGGCTGCATGGTATATTGGAAAATACTGCTTTATTTGAGGTCCTCCTTGAACAAATACAGAAGCATTTTGCCTTCTTTTCATGTGGTCTGGTTTTGAAACAGTTTCTTCTGCTTCAGGGTGGGGGGATTTTGGGCTGACAGCTAGCAGACTTTTGGGGGTTTTTTTGGTTCTTGGGGTTTTTTTTAGTATATACATAAAATTTGCAACTGCAGAAAGGTAAAGGTTAATGATTAGTGAACCTTACTAAACAGCAATCCTGTCATACCAACCCAGGGACCATGTTCCCAAAGTCTGTAAAATCTATTTTTTGATGGAGTAGATTTTTTCTTTGGAAATTATAATGTCATGATGCTGAAGCACACTGAGAACACCCCAACTCAGTCTGCAATTTCTTGGGCTCCATTCTCTCAGCCTGACCTACTTTCGCTCAAGCATGCCAGCACCCTCAAAGTCTACTGATTGTTCAGCTACATCTTACATTGCTCCCTGCTTTTAAAACTGTGTTTTCACAAATCCTTGCCATGGTTTCATTTTTACTCAGAATATTTTCCCCGCTCTGGTCAGGTAAAATCTCTTCATGGGATGGAAATTCAAGTTCCTATACACCCTTGTCCTTGGGACAAGGAGGAAAGGGAGCAAGGGGAAATGATTTAGACACTTTACATGAGGACATCCCCCTTGCTCCCCAACATAAAATTAGTGGGGGGAAGCTGGGGGAAGGCAGAAGGAGATGTCCCAAATTATCAACATTTTTGGAGGAACAGGGCTTTAAATTTCTACTTACAATTCCATTTGCAAAGGAGCAGAGGATTCCCAAGGCAAACAGTCCTAAAAGGGGGCCACCAACCATGCCAAAAATGCTGAGTGCTGCCTGAGGAAGGAAGAGAGTCTGTTATCAGGTGCTGTGTAAGAAAGTTAAAACCCTAACATGGCAAGAAGGGAGGATGTTGAGAAGGAAAGTATGATTTTAACTGGTGTGTACTCAGCTGACAGGATTTGGTATAGTTACATGGCTGTTTAAAGCAGAGGCTGAGCCATGGGCTGTTTGAGGTCAGTACCCAACAGAGAATAAAAACTAATCTCATAATGGTATCCAGCAATTATTTGCTTACATAATTCATTCTGAGTGAGCCAACATGGGCATGAAAAAAAGCTGACACCTACCTGCAACAAGGCTCCCAGGAGAGATGCCACTGCAGCCATGGCAATGCAGACTCCACCATAAAACAGGCCTGTGTGGAAAAGGCAGAATGATGCGTAAATCTGCCAAATTTTGAAAATCACTAATGGAAATGTTTCCATCTACCCTAGCGTTGCCCTGACATCTCCAAAATAAAACCTGCTAACATCTGGGGTTTTATTAAGAGAGCCTGAATTGGACAAAAGATCAGGTTTCTGTTTACACTGAGTTCATGCAAACTTGACACAATTCTCTTCCCATATATTACTAAAGAGTGATTACTAAATGGCAGCCATGCAGATTAGCCATAGTGGCAAAGCCACATGTACTGTTTGTATTTCTCAGCTAATCTCCTGTGTCATAGTCCTTATATTGAGGGAATGATTTCTGCTTCTCAGCCTAAAGTCTTTGGAGCAAGAAAGTAAATGCTGGCAGGTTACTGGGAGCTGGCACTGTGACAAAGAACATCCCAGGTCACCAGGATGTAGCATCTGCTCCCAAGAACCATAACACTGGCTTACTTATTTTTTCCACCTCCACCCCTCTGGAGTTTTACTGCCCAAGCAATAGGTTAATCTCACTGTTTAATTTGGCATGTCAGACAACACATGATAAGACCAACAACAATCTTGGTGTAAACATTGTTTGGGATAATGTTTACGAAACTGCTCTCAGGTGAAAATATCATACTTGTGACATGCCAACAGTCTGCTGTGCTCGCTGGTATGTGCCACAACAGCATGTTGGCACTGATTTTTCCATACATACTGCAAATACTGTCTTGGGCTACGCCTGCCGCTGCTCTCGGGGCAATGCGACTAGAGAGACAGCTATTGCGCTTCAGAGATGTAAACCATCTGCTCAGCCTAGTTCTGACCCTCTTGTTTGAGCTACATGAAACGGAGGAGCTAAACAGACTGAGAGTCTGAGAGTACATCAGAGAAGGTGTGGAGTTGCTTGTTCTCTAGAATGTTATTGGGACACAGTGCTCACGTATCACTCAGTTCAAAGGGTTTGTTACAAAACTTTTTCCCATGCTTCTAATTTTTGTCAGATGAAAGAAAAAGAACAGGTTTGGGGTTTGTAGTATTGCAAATTAATACTGAATTCAGATGCAGTGCATCTTTCCCACTTAAAGATCAAAATCATCAGCTTCCCTTTTCCTTATGCTCACCTCAAATAGTTTGTCCCCCACCCTGTGTAAAACTATGCAGCTGATTTTGTATCCCCAAAGTATTGCATCAGCGTCGTCATATTGGTGTGAATGCACTTATTCTTGACTTACTCTGCTGATAGCAAGATCTGAATCAAGCCCTCACTTTGTAAATCAAAAGTGGAAAGATATTTTCCAGACATACTCATCCCCATGGAAATCCACGACAGCTTCTTTTCAGAGAGGGATCTGAAGTATGGCCTAATGAGGTCTTCGACAGTCACGGCAGCCAAAGCATTGATGCTGGAGGACACTGTACTACAGAAGGCAAGATTTATACAGATTTTTATCTTAGAAGCTGAAATCCTAGATAACAGATATATTATTACTGGCAGAGAGAAACTGCCACTGCCTAGAACAGTGTCAGAAAACTAATGTAACTGCTGTACTGACTGAGATAATTTATTCTTCCAGGTGATGAAGCTAATAGCATACAAAAATTGTTCAAAATAATCACTCCTAGTGAAGACAAAGCAAATCTTGATGAAAAGGTGGACCTGGAGAGGTCATGAAAATACCTATTACGTGTGGCTAAGCTGTAAATACTACTGGTACATGTGATACCTTAACAAATCATCTACACAGTAGGTATCTGGGTGGGTAAAATTCCTACGTGCAGGCCACTGGTTACTTTGAATACACCCTTAGAGGAGGATTCAGGTAATCTAATTAGAGTAATCTAAGAATTAAGCAACTAGTCCAAACTGAACTATAACAGGCTCCCTGCGGGATCAGAAAAACCAGTGCTCCAAAGGCACAAAGCCACTCAGGTGATCTTGCTTCTGTGTGTACCTTACTCTGTCAAGCCACCAGCTTTTCTTCAGCAGATGAAAACAAATATTCTGGCTGTTCCCTCTGTTTGTGTAGTTACAAGTACCCAGAACAAAATATTCTGGTGCCACATTCTTAAGTTTCCTCATTTTTATCTGCTTGCTTTTGTTCAGAGCTTTCCTCGAGAGAGGTCCTAAAAGATGGTCCTTGGGAAAACTGAACACTCCCCATTATTGGATAGAAGGGAACTGATTTCTCTCCTTCAGTAAAAATGTAACAGTGATCATTATTTTCAAGGAGTTCATCCAAGACAATTGGAGGTCCAGGAACAATTTTTTAAACAAGACTCGAAAGATCAGGTGTGAGGAAAGGGAAATGACTTTAATGTTATGCTGGTTTGAAACTGCAAAATTAAAGGTGAGCAATAGGAAATTCCCCCAGCTGTAACTATTGTGTGTAACCACTCATTTATAATAAAGCAGAAGGGCTTTAAAAACACAGAGAGGAGGATTTGTTGGTGTCATACATTCTGCGTGGCTAGCTGTTTCCTCACGTTTCTAATAGGGAACTCCAAACTGCTTTGAGCACTAGGACCTCAAAGTGCTGCTGTTGGAAACTATGTGTATCTAAGCTTCATCATGAAACATCTTACAGTTACTTTTTTTTTTTTTTAAGAACAAAACTTAGTTAGAAAAAGAAATTAAATGCAAAAGTTTTAGTATAAATGCAACTTCAGCTCTAACAAAAAAACAAAACAAAACAAAACAAAAAAACAGGACAACGGGTTCCAAATTATTAAATTACCTTAATGTCCCACTGTAGGCACTAGCCACAAAAAGGCCTGGCACTCCTGGAAAATCGTGGAGAATATCCAGCACTAGGTATGGCATTAGCTGAAAAAATCACAAGAAATATTATTATCTTGCCCTAATATTTCTTTTTGTCACTGTACTGTTTTTGTTACAGCATTCTCGCTGGCATCCTGCCCAGCTATTCTAATTTTTAATCACAGAATCACAGAATCACAGAATCCCAAGGGTTGGAAGGGACCTCAAAAGATCATCTAGTCCAACCCCCTGCAAGAGCAGGGTAACCTACAGTACATCACACAGGAACTTGTCCAGGCGGGCCTTGAATATCTCCAGTGTAGGAGACTCCACAACCCCCCTGGGCAACCTGTTCCAGTGCTCTGTCACTCTTACAGTAAAGAAGTTCTTCCTGATGTTAACGTGGAACTTCCTATGTTCCAGTTTACACCCATTGCCCCTTGTCCTATCACTGGATATCACTGAAAAAAGCCTAGCTCCATCATCCTGACACCTACCCTTTACATATTTGTAAACATTGATGAGGTCACCCCTCAGTCTCCTCTTTTGCAAGCTAAAGAGACCCAGCTCCCTCAGCCTCTCCTCATAAGGGAGATGTTCCACTCCCTTAATCATCTTTGTGGCTCTGCGCTGGACTCCTTCAAGCAATTCCCTGTCCTATCTCACACTATTTTTGGGGTTTCTACAGAGAAAACCAGTCCTAAAACATCCACTCAGGGTACAGCAGTCTTTAGAGCACCTAGCAGAGGTGAGCATATAGCTGTGCTGTCAGGCTCAGTTTCCAGCGAGGATGGTACAGGAAGCTAACACTAGGCAGCAGGTATTCTCTATTGTATGCCACTCTGTTGGGCTTGGATGCCACAGCAGATGTTTATGTCTGATGTTGACTTCACAAAAGGTTGTTTAATAGCCTCAGGGTAAGTGAGAACAATTTCCTCATTGGAAACCATTTGTCGCTTGTTGACCTTTGCAAGATCTGAGCGCCGGAAAGACAGGAGTCTTAAGATCTTCCCGTGAATCATTTTTTTCACAGACAAGTTGGTCCATTTAGTATCTTGCTTCCAGTTTATGCATCCAGAAGGATGCACCATCACCAGCAAAGAACTACCTCCTGGTAACCTTTCGGGTGCATGCTTTGGGTATGACTATGTTCTGAAACTGAAAGAGCTTTCACCTCCCTTAGCACAGAGCAGTTTAGGTGAGGTGATACAAAGCAGCATGCTAGGGCCCGCAGTCACTCACACAGGCACTGGTGTTTCAGCCATCCCTGGCAGCAGCCTCTTCCCCTCACTTCTCTCTGAGGTGGTGTTTTTTTCTGACGAAAATGTAAGTGGGTTTGGGTGAAAATCCCAAATACCTGCAGAGGTGGGTGAAATGAGCACTCTCCACCTCGCTGCTCTCCCCATAGCCCTCCTTACCTGGCACTGAGAGACCTGAGCTCTGGGACAGCTGGGGAAACTGAGCAGTGCTGAGGATAGGTCTGCTGCTTTCTCCAGGATATTTCCTCCCACGATAGTATCAGTTTAGCACCTCAGTGTTACAGTCTCAACTAATACAGGACTCAGGCATGCCATTATTGCCACCCCTGAGACTCCTGAACACACCCCCATCTGGTTGTTATGGCTGCAGAGGAAGGATGCCCCTCACCACCTTCCCCTGAAACATGGGGCCCTACCTGGTCAATTGCTGACACCTGCTTTGATGTCCATGGATCGCAGTCCTTGTAGATGGAGTAGAGGGCCAGGCCACACAGCGCTGCACAGGCCAGTATCGCCCAGAGGCCTACCAGGTTGATATAGAGGGACCTGCACCAACACACATGGAAATGCAATATTAGAGCTCAACATCCTGCAAGAACCTGCTGGGGCCAAGTAAGCAAGTGCCCACACCAGCATAGAGGAGACTTCCTGGTCATGGTGGCTGCCCACCAGAAAGGGAGTCACCACACATCTTCCAGCATCTCATCCAGTGCGAGATCACGTTTTTAAATATACAAACTGCACTTCTGATGTTGGTGGTACAGTCTAAGTGCCTGTCCCCTGGCAAAGTCTGCTCTGGAGATGATGGGAGCCATATGGAAATCCCCAAGTTTCATCATGTGGGTGAGGTTTATGTTGCAGGCAACTGGCAATAAGACGCTCTCGTGTCCTTGTCTCACACCTTGGTAAAGCAAACCCAGATAGATTTGTAAGGTGGGGTACCCCAGATCGAAGTGCAAGTACCTTTTAGTCAGCACCAACACTCCTCTGCCTCTGGAGCTGCAGTGCCACACTTACATAGTGTCGGAGTTGCCCTTGTCAAACTAATCCCTCATTTCCTCCTGAGCCAGTCTCTGGGGGGGTCTGCAACAAGGCACTGGGACCTGAGATCTGGTCTGGAGCACCTACAGCTGCCGCTTCAGAAAGTAGGTCCAGTAACCCCATCGCCTTCCCACCTCCTGATGCAAGCTTCAACTTAATGCTGAGAGCAGAAGAGAGTTTTCATCAGTCATTAATGCTACCCTTGCCACACACAACAGGCAGCCTCTACTGGCAGTGAAAAACAAATCGTTCTCCTCACCCTGTAAGGACTTTTCCCTTCCATCTAACTTTCTGATCTTCTCAGATGTTTGTCAGCTTTTGATAACTCCTGAGTCACAAAGTTCTTCTCACCTAGGGTGGTCAGGTCAAGCAAACACACCCATGGGGAGCTTGGCCTTGAAAAACAATGTTCCTTCCCAGCAGTTGCCTCCTGGTTATCTGTGTACCATCCACAGATAGTGATTTAACTGCTTGACAGATCACATACTCTGGACTTGTGCCAACTGCTAAGACCTCTGCTGGGAGGACCTTTGGTTTCTAAGCAAATATATCCATACTTTACATGTTTCAGGAGGCCTTTTGGGGCCTTGAGTTGCCAAGAAGATCAGGGGCATATGGGGCACCAGCCTTTGAACTTGTAGAGCAGGATGAATAAAGTAAATTTAACTTTATAGATCTTGTTAGGAACTGAAAGGGATGCTTTCAGAAGGGCATAACGTGAACTAGCTAGCTGAACTATCAGTTTTATACTACAGAACAATTATTCACAAGCACAATGTAAGCTCTTAAAAGAGACCCATATAAAGAAAAGCTGATTTACACATAGTAGGGGAAACTCTGTATTTATACTTTGTAGCAGTAGTCTAAACACAGAACCAGCAGCACTTTAAATTTCTCTCCAGATTAATTTAGTGAAAATGAAGTAGTCCTCTTCTTATAGATGCTCACATATTGGTTGGACGTCTTGCATTCATTTAGCTGAAGCTGTTCTTGTATTAGCATAATCTACCCATAAGGCACTCAGAAGCTGATTTAGCACAAAACTTAACCAATGAGTTAAATCAATTCAACTCTTTTGAACAGACGTAATAGCAGTATTAGCCCAGATCCTTAAGTAAAGAAAGATTAGAAAGTCAAGAGAAACACACGGAAGCAAAAGAAATTGTCTTAATCTGGCAATTCTTGTTTTTAAAATGGATCAGTGTTTGACAGTGAAAAGAAAGTTGTTTTTTTCCACTGATTTAAATCCCAGCTCATGCTACACCCTATGACTAAACACTGGAATATAATACTTGTAGCACTATTGGATGGAGGTGTTCCCATTAATCCTGGGTGTGCAATATGGGGTGGAGTTTGGGTGAAGTAGGCATTGTGACTGCTCAAGGCTTATTTTCAGTTGTTTGTTTCAGGCTGGCTATAAGATTTTAGCACTGAAACATGCCAGAGACTGACCTTGAAAGTGATAGTAGCCTGTATTTTTCTGAAAGTATAGCTCTCCTGTTTGAGGATGACAGCGTGTGCTCTTTCCTCCTGGCGTGTTTCTTGAATGGTGTGGAATGCTTTCCCAAAGCCTGAGAAAATTCCTATTCTTGTGCCACTGTTAAATGCCTTCCCAAAAACTACAAGTTGGAATCTATGAAAGTATTGTTTTCTCAGCTCTGATTTATCATTGTGCTGTCTCTTCTAAAATCTTACAGTAAACGCCATGGGGGCACAAAACGCTATTACTTTGACCTGATGGCATTTTACACTTTTATATACAGGTTAAATGGCAATAAGAGGTGCAAGCCATGAATGACTTGCAGATGTGTCTAATTATATTTGCAAATGAACTTAATAGTTACCACAGAATAGCAGTGTTTATAATTGTGACAAGCTGCAACCATTATACAAAATGATTTCTCCATGTAGGGGAAATAAACTGCATGAGCAAGATGCCATGAAGTCCAACCACCCACACTAACAGGAAAAGACCCTACTGATAAGGCTAAGCCACCACTAAAATTGTATGAGCTATAAATTCATCCAAACCATTCCAGAGCCAGAGAGCCTTCAGCCCTGGTCAAAGCTGCTACAACAGCTCAGAAAATCTGCTCCAAAGCTGCCATAGTGCCAGATTCCCCTTGGCCACAGTGTTTCTGTGACACCCTGGAGGTGTCCCTCCTTACAAAAGAGGGTAGGGAGAGTGTAGGAAAGTAGCACAGCCCTAAGGGACGCAGGTGCTCAGGAAGAGCAGTTGCACTGGCACACAAATCTGGCACAATGTATGCAGCATTACAGATGTAGGATGCACCTCCTGCCTCTGCAGTGCCAGGAACGTGGAACCCAGCCACATGCCAGAGATTGCGGAGAGCCCATGTGGTGGGCTGGAGATGTGGCTGGTGATGAGTATCAGCTCATTCCCATCTGCAGCCCAAGTGGCTGAAAAGTAGATTTTCTTTATTAACATAACCAAAATATTTCAGTTCTAAACTGTGCATGATTTTGTAGGTATTATGCTAACTTTAGGAAGTGAAAGCCTTCATAAAGTCCTTCTTTGTATGTCACTGTATTACAGAACTTATAGACTATAGTCATGATGTACATTTATATAGTTCTTCTATAAACGGACTTTCTGAGCTCGCTAATAATTCTTAAATCCTGAGTTGTGAACTACTAGAATGATACTAAAGAAAAAGTAAGATTACAGATTTAGTAAATAATACTCCACTCTAGAGTAAAAACTGATAATAAATGTTTAAAGTAAAAGCCCTCTGCTTTTTCCATAGTGAATTCCTAACAAAAAGATAAAAGGTCATGATTATTATGAAAACAAAATACATGGCTCCTCAGCAACTTTATTGCTCACTCAAACATTTCTTCATTTTCTCATGCCTACACTTATTGGTATGGAAAAATCTTTCAGTCTTTACCTACACAAAATTCTCAAATAATGATTCAGGTTTAGTAGAGTAGCAATTAAAGATGCTGTCTTGATGTGGCTTCAGCACATGTACAATATTATTTGACCTTTAAGTTGCATATAAATTTCATGCAGCTATTTGTATGCAGGAATATTGCCACAGTGAAACATTCTGGCACAAAGCTCAGTGTTACAGCAATTACATGTAATTTAAGTATCAGTATTTATTTTGCCGATTTGTCTTCTACCCAAAGACAAATCAAAAGGAAAACAGAAAGCAAACATTCTTACCCTTTACACCCTTCTTACCCTTTATATAGACAAAAAACATTCCTTTAAAAAAAATCTCCGTAACAAATTCAGACATTAAGAGTTACTGTAGGCAGACTTACAATTTTGCATGGAACCTGCTTTTGCATGCAATGTATCTCTGTACTTGAGACTGGTTGACTCCATATATGCCAGTCCATGTGAAAGTCCCACCTACAATAATCGTCCAGAAGGTGTGCCTTTGCAAAGGATTGGGATCAAAGCTACAATGAGAAGGAAAAAGAAAACAAATTCAGAATATGAAAATGTTCGCATTATGAGAAGACATTAATGCGTAGGAGAAAACAAAAAAAAGTAAAAAAATCCCTGTACTTGTTCTGATACAAACTCTCTTAATTTGGAGAGATTTTGAACATTCAGATACTCCATGTGAAATCATGAAAAGCGAGTTTTAAAACTCAGAGCTGAAATCCTGATCCAGTGAAATCTGTGCAAAGGTGAAGTTTAACTAATTTATTACCTAGTCTTAAGTAAAGCTGTATGATGCCTATGACTGTTGTGATGAAATGATGCTCCAGTAAAAAGTCTAATATGCCTGCTTATCTAAAGGGACATCAGTCTAACACCAATATAAAGGTGCGTTTGCATGCCCAGCCTTTGTGGATAGAGCCTCTGTAAAGCATTCTGCTGGTTTAGCTCTAAGTGAATTACAGACTTTAGATGGCCACAAATCATTATTTTTTTTAAATCCCACTTTAATGTAGCAATAAATTATGCTTATCTTGGTGAACAGTGTAATATTATTTCACCTCTTACATGCTTTTATTTCTTTTCTTTTTCTGTCTGTGAGCTCTGTGACTGGGGGAAAAAGCAATACAGTATAACCACTACAAATCAACCTAACAAACAGACTGAAAAAAATTACCATTCACAAAAAGAAAATACCCACAGGTGAATTATTTACTGAAGAACTTGGTGAAGATTTGAAGAAGAACCTTCTTAATATCATGAACTGGTAGACAAAAGGACAAATGAGCTGTTTGCAAATTGTAAGTATAAATACAATTGCCTTCTATTCACCATTCACTTTCAGTGGAATCAAAAATGTATCCTTAAAACACCTACTTGGCAAAGTAAAAGAGTTTTTCTCTTCACAAGATTTTGCATGGTGTAAAACCTAAAAAATATCTCTCACACTAGGTGAGTTTGTTTAACAATATATAAAAACTGGGTCACAACTTCTTCCCCCCCCCTTCTCCTTCAGTAGCAATTTAATTTCACACTTAGTCACATGGGGTCTATTTATAGCAATAAAGAGACACATCATCTGCAAGTACAAACTCACTCCCAGAAGTTTAATCTTCCTCCGTAGTAGGAGTCATTTACAATGCGTCCAATTCCCTCCTGAACCACCACAGCTCGTATAATGACAGCCGAAAATCCAGCTACCATGACTCCAACCTGGAAAACATCTGTCCACACCACTGCCTTCAGACCGCCCTGCGTGAGGAACAGCACATACCAGGTACAACACAGCAGCAGCACTCTTCCTTTGCACTCATATTTGACTGCGAGAAACATTACAATTTGTATAATGCATAATAGATTCATTTCATCTTCTTCTTTAATGGAAATAATTCTATACTGGAGTGTTTAGGAATTGCAACCTATTGCAATCAGGAACCTATCCTGGCCCTTTTCTGAAGTGCACTAGAATTTACTTTGGCCATACACATTAATATAATCCAGTATATCCTTTATCACATAACCTGATTTGGAAGTTTTTATCAAAAGATAAATTGGCAGACAGTGCTCACCTTACTCATGTACAGTACCACTAACTGCAGAAGGCATGCCATTCAAGTGAATAAAAATAAACATTATTTAATCCAACATAATAAATTTGTCAATGAGGTTCCATTTAATGATTTCTAGACACTTGGTCAATTAACACTAATCTAAAGACCAATCTGTTCATGTGGCACTTGGTATTTTCAGTGGCTCTATTCAGTAACAGAGGACTACTATAGTTACAGGTGCTTGACAAATTACACAGCTAACCGCTTCTATATTAGAAAAAAAAAAAAATCCCAGGAGGATTTGCAGGAAGGGAAATCTATTTTTCTGCTGTTTTCTGCAACAACAGAAGTTTGAGTGTATCAAAATGGAAAAAGGTTGAGTCATACACTGGCTACTTTTGCCCACCCAGTCCCTGGGTGAATATGGCCCTGCGGCTACATCTACCCTGTGAAATGTACTCCCATGGGGTAGCCTCTCTTTGGGCTACTTTTCAATAAATTCTATATTCTATGTGAATAGTGAAAGGAACACATATTTTTCTCAGCCAAAATGCCCACGTACCAGTGTGCAGTAGAAAGTGCAGACCACGCCGGTTGCCACCACTGCACCCCACAAGTCGAAGCCAGTGACTAAAAAAGAGGAAAATGGCACCAGTGTGAATGAAGCACTGGGGACAAAAAATTGGAGATCAATTTTCGACCCCCAATCTGGTTGCTGGGAAGAAATAGAAATAAGTTAAATGCCAAAGCAGGAGGTAAAAATGGCAATGAAAAGAGTAACGTGTCTAAACCTGGGGATTTGCACTAACAAGTTCTAAAAATGAAATAGTTATTACAGACATTGGAAACTGTTCCGGTAGATATATTTCAGGATCTAGGAAACTATTTGTCTGTAATGTGAATGCTGCTAAAAAACACATCCAACATGTTTATAGGCCCCAACACAGGAAGGTTTTAAAATACATGTCCTTCCTTGAAGCACCTTGGTGTCCCATGGAATCCTTAGGCAGAGATTTAAGCAAGCAAAAAGCATGGGGATGCTCATGGAAGGAAGGTGGTTCAAGCATGGTCTGGAATAAATGTTTCAGACTAAAAGCCTTTCTTTTATTCTTCTTTCTTTTAAGGAAATGTGAGAGTATGTCTACACCAGACAACACTGTGCTGTGGCTGGCACGCAGGCTGTCACTGCCCCAGCTTGCCACGCTCATATGCTGCCAGGCAGGGTGCCTGGGGGCTCCCCGACAGATAGCTCAGAGTATTGAGAAACACTACAACAGAACTTATAAAAAACATTGCTTCTAGTTGGGAGCCAGCTTGGTCATATCTTGGTGCAGTGTGCATTTGCAGGGCAAATATAAACATTAAGGACTTAAAACCTATAGGACTTACACACAGAGGAGACCAATGCAGACAGCATGTTTTTTCTTTCTTTTTGTTCAATGAACAAACAGCAAAACCCAAACCAAACAACAAAACCAACGAACAGAACAATTATGATTTTCATTCTCGCCAAAATGATTCATTTCTATTTGCATTTTGTTACCGCATTTTCTTGCCAAGTGGACAAATTAATTCTGTCAGATTAAAAGTTTCATTTGGCTTTACATAGAAGTTTTTATCCCTCCTCTAAAAATAAATGCGGATCATTTTCAAACAGAGTCATTTTGAAGTATAAAATGCAAACACTTCATTTTGTAAATATCACAATAAATATCTTAAATTGAAGATTTTTTGCTGTTAATTTGGTTTTCCTGGAAAAAAAAAAAAAAAAAAAAAAAAGATAGACTGAATTAAACAGTTCTAGGCAGCCCAAAGACATATTTACAAAACTGTTGCCTCGCTCTCCTCTTGAAGTAGAGCACTTAACCAAGGGAACTAAATGTGTGTTTAGTCTCCGCATTGCCTTCAAAATTTACGTAAGCCTTCTTAACTGGACAGAATGTAGCCATTACCTAAGAATATTGCATGAGAGGTAGAGTAATTGAGAGCAGGGTTTCCCTTTGAGCCTCCTCTGTAATTCTTTACAGGTAAGGATTAAGGGACTAGGATTACAAATGGGAGGCCTTCTATCTGAGTTCCCATCAGGATCAACAGAAATCTGAAGAGATTTCGTAGCTAAGCCTTGAGCTATATTTTCAGGTGTGTGTTACCGAAAAAAAGCATACCAGTACTCTACGCAGAAAAAAATGTAACAGTAGAACAGTTGCAGTATGCTCATCTTACCTTGATTCAGTGCTAAAGCTGGAGCATAAATGACAATACCAGTGTATAAAGTCTAAGAGGGGAAAAAAGATGAAAGATCAAAATAAATGAAAATTCCTTGAAAGGTGATTGCTTTCTGGGGTGATTTCTTTTCAAGCATTTATGCAGTCTAATTGTCCTAAACTCATAACTGTTGAGAAATAATTCCAGTTGTTAGAAGTTGAATACCTATGACAAACCAGCACTGCAGTCTCACAGCCTTGTGTGCTTAAAGTAAGTACCAGGGACTCCTAAATACCAAATCCCTCTTCAGCTTCTCCTAGCTTTTATAATTAACTTATCTTACTGCAGAAACAAGAGCAAAAGGAAGTTGATAGGGTTTACACACTGTTTGCCAAAGAATCTATTACAATTTATTTTTTCAGTCTTGGAATCAATATGCCTCTCAGTATGTAACTAAAATGCGTGTGAGTAAAAACAGAATACAGCATCAGTTACTAATCAGAAGATGAAGACATGCATAATTATCAGGTTTGTATTTTCACTCAGTACTGTAAAGATATAGACAAATCAAGGAGCTACTCCATCCACTTTTTGTTGGTACAGTGGGATTCATACACTGATTTACTCTGTAATTTGTTTTTGTATATTTTTTAATCCTGTTTGATTTTTTTACTGCTGTTATTACTTTATTTTACTACTAGAACAAGTTCAGCTGTGACATAGTACAGGGGAATACAGCTTCCAATATGCAGATGACTTCTGTGAAGGTCAGTGATCGTGATTCAAAGGGTCACAGCCAGGTCCTAAGGTGACTTATATCGTCTTTTCATGGCTCAATTCTTCAGACTCCCTGATTTACAGGGGTGAGACTTGAGTATAGAAAAGCGGCAGAATCAGATGTGATGTCATCCAGCATTCAGCAAGCCTTTTCCCGTCCCACAAGAGTGAAGTCTTCCCTAGGCAGAGGTGGCAAAACAGGGTAGAATGGCTAACTACTGATTACTCACTGTAGCTTTTGAGCAGGTCAGATCCAGTCCCCATGGCAGAGCTCTGCCACATGGCCAGGGGCTGCGCTGGGCAGAGAGCCCAGAAGTAACTGGAATGAGCGGTAATCCAACTGTGGGAGGAAATTAGTGTGGAGGGTCTGCTTCACCCAGCATGGCTAGATTGCCCTGGCCCCTTGCTGCATGCCTGCTACAAGCACATCCCAGAAAGTATGGTGGGGCCATTGGACGAATAGTTATTCTTACCTGTATACTATTCCCTGCCTGTGTGCACACTCATGTTTGTTTCAGTGCCAGGAGCCAGCTCTAGGTTTTCATGGATAGCTTGTATGCCAAGAAAGCTGCCAGTCCTGAGCAGTCCCTGGCAAATATCTCCTCAGAACTAGATGCATCACATCACAGCCAACTACTGACTCTTTTCAAGCCCAGTCAATGTTTGACTTTCTATCCATAGTGACTGTCAGTTTGTGCTGATGAATCACAGAATGGTTTGCGTGTGAAGGTTCCTTTAAAGATCATCTAGTCCAACCCTCCTACTGCAGGCAGGGACACCTTCCACTACAACATGTTGCTCAAAGCCCTGTCCAATCTCACTTAGAACACGTCCATGGATAGGGCATCACAGCTTTTCTGGGCAGCCTGGTCCTTCTCTGCAGGGCTGCTCTCAATCAGTTCATACCCCAGTCTGTATTGATATTGGGGATTGCCCTGGCCCAGGTGAAGGACCATACACTTGGCCTTGTTGAACTTCATGAGGTTCATGTGGGACCACTTCTCAAATCTGTAAAAGTACCTCTGAATGACATCCCTTCTCTCTGGTGAATCAGATGCATCACTAAGCTTAATGTCATCCACAAACTTGCTGAGAGTGAACTCAAGCACACTATACATATCATTAATTAAGGTATTAAATAGTACTGGTCCCAGTACAGACCCTTGAAAAACACCAGTAATTACTGGTTTCCATCAGGACGTTTGGCTGTTGACTGCAACTCTTTGGATGCAACCATCTAGCCAATTCCTTATCCATCTAATAGTCTGTCAGACAAACACTTATCTCTCCAAGCATGCTAATTCATGAATTCTGCATGAGAAAGTGGCTTTCTCTTTTACAGGAAATAAGTGTCAGAAGCTTTGGACTATCAGAAACTGGACTGATAAAACAATCTTTTCACTTCAGTAGTTTTTCAGGTTGTATTGCTACGTATTCTTTTTATTTCTTCTTTTCAATACATGACAATATTCACAGAACAGTTAAAGACCATTAACATCTTGGGGAGGTTCTTTCCTCTGTATTCATTATTTAGGTGAAGTTGTTAGTGCTTGGCACAGAAAGACATAGATCTTTAGTTAATTTCCTTGAGCATATATTTTAGTTGTATAGAATTATTTTTCTGATCTTTGCAAGGAAAGATTATGCTTGGTTGTTCCAATTTACACAACTGTGATACATTCATATTGCTAGTGAAACAGTGTCAGGATTCACATACGATAGTGCTCCACTTTTCCTGTGGGCTTATGTATCTATAAATGCCAGCTAAGCAGCACTGTTCAAATAAGTAATTACCCCTGCACCAACCACCATCTCATTGGTGCAAGTTGGATTGCCCAGTAACCCCTTGTGTGTCTTAAAAATACACAAACGGGCAAAAAGCCAGCATGTTACTTGAAAAGCTTTCTGATTGTATATTCATTCTTGCATTGAATCCTCAAAAAAGTCCACTTCAAAATTGTGAAATGAAGACATTTCTGGGTTTGCTGCATTTGGCATGCACTCACTGCACATTTACAAGCTGTGGTCTCACACTGACTTCCTGAATGGGCTGGATACAGCAAACTGCACTAACAATAATTTCAGAAACTACTTTAATTTAGCATTCCCCAAGGCAGTAATTTGCTACTTCTCAGTCTGCAGACACAGGTTATTTTCCAGTTGTGGTGGTACAAACCCTCGTGCAGTAAATGGCTGCTCCTGACAGATTGTTTTCTTACCTGTCACAGACTCCTGAGAATTAGCCAGACTCCCAGAATCCATGCACCAGAGGATGAAAACTGCCACTGTAGATAACTGGGCATGTTTACATTTTGAACCCATTGTGGGTTTCTCCAGCAGGCAGGCAAAGGGCTGCTGTCCACCCTCCTACCCTGCAGTGAAGGGTTGCTCATCTCTTGGCACAGCACTGATGCCAAGTGACTGCTCTGGGTACTCAGTAATGCACACAGAGACCAAATGGGCAGGTACACCGGCAGCTGCTCCCTACCTCATTGCTCTGGAGCAGAGTTTTGTTTCTCTCACTCCCAGACACCCATGCGCTGTGGTAACCTCAACAACCACTCAGAGAAAATAGCCAGTTACACTCAGCTGAAGAATCCTGGTGGCTACAATGACCACAGACAACTTGAGATTTACTTGCCGTTTGTATAATGAAGAGGACCGTTCCACAGAGGCGCAGGTATTTATTAAATCGAAGCTCTAAATACTGCAAAAGACAAGAAAAACCACGTTTATGTCAAAACTTGCCACTATTGGTAGGACTAGAGTGAAGCAATGAGCAATCCAGAAAGGGCACAGTGTTGTTTTTACATTTTCATGAATGGCCAAAACTCCTACAGTCACCTGCATTGGTATCTCTTTCAACTTGATTTGCTATTTCTTTACAAACCTCACCACTGGGTAATAGCACATGAGCAAGTGAAGTAGACATAAGCTAGTCAGCATAGGCCGGCATCTGCAAAATGGAAACTGGTGCTACACAGCTGCCTCAAGGCACTTGGTAGACAAGGACCTTGACCTGTGACCTGGCAAAAGACCTGCATGTAATTATCACAGAATCATTGAATATCTTGATTGGAAGAGACCTGCGGGGATCATGGAGTCTAACTCTTGACTTCACACAGCGTAACCTAAAATTTCACAATGATGTACCAGCAATCAACAGAACCCACCTGCATTGTGAAATCAGAGAGAAAAAGAAAACATGATGGCTATTCCTAAGCCTTAATTGATTGGGAAACTCTGGTATTCTGTGCATCCATCTGAACTGATGTGAGAGAGGGCAGAAAGTTTTCAATGGTCAGCAGTTTCCTCCCATGGTAAACTCACCTTCTGCACTGCCCAAAGCAGCTCACTGTATTCTACTGGTAAGTGGATATCTAGCCTTCTGCGAAACAGGAACCCTCCCTCACTTTTATATCTAGCCTGAGACAGCACAAAATCTGAATGAGTTTGTCATGCTATTGGGCAGATTTCTTCCCATCATGTGTCCTAACCTTGAGGCTGTGTGATTGTACCAAAGGGATCTCCTTTTCCTGACAATCTGTTCAATCGACACAGTATCTCAAAGTGCTCAGTCATGAATTAAGCATTTAAAACATGGTCTGTGAGCACTTCCATGTAAGCAAGGAGTGCTGAACCCCCTGGACAGACACAAAAAGTTGTTTAATCTCTGAACTCTGTCCACAGATAGAAGATACACCTTTTATAGGTGTATTACTCTGATTTGACCCCAAGATTATCACTGAGTTTCAAGTCATAATTAGAAGTCTATTTGAAAAAGTCCTATTTTAAGTATCATCGTAACTGACAGTCCAAAGATCAGTAGTTTAAAACACACTGGAAGCCACAGAGATTTCTGTTGGTGGATTCTTATCTAAATCTACCAACAGAAACCTTGTTTTCAGCTTCCAGTGCTGCTGTGCCCCTGCTCAGTGCAATAAAATGCTAAAGACCAAAGTAGCTAGCCAGGGACTTTCACCTGCACTGATGTCCCCTTCCCAATGTCCTCTGCGAAAAGAGCGAATTTTCTCCAAA
This sequence comes from Lathamus discolor, assembly GCF_037157495.1. Classification (NCBI taxonomy): domain Eukaryota; kingdom Metazoa; phylum Chordata; class Aves; order Psittaciformes; family Psittacidae; genus Lathamus; species Lathamus discolor. The sequence continues at coordinate 53,628,262 of NC_088884.1, forward strand.
TCTGCAGCCAGGAACTAGCTCTGTGCAGGAAGATAAACAGGCTGCACAGACCTTCTAAATCAGAAGAAAGTCCTGACCAAATGCTTCCGCACCCCCAAAACAGTCAGTCTTGACCTGTGATTATCCCACCACCCCAGATGTCTGCACTGGAGCTATAGCTTTAACTTACATGCTGAGCTGAAGACCAGCTCAGCCATATTTTGGTAGAAGTAAGAAAACTCTCACACAGAGCACTTGCTGACCTCCCTGTATAGGCATGATAGAGAAGACATTCACCAGTGTGAACAGCCTCAGGTGGAAAGTGTCTCCTCAAAATTTTTAGGAACAGCAAAAATATATACTCTGCCAGGGGGGAACTTTTGTGGCTGCACCTTAGTTTAGAAACCTACCTGAGGGGGTGTGATGTGAGAACTGGCTCCTATGTCAGGTGATTTTGCACTCTGCTCTTGGTATATTAATTACACATCATTAACCACATGTTATCATCCAAGTTGCATGAGGATTAATCCATCTGCTGAACCGAGTATCTGGAGTGAGGAAACAAACCTGGCATGGTGCACAGGTCCTGAGCCAAGACAGCAGGGTTGACCATCTCCTCTGCGGAGGCAGTGTGGGAAGACCTGGGGACACAGCAGGTTGCAGCCTGCTCTTGGGAGTGTGGAGATATGGGGCAGCACAGTGTACAGGGTGATTTGGGGAACAGACTGCAGACACATCTAGAAAGCAGCCATGAGAAGCCCCCCGGCTCCCTGAAAGCTGTGGAAAGGCTTCTTCACAACTCCGCCTTACCTCGTAGGTGCTGGTAATACCCAGCTTGTAGAAGACAGGCAGGAAGATCTCGGCACTGCACAGCACCACCAGTGCGTAGGTGACGGCAAAGGTGCAGAAGATGGCACCGTAGCGGTAGATCTCGGCAGGGGTGCCCAGCACGGTGACAGCTGACATGAAGCTGGCTGTGAGGGAGAGTGCAACAGGGAGGGCGCTCATGCTGCGGCCCCCCATGAGGAAGTCCTTAGATGTCTTCTGCCCCCCTCCCACGAATGCGTAGTAGACCCCGATGACAGCCGAGACCAGCAGCATGGCCGCAAAGATCACGTAGTCCCAGACGGTGAAGCCCCGCATGCTATCGGAGGGATTTGCCCTTGGAGCGAAGGAGCTGCCCTAAAATCAGAGGGGCAGCTGCTGCCCCCTCAGGGCCTGCACGGAGCGGCCGGCGCAGGAGGAACGGGATGGGGACGGGACCTCACGGGGGCAGCTGAGAGCGAAGTGGTGCTCCCCGTCGAGGCAGATGCGGAGCGGTGCGGTACTCCCCGCCGGGCAGGTGAGGAGCGGTCGCGGTGCACCCAGCCGGGACAGGTGCGGAACAGTGCGGTGCGATGCACCCAGCCGGGACAGGTGCACAGCGGTGCGGTGCTCCCGCCGGGGCAGGGGCGGTGCGGAAGGGAGCGGTGCCCCGCCGGGGCAGGTCCAGGTGCAGGTGCGGGTGCGGGTGCGGGTGCGGTGCGGTGCGGTGCTCCCCGCCGGGGCAGGTGCGGTGCGGTGCGGTGTGGTGCGGTGAGGTGAGGTGAGGTGCGGCGCTCCCCGCCGGGGCAGGTGTCTCCGAGGGGCGGGAGCGGCAGCGCGAGTGCCGGAGCCGGGACGGCGGGCGGGCCTTTTACCATGTCGGTGTCCGCTCCTCCCCGGCTGTGAGCGCCCCCGCGGAGCGGGAAGGGGCGGCGATCCCCGCGGTGCGGGCCATCCCTGGCTGTTGCCGAGCGCCCCGTGCCTCCGGGCCTTGCGGCCCCGGGCTGGCAGGACGGTCTCCCTCAGAGGCTCGCCTGAACAGGGTTGCCATGCAAACTTGGGTGGCATTCCAGAGATTTTGGAGGGAAGGCAATTCACCCAGCAATTCACCAGGTTGGTGTTTCCTTATGAAGACAGGCTGAGGAAGTTGGGGCTGTTCAGCCTGGAGAAGAGAAGGCTGCGTGGAGACCTCATAGCAGCCTTCCAGTACCTGAAGGGGGCCTATAGGGATGCTGGGGAGGGACTCTTCATCAGGGACTGTAGTGACAGGACAAGGGGTAACGGGTTAAAACTTAAACAGGGGAAGTTTAGATTGGATATAAGGAGGGAATTCTTTCCTGTTAGGGTGGTGAGGCACTGGAATGGGTTGCCCAGGGAGGTTGTGAGTGCTCCATCCCTGGCAGTGTTCAAGGCCAGCTTGGACAAAGCCTTGGGTGACATGGTTTAGTGTGAGGTGTCCCTGCCCATGGCAGGGGGGTTGGAACTAGATGATCTTGAGGTCCTTTCCAACCCTAACTATTTTATGATTCTATGATTCCTACCCTTCTTCACTAGCATATGCCACCATCTTCCCAAAATATGAAGGTGAAAATATGATTTAAGATATACATGGCTGTGAGTTGAGCAATCTGGAAGATAACTCGCTGAATCAGATAACGTAGCAGATTTGCCGAGTTGCTGAACCCTGCACTTATATGACAGAGAAGCCCCACTACCTACACTGTGCTCATGGAACTTTTGTCAACTAATCGGAGGTTCAAGAGTCAAAGTGCACAGTAGTATCACAGATGGAGATTCACATATCTTATCCGCAGGGGAATGTGGATATGGGAAACCTATGGGATTTCAAGGCCATGGGTGTCAAGCAGTGGAGGTGCGCCTGTTTCTATAGCTAGCAGCACATACAGAACTAACATAGCAAATACTACCTCTGGCCACTTTGCTGTAGGTTAGCAACCCCGGATGGGGGATTAAGATATGAGGATGACAAAGCTGCATAATTGGGCCTAACAGCAGCACAGCTGCACACAGCACACCTTGCAGCAGGGCTCAGTGCACATGAAAGCACAGTGGCTTTCTGGCTTGAACTATGCTTGCATAGCACTTGGCAGAGTTATGCTGGAGGTGACCTCCTAATATAAATCAGCACCAGCTTGAGGATTAAAAATTTCCCAGTTTCCCTCCATGGCCGGCAGATAAGATTATTTCCTGTCCAGACGCACCTGACTGTCATCCACAGGCAGAGTTGCTGGAAGCAGTCTTTGCTGCAAGTGCTCGGGGTTCAGCACAAGGCATTCTGACCTGCTTCCATCTGACCAATTTGAGACATGGCTTCCAGCAGCCTTCTGTATGCTAGACAGAAATGACTGACCAGACACCTGACAGCCAAACCCAACTCACAGAGCACTTTTACCTCCTTGGGAGCTCTCTATCTGGCAGACCATTTGGATGTACTTCTGAGGACATGTTGGAAGGAGGGTGTGCAGGCGGAAGACTGGTCTGACAGGGTTACTAAGTTGAGCTGTGGAGTCATGCCTGTGTTGGTCTGGCCTCTAGGTACCCATCTCAGAGTATAAATGTCCCTGAACATACAGAAGCTGGCATCTCTGTTGCAAGTAGCATGTCCTAATCTCACCACGGTAGGACAGCGTGTCTGTCTCTCTGGCCCAATTACTCTTTAATTAGTTATACAATAAGTAACAGCTTCCAAATGTCCTGCTGGGGAAGAGTAAGAAAGAAACTTATTCCATACCCCTACCAGTTAAGCTATTGAGCTATTGATTTTCTGAGGTGATTGATTTTTTATTGAGCTATTGATTTTTTCAACTTGCTATTGACTTTTGACCACTCAAAAGCTGGGAAACCCTCACACAAAGCTCCAGTCAAAGTCAGCACCTTCCCACACAGTGCAATGAACTGATGTTGTCCAGCAAAAATATGTGTTGTCAAAAATCATCACCCACTTTCTCACAGGACAGACATAAGCAGCCTCCTGCCCAGACCTACAGTTTGCGCTGCTCAGAGCTCCATGCTCGGTGTCACTCGTTTGCTTTCTTTCAACATACTATGTTGCTCAACCCACTCAAACAATAACATGCATTTGAAGTATTAACTACATAGGATTAAAACAGTTTTGATTATGCTGCTTCATCATTTTTGACATAACGTAAACACAGCAAGTGATAACATGTATTGGAAAACAAATCACATTTCTTAACTGAAATACAAGTAGCTATGAGGAAATACATGTCACTGGTCTCAGGTGGCATCTTTGATTCTTTCTACAGAGGTGTTAAGTAAATTGTCTATCCAATGTCATCATGACTGATACAGCAAGAAAGGCTGGATCCTCCCAGTCAAATGTTTCCATTTTAGGAACCAGAAGTTAAGCTGTATGATGCCCATGTCCTAAATCACAGTAAGTGGACCTGGAGAACAAGGCTAAAGATTTTTCGTTCAGATTTTTCACACATTAAATCAAATTAGCTCCATAGAACACTGGGCTTATGCTCTTTGACAAAAAACTGCAGGTGTTTGCTTTTTCTCATTGCTGCAATAGATATTTAAACGTCCTCCAAACTCAGAAAGCATATTTAATTGTTTTCTTGTAGCATCTTGTCCCATCTCCATCATGTCTTATGTCGTCCCTTATCTCACAGAGTCTGGGACTCTGTTCTTGTGAGATCCACTGGCATCAGTAGGATTTGGTGTTTAATAGCAGGAAGTGTAAGAATCACATCTTTGCAGCACCCTCAAGTTAAAAAGGACAAGCATCTGCTTAAACAAATCCCAGACTGCCCTAGGGGTCCAAGTGGTTCCTTTCTTGGGCCTAATACCTTGTGCTGGTATTAGGCCCATTTCCATTTTCATTAATTCCTCACTCTGTGAGATGTTACTGGAAGTGTCTGTATTGCTTGGAAAGACAGCCCCTTCCTGCTCCTTTTCATGTGGATGGGCCACAGCACTAGAAGATTGGTGTGATCATTTTCTTTCTGTAGATGAGACAAATACACCAACCCCTGCTCTTTGAGAGATGCTACCCACCTCCCTGAACTAAGTTGTGGAAATACACTTTGAGGCGTTCTCCGGCTTGTAGTCAAATGTTGGCATGGGCAAAAGCAACTGGAAGCTGGAGGAAGAGGTAGGAAAGCACTGAAGGCCCAATGAATTTTGTTCAGCATTGATGCAAGTCCCTTTGCAATTTGCCCTGGCAGCCTGGGAATTCTGGTGATTCTTTGTTTGATTGTGCAGTTTCAGACTGTGTGGGTTTCAACTGTACCTACATCAGCTGAGCTGTGTTTGCAGATGAAGAGCAGTTCATACTTAATGTCACTTCTGTGCCATTAAGACCCAGGAATGGGCTCAGAAGTCTGAGCTCTGTTGCACTTACACAGGAATCAGTTTGGAAACCTTATCAGAGAATGGCTGGCCATTGGTAAAATGAGACAAATAAACTAAAATACATTTCAAACCAAAAATTGCAAAAAACTGTTTCGCCTTCTTGTACTCAGTTTGGCCTTTTCTGGGAATAGTGTTATGATTTGTCATTTTGAAAAACTCTATTTTTGTTTGGATGATTTGCTTAGGAAATCAAGGGCATGAGATCACACTGTGTGTATACATATATGTATGTGTGTGGAAGATGTCTGCCCTCTATCAAACACTAGTTGAACATTGTGACCAGATTTACAGAGGGGTAGAGGCCTCAAAGATATTAAGATGCTACCAACTTCATGAAAGTAGATGGGAAAGAAATAGGGATCCCATAAACGTTCTTGTTGAAAAAAAGACTCCATCAAGAGCTGAACCTCTGTAACAGTGAAACCATAAGAGAAAGACCTAAAAAACACTCAGCTGCAGGCAAAGCTTCTCATCTTCTTAAATACACAAGCCAGCCAACACTAAGACACAGAGCTATGGGGTTCCAGGTTCTGTTTACTCCTCTGTACATAGAGTTACAGGTTCAATTTCTTCTTGGTCATTGTTATGAGGAATAATAGATCAAAATAAATCATTGACTCTTAACTAGACCATTTGATTTTTCTCCCAGTGCAATGCTTAAGTAAAAATGTACTTTTTTTACTTCTGGAAGATTTTGATTCCAGCAAAATTAATAAAATTGCAACTGCTTCCTGCACAGCCGCACTTATCACCTTGAAAAACCTGCTTGGATTTTGGTGTAATGGAAGTTCATTGCTCATGGTGTTTTATATTTTTGAAGATGAGTTAGTGTTTGGCTCCACACTAATCAATCCTGCCTGCTGTGCTTGTCCATACACTGCCGTTCTGAAATGCTGAACTTAGTATAGCTAGCTACCTGACTGCCATCATCACTGACTTTGCTTCTGGTTTAATGCTACCTTAGAGAAACCTCCACAGTGTTATTTATTGATGTTCTTAGCTGTCTGTTTAATTTTTTGGTTTTGTTTTTGTCAGTTCCTCTTCTGTTAATAGTGTTTGGACATGGCAGAATGACCCTACAAGGATATTCAGAAGAGCAGTATCGTTATCAATATTCCTTGTGAAATCTGGATCAGTTCTTTAGAAATAGTCACATGACACCTGTATTTTGAGCACTGGGATGTTCTTGTACAGAGATGTCCTGCAATTGTCACCTCTTTATTTCCAAGAATATCACTAGAGTACATTTCCTAGCATACTTTCAGAAACTTCTTTCCAGCTAGTTGGATTTGCAGTGCCCAAAGCACAAAATCATATATTCAGAACCTCCTCTTACTCAGACTGCATTGTTTGTGGGCAATAGCAAGAATATGATGCAATTTCCAAGTGTCTTATGCCTTAAAACACCACCATAAACTTAACAAGTTAAATACTTCAAGAAGCATATTTCCCTAATTCTATGTCTGTAGCATTTCCAATCCTCATCCTATCCAAAACCTAAATTTTAAGGGGCACAGGTTTGCCAAAGGTCTTTGCTTGAGACTCTAATCAACGGAAGTCTTTCAGGGTAGCATCTTGTTTGCTTAAAGTGCTTGTCCTCTCATGCTTAACTTGTCTGGGACATGAAGAGAGAAGGAGTTAACTTACAAAGGAAGAGATCACTATGGGGAGAAAAAGCCAGAGAGATGCACAAAAGTCCCAGAAATACATCATGTTTATATAGACATTTTGAATTAAACCTCCTCGGTTGTTTGTTTTTTTTCTGGTTTTGCATTCCACAGAAATCTGAATGAATGCAATTTGCGAGCAAAATAATTTAAATGTGAGTGCTTAATGGTCTTGAGAAGGAAACTTCAGATTGTGTAACTCCTAATACCAACACACCTTTTTAAATCAATAGTCAGTGCCTCAGGACTGAAGGAAGTACTTAAGTTAGCCTTGAATACTGAGCATTTAAATCTGAATGCTTTGGAGACTACAATGTATTTGCTGGAGAATTCTGTTCATTTAAAAGAGCAGATTTCAAAACGTATTTATGGGCTGCCCATGCAGTGAGATGTGGCATATATAACTATTTGCTCAAGAGAACAATTATTATGGGAATAAAATTGTGGTACAAATTTTACTTCTTTAACTCAAAAGGATAAATAAGTTACATGCTTGAACTTTATTCTCAGAGCTTTGGGATCTTTTGTTTATTTAAGGTGTTCAATTTTGCATCAAGAGAATTACAATTCAACTAGTTTGCTTACTTTCAGTTAATGTATGAGAAAGTGCTGTCAAGTGTTCACCAGAATGAGCTACAAAAATTCATGGGTTTTTTCCTATTAGATCTTTTCTGAATTTCCTTATTTCATCTCTGTTGTTTTGCCTTTTTCCAATACCTGCTGTTCAAACTATCTCTGTTCACATGTTCTAGTTGGTATTATTTTGAGATGTGTTCGGTTTAGGTGTACAGTGTAGGTACTTTGGTAATGCAGCTTGGCTTCCTACAATTCCTCTCTACTGAAGAGGGCTCTTCAGAAAGAAACTTTGATGCTTTGATATGCTCCCTGGAGGAGCCTGTCTCTCCATTTTCTACAAAGGAAACCTCTGGAAATGTGCCTGCTAACTTTGGCACTTAAAGATGCTCTGAAAAATATTCCCTTCCACTGCCACAGTGCCCTAACTAGCTCTTCTCTTTGATTATTTTGATTTATTCTTCCATTCATACTCCGGAATGTCTGTTACCAGTTTTGACATCTTCCTTGTTATCTGCCTCCCATCCTTCTTTGTAACTCCTACTGTTAAATCTCTTGTGCTCCCTCAACTCCTTTCATCCCCCCATCTCCTTATATTAAGAAATTTTCTCATTCTCCTCCCTCTCACATTTCTTCTGCCAGAATCCCTTCTTTTCAGGACTCCCAGTCCCAAAAGGCATTTCCCCACAAATTGCTGTTGCTATTCAGTTAATTCTTCCATTTTTCAAGTGTCTCTATGAACTGACTGCCTTGTCTCTCTTTTAAAACCCTTTCTGATCCTCTTCAATCTCTCTTCTGCTCTCTGTCAAGGCTGCCTATGCTGGAGATCACGCAGATGCACACACTGCTTAGAAACATTTCAAGACAGTTATCCGTATTTGCACCAGCTCTGTATGTTTAACTGGTTTGCTTGTCAGACATCCTCAAAGTGACATTCATCACCAGTGTACATGACAAAGGAGGTTTTTCCTCATGTCCAACTGTCTGCAGCTGCTGGCTTTGGTTTGGTTTGTTTCTCCTGTTTTCCTCTGTAGCATGGAACTCATTACACCTATATCCAGTGTTATCTGGACATTTGAAATAGCAAATCCCTGTGTTTTTCAGAGAATGGGAACACTGCCAGCACCTATGGTCTCTCCCAGTGTGCTGCTGGGACACACCATAGGTTTTGTGGCCTCTTGGACTGCAGTCTTATAGCTGTTGCAAGACGCAGGGGAGTGGTGGGTGATCTGAGGTGGGTGAGGGACACTGAGCATGCATTATGTGGATTTTCCTGACCAAACTCTGTGGAGGGGGGACTTTACTAATCCAGGCACAGGGTGAATCTTACCACAATTTGTTTATTATTATAGTGTATTGGTATCCAGCTTTAGTATGCATTCAAATGGACTGTCGAGGGAGTTTTGATGAAAATGTGGCCGGTGGGCTAAGCCAAAGGGGAAGAAATAATAACTTTAATATGCATTTCTGAAGATGAAAAAAAGAATAGTGCAGATCCAGCACAATAAAGCCCCCACAGATTCTGCATAGTCAAATTTACACTTATAATGGAAATGCTATGTGACAGTGCTAGCAATTTGCAATATCAGTGAATGCTGTTATGCACAAGGAAACACAGAGGCAGAAATGTCAGTAGAGAAGTACTTTGGTAGCACCTGGTTTTAAGGGAAACCCTCTCTTGGCACAGCAAACATCCTGTATCTGTATAGTAGCATTAGCTGATCACCATTTTAAGGGGGCTTGTTTCATCTCAGTTTGAAACAGACACTGGTGGAGCACCTGTTAACTCATCTGTGCAGCACCCTGTAAGTACCCATCTTCCACTGGCCATGAATGCCAGGTTGGATACAGCCCTCTGCGCAGCAGGTGGCTATAGCAAAAGAGGTGAACTGCACCCTCATGGCAAGTGCGTGCCCAGTACAAGCAACGAGGACTTCACCTGCTTCAGTGTCTTTTTTTTTTTTTTTCCTCACTTGGAGGTCAATGCTTATTTCCACTTTCTCTGTTTCTGCAGTGTCAGTCTCCACCTAGATATTTTTTGCACAGGGACCTATTATTTCAGTACATTTCTTCTATCACTTGTTTTATTTGTTCTGATCGTAACTTAGGCCCACAAGTCAGTATTAGAAGCAGCAGCAGGGTCCAAAACCTTATTTAAGTTTTGTGGAAAGAAGGGACAGCCTGGTTTCTTTCCTTAGCATTATCAACATCTCTGGTCAGAGCATCAATACAATTTTCCATCTCTTCCTTCAGAGATAATTCTTTTCCAAGAAAAGTGCAGTTGTATCTCCTTGTAAGTTTATTATCACAAACAGGGAGTCATTGACTAGCAGCAACCTGGGAGTTAAGGAGTTAAGAACACATACCTGAGATGTCCCTAGAATTCTTACTGCAGTATGACTAGGGACATTGTCTAAAAGTGGAGCTGATTTTGGTGGCAAATCGTTCTTCAGGTAACACAGAGTTTTGGAAACCAAACAAGGAATCTAGTCATGATTGTTTGGGGCAGTTTATATAGACCAATTCTGGAGCTTTCTCATGGATAGCTACAATTTAGCAGCCAGTACCAACAGCTGATAACACAGTAGAAGTGGAAAGAAGGGCTGCTTTGTCTCTTGATGCTGTATAAGTTCTTCCATTTTTCTAAGCTACCCACAAATATGTCACCAAGCAGTACACACCAAAATTAGACTGTTTCATAACAGCCTCAGTTTAAGCATATGCTTAAATAGAAGTTTAAATGTGGTTTGGATTGGGCTTTTTTTCCCTAAAGGGCTCTGCAGTGCTGAGATTTTTAGGCCTTTTCTTGAGAGTTGCAGCTTGTGATGATGCCTCTCGGATCTATGGGTCCAGGAACGGCTAACTGAGGTACTGTTTCTGCTGGAACCTCAGAGCGAAGTTAGAACTGCATGAATATTAGGACATCTGAACCCTCAAATAAGGAAAAAAAAAAAAAAACCAAAAAAGCCCCGAACCAACAAACCCAAAACAAAACAAGAAATTCACCAAAACCTCAAACCTAGGTACTTACACATTTTGGATGTATCTTATATGAATGAGATGGATGCAGAGACATGGAGAATAGTATCAATTGCCTTTGTATGTTACCTTCTATTCAGTATCAGGAACATCCATTCCTTTCAGTAACAAAATGCTGAGCCTGGCCTTATTTGCCCCTGGATGTCATGCATAACTGACTTGGCAAGTTTGAAGGCAGAAACTACTTGAGGAAGGAAATATCCTTGACCCTGTTTTTCTGTGATTTTTTTGCTTTCTACTCACAATTAGCTTCTCAAAATCATTGTGAGAAATCGCTGTCTTGGATTACGGATTTATTTCTTCTTATTCCTCAGTGGCTTTTTACAGATAAAGGGACAGATAAAGACAGAGCAAGAGGACAAAAGAAAGAAAATTGTATATGGGAGATGGCAATAATTTTGAGGGAAGCATTCTTTTGTGTGCACCTGTTTCTAAGAGATTTTTATCATTTTCTGTCTTCCCTTTTTTTTTGAAGATTTAAATTTACCTTAAAACAGTTGTGATCCCTCAGCCTCAGTTCACCACCTTACACTGTCATTTCCAGCTTCCAAACAAACAAGAGGGATTTGGGGTGAGGTGGAAGCAGAGACCTGGGGGCATAGCTTCAGATTAACTGCTAAAGGCTTTATGCTTTCTTCCTTGACATGCCAAATAGCCAGGTTTTGGGACAGTTGTCAGAAATCTGAGAATGTCTGACTGTAATCAGACATTTACTAGTCCCAGGCAGCTGATAGACAGCCTGAAATCCAGGTGGTCTCTGACAAATCCAGATGCCCCTTGTTCTAATGGTGACAGTGAAATGCCGGAGAGAATTCACATCCGTTTTGGAGAACAAGACTCTATCCTCCCTATGTATTTCCCTTTCCCCTGCTTCCTCTGTGGGTCCTCCTCCTGCTGTCCCTGTTGCTCATTTTCAACAATGCTGAAGCCAGTTCTGCTGGTGCACCTGTGGCAGAGCAGTGGGATGAAGAACAGCAGCAGTGTTGACTACTGCAAAACCCTCCTGTCCCTGGGCCATCTCTATAAATGATGTCTAGAGATGGAGCTAGTACAGCCCATGGGTTCCAGCTCTGCAGCAGGACCCTGACTTGCAATAGAGGAGCCACTGGTCTAGATGTCTCAAGATGTCAGTGTCCCTTTCTGTGAGAGAAGTCCATAAGGTCGAGATATTTCAGGCATGAACACTCAACCCCGAAACCAAATAGCTGCTGATATCTGGGATCTATATTGCAGTTCCTTGTCCAAAACCCTCTCTGATCTGCAAAGCTAAGGGTAAGTGAAATTCTCTCCAGGACTCAGCTAGCACTGACCTGGAGTTGCACTATTTGCAGAATCACTGTGCTTCAGGCGTATTAGAAAAAAAATGTGGCCAAACAGTCCCACCAGTTTGCAGAACAGGATTCCAGTATCTTGTCTGCTTTGATTTTGAAAATGCAAGTGCTCTTGACAACATCCTTCATAATCTTGTGGGGGTTTTTACCCGCAAGGCAAGGCAAAATGCCAGCTAGAAGCTGAGGAGGAAACTGGCAGTGAAAATATGTCATTGTGTTGCAGACTTCCTACTTTCCAGAGAAATTAAAATAGAAAGAGAAAAAAAGAAATGTTTGCTTTGGTTGAAAGAGTACACCAAAGACACTACGCACTTGTACAAGCTGCCTTCAAAGCCATGCCAGCTTTCTCCTCTATGAGGATTTTTGAGAGCTCCTGTGATACAGTGGGGTTCCAGCCATGTGCACCCCAAGTTGGGCTGTGGGGTGACTCGAGACAGGCAAGGAGAAGGACTTCTAGATTTACAACCAAGGCAGGTAACTTTGAGCCCTTCAAGACTCTGGTTATTTATTTAGTGTCTTTAATACTGATTGTTGAACCTTCCCTTGGGCATTCAAACTTGGAAGTTGTTTGGCTAAATTCATGAGTGTTTCTGTTAATCTGTTTGCTTATTAATCTATTTTTAAAATGTTCTGTTCGTATTAATCTATTTTCAAGAGCAAGATCTTCTCAATGAAATTCCCTATGCAAACTCTTTTCCCGGGACATCTCCATCATGCACATATGAATATAGTAGAAATCTTACAGCTGTGCACCTATGCAATCTACAATATCCTGTCTGGGCTACTCATTGCCTTGTACCAGATAGCATACCCTTTAGTTAGAAAGAAAGTCTTGCACAGGCTTCCGGAGTGTTATGCTTGTGGTGAATACACGTAAAACTATGACGGAAGTAGAGCAACTCTGCAATTTTAATAGTGTATTTAAATGGTTACTGAGACATGGCATGGGGGGCATTCACAGGATCAGTTGCAGATATGCATGTATAATGGGGTCATGAAGACTCTCTGAGACTACCAATTCTAAGTCATGATTTATTTTATTCTAACACAGATGCCTTGAGTACAAGAATGTGCCTAGATCTGTACTGAATATTAAAGGAGCTTGAAGTGATTGCTAGGGGCAGACATGTGCATTGTAAATGCTGCAGGTTATGTGACACGAATTCTGCCCTGTGAGACCATCCTGGGTTAAATATGGAGGTATTTTACCCCAATTTACTACTATAAGGCTAAATTGACAATGCTCATTTAAAACATAAACCAAAACCAAACCAAACAAAAGTGTAAGATTGACTCAAGGTCAGCCACATCAGCAGAGGACAAGACTGCTTTGCTTCCACATAGAGTGGCTCCTGGTCTTGCTGAGTCCTGCAAATAATTTTGAACAGCAGGACTAAAAAGGCCAGAAATGGAGAAGACATAGGAATCTTAGCCCTACCCCAGGAGTGCTGATGGATTACTGATAGGGACTGGTGGTTGTAGTCTACAGTGGGTGTTTGAAGAAGTCAGATCTGCATAGGTGACTACTTTGATAGACGTGCATATGCTGTTTTACCACTACCTCTACGTGCCTCTACTGGTATTACTACTGATAAACCATCATTCTTCAGAAGGCCATCTGCTTGCTGCTAGCATGGATTTCTGAAGGAGACTTGCTGGCAGCTGGGCCCACCAGATTATCACAAGGTGTTGGAGCTGGGGCCTGCCCAGATATGGGACAGCTGCAGCTCTTCCTGAAGCAGTAAAAGAATAAGGCCTGAGGCTGGAAGCATTGCAGTCAGAGAAGAGTGTATGTAGAAAGGATTTTGTTAACATAGCTGTAACTCATACAGAACTGGGGAAGTACCTTCTGGGTCAATGACCCTTCCCAGCTGAAATGCCAGACCTACTGTCATGGCCATACTGGTTTTGATACCTGTGCAACTACCCTGAGGCTCACTCAGATATATCTCCAAAGGCTATATTCAGTGCTGCTTGTAATGCAGTCCAACAGTATTTCTTGCAGGCAGAAGCTCTCATGGACATCCACAGCTGCAGGTCTATCACTCCGTGGAGAAGTTGTCAGTTTATAAACATAAAGAAGCATTTGTAACCTTTTAAAAACTTCCTCTAATATATTTTATCTTTGCTGGTGACTCCTCTTCTGCAACAGGCAGAGCACAGCTCTGCTCTTCTCCCTGTTGTTTTCCATGAATGTTAGATTTCGCTCATTCCCTTGGATTATTTTGGAGCACATGCATCCCAGAAAGTTCTGAAACTCATCAAGATGCTATTCATAATGAAAAAAAAAAAAAAAAGATGTTGTGGACTGGTTTTTTTTTCAGGTTCACAATATATAGGAAACGTATTAGATGAATTTACTGCTCACGTATGGAGAAGTATTTGTGCCTTTAAACAGTTGCAGTTGGTGCCTAAGCTCTTTTGTGGGTCTAGACCTTTCCACATGCAGTTAGCTTCGCTTTCTCAGGGAGCTTGAAAACACTTAAGCCAACCTTTTTGAACAAAAGTGCATTCTCTTCCCACTTAATGCAAGTGCCAGAAGTCATAGAGTCATAGAATCATAGAATCATAGAATAGTTAGGGCTGGAAAGAACCTTAAGATCGTCTAGTTTCAACCTCCCTGCCATGGGCAGGGACACCTCACACTAAACCATCTCACCCAAGGCTCTGTCCAACCTGGCCTTGAACACTGCCAGGGATGGAGCATTCACAGCTTCCCTGGGCAACCCATTCCAGTGCCTCACCACCCTCACAGTAAAGAATTTCCCCCTTATATCCAATCTAAACTTCCCCTGTTTAAGTTTTAATCCGTTACCCCTTGTCCTATCATTGCAGTCCCTAATGAATAGTCCATCCCCAGCAGCCCTATAGCCCCCCTTCAGATACTGGAAGGCTGCTATGAAGTCTCCACACAGCCTTCTCTTCTACTATATACTTTGCTACTATACTTTCTATTTCAGCCACAGAAGAGCAAGCTTTAAAGTAACAGCTATCTCTGTATTTCTCTGATTTCACAGCTGCTGCAGGCAGCACGTTCCCCTGCTTGTCCAGATGGCTATCATGTTAATGGCTTATTGCCTGCCCATGGGCAGCTTTTCTGGATGCACCTGGCAGTGTTTAACCTGTTGGGTCTGTTCAAAGTTGTGGCTCTCTACATGCTCTTAATAGTGAACTTCAGCCACACTTAGAGACAACCTTGTGTCTGAATAACCTGCATGCCTGGTTTCTGAGAGTGGCCTTGAGCTGCTTGTAACAGGCAGGACAGGCAGGCTAGCGAAGGACAAACTTCCAAGCCTTGTAAGCTGCAACCCAAAATGGTCTGTCGTTCTGAGCTGTTCTCAGCCACACCACGTGGGTCACAAAAGGCAAAGTCAGGGACTGGGAGGATGAAGAACCACCCACTGTAGGAGATCAGGTTTGACACCATTTAGGGAACCTGACAATGCACAAGTCCATGGGACCTGATGAGATGTATCCATGGGTCCTGAGGGAACCAGCAGATGAAGTGGATAAGCAAGCCACCATCCATCATATTTTAAAAATCATAGCAGTCCAGTGAAGTTCACACTGACTGGAAAAGGGGAAACATAACCCCCATTTTTAAAAGGGTGAAAAAAGGAAAACCTCGGGAGCTACAGAACAGTCAGTTTCGCCTCGGTGCCCAGCAAGATCATGGAGCAGATCCTCCTGAAAACTATGCTAAAGAACACAGAAAATGAGGAGGTGATTGCTGACAGCCAATGTGCCTTCACTAAGGGCATATTGTGCCCGAAAAATGTGGCAGCATTCTACAATAGGGTTACAACATTGATGGATAAGAGAAGAGTAACTGCTGTCGTCTACTTGGACTTGTGCAAAGCATTTGACACTGTCCCGCACAACATCCTTGTCTCTAAACTGGAGAGACGTGGATTTGACAGAATGGACCATTCAGTGGATAAGGAACTGTCTGGATAGACATACTCAAATGTTGTGGCCAGCAGCTCAGTGTCCAAGTGGGGGGCAGCGAGAAGTGGCATTCCTCAGAGATCAGTGTTGGGACCGGACTTATTCAACATCTTTGTCACTGACATGGACAGTGGGATTGAGTGCACCCTCAGCAAGTTTGCCAATGACACCAAGCTGTGTGGCTCAATTGATATGTGGAGGGAAGGAATGGCACCCAGAGGGACCTTGACACCTTGTGAGGTGGGCTGATGCCAACCTTATGGAGTTTAACCATGCCAAGTGCAAGGTCCTGCACGTGGGCCGGGGCAATCCCGAGCACAAATACAGGCTGGGAGGAGAATGGACTGAGAGCAGTCCTGAGGAGAAGGACTTGGGGGTGTTGGTTGACAAGAAGCTTAATATGATCCAGCAGCGTGTTTTTGCAGCCCAGAAAACCAACTGTACTCTGGGCTGCATCAAAAGGAGCATGATGAGCAGTTCAAGGGAAATAATTCTTCCCTTCTACTCCACTCTTGTGAAACCCCACCTGAAGTGCTGCATTTCAGCTCTGGGGCCCCAGACAAAAGAAGGACATGGGCCTGTTGGAGCAAGTCCCGAGGAGGCCCATGAGGATGATCCAAGGGCTGGAGCACCTCTCCTATGAAGACAAGCTGAGAGAGTTGGGTTTTTTCAGCCTGGAGATGAGAAGGTTCCAGGGAGACCTTACAGCAGTCTTCCAGTATGTAAATGGGGCGTATGAGAAAACCGGAGAACTTTCTTACAGGGGCACGTAGTGAGAGGACAAGGCTTTAAACTGAGAGAGAGTAGATTTACGTGAGGTGTTAAGAAAAAATTCTCCATTGAGAGGTTGGTGACACACTGGCACAGGTTATCCTCAGAAGTTGTGACATCCCCACCTCTAGCCCCGCTCAGTACCTACACCTCGGCCGATACCGGCATCCGGCATCCGCCACCCGCCCGCCCCTTCCGCCGGCGAGTCCGCCTCCTGCTCCCGGCAGCCCGCGGCTGGCATGGCGGCCCCCAGCGCATAGGACGCACGTGTGGGTGTTGGTGTGGGGCTGCGGGGCTCGGGGCTGCCCTACCGGTACCGCTGCCGTCATGAAGAGCAAGTCCTCAGCCCACAAGTCGGGGAACACGCACCGGGTGAGCGCCCGCCCGGTTCCGCAGGGTCTCCGCGGCTGGTGGCCAGGGGAAGGGTCTTGGGGTTTTTATCCTCGGTTAGTTCAGTAGTAGTGCCCGGCTCCCAGAGCGGTGCTGCAGGAGGAGGCGAGAGGGCTGGTGATGTGGTGGAGCCGCGTTGGGTTCCCGCAGCGCTGCGGGGAGACCCGACCGAGACACCGGCGTGGGCGCGCGGCTTCTCCCGTCCCGGATCGGGGACACCAGGCACGGCACAGCCTTAACGTAGAAAGCGATTTAATAAAAAAGTAATATCCAGTGTGGGTATATCCTAGGCGCTGTTTCAGGAAAGACGAGCTGGGCGGTTTGTTGAAATCCGGTGGATTTCATAGAATCACAGAACGGCTTGGCTTGGAAGGAACCTTAAAGATCATCGGGTTCCTGCCCCCTGCCGCGGGCAGGCACACCTCCCACTAGATCAGGTTGCTCCAAGCCCCGTCTAACCTGGCCTTGAACACTGCCAGGGATGGGGCAGCCACAGCTTCTCTGGGCACCCTGTGCCTGTGTCTCACCACCCTCACAGTAAACAGCCTCTTCCTTATGTCTAATCCAAATCTACCCTCTTTCAAGCCATTATCCCCTGTCCTATCACTACATGTCCTTGTAATTTCTTTGCATCTTTTTCACTGTGTTGTGAAAACTTGTGGGTTGCAAGGCGTGGTTGTACAGAGCAAGGGGGGAGGGCCTTGTTCGTGGGCATTTTAAACAGGTTTGGTTTTTTTTTTTTTTGTGTAAAACTTGTAAATAATAAACTCGTAAATCTGTAAATAGTAGGACTGTGTACAGATTGGTGGGTACTGTGTGGCAGCCTGTCTTTAAAAGTGGGGCTTTCTGTTTGCAGAGAGTGTGCTATTAAGAGGGTTGTTCTCAGAACTGAGCAAGAAACAAGTATGTCCTTTTGTTTTACAGTTTCTTACCTTTTCGGAGCGCTTAAGCAATGTTAATATCGATATTATTCATCGGATTGACAGAACAGGAAGCTATGCTGAGGTGAGAACAGTAGTTGTGGTCATTTTCTGAAATCACATCACAAGTAGCTACACTAATGAAAGATTCCCATAAGAAAGATTCCCAAATTCAGGAGGAATTTGGAAAGAAGATCCTGCAAGAGCTGTCACCAGATAATATTTTCATATGTGTTTTGAACATAGAAAGCAAATTCTTATTTTCAGGGAAATTCCATAGCACCTTTTGAAATGAAGTCATCAAGATTTGTTGAAATATTCTAAAAATGTTTGAAGCATTTGGTAGTTTTCTTCATTTGAACCTCTTGTCTTTGCAGGCTGCATTCATTAGGGTTGGTAGCTGTTACTTTATCTTTGTTTTGACAGGAGGTTGAAACCTACTTTTCTGAAGGACTGCGGAAATGGAGGGAGCTGAACCTCACTCAGCATTTTGGTATGTCGTTTTTGTTCAGGTTTCCGGCTTGCCTTAAAATGTTAAAATTTAAAATACATTTCTTCTGCATCCAGAGGCCAGTGAGAGATTTTCTATTGATGGTTTTTTGGACTGGGCACTGGACAGCTATTGTTCTTTGACATCCTACTTCCAACTGGACTCATTTTCAGAGTGTTTCTTTTGTGCTTTGAACAGTGCAATTCTACAATGAAGTGGCCAACAAATGCCAGTCCTTCAATCAGCTGGTCTATTACCAGAGTGCCATTGTGCAAAGCTTGAAGACACATTTGCAAGTTGAAGGCAGTCTTGCTTTCCAACCCCTATTAGAGTAAGTATATGGTAAACAAAATGTAGTCAGAAGTCCTGATGGTATTAAAAGTAACCATGACTCCTGTTGTGAGTGTTCTTTCTTTTTACTATACCTGAGGAATACATAGTAGTGTTTTTGTTTTATGTTAATTATTTATGTCTTCTTGTTTAAACTGCTACCTGCTTGGTTTTTAAAAAATTATAAGACTTTTGCCATCCACAGCTGCCTTATGGCTTCTCCCTTAAACAAAAGTGAGAAGTAAATGTGATGCTGTCTTTCTTTCCAAAGAGACCGTGCTGGATTATGTAATGTCTGACTGGTTTTTTGTTGGATTGTTTTTGCAATGCACTAACATTAGTGTATTTTCTGAAACACAGTCTAGTGGTGCAGCTGGCTCGAGATCTTCAGGCTGATTTCTATCCTCACTTTCATGACTTTTTCCTGGCCATCACCAAGTTACTAGATACACAGGACACAGACCTGCTAGAATGGGCATTCACCTCTCTTTCCTATCTCTACAAATACTTGTGGAGATTGATGGTGAAAGACATACACAACATATACAGGTAAAAGTTGTGTTTAATAACTGTCTCGATCAGCAGTCATTAGATGCTTTAGAAATGTAAATGCTTAATGTTTAATACTTGTTAGCATGCTTTCCCATCTTTCTGAGAGACTCTGAGCCTTTTTATCATACACAGCTCCGTTTTAGATCTTACTGACTTTTATGGGCCACTGTACTGGAGGAGGGATATGGGTTGGGCTTTCGATCTCCTTTTCTCCTGTGGGAATTCGAGAGGAAGCATCCAGTTCAGCTGGGTGAACAAAGCTCAGAAAGACACTGGATTGTCAGAGTCATCTTGAAAATCTGTGACCAAGTCTAAATTCAACACAGGTCTCCTAAGTATCTGTCAAGTACATCTGTCATATTATTTCTGTCTTTCCCAGTTGCAGACACCTGGGCTTGTGACATTGAATGAATTCCTCAAGTCTTTAATCATTCCTTGCTCAGTATTTTCCCCTTTATGTTTTTTCTTTCTTCCTGTCTGTTTAGTGAGAGCAGATGAGACATGCAGTTTTGTATACTTTGAAACTCCTTGCCACAGGATGCTGTGGATATGGAAGGTCACTGTAGAGAAACCAGCCCAGTTGGAGGGAGTTACCAGATGCATAGGAGGCACTGCTGGCTTGAGGAGTCCTTGAGCTGTAGGTGGCTGAAGGCTGATTTACACACGCTTGTCCTATTTTTAAACATTTCCCAGGCATCTGCTTCTGGCTGTTTTAGACTGATTACTTGGCTGGATGGACCTGTGGGCTGACCCAGTATGACTGCTTGTTCAATCTTACATTGCTGTAGTAGCAGTGCTCTTGTTTTTGTCAGCCGTTGTGTCCATATTGCTTCCTCCCAGTTTTGATTTGGAGCAGATGGAGCAAAAGAGGGGTTACAGATTTCCTCCCCAACCCAGCGAAAGCTATCAAGCATATTGAAAAAACTTCTGCTTGGTTGTAAATCTGAGGCACCACTTGCTCTGCACTGAATGTGTGGTGAGCCACATGCAACTGTTACTGATACTTACCAGCAACATGCAAATATTTATCACCCCTGTAAATTGTATATCTTCAGAAACTTTTAAGTGCACAGGAGAGTCTGTGACTTATCAAATCAGTTTTGGTTTACTTTCTGCTGCTGAGTATATATATTGAAAATTTTGATGCTGCATTTCTGAATGTGGCCTAATTTGCCTGGCGTTATCATTTAACCTTCTTGCAAAACTCTGTTCTTTATCCAGGGAAAGTGGGAAGGAATTGAGTCGAGGAAGGTATTTACCTTCTCTAGGAGGACAGGTTCTTAGTGTTTGTAAAAAGTGGCAATGTAAACTGAAAAAATTTTGAACTCGGTGGCAATTCTTGCATTGCCTTTAAGACAGTGGATTATTTTGTGTCTTTGTAGCCTGTACAGCACCCTGCTGGCTCACCACAAGCTTCACATCAGAAACTTTGCTGCTGAAAGTTTTGTCTTTCTAATGAGAAAGGTAAGCGAGGTGTTTGTACTTTGAAGCTATCTCCAGTCTGTGGGTGCTCTTGGATTCAATGTGTAATGCTCGGTTTTCTCCAAAGAAGGGTTAACAAGGCCTGAAGTGGCATCCAGCATGTCATTTGTAGAGAGTATTTTACTGAGAATGTCATGCACATTGTATCAGCAGTGGTAAACAGAGGTCTTGGTGTGCTCTGTTTTAAGAGCAGTTAAACCACATGGCTGTGGTTGGTTTATCTAAAATTACTAGAAATGGTAGGGTAATCTTACAGAAGGAAGGCTTTAGTTCGTAAGTGCCTATTTGCTCACTGACTTTTTCATGAATGCTTTAAGGCCTTTGTAGAAAGAAAATTCTCATGACAACCTTTTTGCACTCCTGAAAATCAAAGTATATGATGTTCCCAGGAATGTCAGTCAAGATCAGACAGCAGCTTTTCATTGAGTGAGGTGTGGAAGTAGTAACTGTTTTTTTTTATTTAGTCAAAATATACAGAAGCCAGGATTTCTGAGACTGGCTAGCAAATCTGAGTATCCTCATTTTTGTCTAAGTTGAGAGACCTTAATAAAGCAAATGTGTTTGTTTATTTTCAGAAAATACTGAACTTCAAGTTAAATCTTCAGAAATGGAGGGCTGTAAAATCTTGGGCCAGAAGTCCTTGCAGTATTTCCGAGTGTAGTTACAGTTTTGGATTACTTGATTCTCTGATCAGCTGCTACATGTCTCTTTGCACACCAGTGCAGCAGCCTTTGTGTTTCAGTTGGGGTCAGTTTAATGGTGCATTTATGCACACGTTTAAAATCATAAAACCCACATATTTCAGCTGCAGTGACCTAAGTAGACCTGTGTACATCTTCAGGCCAGAGGTGCTGTAGTAACCGAATAGCTGATAGTTTTCCTGCTTTCAGTTTCCCTCTGTGGTTGCAGAAATAATGAGTTTGAACTGTTATGGGAAGGGGGGACTCAGAGAGTAATGTGGTGCTGTGGAGCAAATTAATTGCCTCTGTCCATCTGGCAGCTTTGAGTAGAAGATAACCATTTTTTTTCTCCTTACATTTTGTAGGTGTCTGATAAAAATGCAATCTTCAATTTAATGCTTGGTGACCTGGGGGAGCATCCAGAGAAGGTGGAAGGTGTAGGACAGCTACTTTTTGAGATGTGCAAGGGTGTTCGAAACATGTTTCACTCTTGTGCAGAGATGGTAAGGTCAAGAAAAGATTGTTGGTTTAAATATTGCTGTAATGGGGCCTTAGGCAATGCTTAGTGAAACCACTGAGTGTTCTCTTGTTCACCTTGGTGGATGCTTGATGATAAGCATGCTGTTCATTGCTTAACAGGATCTGAAAGCTGCCTTCTAAGAATATTCTTTGAGATAGAAAGGTTGTTTTCAGAAATTCCTGCGCAGTATTCTTGTATATTAAAATAGAACTGCTTGCTGATGGTTCAGGTATTACGCCATAACTTTAATTTTTTTTTCCTGTAATCGTTCTACAAAGAATCAAACTCACTGGAATACTTTAGCAGTATATGCACTAATTAATTTTAGAATTGCTAGATTTATTTTTTAAGTATAAGGACATGATATGCTCTTTTCCTGTGCAGGCTATGAAGTTAATTCTGTCAAAGCTGGGGCCTGTTACTGAAGAAGAAATTGAACTCCCGTGGGTTACTGTAGGGGAAGCCTTTGAGCAGATGATCAGATCAGCTGTAGTGCATATCCATAAGGAGCATTTTGACATTGTCTTCAAGTGCCTGGAGGTATACTGTGTTTTTTTATATTTTTATTTTTATGGTTTTTTTAATTCATCAGTCTGAAAAAATCCTGTGCTTTTTGACAAGAAAAATATTTGTTTATATCCTCTGGACAGAAAGGGACACCAATGGGAGTGTTCCAGAGCAGTTATATTTACGTATAGTGTAATGATATGAGTAATTTCACATATCAGCATAATGATGCGTAAAAAAGTACTTCTGATAATTCCATACCATGGGCCAAGTACTTTATCCTGTTTTGTATGTAATCTGTTGGCCTTTCAGGAGACCCTTGTCTAATGAGTTATTTGTGTTTCTGTCCAAGCAGTCTGGGGTGTGTGTTTTCACATAGTGGGAATCACACAGTGGTTCTGCAAGGTTTAGTTTGTTGAACAGGAATGACAGTCAACAGTAGTTTGTTGGGCAGATGAGATGTTGATTCTTTAGAATGACTTTCAAGTAACAATAAGTTACTTGAATAAGTTACAGGGTCTGATAATTTCTCTGATACATTTTTGCTTTCCTCTTCTATTTAAACAGGGGTCACTCTTAGACTTGCAGAGGAAAATAACTAAGGCCAATTGCTGTATGGTTTCAGAGCAGATGCAGAGGATTCTGCAAGCTTATCTGATCCTAGTGGAACATGCAAATGGATCCAAAATCTCACGGCCTGAAGATGTCTGTCAGGTAGGTCAGACCATCACATTGGCTGTTGTGCCAGAGAAGCATCAGTTGGTACGAAAAGGTGTGGTCAGCTGAAGCACTTGTACGCATTTCTGACGCATTGTTTTGCTTAGGATTTGAGTTGAGTGAACAGAGACCTTTATTCTGAGTATTGCTACCTCTTCAGTCCACTGAGAATGTACCTCTGTACTATAATTCTGGTGTGGTCCTTTAAATAAGCAAGGCTGCTGCTTCTAGAGACCAGTCCCTGCTTCTGTGGAGGAGACCCAGATCCCCATATCAATGATTAGAACAGTTATAACAGATACACATATGTTTGACCCCATTGGGTTAAAATGTAGGTTTAGTGCCTTCAAACTTCAACAGGACTGTTAGGATTCATTTCTGTGAAATAGTTCTTTGGAAAACCTTGTCCTTCTGCTCCAGGGGCTGTGCATGTCATTCAGACCAAGCAATCACTGTCTTCATAGACAAATATCAGTTCTCTCTCTTTCATTTCAGATTTTAATAAAAATGTTACAAACACCAGATCTCTCATCATCTTGCTGCAAAACCCTGCTGAAGACCATTTCTTCATTCCTGCTGGCCAAGAATGTTTTCTTGCCTGATTCTGTGACCAAAGAAGCTGTTAAGAAGGTAACAAGGACTGCTGCTTACAGCAGAAATACCAGAGTTTAAGTTACTTACAGCAGACTGATTTCAGGACATTCTCCTTCATGCCAGGAAATACACTGTAAGGTTCTGTTTAACGTTTCTGCACAGATAAGGGAGAAGCTGCCTAATGCCTTAGTTAATGTCTGCTGAGGTCTTGGGGACTCCTTGACAGTCTTACACAGACGCTGTCAGTGTAGTAGTGCCACTGTGGCAGGTATCTTTGCAATTAAAACTAGGTTCTGATTCAGACACCTACAGCCTCTGTAGAGAATGGAGGGAGAAGAGAGAAGGGACATGTTCTGCTTTAGGTTATAAAGTAGGTCACTGAGTCAGACTTAGTGAAAAAGGTATGTTTTTTCACTAAGTTGCTAAGAATTTAGTGAGCTTGGCTTAGTTTTGTGAACAAGGTTCAGGTAAGTGGTTTGATATCAAAAGTGCAGAGGTAGGCACATTTCAGTACTACCATTGCTCCTGAAGCACTGACAGGGTTACCTATATACATGCCTATCAAATGCAGCCTTGCAAAGGTTAATAGGAGATGCTGCTATGGAGTCTGATTCTTCAGTTTTCTTATTACATTATAATTTTGGACCATAGTTGTACTGTGTGTGTAAACAATATTTGAAAGAAAAGATGTAATGTGATTTACAATGGGAAAACAAGGCTGTTGCAGTTGTTTAAAAAAGATCAGATTTCATCTGGTTTTCAACACATCCTTGATTGTGTTAAAGTAAGATTGGTTCTGCCTGTGGCATGAGTCTAGTTTTGCTCAGGAAACATGGTCCTTCAAACATTTGAAGGTATTTTTGTGGGCTTCTGTTAAACAGGAGGCTTAAAGCTGTCCTTTTCTTCTCAAGGGTCTGGGGAATGAATATCTGGGTGCGTATTTCTGTGTCACACATCTTGGCATTGAGGAGCACTGATCCTGAGTATCTCAAAGGGCTGTTCCTATCTTGGGCCCTTCAGAAGCACAGAGGTTGACTCTGACCATGAGGTAGTAAACTTTCTGCAATCTGCTGCAGAGAAAAAATGCTGAATTGAAAAATCTTTTGGATCTAAGCTTTTTCATAACAGTTGGTGTGTTTTAAGTTTTAGAACTTTCAGCTTACATTTTACACATCATACTGAAGAGGTAAGTAAGCTGACTTGGCACAGAGCCAGCCTGGATCCAGCAGGGTTTGTTAAAAATGACTGTGCTTGTCTGTACTTGAATCATCACTGGAAATAGTACTGCTGTGTGTGCCTGAACTGACAAACCCTGCTAGCTGTGAACAGAGAGCTGGGCTGGATGGCTCAGAATTCAAAGCATGGTTGATTCATAAACCAGAAAAAGTGTCCCACGGGTGATGTAGAGTTTGCTATGAAGTGTTTCTTGTTAATGTGATCTTGTCAGCCTTTCATTTGCATCTTGCAGGTATTTGCAAGTGGATTTGAACGGCCCTTTCTTTTGGACTTCTCTGAAGCAATGTTTACAATGGAGCAATTTGAGAGGGTACGTGGAGGCTTTTGTGCATTAGTTTATTGTTATTGCCAAAGGGAAATCCATAGCATATTTACCTGCCTTGCAAGCTGAAGCATTTTTGTGTATTGACATGATGTTTATTTTAACTTGCATAACCTGGTAAGAACGAAAGAGATTACTTATGCCATTGTGTTGAAGTTTAGTAATGGTGATCAGGGTTGGAAAAGGTGACCGATATCTGTATACTCACAAAGAGAAGCTTGTCTGTTGGGAATTAAAAGGGTAGCCTTGTTATGGGTGGGATGAAGAAGCTAAGTGGAAATTAAGAATAAGGGATGTCTGTAGGTCAGGCCTGGAACTGCTGACCTAGGAGAAATCAAATTCATGAAACAGGGCGGGAGGTGAAAGTAAAGTCAGGGATTGGGAATGTCCTGATGAGGCTATATTTCAGGCAGACTAAGTTTTACATCAAATCACTGTACCTGCTGGGGTGAGAGGATGAGGATGGCTGTGTGCTGGCTGGTGTCTTTGGGCACCAGGACTTATATGTCTGGTGCTTTGCAAGTGCTCGTTTGTCGCTGTTTGGATTCCTCTGTGACTGGTTTCATGTGATTTTGGATTTGATGATGATTGAAGAGACCTACCAATCCTTGACTGTTTTTTTGCTTTTTTTTTTTTTTTTTTTTTTTGTGTGTGTGTCCCTTCAGCATTTTCTTCCATACTTTCTGGCGTATATTGAGCACTGCTTCTGTGGCACAGATGCCCTTGCAAAGGATGAGGCAATGGCAATTCTGGCTAAACTCATTCTGG
The DNA here is from genome assembly GCF_037157495.1 of Lathamus discolor. Lineage (NCBI taxonomy): Eukaryota > Metazoa > Chordata > Aves > Psittaciformes > Psittacidae > Lathamus > Lathamus discolor. The sequence goes on from NC_088884.1 coordinate 53,654,283, forward strand.
TGAAAGCAGAACCTCCTACCATTGGTTCAATGCCATTTGAAAAGTATCCTCTCATTTTCACTGAATCGTCTGTCAGGTGAGACTTCTCCAGTTTAGCAAACCTAGATGTGTCTGCATGGCTGCAGGCCTCAAGGCAACACAGAGCTACGTAAAGGTTGTTCCACAGTTTTAGCCAAAGTGGTGTAAATGTCAGCATTGCTGGTAGATTTGCAAACCAAATGGTACAGTAGGATCCCTTTTTTTTTTTTTTTTTTTGTGAGATTATTAGAGAAGAGATACTCTGAAGAGGTTATCGCTGATACAAAAAGACTAGCAAGTGTTGCAGTAGGTGTGTGATGGGGATTTGTTACACCAACATGCATGCTGCATCCTCGGGCAATCTTTGTGGTGAGTGCTGCAGTCCAGGTTCTCATTAACCTGTTGTCTGTGGCCTGTCTTTCTTCCCTGTATGCATGTCTTGTCCAGGAGCTTTCTTGGCAGTAGTAATGTAATCTTAACATAGAGCACAGCTGAGTACCAAAGGGCACATAGTTAATCCAGATACAGCACTGTGCTGACACGGCGTGACTGTTAGTTGCAAAGCTATTTGTGTTGCAATGAAGTGGTCGCTTTCCTCCTATAGCCTCTATGGAAAGATTTGGAGTAACCATTATCAAGCACAGAATGACCATTGCTAACCTACTGGTAACGATTGTTTTAATCATTCTAGTTCAGATAATTCAAAGCATTTACCTGCTGAGTGGTGATTTGTATTGCCTTTTATGTAAGGTTTTATCTTTCCTGAAAGCAATAACTCTGTGGGTTTTCCTAGCTTTATTTAATAGAATGGGAACAGAAGGTTGAATCAGTATAATTACATTTGGTTTTCTTCCCTTGTTTTCTTTGTCTCTTGATCTCCCTGGATTTCCAGTGATATGGAGTACTTAGCTGAGAGGACCTTGGTCCTACCTGGGACTTTATTTATGCTCGTGCAATGTCAGTGGCAGAAATTAGGGCTAGGAGACACCTCAAGAGTTGCATACCTCTTCTCCTGCCTAGGATGGAATTAGCAAGTCCTGAACCATTCCTGAAAGATGTCCAATCGAGTTGTTATTAAATACTCCAAATCTGGAGATTCCAAAGCTGCGCCTGGCAGTCTGTACCAGTACTTTACTGCTTTCATGATTACACAGGTGTTTGTTTGGGTTTTTTTTCCTAGTCCTCAGTGTATGAACTAAGCTTCCTTGATTGCAGTTTAAATTCATTGGTGTTTATCTGCTGGGAACACAAAAAGCAAAGTATTTTCTCTCTTTGTATGCAACTTTTACAAATACCAGGCTTTGATCATCAGAAACATCTGAAATCTTCTTTCTCTGGACCACGATCCTAATTCCTTGAGGTTTCACTTACAAATTTTGTTTCTGAAATCTCTAATGGCTCTTGATGCCATCTCCTTTTTGTTAGCTTCTGTTTTTCTTGAAGGGTGGATCCTATGCAGCTTATAACTGCAGTCTTACAAGCACACTGGGTGGAAAGATAGCTGTCCAAGAGGTATGAAGTACTCCTATTCATATGTCCCAGTATGATGTTAACCCTTTCTGCCTGCAGATGGGCTTGTTGATTTGAGCTTAGCTTGTGACTCCTTTTAAGTCACCACACTTTTAACTCACTGGTTGTTTTCTGTCATTCATTAGTTCACTGGTTATTAACAATAATCTCAGAGATGACTCTCAGGTGCTTCTAGAGGCTGTATGTCCTGCTTGTGAGGGTATCCAACTGAGAACTAGTGTGTTTCCTTCCAGAAATATTTGAACTTGAAATACAGACCTGACATTTCCTGTGGGCCATGTTTGGTGCTTCTTAGCATGACTAGTTAATGTTTTGTGCTGTGGAGGACATTAAAAAGAAAATAAATCCCTTAGGTTGTCCAAGTCCTTTTTGCTACAAGTAGCAAACGTAACTTTGAATATCATGGGAGGAAGTGGTTACTAAAAAGTTTGCTTTTATTTTTAGCTCTAATACAAGGCAACAAACAAGTAAAAGACAAGGAGGAAAGGCAGAAGAATTGGTGTTGGATCATGTACTGTCTTTAATCCATTTACCAGAGAAAGAAGACATCACTGACCTTTCACAGCCTTGGGTTGCCTTGGTTGTACTGCCACATATTAGGTAAGGGGTATTTTAAGGTACTATTGTTATATATTTATGTAATATTTGTCTAGTTGAAATCGGTGTCTGTCAGAAATCATAGTACTAAGGGAAGGACAATAATTACTAACCCTAGTTTTGGGAAACTGGGGTTAGAAGGCAAAAAAAATGCTGTGTGGAAATGACATGAGTAAATGACAGTAGTAAAGTCAGGAACAGGATATCCATTTCTTGATTGCCTACTCCCTAAATTTAGTACTTTAGCACATAGAAAAGTTAATGACATGTTTCAGTTTCCGTGTTTTAAGCACTGACCTCTGGAAGGTGCAGTGAATGCTACAAGTTAAATTGTGAATTGGAAATAGCAAAAATGACTTGCTGCTTGTTTCAGACTTGGGGTGAGCTATCTGTAATGTAATAAAAGATAGATGTCAAAGAAAGCTTTCCTATGCGTGTAGCTGTCAGTGTCACATAGAGGTAAAAGTCTTCCCATTTATTTTGGACAGACCAATGGACAAAGCAAACACTCTGCACCATGTGACGAATTTCATAGACTCTCTCTTCACAGCCATTGACAAAGGAAGCCTCTGCAAAGGTCAGTTACGGTTATTTCCTGTTTAATGGCTTTTTGCTGATATATAAATACATGTAAAACAGTTTTTGTGATGACATAAAGCATGAAAATGAATAGCAGTAGTATTGTATTCAAATCTATTGACAAGCTCATGTGAAACTAGAAAAGCAAAGCTTGGGAGGAAACGCCCTCCAGCAAAGGATTCTGTATTTGCTATTAATAATAATAATGGGGCAGCAAATACTCTGCAAAGTGAAAGACAGATAATGGGGGAGGAGAAGAAGGAAATGAGAAAGTAAAAGGATGGAGATCAGTCTAAACCAGAAGCAGTCAAGTGAAGAAGAGACTTGACTGACAAACTCCAACTAGACTACTCCAGACCTATAGTGCAAAGTTGGGGACATTACCATCTCTGACCTCAGTGACAGCACCAATTCTAAAATGTTGCATCTTTCCTTGGGCATTGGTTGTCATTGTTTGTCTTCCTTCTCTGGCTAGGAAAAAAAAAAAGGGTTTTAACTGTGCTTGCATTATACAGTGCAGTTGTTAATGCAAGTATTGGAAAACCCCAGGTTCACTTAGTTTGAAAGGGCTTTTTCAGAGTCTGGTCTTTTCCCTTAATAATGCCTCTATTAACATTCCTAAATGTATCTGCCAACTGGCTCTGTTGCTTTTCCTTCTATAGTCTTTGTCAAGCATGGTCCTGCTGAATTTAGCCCTTTCTTCTGGTCTGTTTGCAGGGTTTGCATGCTGTCATATGATTATTTAGTGGCAATATACTTACTCTAAAAAAGGAATGCCCAAACTTTCTTTTCTTGGGTCTCATGTCAGCTCTGCAGCAGCTCTGTGTGCGTGCAAGAGGCATGTTGTTGTTTCTTCCTTTGCCTATAAGAGAAAACAAATGCAGCCTCAGTCCTACACTTCCGCATCCTGTTGTCCCATCTTACACTTCTTTGCTTGATTTTCCTCACCTTCCTCCCGAGCTAGGGTTCCTGGACACTTTCTTCATCCTCTGGCATTCTTTCCAGCTCCATGATCTCTGCAATTCCTTCACATTCTATTAGCACTCCAGTCGCCTCTCACAGCACATGCAAGGCACACCCGAGCCCTGTGCTCCTTATTTGGCTTGTCTGGCCTCTGAGGCAAAATGCAACCCCTAGAACTGGGTGTTTTTCTGCGGTTGTCGTGGAGTGCAGGGAAGATGGCTGGCAAACTGGGACAGAGCAGCAGCAAGTTAACCCTGGCAGCTGTTATGGGGTAACTGCCTGTATGGAAGTGGTTACCCTATTGATCATATAAGTGTTTCTGGAATGAGGTAGGAGGTACCGTCTTTGTCCAGCATAGACATACTACTACCAGATGGTATGAATATTGCACTTTGGGAGCCTGTGCCCTTACACTAAGAAGCTTCATTCTGCCATTACTTGCTGTTCTCCTCTCTTTGGGGAGCTCCTTGTGGACATTAATGGTGAGCAGGATTCAGCACATACCTGGCAAATGGAGCAACTTGGAATAGAGGGACATTTTCAAAGGAATAAAGAGGAAATGAATGCTCACTTCCCCTTCTTGCCCATGGCAGTTGGCAGTATGTAAGAAAATCATATAATTTAAAAACTTTATTCAGTTTGCCTGATTTAGGAACAGTGTTCTGCTGGGGAAGCGATAAAGGGGATTTTTTTAATTATTAATTTTTTAACAACCTACGTGCCAACTTAAAAGTGTCAGGGGAAAGGAGTTGCCCTTCCCCTTTCTTACCTAGAAGGGCTTTAACTCTCCTGTGCTTCTGGAAAACCCTCGATCCCTAAAGGAGGCTGAGAGGTTTAGGAAGGAGACATGATCGCCCTAACAAAGTTCAGCAAACCCTCCTTCCATGCACTAACAAATATTCAGTCCTTAAGTATCTGGAACGGCTTTGTAGATCTCATACTGTATAGTGCATTGCTGAAGTGCCAGAGTTTATAGGCACCTGTGTGGTAGCATCGCTTCTCTTTTGTTGCATTCATATCAATTTGGGCAGCATTTTCTTCATTTCTGAGTATCATTTGTAGCATAGAGCTATCTGAGACTCCTGCAACAGTGTTCAGCTCCAGATCTCTGTTCTCTGTATATGCAGATGTGATGGAAACAGACGCAAACTGGGAGCTGCTCACAGATTTCTGTGCTGGCTTGCAAAAATAAGTAGGCACTTAACTTTGATAGTCAGAGGAACATTTCCTTTATGGGTTATGATAATGGTTAGGAAATACACATGCCATTTCTGGGATCCATATATTATGCTATTTCTGTGACTCCAGCCATTTCAGGATGGGCAAGCACCATACAAACACAAGTCATTGAGAGCTGTGTAAATATACAGGCTGTTCTTGTTCTCTCCCTGCTCCAGGAAGCCTGTTCGTGGCCTGCCAAGCTGTAAGTACTCTCCTTAGTTTGGCAGAGTCTTCTGAAATACTCCATTTGTTACCTGTGGAGCGTGTCAAGAGCTTGGTGACGTAAGTAAACTCTGCCTGTGATCTTTTCATGATTTTCTAAGCCACAGTGAGTTGACTTTGCCTTTATGTAGGGGCTTGTTAAATGCCTCTTTGTGTGTTGCCCATTCTGTTTTCGCCGACGCGTTACTTCAGTGTTGTGGTTATGTAAGATACCAATGCTGTAGGCACTGTTTGTTTGAAGAACCAGGTAGATGTAGTGCCTGTTCAGTAATATTTTCTCTGCAAACTGAAGTTTTCTTAGACAGCGTCAGGGTAGTGTGCCAGGTACGTTTGGTCTAGTTTCACCTAGGATCGCCAAGCTTAGTGACTGTGTGTTACATTATAATGATAAAAGAGACGGGAAAGTGCTTTCTGAGTTGTGTCAGAAGCCTCAACTGCTGCAGTCTGTGGTAGTGTTGGGATTCCACCCTGTCTCTACATACCCACGTATGTGCCTGTTGCACAGTGGGGAGGTTTTGTATGCTTCATTTTATTTGTTGAAACTCTGTTCTGCTTATAATTAGCACACATAACTGAGAGGCTGGAGGGATCGAGGAAGATCAGTCTCCAGCAAATCCTGCTGAACTTGTCTGCTATTCTTGTTGTGCTGGATCATCTCCAAGTCTTCAGTGGCTTGAGCTTCCAAACATCCTGTTCAGTTAGGAAATCATGGTGCCCATGTCTGGGGCATGATGGAGATGAAACAGCTTGCCCAGATCAGACAGGAAGTCTTAGCAGGGAGCTTCAGTTTAGTGTTTTTCTGACAGCTTTGGGCTTGGGCTGAAACCTGCCTAAAGCAAGGGATGGAAGTAGCAGAAGGAGGTTTCCTTGTGGGCAGGCAGGACTCCTCGTGTCTCACCTAGGCCTGGATTATTTTCTTTCAGTTGAAATTGATCACTGCCTGGGTACCTGGGGGAAGGCAGGTCCAGCCTGCTATCCTGAGCTTGACAAGCCTGATTAATACAAAGGAGGAATCTTATGCCTCTTGGGCTGTCATGGGTTATTGGGCTTTGAGGCAGCAAGCCAGCATGCTGGTGAAGTCTGACTTCACTGGCCTGCTGGTGCCAGCAGAGTCTGAAGTCATGTGAAATTTTCCCTTAATATTGTTACCATCGCTACTGCCTTATTTTCAAATATTTATATTGTTGCAGTGCTCTCTGTATGCTAATAAAACACTCTGTTGTTCTAGCACTTTCCCTTCAGACCCCTCTGCACTGCTGTTGGCTGATCTCTATTACACAAGGTTGGCATTCTGTGGTTGCCAGGTTCCTCTTTCCCAAGGGAACCTGATGGACTTGTTTGAGAAGTTGCATCCTAATATTTCCACTGGTGTTTCTAAGGTAATCTGCTTTTTTGAGCACATGCAAGATAATTTGTATTTTAACAATATAAGTAAACTGAGTTAAGTGATGAAGACTGAAAGGAGAAACATGAGATTGTGTAAAACTTTACTTCCGTGGTATCTGTTTAGGACTGCATCCATTTCTAAGAGGTTGCTGTGGGGCATGAGTTAACAGAGGTTAACTTTTAGACCTGCAAGGCTTGTCTCTTCCCTTGGGGTGAATCAGAGCAGCAGCCTAATGTATTCATTTTGAATTGCCTGCTGGACTACTGTACCTCATCTGTTTCTCAGATCTGGGAGGAACCTAGTGAAATCAGCCTTCTGTGCGAAACATTAACCTCTGTGTAGATGTGTATGTATCTGCATATGTAGCCTGCATTCTCCTGCATGCTTCTGACATATGTTTCCACTTTGGATAGGTCCGGCTATTGACTGTTCGAATTCTAAACCATTTTGAGAATCCACCTTCTACACAGATTGAGGTAGGGCTAAAACTTTTCATGCAGCATTTCAAAGCTATCTCTGTTTGATGTTGTGTGTTAACTGTTTTCCACTTTGCAGAAATAAACAATGTGTTTGGTAGAGGTTGTCCTCTGCTTTTGTGCTTTCACATTCCAGTTTTATCTGTTTGTCTCCTTGCCTTCTGATATTTTCTGATGTGTGAGTTTTGATGCCTAAGTGGTGGAACCAGAGCAAGTCTCTCGACTTTGTTCTTTGGTCCAAAAATGGCTGGGACTCCCTACAATTCTGTTGAAATACCTTTCAATGAGAAAAGGATACTCTTAATAAAATGCATGTCACTTGTGTGTTCAGGGTGACAGCGCAGTCAAACTCCAGACAGTATTTGCCATATTACTACAAGCAGAACTTGTGCCAGCAACAGTGAACGATTACAGAGAGAAGCTTCTCTATTTGAGGAAATTAAGATGTGATATAGTGCTGCCTGCAATACCAAGTGGATCTTTGCAGGAGGTAAGTAGTTAAAGTAAAAAAGCAGTTGTCTCATTCCTTTATTCCAAGAGAGCATTCTCTGCTCCATCACATGGATTGCAGAGCTTTTAATGAGCATTCATTAAAAAATCAATGAGCTCTCAAATTATGTTTTAGAATACTTAGTAGAGATCACAGCTGCCGTTGTGTTTAGGACTGTTGTGTTTTCTTGGATATTTAGTAGAACAACAGTAGTATCTTGATAAATGGCTCACAATCAGATTAATCGGGTTTTGACGTGAACTCCCATCGGCCGTTGCAGATCCTAGCTTCTGGATCTTGCTGCAGAATGAAAACCTTGTGCACCTGTGACTGTTGGATCTCCTCTGCCGCTGAGCTAAAGGGGACTTCACTTTCTGGATGTTGGAAGGGTCACAGTTTTACTAGTTAAATGATCGTGGATTTGGTGGGAGGATTTTTTTTATTACTGTTATTTTTCTGGCTGTTGCTGTACCTGTATAATTTTTTTACATTGACTTGTAAGTTCCTGTGAACAAGGGCTGTAGATCATCCTACTGCATGTAGGTGAGCAAGGAGCCTGTCTGGAGGCCATGCTCCTAGTCCTGATTCAGTGAAGACTCCTCAGGGCAAACTTTCATCTTTCTGAGGTCCCTAATGCTGCTATGGCAGCCCTGAAGTTTGAGAGGGAGGCAGGCAAGCCATATCATCTGTTGGGCTGAACTGGTTTTTGCACATTCACAGTGTGTAGGTATAGTGGCAGGATCTCAGTGCAGCTTACAGTAAAAGCTCTAGGTTTCCTTATACAGCTATGAGACAATGAGCGATGCAGTGTGTTACTTGCTTCATAACTTGTAGCACTTCTGAGAACTTCTTTGATCAACATCTCTTCTTTGAGAGAAAAAAAGGTTAGAGAAGATTGATTGGTCTTCAATATATGTTTTTTTACATCTCAATGAGATGGTATTGTGTGTCATTCTAGGTGCCTCTTCGATATTTACTAGGAATGCTTTATATTAACTTCAGCCCTCTGTGGGATCCTGTAATTGAACTCATAACGTGAGTATATGCAGTTGGATGCTGCAGTCTGTGGTTGTCTTACAGAACATTCTTTCCATTGTTTTGTGAACAGAAGCTTAGCTAAAAATGTCCGCTTTGAAGAGATTTGTCCAGGATAACCTTCATGTGAAATGTTCTGGAAAATAGTTGATCTCAAATCACAGTCTGTGTATACTGATAGTTTCTGATTTTTCTTAGTATTAAAGGGAATTCACAATGAATATAGTCAAATAGCACCAGAGTTTTCAAAGGTAGCAGGATTTGATTAGTGTTTCACAAATGCTTAAAGGAACAAGAAGTCCCTCTCAGTTAACTCTCTCTGACTTTTCTGCCCTTACTGGAAAACCTCTAAACCCTACTAACGTGCAGGGAAGACTTACCATGGTGACAGCTGAGCTAAATGTCGACCTCAGTGTCTGCTTTCAGCATAACTTTATCTTCTTTTTTCCCTCTGTTGTATGATTAACGAGGATCGGATTTTCTTCTTCAAACTAGAGAATTAATTAAAAAATGTTGAACTAGCTCTTTGAAGGATATGCCCATACTGATTCTTCCTTTAGTTCTAAATGATGTTACTTTACAGAAGTCAGTAGAAATCTTGAGAACATTTTTACTCAATTTAAGCTCATTTGAAGTCATAAGATACAACCAGATTATTTTAATAACAATTGCCATATGGGATACATGAGTAAAGGCAAGGAAGTGCTACATCTATATTGTGCAGATGTCCTCTCTTCAGACACCCACATTAAGGCAGTGATCAAAGCATACTTGTACTGGTGTACTAGATTGTACTAGTGATGCATGGCTTTTTTTATTTTCCTTTTAATTTCATGCTGTCTTACACTTCATTAGTTCTCATGCAAAGGAAATGGAGAATAAACAATTCTGGAAGGTTTTCTGTGAACATTTGGAGAGGGCTGCTACCTATGCTGGTAAGTCACATCTCCTAATCATTATTCTAACAGTAACACAGCTAACTGTGAGTGACATGACTCTTTTTTATGTGCCCCAAATTTATGTGTGATGGGGGAATTCAGGTTCTTGACTACCAGCATCATGTCTAGGGCAGGAAAAGAGAGATCTGGGAGAAAACTCTGTCTCCTTCTGTCCTAAACACCAAGGAGACAAAAAAGGTTCCTGCATTTCAGGAGGGAGTTGCAGGTTGTTGGAAGCCATGCAGCAGTTTTATCCCTGCGTAAGGTGACTGCCCAGACTGATCAGAAGCAATGACAAAACCTGCATAATTGGGCTGACCATCTTTCTGCTCCACAGATTGTGTGGAAGTCCTGCAAACAGTGTCTTTCTTGGATGTACTCTTGAGGTTTACATATGGGTGCATGGCATCTGTGATTTCATGATAGAGCCATGAGCACACAGCCATTTGTGGACTTCTCTGTTATTCAAGAAAACTGAGGTTAACTGAGGCTGTAAGGCACCCTAGAGTACTTTCTAAGCAGTGCAGATCTTTCAGGTCAGTGTTAAATACAGGTGTCTAAACAGTTACATGTCACCAAAAGTATTACTTTTGTAATGAGGGGCTGATCTCTTGCTACTGGCAATTATGAAGTAACCTGAAGAGCTTTTCTTCATCTGTTCTATAGAAATGGAGCTGCAGAATGAACTAGATGAACAGGAGGGAAGCATTGCTGAAACAGAAAGTGAGAAGATGCCAGAAGGAGGAGTGGGGGCTGTCTTCATGGAGCAGCTGTGGACTAGAACAGATTGCAGTGAGCGGCTGGACCACACAAACTTCCGTTTTCTATTATGGAAAGCACTGGATAAGTTTCCAGACAGAGTGGAGCCTAGGTCAAGGGAACTTTCCCCACTTCTTTTGAGATTTGTTAGGTAGGTAAGATTTATTTTTCAGTTGAGAGGACATTGCTTTCAGTTGTTGCTGAGCTTTAAAACTATGGCTATCCCATTATAGACTTTTATTTCCTGAGTGCATGGCTGGTGAGATGTCTGTTTCCAGTTAAGATAACCTTTTGATTGGAATGTATGTTCTGTTAGAAACATCACAGAAGAAGCAGGCTGAAATGAACTGGCAGTTTCTGCTGCTCAGTGTCTTATTTATTGACTTGCCTCTGTCACAGCCTCATTACTCCATTAGGAAGTGATTTCAGTGGGGAAAATACTGGGTTTGTTAGAGGCCAATTCAGTTTCCTGCCCTGGGAAGGGAGAGCTTGCATGTATGCACATATCAGATATCAGATAGTACAGATAGTATGATGCACACAGAGTAGGTCTGATCTCATAGCAAGGGAAGGTTTCTGATATTCATTTCCTGTAATTAGAAAATCTATGTTTTGCTTCCTTTCCTGGAAAAATTGAACCATGCTGTAGTAAGTTAGTTTCCTCACTTAGTATCACACTGCCATAATCATTGTTCATCTGCCCACCTGAGCAAACACAGTCCCCATGCACTCCACATAACATTACAAACCTCTAATATTTCAGTGATTCATGTCTCTCTTCTCTACACCAAATACCTCCAGTCTCCTTTACTGTATTTGGCCCACTGCCTTATATCCTGCAACTTCTAGGCATAAAAGCATACACTTGCTGAAATATACTTCTTTGGGAATTTTTAGCCATATAATATCCCAAGACACAGTGCCATTAATAATGAGAATAGGGTTTGGTTGTTCTTGCCCTAAAACCCTGAAAAATGCTGTGCTTTGTAATCCCTTCCTTTTTGTTTTTTTAAACACAGAAATGAGTACTACCCAGCAGATTCATTGGTGGCTCCATCTCAGGATCTCAGAAAGAGAACTAGTGATACAGTAGCAGCAAAAGAAATACCTGGTGAAGAGGTGAATGATGTTGCTATGGAGGAGGAGGAGGAAGAAGAAAAGGAAGAAGGGGAGCCAATTACTGTGGGACTACCAAAAAGGAAAACAAGAAGAGCTGCTGCTAAGTAAGTATTTTTAGTTTTCTCTTGCTAGTGCTTTCACAGAAAGGCAGATTCAGCAACTCGTATTGAGATAAAAGCTATGTTTTTATATATTCCTTTTCCTTCTTTGGCTTTCACTTCGTTAGTTTTCAGTGGACTATAAGCACCTTAAAGTCAGAAACTCTGCCTGCACAGTATTAGATATCCAAAGACCCTGCCTAGGCTTTATCATTATCTCATTACCTGCTGACAGTCTGTGGTTTATGTTACTTTAAGCTGAAATTATGTGGTATTTTGAAGTTTTTGGAGGCTATTGTATCTGCATTCCCTTGGCTTCTCTGTGTGTATCTGTTGGTCTTTTAAAACCATAGGTATTGCCAAACACTGAAAAATAAGACTGTTCATACTGGGATTCTGCTATTGCCTGCCTGTTATCAGTCTTGGTCCTGGTTAGGATTTTTTGTCCTTAAGGACAAAGACGTTTTTTAGGTGGTGTTTTTTTAGACTGAAGCTACATGCTGTTATAATGTCATTGCAGTGCTGAATACATGGAGAAAGTGACTCTTTGCATGAAGTCTCTTTGTCTAATCTTTTTACCCCGATGACCTCTGTCAAATGTCCATTACAAATACACCAGAAGGGTTTGTATTTTGCCACTTTTTCTGGAAAGGATGGGCCTTGTAATGACAGAGAACTTTAAAATGTCACCTTACATGTTGGAACACATTTGATATATGATCTGAATTGTCATTTAATCCCAGGTATTTTATAGGTGTTTCATTTTATTCTCAGATTCTGGCTTGTAACTGAGCAAATGAGCAGCAATTCAAACACAGTGACAGTCCAAGATCTATGTTTTGGTTTGTTTCTTTTTTCAGCCTTCATCTCAAAATGTCCATGTACTTAAGTGGAAATGTTAGTGCTGGTAGCAGTAACAAAGGCATGAAAGATTTACTGGAGGTGTATTATTGAGTTCTGGAGTGACCTCCCTTCATCTTTGCTCTGCACAGTTCATACAGTCAGACTTGTGCTGCAGTAGGAGAGCCCTTGGCCGCAAGGGCTGGCTGAGGCAGCAGGAGGACCCACGCCTGCCCCAGGCTCAGGGTGGAATTTTCAGAAGGTGTTCTACTTGTCCTTTGGCTGAGCCCTGTCATGGACCAGAGTGGCCCAGCCGAAGTGTCAGGAGAGTTCAGTGTAAACTGCCAGAGGGTGCAACTGTATGCAGAAAGTCTCTAATAGCCCCACAGCGCATCTGGTAGAGATCTCACACCTTCCTTATCTAGGTCGTCTCTCTCTGCTCCCACATAGTGGAGGTGGAGCAGATGTGGGGTGACACAGCCACTTCTAGAAGAGCTGACTGCCGTCTGCGCTTGCCTGGTGTAAGTTCAGCACAGTCTTTTGCTAAATGCAGCCTTTCATATTGATAGGAGCAAAATGACCGCCAGTTAAGGACGAGCAAATAAATAAAGAGGTAAATTCACCTGTTGGTGTTCCAGGCTGGTCTGGCAGAGAGAAGCAAGCTGCATTCTGATTGATTGTATTCCTTTGACATCAGAAGCTGAGCCCATCTAGTGCTGCTGAGGAAATGGCCCTCTCTATGCCATTAAATTATGTCTGGAAGGAGGCGCTTAGGAGAGGGAAGAGGATACCTCTTGCTGTGTGTCTGAAATGGAGGCATGTAGACTAGGGATCCTCTTGTGTTGTGCTGGCTTTGGGTCGTTGGGTTTTTCTTCTTTCTTGTTAATTTTAATGAAACTTCCCAAATTGCTTATAATGATGCAGGATTATGTCTTCTGGTCATTTTAAACAAAATGTTTTCTTTTACAGGCAACTAATAGCCCACTTACAAGTTTTCTCTAAATTCTCAAATCCTCGTGCATTATATCTGGAACAGAAGTTGAATGCATTATATACCCAGGTGATGCTTGCCTATATTCTTAGTAAAATACTGAACAGATGTGTACAAAATAGTGTGTGAAGAACAGCCTGATGTAAGAGAGATTACTTCATCATTTACTGTTTGCCATTTGTGTCTTAACATATGTATTTTCATGTCTGGTGTGTCCATCTGGCATAGGGGCATCATGGTGAAGTGACCTTTGATTTTGGCCTGTGCTGTTTGGTGGCAGATTGAAGAACTGATAGGGGTGCTACCTGGGGAGATGATTTGCATGTCTTAGTGTCTAGGTTATGAGGAGTAATCTTTAAGAGCGGGCAAATCTCAATGAGACTTTCCGTATCAAATCCTAAGAGTATTTTGTGTTTGTCACAGGAAAGAAATATGGATGTCTTTGGGTGGTTTGAGTAGTATGGTTTTTAATCCAGTCTTCCCAGGTAACACAACTGGTAACTGGTTTGGAAGTTGAAAATTCAGGCTGACAGTCCAAACAACAATTCATAGAATCATAGAATAGTTAGAGTTGGAAAGGACCTTAGGATCATCTAGTTCCAACCCCCCTGCCATGGGCAGGGACACCTCACACTAAACCATGTCACCCAAGGCTCTGCCCAGCCTGGCCCTGAACACTGCCAGGGATGGAGCACTCACAACCTCCCTGGGCAACCCATTCCAGTGCCTCACCACCCTTACAGTAAAGAATTTCTTCCTTATATCCATTCTAAACTTCCCCTGTTTAAGTTTTAACTCGTTACCCCTTGTCCTATCACTGCAGTCCGTAAAGAAGGGTCCCTTTCCATCATCCTTACAGCCCCCCTTCAGATACTGGAAGGCTGCTATGAGGTCCCCACGCAGCCTTCTCTTCTCCAGGCTGAACAGCCCCAGCTTTCTCAGCCTGTCTTCATACGGGAGGTGCTCCAGCCCCTGATCATCCTCGTGGCCCTTCTCTGGACTTGTTCCAGCAGTTCCATGTCCTTTTTATGTTGAGGACACCAGAACTGTACACAATGCTCCAAGTGAGGTCTCACGAGAGCAGAGCAGAGGGGCAGGATCACCTCCTTCGACCTTCTTGTGAAAAAATGAATGTTACAACTATCCTATGTACATGGTGTGTGTGCGTATGTAAGAACTACCAGCAACCGTGTGCACTTTTTTTGGGTGACAGTTGTGTATTTGCTTCTTGGCTTTATACTGGCAACACACACATTCCGTTTCCATTTTAAGTTAGTCCAAAACCTGTTTGAGCTCTGGGTTGTTTCACTGTTTTCAGTAAGCACTTCTCTCTTCTAGATAGGGACTTATTTTCTTTCTTTTGTCATTTGCAGTTACTGTCCCATCAAGACCAGAATGTACAGAGAATAGCTCTTGATTGTATAATGACGTACAAGCATCCTCATCTACTGCCGTACAGGTAAAAGCTTTATATTATTTTAGCATTGGTGAATGAGCTTCCTGTCATACCAGAAGCCTGCTCGGGGTCAGTTCCCTCAAAGAGAGAATTGTATTTGTTGAAAATAAATGAATAAATTTTAATTTTAGCCATCTGTATATTTCCTATCTGTAACAGGAAATAAGGTCTTGAGGTTGGTCAGTGTCTCTTTTTTGTTTACAGGAAAATGGCAACACTTTCATTCTGTCCCAGAATAGTGTGTGCTTAGTAGTTGCATTATTTTCAAAGATGTCTTTGTACTGGTGATACATAACCATGCAAAGAAAGTGGCAGCATAAAACTGTAGTTTGTGATTGAATAATCTCTTCAGAATGTGTCCAGAAGGTAATTTCCTAAAGAAGTGGTTTGAACTTGCTGCCTTTTAAATATTATTTTTTTTTATTAAAGAGTGGGAACATAGTACTTTAGTATTTTATATACAGCATAGATTAGATAAGTAGGCAATTAGATATAGATGTGTATGTATTTCTGTTTATTTTTATAACCCTATCTGCCTTCAAATAATGTTTTTTACTTTCAGAGAGAATTTGCAAAGGCTGCTTGAGGACAAGAGTTTTAAGGAAGAAATAGTCCATTTCAGTATTTCTGAGGAGACTGCTGTTGTAAAAATGGAGCATCGACCAGATCTCATCCCTGTGCTTATGAGGTGCGTCGTGGAGTGAGGATTTAAGTTTCATGTCAAAGTACCATAAGCAGAGATGTAATGCTACTGCTTCTCATTTTAAACAGTTGAGATAAACCTATGGTTAATGGTATAGTTTGACAACTTAGTTTGTGATGTGCAGTAGGGCTTCTTCATTAACACATTTATGTAGTGCATTATGCAGATGGCGTTTTCTTTAAAACCAGCTTTTTGTTAAGTACTATTTCTGTTAAGGCTTACAGAGAACTGTGAGAATATTTCAGTTGACTGAGTATTGCCTCTTATTTTAAAGATAAGTGATGCAAGTTCTTGTGCAGATAACTTGTTTTGTACCTGTAGTCTCCAGCAAAGCTTCCGCTGCAGTAGTAGAAGCAGATCTTTCACTGAGATGGGCAATGTGTATTAACTCAGTGGAGACCCTGAAGGGAGGACCTCCACTCAGCTTGTGTTCACTAAAGAATATTTTTAAATAGAGTTTCTCCTGCAGAACAAGAGGCTAGGAAACAGATGGCTTGCTGAAAGCTAATGCAACCTCTTTTTGGCTCTTGAAGAATTCTCTATGGCAGAATGAGAAACAAAACAGGAAGCAAGACACAGGGCAAGTCTTCGGCGGGCACTCGCATGTCAATTGTTCTGCGATTTCTTGCTGGCTCACTGCCAGAAGAGATACGGATGTTCTTGGATCTACTCTTTGAAGCTGTGAAGCAATTCAGTGATGGTAGGTTTGGGCAGTAGAACCTGGGATATGGTGCTTTCTGGCCTGTAGAGATGTAGGAGCATATATACTGTTATGTGCTTCAGTTTGTCTCTAACAGTGCCTTGGAAGGACGAAAAGATGAAAGTAAACTTTTAATATGGATGGGGATTTCCCTGAGTTTTTCCTTACAAAACAGGATTGCTCTGTTCTACGCGTCCAAGGTCAGAAAACTTAACGACTTGCTACAGCTGTACAAGTAAGTTGTAGCAGGTGAGGAATGAGCAATCACTGGCATCATAGGTTAGCCTGCATATGGTGGCTATAAACAGAGGTTGTAAAGTGTTCTGATACTGTAGCAGTGTGAGTCTGAGTGTCACAGAGAGATGGAGACCCAAAGTTGTGCTTATTTAAAAAACAGAATGTGAGGATCTGTAATTTAGGGCTGGATTATGCTATTTTTCATTGAAAATTATTTTCGGTAGTAGGTATCTTCATGGTACTTCTCTAGATAAGTTGCTGTCCCTTTGCTTATCACAGGGCCTTGCCAGACTGCAGTGCTTCGAAGTATGTCGGAGCTGGATTTAGCTAAAGTCCTGCCTCTTGGGCGTCAACATAGCCTCTTCAATGGTCTCGAAGTTGTGTTGAAAAACATGGGACATTTGATCCATCAGTATCTGCCTGAAATTCTACAGATTCTGCTGTGCATGACAGCTGTGGTATCCTGCATCCTTCAGCAAAGAGAAAAGGTACAAAGTACGCAAATGATGAAAAAAAAAAAGTGTAAATTAAATTATTTTCTCTCCTCTGCTTAGCTTGCACATGTACACACACCTTTACTGGCTCAGGTAAAGATAAGTTTAATGCCAGCATGGAGTGAAGCTTTGCCAGTTAGATGTCTGTCAAAAGAGGGGCTCCTGATATTTATCTGAACGTGCAACAGGGCTCAGGCAGTGCAGGTGGAGTGAATGTATTTAGAAAGCTGCTTTGGACTGCATTTTTGAGTTACTGAAGAGAGAGTTGGAAGTGATCTCTACGTATTGCTACCTGCCTGCTCTGTGGAGAGATGGGCATGAGGGACAGCTAAATGATTTGTTGTAAGGATGTGACAAGATCTTATGGCAGGAAGTTGAAATTGTTCTCAAAGGGGTAGTTTCTTGGCTGCAAGGATAAAGCATTTAAACAGGGGAAGGAGAGGATTTAAAGTTCCTTACCTGGGGACTTTAGATCAAAACTTGGTTTTGAGATGTTTTGTGGCAGTGCTAGACTCAAGGATGATCACAGTGATTATCTGCAGTGGTTGTCTCTTGTGGTACGCAGGGAGAATATGGCTACCAGCCATGCTTTCAGCACTTCAGAAGTGTGTCCAGCTCTGTATCAGGAGTAGTCATTCTGATCCAGTGTCACACTCTGGGTCTCAGCCAGGGATCTGTAGAGCACTGTGAATGTTTTTTCCCTTGCAGTGCAATGGCTGTACATGCAGAAGGGTCAGGTGAGAAAAACATTCTGTTAAAGATTGGCTGCACCTAAAGGTGGGGCATGTTGGCTCCTGCTGCACAGGAGAGCAGTCCAGAGGTCCCTTGGCTCTAGCCCAGCTAGCTCAGGGGGTCTGTTGCAGCTGTTGGGAAACTATGACATTGAGCCAGGCTTTTCTGTCTTTCTGAAACTAGAGCTTTGGCAGGCTTCAGTCCAAATAGGAAAAGGAAAGCTCGAGTCAGGTCTGGTGCAGAGTCTGATCATACTTTAGGTGTGAAACAAGCAAACTGCACAGTCATCATCATCACTGTGGTGTTGAATTATGAGATGATAGACTTGAGCAAGTGGTGTGTTGAAAGGAATTATGTGATGATAGACTGAGCAGGTGGTGTTAGGTAATGAATGTTTTGTCACCATGCTCGTGTGTTCTTGCCAAGACTCATCTGTGAGCATCCGAGGTTAGAATTTGCCTTGAAAATGGTCCATCAGACAAAGCAAGCCCTTGCAGTCAGATGGCATCCAAGGTCCCATAGCTGCCTGCAGGCTGCACATACATAACTGTCTTCACTTATGAAGGGCATGAGCAAATTTTAGGACAGCAGCATTCCACAGTCTGACTTAAGCATTGGATTGCATGTGGCTACATGTTTTAGACTGAGAAAGGAGTTTTAAAAGCTGCTTCATTCATTGATGGGTTAGTCACATTTTGCCAGGGTTACTCCAGTAATCCTGTCAACATGTAACATGCAGAGTGACAGTCCGTCATTTGTCTGGACTTAATTTAACACTTCATTAGCCCATGAGATACTAAAAGCTCAGGAAGAGTGTGAAAAATCTGTTTATCTTGGCTAATGATTAGAAGACATTCATGGATTTTGAGAGTAATTTATTGCAGGCTGATACTGCCTGGAGAGTTAAACATCAACTTCAGCCATTTAAAGACAAGTTATTAATTTACGATTTCCTACTGGTTGTGTTCAGTATCGAGTTTGTTTGTCCTCTCAAAGACGATCTCAGAGGACTACTGTTAATGGTGATTGAACAGTGGGGGACCTAAAATTATTTCGCTTAGGGGTCACCATTAGGAATAGCAGCCTGGTTTGTGCTTTCTTTGTCCCTTCAGGCAGCTCATTTGCTGCCTGGAAGCTGATTGCATGCTGTTAGTACACATTCAGCACAGCTTGGGAGGTCCTAGGCAAGAGCGCATTTGGTTTCTTTTCCACTATCTCCTCTTTTTACCTGGGGTTCAAAGGGATTATAAGAGTGTACTGCATGGTAAAAGGTAGTGTCTTCAGAAGTCCAGAGCATATATCAAATAAAAAAATTATGATGTCTTTTAGTGAGGCTTTGACACAAAGCTGCTTCTTAAAATAAGAGGTACAAGTGTTTATTCTGTGTGGTGAATCTTGATGTGTACTGGTAACCCTGAGGAACCCAAGACACCCAAGACATAACTTCAGTCTTGGACTGTGACCTTTATTTGCTCTGACACGGCTCTCTTGCTTCTGAGACAGAAGTTCAGTACCTCGACACTGTGGAGCTGCCTCATGTATTTGTGCTGAGCTGCATTGCACAGTAAGGAAACCGTTTAGGTTACTCAAGTCAATACTCTTCTCAGGGAGAAGAGGGAGAAGGCAGCAATGCGTGAATAACCTCATAATTAGCTGTGTGGCAGATTTCCTTACTGAAATGTTTTCCCCAAGAAAGTCTATGGAATGTAACTACTGACTGGGTACAGGAAGCATCCTCCTGTAACCAAATGCTATACTCCTCCCCATAGTGTTGGAGAAGGTGATTCATGTTCTTGCCTTCCTTATTCCTTCCCCTTCTCTTTGTCTGTTGATTTCTTTTCTTTCCAGTAGATCTCAGTGTCCAAAGTACCGTTTTGCTTTCAAGAGCTGATCTGGGTCCTTTCCTGTGTAGAACGGAATTATTTGTCAGGGCTGGAAATGTAAGTGTGGTGTAGCTTTCTGCATTTTGTCCAGAGAGGGCAGATGCTACTTCAGACTTGTCATCATGGATTTTGATGGGCTGAAGGAGTCATGTGTAACTGACTCCATGCAGGAACAGGCAACTCTTACTAATATTTAGGTCCATGAGAGTAGATTACTACTGTGAGCAAGTTACAGTAGGAGACAGAAGATTGTGATAGTTCCAGCAAAAGTTTTATCTGTGGTCAGTGAATTGCTGTATTTAATTTCAGAGCAAGTAGTTAATAGTTGTTCTGCGAAGGTCTTACTGTTCGGTTGGTTGGTTTGTTTCGTTTTTTTACAGGTCCAACCTAGGTTGATTAATCCACTGAAGAATTTGAGACGTCTTGGTCTCAAGCTTGTGGTGGAGTTTTTTTCTGATCGGGAGACTTACAGCTTTAGTGTGGAAGAGATCAATGCAGTTTTCCATGCAGTCGTATGGCCTCAGGTAAGTATTCCTTATTCTTCCAGACAACTTGTATGTAGCATGTACTGGAGTTCATCATGTCAGCTATGTCTGTCATAAGGTTAGATACAGCCTCAGATAGATTCTGGCGTTCTGATGTGTATGTGCAAGGCCAGTTTCTTGGCTCGTGTCTGGTTAGTCCTGGAATAATCAAGTCACAGGCTAAAGTACAAATTAATTCATCTGAATAAAATGGATGTCATTTCTTTGTTCTTAACCACAGAAGCAGACTTCTTGCCTGGATGCTTCAGGGAAGCAAAATAATACTTGTCACTTCTGGGTGCACTTTGCTACTTTTCTGTGTGCCAGTTATTTGGCCTGTGGTAGAGGACTGGTAGAAGCAAATGCTGCTGCAGCAAAGGAGGGACCCATCGGGGTCTGTCAGTGGGCTGTGTGCTCTTTTGCCTGCCTGCTGGGAGTCCCCTGTGAGCACAGAGACAAAGCACAGAATTGTGGCTGTCATCAGAGAAATTTAGATCACCTCTGAGCTGGGAAAATGCACTAGTGTGAGAGGAAGAGAAAACACAGTGTTTAAAATGGAATTGTGCTGGCTGTCTCAGTGGACTGGGCTCTGAGGTTATCAGGGAATGCCTGTACTAGGTGCTGGGTTGTCTGCTCTAAAAAGAGTCCTCTTCACCCACAGGGTAGCTGAGTAAGATGGGTTGACTCCAGCAGAGCTGTTCTGCTGAGGTTTTGGGGGTATCTAAATGTCCTACTTCTTTGCAGCAGAAAAGCCTGTCAAAGAGCACCAGGAGTAACTGCTATGCTCTGTGAAACCTCAGATCTGCTTCTGTAGACATTGTGTTTGTTTACATCTACCCTGCTTCTCTGCTCTATGAGTAACAATATGTGATGTGTAGTATGTGTGTGTGGGCAAATAGTAGACAAAAGAGCTTCAGGCATGCATATAGCTCTGTATTTCACTGAGCTGAGTTTGGTGCTCCTGGTTTGTCCATTTAGTCTTGTCCTGGTTTCAGATAGGATAGTTAATTTTCTTCCTAGTAGCTGGTACAGTGTTGTGGTTTGGATTTAGTATGAGAATAATGTTGATAACATGCCGGTGTTGCAAAATTGTGCTTACTCTTAAGTCTAGGACTTTTCAGTCTGTTATGCTCTGCCAGTGAGGAGGGGCATAAGAAGGTGGGAGGGAGCATAGCCAGGACAGCTGACCCAAACAAACTAGGCAAAAGGATATTCCATACCACAGCACATCATGCCCAGTATAGCAACTGGGGGGAGCTGGGCAGGAGGGGCCAGTAGTGCTTCTGATGGGATGGGCATCCATCAGCAAGTGATGAGCAATTGTATTGTGCATCACTTGTTTTTCTTTAGATTTAATTCTTCTTTCTGTTATCTCCTTTTTCATTACATTACCAGTAGTAATAGTATTGTATTTTACTTTATCTCAGTTATTAAAACTGTTCTTACCTCAACCCATGGGTTTTACCCTTTTCCAATTCTCCTCCCCATCCCACCAGCTGGGAGTGAGCAAGTGGCTGTATGGTACTTAGTTGCTGGTTGGGGTTAAACCATGACAGTTCTTTTCAAGGCCAGGGTGCCACATGAGCAAAGCAGTGAACATTTACTGCAGTCCCAGAGCAGTACAGGCTTTAAGTCAGCAATGCAGTTAGTGCTTTTGTGGAGTATTGTGTTTGGAAACACTGAGTAAATCTGAACAAGATGTAAAATTGTTACTAGATAGTTAGAATTCCTGTTGTCCTTACAGATGTCAGGAAGACATAGCTGGTTTTGGAGCTTGGAGGGTAGTGTGATACAGAAGCTCCATCTAGAGGGAGTCTCCTCTAGGGAAATCTATGAAGATACGATTTTGGGAGAAGAATTGTTTGGCTTGTGTGCTTTCCTTTTTTAAAACTACGGAACTGAGATGTATAGAAACTCATGGAGAGCGCAGATTGTTTTAAGCCTGTTGTACTTGGAACTGGAGTTTTCTGCTTTTCATATCCCAGGAGTTTGCTGCACAGTCTTGATATTATCTTGCACAGCAGCATTGCTGCAGGTTTGGATTAACAGTTTACTCCTCATTGTACATTATTCAGAAAAGCTCTGTTTTATGCAGAATGATAACATTACCAGCCTCTTGGGGCAGGAGAAGAAGCTTTCTAAGACCTTGGTTGGCTATGATGGTCAGACCTGCCATCTTTTCTGTTATGCTCAGGTCCTGAGCCCAGATGGAGCTAGTCCAAACCGTGCATGCACCATCCTGGCTATTGCCCTTGAATGCACTGGAGCTTCCTCTGCCTGTATGCTCGCTAACAGTGCCCTACTCACACTCCAGCTGTGATCAGGGTAGAAAACCAGCTGTGTGACTTGCATGCAGTCTCTTGGGTTGCAGAGTGGCAAAGACCTGCCACTAGGTTTCTTTTACCTGTATCCAGTCATGTGAAAGAGCAGCCGCTACTGTGTAGGGCTTAGGCTAGGCAGCTCTTAGGTGTGGTTGTTTAGGGAACAGAACCCTGTTAGGAGATCCCATTCCTGGGATGTGGTGGAGTGCTTGAGCCTCTCCCTGGACAGAGGGGGTGCTCTTATAGAAGCGAGATGGTGGAGGCATAGAGCACATGCTGCAATGGCATGTGCTGCGGCCAGGGCATAGGAATGATGGGATAAGTGAGTCTTGGGTGTTGCAGTTGAGATCTCGTAGGTCTGGGAGAAGTTGCTAGGTCTTTGCAGCAAATATGAGGCTCCATGGGGAGCCAGTTTCGAAGGGAGGACAAAAGTGGTAGCTGGAATAGTGTATATATAGGAGTAAGATAATCTAAGAATGATTCCACAAATATTGAGGAAGCTGGAAAAAATTATGATGAAATTACTTTCTAAAAAAAGGTAAACTGTAGGTTACAGTGAGGTCTTTGTTAGAGGTGAGGGATTTAAGTAACCTCATGTTGCATTGGTATCTGATTTTTATCTCCTTTAGGTCTGCAGATTGGCTTCAGAGAGTCAGTATTCTCCAACTTTTCTGCTCAAACTCATTCATACCTGGAGTAAGAATCCCAGGTAAGTGTTCTCCTTGCAAAGAAGTATAAGTACTTCTGTGTACACAAAATTCAAGGAAAAAAGGCATGCTAACAGATTATGAAAAATTGTGTCAAAACTCATATTATCTTTTTCTATTAGACTGTTATGCTTTTGAAGGCAGTCCAAATGCAGTTGGGAAGCTTTCTAATTTATGCAATTACTCGCTTTTTAGTAGGCTGTTTTTCCCATATGTTAGCAACTAAACACACATGTAGCCCAAACCATGCTGACAGGGGAGAAGGGCTGCCTTCTTAGAATATGTCTGCATTTTGATCTATGACTTCTTAGTCCTGGGAGGTGGGAAGTCAGTTTCATAACACATAATTTCCTTAATGTTTTTTGAATCCTTATTTTTTTCTTTATTATGAAAGAATATCGGCAGGTTCAGCGTGGGATCTGTGACTGAGACTGCAGGTTGTAGAAGAGGGATTTTTTTATATGGAGGCAGAAATTCTAACTCAGCTGGCTTGAGTGATTTTTGCCTCTTCCACAGACTCACTACTTTTCCTTTGCCTCAAGTATCCAGTATCTGGTTTAAGACAGATCATTTGCAGGCATGAACTTATATACAAACTTCTGTAAATAAGTGGTATTGGATCATTAGATTAGGAGCAGACTAACAGGATACTTGGTCAAAACATCTGTGGAGAAAGGGTTATGCTTAGATGATGCTATCTTGAAGGAGGAAAAGGGACTTGACTTCTGAGCCTCCATTCATTCTATTTACCCAACCTCTTTTTTATAATCTTTCTCTCAGGTATTTCCCCTTGCTGGCCAAGCAGCAGCCAGATCACCCAGAGTGTGATATACTGACAAATGTGTTTGCTGTGCTGTCAGCCAAGAATCTGTCTGAGGCCACATCCAATCTTGTGATGGACATAGCTGACAGTCTTCTCAACAGCCCAGATTTTGAACCCACGGAGCAGGTTTCCAGTTTGAGCGTAACTGACTGTGCTGTCACAGTCACTGGAGACATGACAGAAGGTACGCCTGCGAAATAGTTTTGAGGGGCACGTTGGGTGCTTTGGATGGAGGTGTTAGATTATGATGAGGTGGTCTTTTCAGTGGCTGGGAATACCAGGGAAGGAGACCTCCCAGTGGGGATGGAATTGGCAATGTACAAATTTGTCTTGGCACTCTCAAAAACTGTAAAGTACTGCTTCTCTAGTGACTGGTGAAATCCACATTTGAGCATCAGGGTCCTGAGCATGGAGCAGTTCTTTTTGAAGGATAAAAATGTTTATGGTGTTGACCTGTTTTGTCTGTAAAGCTTTGACTGATGCGATAACTTCAGGAACTCCATTGCTGACTTAACTCTGAGCCTAACATCAAGTTTTATACAATGGCCCCCCTCCCTATATGTGCATGGTCATGTATCACTTTGATGTTCAGTCTGTGCTTCCTGACAAGAAAGACCTGTCATTGATTCCTTTTATCTTTGAGTGGTAGTAGACAGGAAGGGTGATGTGGTGTGTTTGATGCTGTGGAGCCATCTTTCACCTGTAACACTCAAAGGTAGTGGGAAGATCACTTGATTGCTGTGCCCTTGTTATGGCAGCTTTATTTGTCCAAGAGGTCAGTGGTAGAATAGAGAAAGCTACACCTAAAAAATGTTCCAGCCGTTTTAGGAAATGGTAACTACCTTTGAGGAATATCCTTGGTACCTTTTGATAAGCCCAAATTTACTGGGGCTATTACTGAAATCTGCAAGGAGAGCTTTTATTGTCTGTGTATGCTTTCTTTGGTTCCAGCTCAGACGTGTTAGGCTTTGTCTCAGCAAGTGCTGGTGCGTATTCCCAGCATCCTGCTGCCCTGCACATTCGTAGCTGCCACTGATTTTCTTTCTTTCACTGATGAAAGAAAGAAACCTCCTTTATGTTTCTCCCTTTGTTTCTTTAGGGCTGGATCTCCCTTCTGTTGCTTGCAGCACAGAGTTGGGTGTTGCTAACTGTTGTATCTCTTACAGAGACCCTCACCCTAGGTTGCCGCTTGGTTATGCCTCATGTTCCTGCCATACTTCAGTACTTCAGCAAAACAATGTTGAATATGGAGAAGGTGAAAAAGAAGAAGTATAGAGCTCAAGTCAGCAAAGAGCTGAGTATACTTTCTAAGTAAGTGACTTTTTAGAGCTCAAAACAATTAAAATGTTGGAAGGTGGGAGGAAGAGACAGGCTTTTCATAGTAGGTTCCAAATCAAAACACATTATGTCTCAAACTATTTAAATTTAGAACAATTGAAAGTACCTGGATCTGTCATTGACCTTGCAAGTTGCTGCGGACTGGGGCAAAAAGTTTTCAGAAATTGATTCTAGCTGTTTCTGTTGCTGGTACTCAGAATCAATGCCTCGGGGGTAGGAAGAGGTACAGAAATGCCTTTTGTTCCATAGGCATCTGGAACTAAATACTTTGGCTGATTTTGGTGTGAACGCTCTATTTGCCTGGATGGGCTGACAAAGCCCTGTGATACGGCACTAGCGCTGGCTCAGGAGTTCTTTGCTCTAGACTGGTGATTGGATTGATGTAAGATAGTAAATTGCCTTGTCTCATTGTACAGGATCAGCAAATTTATACAAGAAAAGAGTCAGAATTCAATGCTTGTGAGCCTTCTCCTCCCTTTCCTTTATCAGAGTAACATGGAGCAGGTAGGTAGAAATTACTTTTTCCCCCTATTCAACATATGGGTTCTTTTTTTAATAAAGTATGTTTGTTTAAGATGCTGTTTCTTATGATTAGCCTGAAATCAAGTCTTCATGTGTTTGTAGCCTGCTCAGAATGCTATGCCATTGTGTGTTGATGGGTACGAGTCATTGAATACTTTCCAGGAATGCCAGTGCCAAGGCTGACTCTGTTCCCCCTTTTCATGGGGAAGGTCTGCAGAATTTTTTATACCATATTTACCTCTTTTACCACTGTAGTTCAGATTCCTTACAATGTTCTTCACTGTGGATTTTATGCACCCCAAAGCCACAGCATCTGGACAGCAATATGAATGCATATGATTGAATATGTGTGTAGTACATGCTGTGTAATGGCCAGTGCTACACTGTCTGTTGCAGGATGAAAGGCAAACGTACAGTATTATTTGTGTCCCTGCCCATGGCAGGGGGTTGGAACTAGATGATCTTAAGGTCCTTTCCAACCCTAACTGTTCTATAATTCTATGATTATTAACGTGCTCCCATATCTCCTGCTTCCATTTTGTTCTCCTTCCACTTTTAAGGAATCTTATCTGTAGGTACAGAAGTGTGCCTCGGAACTGAAACTTCCCTAAAAGCCTAAATTCCTCAGGCACAGAAAGCATGTGCTGCAGTTGAAGGAAGCAGAGCTCTTCATTGCTTAGGCTTTTGTAAACTATTAAGTAAATCAAACACCGAGGGTATTGGTAGACTATTTTGTCTGTTTCCCTCACTGCCAAACCTTGTTTTCGGAACTACAATCCTATCAGCAATGAATGAATCTGTTGTTCATTCAGCTCAATTGCCTGAATCCTTGGATCAAGGTTTTGTTTCTCTTAAAAGACATGCAGTTGCTCAATGAGAGATTTTAGGCTTGCAGAAAGAACTGCTAGGCAGAAACCTGTAGCTTCTACTTTGCAAGTGGTCATTTAATTGTTCACAGAGGATTCTTGGTTTTTCAATCTCTGACTTACTAGGGGACCACATATGATTTCCATTCAGGGAGATCATACAAGTATATGATGCTGTTAATGTTTGCTTCACAGGCTGAAGAAAGACGACTTTTTAAAGCTGTTAGTTCTCCTGATCTTTGAGTCATTTGAGGAAAGACACACAAAAGAAGTGTTCATCATGATGGCACTTCTCTCCAACACTGTTGTGTCTAATTGAAAGGTTGCAAGTGCTTCTGAGAGATTCCATGATTGCATTGAGTGTGTCCTTATCCGTCTCTTTCAGAGTACAGAGATTGACATTCTGGAGACAGTACAGAACTTGCTGCAGCACTGCTCAAACCCTGCAAGCTTTCTTAAACCACTGGCAAAGCTTTTTTCTGTCATTCAGAACAAACTGTCTCGACATAAGTTGTGCTTGGTATTTCAGGTATTGCATTTTTACGTGTCTTTCTGTGCTTTTTTTCACTTGTTCTAAGCAATCAAGAACAAAGTAAGTAGCAGTGTTTTGTCTTTGTTGCACATGAGCTTAAAAACCTTTTTAATCTACATTGTCTCTCAAGTAGCAGAATTGTATATAATAGAAATTAATGAGCTGCACAAAAATTTGCAAAAGTTTTGGCTTAAGCCTGCTTGACGTGAGCATCACCAGGGTTCTTTTGTGTAAGAGAAGAGAAATAAAGCACAATTCCTTTGTAAAAAAAATGCTGTATTTTATGAAATAAGAATGGATTTCAGCATCCTGAAGGTAATTTTTATTTGTATTCTTCTCTCACAGATTTGTAGCAGTCAGGCTGTTTTGAACTTGTGAAGTGACTTATGTAACTTGGTTTTCAGCAGGAAAACTCAGGAAACACTCTGTAGATACTTAAAAATGTACTATCTTAAAACACACATCTTCCAAGTTATGGAAGAATAACTGTTAGTAAGCTTCTAAAAAGAGAAAGATTGATGTTGTTGCTTTATCTTTTTGTCTTGAGCGGTCAAGTCTTGAGTGCTCCAAAATTTTAACAACTAAAGCTATTAAACTATTATCTTTTATGTTTCTTTTTAGACTTTATCTGATTTGGACAGTGAACTGAAGTACATTACTGATGTTGTTAACGTATGTAACAAGTTTCTTTGTTCCCTTTTTTCCCTGACATTATATTGTCATGTTTTCTGGCTACCTTCACGAAAAACTTGTTGCTCTCTCATAGCTGAATGCCTTTGATCAGCGACATCTCGATGATATCAACTTTGATGTACGTCTGTCAGCATTCCAGTCAATCACAGCCCGCATTAAGGAAATGCAGAGAGTGGATATCAACTTCCTCATCCCTGTTCTGCACAACTGCTTCTATACCATCCAGGTTGTCTGAATTTTCTTTCTCTTGCTTTGTGCACCATGTGTCCATGGTGAATCTAATTTCCAAATTATTTCTGTTGGCTTATTTTTAACATTCACAGAGCACATTTGCGTCTTCTTACAAACATTTTTTAAGGTTTTTCTGCTTGCCTTTTCATCTGTTTGTCTAGAAGGGCGAATCCAGTGCAGCGAGAAGGCTCATGGTGCAGTGCAGCAAGAAGGCTCATGGTGCAGTGCACCTTTCTATCAGTGAACCCGTGAACTGTTCGATTGATTTGTACTGTATAAAAGGCATATGACAATCTTTAAAGGCTGCTTTTCTCTTTGTTGCGGCATGTTCTGGATGTGTGGGCCTGCTGGTTAATCTAAAAGGACTTTTCCTGTTTGGAGGGATGGGCATTAGTTCGGGGCTAGAACTTCTATATGAAAGGGTCAAGAGTTACTGGGTTGCTATAGGCCTTGTTATGTTGTGTCCAGTGATGCTGTTCAGTCCACTCTTCCAGGGAGAAAAAAGTGTCATATCCAGACTCATGTGCCACAATTTCTTCATCCACTCAGCTAGGGGATATGGCTCTTAGTGACAACGCAAGCCTGTGCTTGACAAGTTTTATCCACCAACTGGCAGAAATCGACCACACAGATGATGACTACAAGGAACTAATACAGCATACTCTTCTGGAGTCTGTGAGAAGGGGTCTGAAGAGTAAGACTGAGGTAAGGCAGTGCTATCTGATTACACATCTCCAGCTGTCCTCAGGACACCAAGGTATATGAGACATTCTATGGATGAATTCTCTTGAGTCCCTTGCTGGGATAAGAAGTACAGGTACCTACTCTGAACTCACCCTTCATTTGAAATCTTATAAAAATCTAAAAAGTTATAGAACTCGGCTGCCTTGTATTTCTTTGCTGTTGTTCAGCTTTTCTGAGTTGTAGCTCATTCTTTGTAGGGGAGACTTTAATTTATGTGCAGTCCAAAATATAGGTGTATTTGCTGTTACCAAAGAATAGGGCTTGTTGGCCTAAGCCACTTGGAAATGACAGCACCACTCTTCTGAGCAGTGTGTAGCAACCTCTTCAAAGGGTACTTAACCATTTGCTGCTTATGGTTTGCAGAGCATCCAGCAGGACTACACATCATTGCTTTCCTGCCTCATTCAAACGTTCCCAGAAAACCCTGAATTCCGGGATTTGGTCCAGTTGACCAACTGCCATGATCCCGACATGGACTTCTTTGAGAACATGAAACACATGCAGGTAAAAGGCAACAGCTATTCCCTAGTGCATCTCAGTCCTCTGCCAAAGAAAAAACATTTTACTGTGGGGTAGTGTTTTCCAAAGCATCTGTGCCTTGTCTTTACAGAGAAATTGAACCCATGATCATTAGATATTACTAAAAAAAAAGGGATGTGGCCATCATCACAAGGGTGATTATGAGTCAAATTCATCTTTTATCTAAGGAATTCTTGGCTTTATGATTTAGGAGCATTTTTGTTTATCTCTTCCTAATTTAGCTAAAAGAACTGCTTTCATTTTAGATGGTTGTTCATGATCCTGAGCAGGCAACTCCCCTTTACAACCTGTGTGTGACCCAGCCCACAGTCAGTAACTGTCCTGAGGATCCCTCTGACATAGGCAGGGAACAGCTCTTTTTGGTTTTTAATTCCTAGCCTATTCTCAGCTACTCTCTGTCCGGAGGGTCAGCAGCCCCTTTTCATTCACAGACCTTTGTAATTTAAATGTTGCACAAAGCCTGGTCTCCTTTTTTTTGTCTTGCAGTATGAAAACACAGCGTTTCTCCTGCTTTCAGAGACACAATGAGAGATAACCTTTGTTACATCCGTAGTTACATGTAGAGTCTAATTATTTTCCTTGTAGTTTCATCAGGCCTTCTCATCTTTTATCAGTTGCCTCCCTTGTGAGATACCTGAAGAAGGCAGTTTTATGATTGTGAATTGACCAGGAAATATCACATTGAGTTGGAACATTTATTGAGGCAAAATGCTAGTGAAAGGCCAGAGACTGAAGGAAAAGGGAATTGCCTTTCCTTGGAAATGACCATAATATGTTTATGTAATTTATTTAAACTAGAGACATTTTCAGAACTGTTGAATGTATGTGCTTCTTCATGTTATCTGACTAAAGCCCCACCTCATTCACTGTCTCTCATGTTTGACTCAGATCCACAGGAGGGCACGAGCTCTGAGGAAACTGGCTAAGCACCTCATGGAAAAAAAGCTTGTGCTATCTTCTAAATCCCTGCAGAACTACATTATGCCTTATGCTACTACTGCCATTTTTAATGAAAAAATGCTTAAGGTAGGCTTTTAAATTGAATGCATCTGTTTGAATATTGTCACCTTTCTTGTATACCATTCTCCACAAAAGACTTTAAAAGGCTGATAGGTTTGTAGACTGAGTGTTCCCCTTTCAGACAAGACCTCTCCGTTGCTTTTGGTGGCAGAAAGAGGGTTTGCAAGCTGCAGATGCAGTCTGGGCCCATTCCTGTATCTACTAAACCTGTCCTGTTTCTTAAAGGTGGATCTCTGTAACTGTTTGGGCATTTGGGGTTTTTTTTGTTATTTTGTTTTGAGTTTCTTACTTGGGGTTATATTTGTTCACATTTTTTTATAATCAGGTTATTATATTTTTCCCTCTGTCTCCAGACTTCTCTCTTCCTATTCAGTTGTGAGATTAGTTACTGTTTGGCAGCAGAATGTGTGTGTTAGGCAACGTGGGCTGTGCTTAGTAATTGAGGTGGAAATAAATACTGTTTCCTTTGGAGTTATAGGGGAACTGCAGGAATCAGCTGAAAACTTCTGAAATCATTAGCAGTTTTGTAATTAAAGCTTGAAGGGTGACATTTTGCAGTCACTTTCCATACATTTATTGAAAACATATATGGTGAAATTACTGGTAATGTCAATATGGCTATATTTTCTACTTGTGACTTAGAAAAGCAAGGTTTCACACTTCTGTAGTTCCCTGCACACTATCAGGAGAACAGCAGAGCTGCTTATGTCAGACTAAGCAAATGTCTAATTCTCTTACTGTAAGAAATATTCTTCTGAAGCAGAAACAATTAAAGCACGTGCAGCCATACAGGCTGTGCCCAACAGGAAAGTGACTGCAGTTGCTCTTTGACCAGTGGGAGGTAAAATGTGTTGATTGAAACCTTGGTGAAGAAAAATATGTTTTATTTCACATCAGAAGTGGGTTAATGATGTGCAATTCTAGTTGACCAGTGTAGCCCAACAATGTGCCATGTGTCTATGGTTAGATAGCTTGACTGGTTTTTAGTTCTTCACACAAGTGATCCCATAGATGGAGTTATGTGGGAAAAGTTAAATGCATGCAGAAATACTTGGAGGACATGGATCTGGAGATCTGCTTGTAGAGCTGTGGCTTTTTAATTTGGTTTGGTTTGGTTTACCTGGTGGTCAGGAGATCTAAAAGAGCTGAATTCCAAATGTCTCTACTAGACAGACATTACGTCTGAATCTTGTTTTTTCTGGGTAAAGTATAGTTTAGAGACATGTTCCTCATGAATACTAACAGCAAGTCAATTTTTATCTTTTGGGCAGCATGAAAATATGGTAACAGCCTCGGTTGAAGTTGTTGGAGCTGTCTGCCACCATCTCTCATGGTCAGCGTACTTGTACCACTTAAAGCATTTCATCCATGTCCTGCAAACAGGACAGATCAGTCCAAAGCTGGGAGTCAGGTAGGTACTGTGAGAAATGCTGCTGTAAGTTTCTCCAAAGACTGCTAAGTGAAAATTCAGTGTCTTAGGAAGCATCACATGCATTTTAGCCTCTTCCCTGGAATGAGAGATTGCTGACTTTGAGGTGAGCATGTGTAAGTGAAAGTGGGCATGGTCTTGCAATCTGGAACTGTGAAGGATTAACAGGCCATTACTTTATCATGCTGTATGTCACTGAGTGCATGTCAGCATTAGCAGCCTCTGTTTCTGTCAGGCTGTCCCTGCTCTGTGGTACACGTCCAGTGCTCCAGTACCACTGTCTCTGAGGTTTCACAATGAGCTAGGTCACAGAATGCATCTGAAAAGCAACCAGTTTTTATTTCCCAGGTTGTTATTTCAGGATAAACCTCCTTACGCTGCAGTGTCACTGAGTCTGAAGTGTTCCAAAAAGCGTTGTTTAGATTTTTCTGTGTGTTGGTGTATGCAGCCTCTCCTTTTGAGCAGAGGGCTGATCTATCTTCATGTTTTCCTTACGCAGCTTGTTAGAGACAGTGCTGGAAGCCTTTCACTTTGACTATGAAACACTTGAAAAACAACTGGTGACCATTGACAATGAAGGTGAGCTTTCTGCTCCTGATTATAGAAACACTTAACTGCTCAAAGTGCACTGAATCAGCCTAGCCCTGAGGTGTGATTATCAGAAATCAGTATGCCAGAGCTTTTGTACCCAGTAAAACAACTCTGATTGTTTGCTGTCACTGATGATAAGTAGCAGCTTTGTCCAGGACAAAGCTATCACAAGAGCCTCTTATAAGGGCTAGATTTTTTGGCCTTCTGTGTTTACCTGTGCTTTTGGCAATTACTTAGCAGAAGCTGCTGCCATGGACCTTGAGCCAGCAGTGGAAGCTGAAGCCATGGAGCTGGAGCAGAGTGAAGGGGAAGAAGAGGTGGTTGAGGAAAAGAAAGGCAAGAATCTCCCTGAGCAGCTGGCAGAACCTGAGCAAGCAGCTGAGACATCTGAAGATGCTGAGCAAGTGACCAAACCTGTTTCTTTCTTACCCCGAAATAAAGAGGAGCTGGAGTGTCTGATAAAACACATTCAAGATACAGTTACTGTCAACATCTTGCCTAAATTGCACAGGTGTATTGTTGCAAAGGTGAGGAGTTGGCATTTGGAAAGATTCTTTACAGGCTGTGCCTGTAAACTGTAAAGGTTGGGGTGCTAATTCAGAGCCAGTGGAAATGCAGCACATGAAAAAAAGTAGACACAAACTGGAGAGAAACCACCTGAAAGCACAGAAAAGGCTTCATCTGCTTTGTTGTGCCATGGGTATTGACACACACCTGGACAATGTGAGTGTGGTGTCTTTACTTCCCTGCTGAGAACTGGTTTTAACCACACAAGTGAAATAAGTCAGTTTGTGCAGCTTATTGAAAAGTTCTCAGTCACTTGCTAGCACCCAACTGAGCTTCTGTATTGAAAACACAGGGATTCATCTCACCTGTCCTTCAGCTGTCTGGGTTTTTTCCATAGTCAGACAAGGGTAGGAGCTTGCCTTGTTGGCCTCATCTAGAGTTTGTTGAGAAAAAAACAGTTTTGTTTATGTATATTAAAAGTGCATTGTGTCTTGCTCTCTTAAAAAGGTTAAAAGAGATGAGGAACACAAGCTTGTGAAATCCAACGTTGTGAATGATGATGAGGTAGTTCGCATTCCATTAGCTTTTGCGATGGTCAGGATGATGCAGTGTCTTCCCAAAGAAGTGATGGAAGACAACCTGCCAAGGTAAATCCCTTTGGAGCAACGTAAATGCTGTTCATCGTTCTGGGAGTGACTGCAGGCACCTTTCTCAAGCTGTCTTTAAGTACAAAGTTAAAGCCAAGGGGAGCGTTCTAACAATCCTTAAATACTTATCTTGGAAACTTGTTTTCCTAGTTTCCTGGTTTTCTCCTCTCTCAGCATTTGACTTCTGTAAAACTTAAGTTTGAAAGGAACTTGATAAATCCTTAAATAAGAGCGGAGGTGTGAAGCCAGGTGCTGAGGTAGGAGTGACAGAGCTGGGGAAAGAATAATGTACAGAAAGAAAGGGCAATTAGTAAAATGTCTTGAAGGACAGTAAGTGTGTGCATGACTGTAAGGCCTTTCTGCAAGGCTGCCTTTGGGTATAGCTCAGGTTGTGGAAGAGCCCTGAAAAACAGCTTCCTTAGCTAGCAGTGTAATCAGTTCCACTCTGTTTGGGGGTGAGCTAAGCTGTCTATCTGTTTCCAGCATCCTGCTGAAAGTCTGCACATTTCTGAGGAACAAATTTCAAGAAATCCGGGACATTGCCCGTAACACCCTCACTAAAATCATGGAAGTGCTGGGAGTGCAGTACCTTCTGTACATCTTAAAAGAGATGCAGTCCACTCTTGTTCATGGATACCAGGTAATGGTGAAATTCTTCCTCTTCTGCTCTCTGTAGGGTTTTTTTTTATATGTTAGGGGGAGAATCCAAAGTGCTACGTAAACTATTTTGCACTGGTAGAATAGCTTGATATAATATGAGTAAACACTATCGGTAGTGCCTACTGGTGTCTTTGTAATGTCAAGTGGCAGATGAGGGTTTGTACCCACAGAACTTGGAGTCTAAGCAGGGAAGAAGTGAAGATCTCCATTTTTTTGCAATGAAGAGTTTAGGTATGGAGGTGAAGGATGACTTTCTAATTCCCATAAGAATTAGTGGAAATCTTTCCAGTAAGGTCATTGGCACTAAGCATCATCTGAGGCGCGTTGCCACAGAGACTGCACAGACAGTATGTGGTGATGCTAATTGAAGTCTTGCTTCCTAGATCAAGAGCCAAGGCTCTATTAACTCATATTTCCTCTTTCCACAGTGGTTGGAGATAAGAATAATTTTCTATGTGAATTACCACAGTGGAACAGTGTGAGCTTCTGGCTGCTGTAACAGTGAAAGTGCTGATTAGCCCAACCTAAAAATATCACTAAGAGCACTGGGGAAAGAGGAGATTCCAACTCTTCTTCATGTGAAGGGGCAGGTGTCCTTTTCCTGCTGCCAGTATATGGATTCTTGTCCTCCCAGTGACTTCTTTTTCCTATGACAGCTCAAGTGCAGTGTGTGAGCTGTGATGTCTCTAATATGGTATTTTCCCCATACAGTATTATTAGAGTTCTATGCATGGGTTTGGAAGCATGATCTGTTCTTTTTTTCTCTAGCTCCACGTGTTGACTTTCACTGTGAACCTGTTACTGAAGGGCCTTACTACCAGGCTCAGTGCTGGTGATTTGGACCCCTGCTTAGATATCCTGATTGAGGTAAAAACTATTCAAGATTGAAGGAAACAGCATCATGGAGTGCCTCGGGCAGGTTCTGGGAGGAGAAGGTTTTGTGTAGATTTTCTCAGACTTGGCAGCAAATAGGGCTGTTTATGTGTGTGTGTGGCAAAGAAAGAGGCCTGAGCAGACCCACTGTAGAGATGCTAAGTATATTTGGGGCTGTATCCTGAGCCCTGCATCCTGGGAGGGAAAGGATTCAAGATTAAGGTCCCTGGCTATGTTTCCCTGTACTCTAAATGGCTGAGCAAGTCAACAAACTTGTCGAAGACAGTCAGTGTGGTTGATGGGGCCCAGGAGCTCAGATGACCACCCAGATGGGGTGTATTTGGATGTTTTGGTCTGACTGCAGTCAGACCTCCTTCTATCACACCACCACAGGTAAGCATTCTCATCTGGTGTGCTTGAACTGGGGTGTTTTGTGTTGACAAAAGAAACCTAGACATGATTTGTGGGAAACCTGTAGAATTATTTTTCTGTTAGTGAGGAAAAAATCACTGCTGCTATTGGAGAATCTGGCTTTGCTTTTCTGTTCCTCTCATTCACTTCTCTTGCCTGTTTTCCAAAGATTTTCAACCAAGAGTTGTTTGGGAATGTAGCCGAAGAGAAGGAGGTGAAGGGAATTGTCTCCAAGGTAATGGAAGCACGCAAGAACAAGAGTTATGATTCCTATGAAATCCTTGGAAAGTTCATAGGAAAGGGCCAGATGACAAAACTTATTCTGCCACTGAAAGAGGTAAGAAAAGTCAGCCAGAGTCTCTCTTAGTTCTGAGCACCCTAAATTCTATATGGTCTAAAAGAAACTCTAAAGCCTCCATGTGGCTACTGAGAAATTACCTGTATAATCTGAGTTCCCATTTTTCTTTTGGAAAGCATTAGGCACCCAGGTCATAAGATGAAAATGGCATTCTGGGAAGCTTTCAACCCCTGATAGAGAGGAAACATCCCACTATGAGTTCTCTATGCCCTCTCCCTCTGCCAACTCTTATTTCCTCTGGAGCTCCAAAGTCCTGCAGGGCTGCTCTCTGGTTTGATCTTGAAGGAAATGTCACCAGAATGTATTCAGGGTCTGTCCATGTGCAGTAATTGCTTTTCAGAGTTGAGATTTTTTAGCGGAATGCAAGCTCACACAAAAACAGAGTCCAGTGGTTTGCTTATGAGCTCTGGAGTGTCCTGGCCACCATAGGTAAACTGGCGGAAGGCTAAGAAGAGGCTGGAGAGAAAGGGAGACATGCTGGGGTAGAGCTGAGATGATGGAATGCTGTTCATGTAGAGAGCTGGGGACTTAGGACAGCACGTGATGAGAGAAAATTGTTCTGGCTTTTCCCATGATTTTTGAATACAGATCAGAAACCATTGCCCTCATGTTGCCCTCCTGAGTCTCACTATTGTACCTTTGCAGATTCTGGAGAGCACCACAAGCTTGAAGATAGTCCGGAAGGTGCATGAGGCACTGCGTCACATCATGCAAGGGCTGATTTTCAATACAGACATGAACGCAGAGTCCCTTCTCCTGCTCAGTCATGGTCTCATCAGTGAAAACTTGCCTCTGCTCACTGAGAAGGCCAAGTGAGTTCCAGGGTGTTATCCGGGTGGTCTGTTATCAATTGGGAGGTTTGCTTGCAGAAATAGCAGCTCTCAAATCTGACCGATCAAATGTGTGAGAGTTTCCTTGCTTTCATTTGCCTTCTGTTTTTAATGTAAGTGAATTATTTAGGCAGTCAGAGGGCAAGAAGAAAGCTTGGAAATGGAAGTTAACACTTGCTGAACTCGTGAAAGTGTATTCCTGCAAGTGTTCAGGGCCTTCAGCAAGGCTTTTTCACTATCTGGTAAGCCCGTGTATGCATTTGGGTGCTTGGATGAAGGGACGAGGGTCAGTGTTTAGAAGTGAGCTACAAACAACTTTGTAAGAGGCGTTTGGGATCCTAGATATTTTCACGGAGTCAAGAATGAAAAGAACTGTGGACTGTCACTTGATCACTTTGCTGGTGGAGAAGTCAAGGAGAACCATTGGATTTCCTCTCTGTCTGGTGGTGTCACTGCTCAGAGCTGGATCTGGATGCCTTGCGTTTCCTGTGTTATGTAGGCCAGCTTGCTCTCTGATCTGACAGCTGTTTGCAGACTCCTTGGAGTTTTTGTAAGCCATCAGAAATTGAAGTAAATATCAGCAAATGAAGTGCAGTGGGCAATGACAGGAGGTGCATTTGCTTGAATCACAGAATCACAGAATCCCAAGGGTTGGAAGGGACCTAAAAAGATCATCTAGTCCAACCCCCCTGCGAGAGCAGGGTAACCTACAGTACATCACACAGGAACTTGTCCAGGCGGGCCTTGAATATCTCCAGTGTAGGAGACTCCACAACCCCCCTGGGCAACCTGTTCCAGTGCTCTGTCACTCTTACAGTAAAGAAGTTCTTCCTGATGTTAACGTGGAACTTCCTATGCTCCAGTTTACACCCATTGCCCCTTGTCCTATCACTGGATATCACTGAAAAAAGCCTAGCTCCATCATCCTGACACCTACCCTTTACATATTTGTAAACATTGATGAGGTCACCCCTCAGTCTCCTCTTCTCCAAGCTAAAGAGACCCAGCTCCCTCAGCCTCTCCTCATAAGGGAGATGTTCCACTCCCTTAATCATCTTTGTGGCTCTGCGCTGGACTCCTTCAAGCAATTCCCTGTCCTTCTTGAATTGAGGGGCCCAGAACTGGACACAATATTCCAGATGCGGCCTCACCAAGGCTGAGTAGAGGGGGAGGAGAACCTCTCTTGACCTACTAACCACTCCCTTTCTAATGCACCCTAAGATGCCATTTGCCTTCTTGGCCACAAGAGCACATTGCTGGCTCATGGTCATCCTCCTATCCACCAGGACCCCCAGGTCCCTTTCCCGTTCACTACTTTCCAGCAGGTCAACCCCCAACCTGTACTGGTACATGGGGTTGTTCTTCCCCAGATGCAAGACTCTACACTTGCCCTTGTTAAATTTCATCAAGTTTCTCCCCGCCCAACTCTCCAGCCTGTCCAGGTCTCGCTGAATGGCAGCACAGTCCTCTGGTGTGTCAGCCACTCCTCCCAGTTTTGTGTCATCAGCAAACTTGCTGAGGGTGCACTCAGTTCCCTCATCCAGGTCATTGATGAAAATATTAAACAGCACCGGTCCCAGCACCGACCCCTGAGGAACTCCACTAGTCACAGACCTCCAGCTAGATTCTGCGCCATTGACCACAACTCTCTGCCTTCTTCCTTTCAACCAGTTCTCGATCCACCTCACTACTTGATCGTCAAGCCCACACTTCCTTAGCTTATCTATGAGGATGCTGTGGGAGACAGTATCAAATGCCTTACTGAAATCAAGAAAAACTACATCTACCGCTCTACCATCATCCCTCCACCTAGTCACTTCCTCATAGAAGGCTATAAGGTTGGTCATACATGACTTCCCCCTCATAAAACCATGTTGGCTGTTCTTAATGACCCCCTCATCCTTGATATGCCTAGTGATGGAGTCAAGAATAAGTTGTTCCATCACCTTTCCAGGGATGGAGGTAAGGCTGACCGGTCTATAATTACCCGGGTCCTCCTTCTTGCCCTTCTTATAGATTGGTGTGACCTTTGCCATCCGCCAATCCTCAGGCACCTCGCCCGTTTCCCACGACTTTCCAAAGATGATGGAAAGTGGCCTAGCAATGACCTCCGCCAGCTCCCTCAGCACCCGTGGGTGCATTCCATCCGGACCCATCGATTTACAGATGTCCAGATTGCATAGCTGATCCCTAACCCAATCCTCATCTACCAAAGCAAACTCCTCCTTTGTCCTGACTCCTTCTGGGGCTATAGAAATCCGGGGCCCTCGAAGGAACTACCAAAGCTGTTCGGTCCACTAAGGAAAAAAAAGTGGGGATGTTACGCAAATCAATGTTGTCTTTGTAATAGTGAGAGTCCCATCTGTCATGCAGCTCTCAAGTTTGTTTTCTTTCAGTGTGTTCTGGCTGTAACCTCCTTTTGCTTGCTGTGTGGGTAGCAGCTGAGTGCAGTCCAGCTCTCTTCACTCCCAACAGAAGCTTGTTGTGTAGAGGGTTGAAATCTGAATATTCTCCTTTCCAGAAAACAAGTTGCCCCTCCTCCAGATCCTCGGCTGCAACCCGAGAGCTGCCTGCTGCTCCAGCCCACTCCTACGAGAGGGGGGCAGAAAGCACGTGTCAGCAGCAGGACTAACACGTAT
Source organism: Lathamus discolor (assembly GCF_037157495.1). NCBI lineage: Eukaryota > Metazoa > Chordata > Aves > Psittaciformes > Psittacidae > Lathamus > Lathamus discolor. The sequence continues at coordinate 53,693,557 of NC_088884.1, forward strand.
ATCTTGGTTGATTCAGGACTTCGGGTAAGGATCTTCTCAGATAGAAAGCATTGCAGTCAGAATTGTTGTTAAGAGTATTCAAAGGAAGGTGTTGTGGATATATTGTCTTAACAACACAGCCACTAGCCTTAACTTTGTTTTGCATGTGGTAACTCCAGTGGTACCTCTTAGAGAGCTATGAAAAGTGCTCAGCTTGTTGGAGATAGTAGAATGGGATAGGACATTAATTCTACTATAACCTGAAACTATGTGGAACCTTACTTGACTTATTTGAGTCCCAGGCTGACTTTGAGATGAATGTCCTGTGTTTTATATGCCAGCTCCTGCACATGAGCCTGAAGAGGTCCAAAGTAAATTCTTCTGAGGAGCATGCTTTGGAAATGTTAGACCCTTTTGTTCTGCTGCTTCTAGACTGCCTGAAATCTACGGATGTCAAGGTACAGTTCTGAGCTGAAATCTGCTGTTCTGTCTATTATACTAAGAAAGGTCCTGCCCACAAATGTCATCTTGCAGTTGACCTGCAAGAGAAGAGAAGACCATCCAGTTTTCAAAGCTTGTTTCATAGATGTGCAGATTAAGTTGTTTAAGGACATATTATCCCAAAGGGGAGGAAGGATAGTTGCTGATGGAGGACTGAATGGTGTGTCCCTAGTGCTGCAGATTCAAGTATGGACCAGTTTTCCTGGAGCATGTTCATACAAGGACTTTGCAGACTGCGTATGCTGTTTGTGAAGGAGGTTCATGGAGTCCTGTGGCTGCTGCAAACAGTGTTGTCACAACTGTGGGGTTTTTTGATCCAGCTCCAATGTCTTTATTCTTAGCACCAAAGGCAGCCTCCTTGTTGGTCAGTTTTAGGTTTGAGTGAGAGCCTAGGAGGGGATCTGTTAAATTTTGAGTTTTCTGGGAATGGAAGGCATGCCTCGTGCTGTCAGATACCTGGAGCAGGGATTTCAGGTGACCTGGGTTTTTGGCAGAGCAACTTCTATGCCTCGAAGGCACCTCCACTTCAGAAAGAGTGGCTGCCATCAGCATAGTATTAATGTCTTTACCTAATAAAATCAAAGTTAGAGAATTAGGGGGTGGTAGATAGTGGTTTTAGAACTCAGCAACTTTTTGTATTACATACAAATGGTTTGAAAGCAGTTGATCTTGTTAGCTGATTGCCTTTTACCAGAGTTGCAGATAGCCTGCTCTGTCTGTAACAGAGTGAGAAAGTGTTCTTTCACTGTCATTGTACACATGTGCTGTCCTTTGGTTCTTTCTTACAGGTGATAACTGGGGCTCTGCAGTGCTTGGTATGGATTTTGAAGTTCCCTTTGCCTTCTATCAGTACAAATCTGGAGCCGCTGATCAAGCAACTTTTCCTCTTGCTGAAAGAATTTGCCAGGACTGGAATAGCCAAAGGCCAGAATTTCCACCTGGTTGTGAGCTGTTTCAAAGTAAGTCAGACCCAGCTCTGCTCTTTCCTAATTTAGGATTAACTTTGTAGAATGAGTCTTCCAACTGGAGATCCCTCCTGCAACTGTCCCTGGAGGAGGTAGTCTGGAGATAACAAGATAGCAGGGGAAGCGTGGCCTTGCTGATTCTTTCCCGAGTGCAGACTTAAAGAAAGTTACCCCCCAAAAATGCACATCTTGGATCTGAAGAAGTGTTTTTATAAAAGCATATTTGTCTTCTTTCTTCTTTTATAATAGTATCTTGTTACCACCCTGTCTTTTGAGAGGTGTCAGTATTGTACTTGAATAGCTTGCTTTTAACATGATTCATTGGAGTAAGCCCTGGCAACTGAAGTGAGACAAGGGAAGGGGGCAATTATTAGCAGTAATAACTACACTTACAGTATGCAGTGTCTTCCTGTAGATATCTTCTAAATGCTTTGCTAAATTAATTACAGCTTCATGATCGTATGGGAAAGTTACAGTAATTCATGCTGAATGCCAGTGCCAGAAGAATTTTTTCTCTTCCTGTATTCCTGCATCATAGCTCATGCCTGTGAGCGTCTCCAGTCATTTCAAGGACAAGTCTGAATTTGTGTATTGGCTTGCATTCAGTTTTTGTCTCAGAATTGCCAGCTGAAAGGAAGATGTGATGAGAACAGTGTTAGCTGCATGTTTCAGAGCAGCAGTTTGTCTTTTCAAGCTTCAGCGGTACAAACCACTTAAGTCAGGCTTTGGTGTAGGCTTGTGTTGTATGGTACTGCATGTGTGTTGACAATGTACAATTTGATTCTGTAGTGTGTCACAATACTTGTGAAGAATGCAAAGAGTCAGATAACAAGCAAACAGCTCCAAGTGTTGCTTGGCTTTGCTGAAGAAGACATTTATGATTCATCACGCCAAGCCACTGCCTTTGGCCTTCTCAAGGTAATTCTGTGCAGCATGTGTTATGGGTTCTGTGACCCACTGGAATGGCAGGATTCTCCCTCCTGTCTCATGTCAGGAACAGGCCATAGAATCCTGTTAAAGCTCTCTGTTACAGGGAGCAGGAGCAAGCAGCAAAGCTTTCCTGTTTTACTTGTCACTCTAAAATTCTTTGGGAGGCTGTTTTATACACGTGCATATGAGAATCCATTTGGATCTGAGTGCATTTTTACTGAAGAGTCAACATCTGTGATCATTAGACTGAGTGTTCTGTGTCATCCAAAAGAAACAGAAACAGATGTGGATTTGAAAGCCACCTTTTCTCTTTTTTTTTAAAGTTGCTCTGGCTATGTTTGAAGGTGTGAAAAAGTCAGTGTTAATGTACTGCCTGACACCATTGTAACCCCAGTTTCTAGTATGTCGTGCTGTGTATAATATGTCATGCTGTGCAAGCAGAATGACATGGCTCCAGCTGTGCTTTCACATTTCTAGGCTATTTTATCCAGGAAGCTGATTGTGCCTGAAATTGATGATGTGCTGAAGAAAGTTGCCCAGCTGGCCATCACGGGTCAGAGTGAGCCAGTGCGAGTCCAGTGCAGACAGGTTGGTAGAATGGAGTCATCTTACTTCCTTTCCAGCTAACAGGCTAGAGGACGTAGTGTCCATCCCAGATCTAACAGACATGTGCCCTAGCCCTGCTGAACCCCTAACCCTATTTTCCCTTCTTACTAATCCTTATTTCCCCTGTTACCTGTCTGTCTTTAGTTCTTGTGACAGGCGCATAGCAGAATTACAAACTGCTTGCCTGTAGCACTACATCTACACATCCTTTAAATATCTCTAGGAATGACAACAACTTCCCTGGGCAGCCTGTTCCAATGCTTGACAGCCCTTTTTGTGAAGAAATGTTTCCTAATACCCAGTCTAAACTTGTCCTGGCACAACTTGAGGCCATTTCCTCTTACCCTGTTTCTTGTTACCTGGGAGGAAAGAATGACACCCACCTCACTACAACCTCCTTTCAGTTAGTTGTGAAGAGCAACAAAGTCTCCCCTGAGCCTCTTTTTCTCCAGGCTAAACAACCCCAGTTCCCACAGCCATTCCTCACAGGACTTTTGTTCCAGACCCTTCACCAGCTCCGTTGCCCTTCTCAGGGTCTCAATGTCTTTCTGGTAGTGAGGGGCTCAAAGCCAAACATAGTATTCAGGGTGCAGCCTCACCAGTGCTGAGTACAGGGCAAGAGCCTGCTCAGCAGCAGTGACATCGTACCTGCTTCGGAAGCTTTTAGGCCCATGTAATGATGAGCCATGCCATTTTCTGGATCCCAGCAGGAGAGAATTTGCCACAAATCCATGATTCCTTCCTACTACATCTTCATTCTTCCCAAGCTAAAAGCAATCAAACGGGAAGAATTGGTTGTTTCATTTCAGGCATTAGGATACACATGCAGCAGGAGCAGTGCATAACCAAATAGAGCATTTCCATAGTTACAGGATGAATTCTGAAGGATGCAGAATCTCTCTTAACAGAAGCCTGTCCAAATCACAGTTATACTCTAAAGAGTGATCTGGCAGATGTCAAACACCTGCAGGTCCTGTTCCGAACACAGAGCTTGGAAGCAGTTGTTGGCCCCTTGTGTAATAGGAACAGGATAAAAGGGGTGATTCTCATAAACTTGTTGCTCCATGACTGAATTTTCTTCATAACCTTTTTACAAGCTTTTGTGAATGTTTCTTGTAACTCCTCTCTGTGGTGTTGTTTTTTCTTTCCAGATTTACTTGAAATATATTCTGGACTACCCCCTTGGTGACAAGCTGAAACCCAATCTGGATTTCATACTCGCACAACTGGAGTGAGTTTATAGTCCCAATGTATCTGTCAGAACAGAACCTAGTTGGTTAAATATGACCTTAGTGGCCACTAGGTGTGCCAAAGGGCTGTTGAGGAGGCAGAGACAGGTTGGTTGGTAAAGGAAGTCCTTTTCCCTATTTCACAGCTGGTTTTGTTGTTCTTTGAAAGCAAAGGTTCTGTTGTTTGCTTAGTGGTTAACCAGTTCCACTGGTTGTGAACCAGGTGAACTGGAAAATCCAGAAAGAATAATGGAATGCACTTGCTTGACGGCTGTCCCATGGCCTGAGACCATGTCCCATGGTCTCAACTGAAGTTGGAGGTACAGCTGAGATCAACTGCACCAGTTCAGCAGGAGCAGTGTGCCTGAAACCTCCACCTGAACGTGACCCCTCCCTTGCTCACGGTGACAGTAGCTGACCACGTTCCCCAGCAGCATAGCACGGTGCAGCTGTGCTGGCTCAAGTTAGTTGGAGCCTTTTTTTGCCTGTTTGTCCCCCTGTGACCATACTCTGAGTGATGGAGCTGATGGGCCTGCTGCTTCTCTCCTCCTACCAGACCAGGTCTAGTAGCTGTTACAGAAAGATCTCTGTCAGTGTGTGTTTCTGGCATAGGCCATTCTCGTAAATTGTTAGCAACTTTATAGAGTATTAACCCAGCCCTAACCATTAATTGTTTCCTCACAGGTACGAATATGAAACTGGAAGGGAATCTGCACTGGAGATGATTGCATACCTCCTTGACACATTCCCAAAGGTAACAAGCAGTTACTTGATGCTCAATGTTCCAAGCATCAAGCAGTTACTGCAGCTTTCAGTGAGAGTGTTTTCAGAACAGTTTATTTTGGAAGCACTTGGTAGTTCCTGCAATCTCTTATCACAGACAGAATGTTCACTTATCTCTAAAGAACCTGACTTTGCTCCAAAAGAGATATGACATGCTGGAAAGTCTGCAGGTCTTCTTTATCTAATATGCTCAGTCTGCAATTAAAATAAAGCTCAGTCAGCTGGGGTTTGGATAAACTTGATGGTGATTTATGCCAGTAAGAGACACAACCAGTTTAGGAAGTGGGGCAGGAATACAAAATCTAGAGTTTTCTCATTGTGGGGGTTTTCAGCACTGGTGAGAGATGGTTGAACTGGTATGTGATTGGTATGTGGTGTACCGTATCTGTTTGTTGGCTGAACTGGTGAGAGGGGGCTTCTCAGTGGGGCAGATCAAAAGAAAGCTTAAAAATAGCCATGATCTGTGCAGGTTAACATATGCAAAATGCTAAACTGCCTTCAGGCTCTTCAGCTGGAGCTTGACTGTTGTGCATTCAGGAGACTGAGAGAAGTGCAATCAAACAAGAATGTGGGAGGAAGGAAGAGAAATTCTGCACAGTAAGCTGTGCTTCACCACCATCTGATTAGATTTAGTATCTCAACTTGGTTCCTTGGCAACTCTGTCAAGTAGCAAATTGCTGCTATCTCAGAGAGAAGGATCTTGGGGCTGATTGCTGCAGTGCTGAGGGACTGCTTCAGTGAGAGCTAGGCATGAAAATACCCGTAAGTTTTGACACTTACGTTGCTGCCCCAGGGATGTGTTAGCAACTGAGAGTCTCAGCAGGGCTGGGCTGTATACTCCCTGTGTGCTCCAACAACTGGATCATCGCATCCTTTAAGTTCATCTGCCTTGGTGTGGACCTCACTCAGGGCTGGCATTGTTCCTGTATGTGGTGCAACAAATACCCCTCTTTTCTGCTTTAAATGCCAGAAGCTCCTTTGGGATCCAAGGTTGACTAATGGTTGTTTCTTTCTAGGATCTCCTCCACAAATACTGCGGGCTGTTTTTTCTCTCTCTTTGTATGATGATGATAAATGATGACTCTGCCAAATGCAAAAAGATGGCAGCTTTGACGTGTAAATCTCTCCTGAGCAAGATAAACAATGAAAAACAAGATCTGATGTTTTCACTGGTCACAGAGTGGTTTCACAGCAAGAAGGTATTGTTTGAGTCTGAACTCTGTTTGGGGACTGACTAAGGTTAATGCAAGTGAGATACCGCTCGTACCAGGTAGGGTGGATTGGTGGGCTCAGTTGTGCCTGATATAGTAGTTCTAGGAAAGGAGTATGGGCAAGACTCACCTTAGAATAAGAGCTCTTTAAAGCTGTGCATAGTGCTATAGCTCTTGCTATTAAGAGGAGCAAGAAATGATACTGCTTCATAAAGCTACACAGATGCAGGGAGCTGCTTGGTGCTGTAAGTCACCCTACAGACTTCCCAGCTGCACTGTGCTGCTTTCCAACAGTTCCTGTCTTGGGTCTGGTGTTTCACCAGGTGTATTCTTAGCTCAGGGTAAAGGTTTGAGCAAGTTCCTTAAAGCTCTTCTGATCCCAGTAACTGGCTTTTTGTGCTGTTTTGAGCTCAGACTTGCTTCATTCTGTCACCAGCAGCTAGAAGGTGGCAAACCTGGTCTTTACAGATCTCCCATTTGGTCTGGGTGTTTAGTTATTCTCAGAGTGGACTCGTGTTCTGTCCGCCTCCAGTAGTGGAGTAAGTGTTCTGCAATACTTCATCCATTCATCTCTAATATGTTCAGTTCTGGTTTATAGCTGTGAGATGCCTGTGGCATTATGAAGAATCAAAGGGTGCAAAGTAGCCTCCAGCGCTTTGCAGCTGGCAGCTGGGCTGGAAAAGGCCTTTCAGCATTCAGTTTTAGGGTGTGCTACCAGGGATAACTTGTGCCGCTACACAAGTTCCCAAACAGCAGCTCCTTTTTCAGTAGTACTGTGAAAACCAGCTTCTCTCAAGATGCTGTTGCTACAAGCAAAAAGTAAAGGTTGCTGCCAGCTCCTGCGCAGGGAAGCTGCAGGATTTAGTATCAAGAAGTAACAAGGACTGCTACCGTTTCTCTTGGCAGAGCTCCCACAGGAGATTGGCTGCCCAGGCATGCGGTTTGTTTGTTGAAGTGAATGGAGTAATGTTTGAACGGCGGCTTGAAGCTGTCCTCACCTTGATTGAAAAAGAAATCAACCCGGTTAAATTTGAAGATGTAAGTACCCTTCCCATGTGTGAGTCTTGGGGAAAGACAGCTACGAAAGTGGAGAACAGGGAGGAAGTGTAGGAAGAGATTTAACAGTTGGCCCTACTGTTTGGGCTTAGGAAATGAAACACACCCATTTGATCTGAAAAGGACTTCACTCATCTTGAACTGTATATTTTTTGTCTGTAAGCCCAAATTTCATGGCATGGGTCACAACACAAGGGGCAAAGGAACTTTGTAAAGCCACCTGGCCTGAGCCTCCACCCATCCTGTGTAACCAGCAGATACATTGCTCCTTACCCCACCCTCTATCAGGTCTTTGTGGAGAGGAACAGTTTTTGACATAACCCTCAAGTCTCAGGCTTTTGGTTTTTACTATGAGTTGGTGGGTTGACAGCATGTAGCATCAGGAGTGTTGAGGTAGTCTTTCGTGATGTGGCAGAAGAGGGACTTCTATTTGTTGTTTAAAATGGAGTTATAAAAACCACCATCAGAAAGAACAACAAGGTGCACAGGTACATCGGGTTGGGTTAGAATCCATTTAGCTTGATAACAGGCAGATGATCACACTGACAGCATTTGATTTCTCTAGGTGTGGAAGGTCAGGAATGCATTGCTTGTGACTGTCTGCTTTGTTCGGTCTTATCTACAGCTTTAACCTCCAAAGGAGTTCCCTTCCTGTACTTCAGACCATGGTTTTGTTTTATGGAAAATGTTTTTAGTGCACATGATTAACTGGGTATAACAAAGCTGCCTCAGGTTTGCTTGGCTTGTGGTAATCCCAAAGGGATCCCAGTGCTGCACTTGGGGAGTGGCCTTGTATGTTACTAATGTGCAAGGGCAACAAACACACTGAACAACAGAGAAGAACGTCCTGGTGTGTAAATTGACAAGGGATGAAAATAAAATAACTGCAGTGAGGAGAAATCCAGTGCAATAATCCCCTGTGCTGAGACATGGGTAAAGCACTGACCAGTTCTGTCAAGCCAGCAGGTGATTGCAGGCAGGGTGAGGGAGGACCTGACAGCGATTGAGTAAATCGCAGTGCACACAGTGTTGTCATAACAGTTTGGGGCTTCCCAGGTGACGTGGGCAAATCTGCGCTCAGCTTGGCTCTAGTAATGAGAATCAAATGTATAGATGTAAATGATACACAGGGTACATAATTGCTTGCATTTAGAAATGGAATAGTTTGTTACAGCAGCATCTATATAAAAAACAAGAAGAATGATTCTGGTAGCAGTCTCCTGCAGAGGTTCAGTCTCCAGAAGAAATGCTTTACTGGAGCTGCTTCTCTTCTGTTTATTTTGGGAACTGGGTACAAGTCAGTCTTCTGTTTGCAGGGTTGATCTGAAATGTATCTGGTAGCGTAAGTAAGCACTGTCTTCTGGTTCTCATAAGCGTCTTTCTCAACTTGCTGATTTTATTAGATAACTGAAGAGGAGGAGGAGAAAGCTGCAGATAGGCTGCTATTCAGCTTTCTTGTGCTGGTAACAAAGCTAATCACAGAATGCAACTTGATTCATTTAACTAAGAACAGTGAAGTTCTGAGCAATATCTGGGGTACGTATCAATTATTATTATTGCTGTGTTATAAAGATTCTTTGTGTGATATGTGGTTTTTCACACCCTGATATAAAAAAACAGACTTCATCCTACAAGGGTTGTGTGCTGCACAGTGCTAATACACAGCAGTTACTGGGCAGTGAAAGAGAAGATCTTAATGGGAAAGGTTACATGGCTGATGAAAACAAGACGCCCTCTGTCTCAGTTGCTGGGAAGTATTTTCTATTATCTCAAGAGCAAATAGCTGCAAACTGCTGCATGTTTGGCCATAATTACATCCTCTTGGATGAAAACATTCAGTTCTCCTGGGAAGATGGGATTTCTTGATGAGATCATACATACCAGCCAGCAGGCGATGACACACGCTAGTAGTGCAGTGAATGCTATGGGTCTGCCAGGATGTTAAAGCCTGGAGGTTGTTTTGATTCAAGCAGTTTCCCTGTGAGTGAAACCATGACGTCAGACTGGCTTACTGGCATTTTGTTGCCTTGTTTGTAATTGCTTCCTTTGCTGCTATTAAGTGGCATGGATCTGGCTGGTTAATGTCTTCAAAGAGTTGAGCCTGCCACGTGCCTTTAGTGAGACAGGAGATAACCCTTGTAAATCCTGGATTGCTTGGTGATGTGCAGCTTGGGCAGAGGCAACACAAGAAGGCAACTCCATCTTTTCTCTGGGGGACTCACAGCCTCTGTCCAGGGGTTTGATCTGACCATCTGCAGCCGGGCCAGCTCACCAAGTCTCACAGCAGCCAGTGCCCAGACATCGTGGGCAGGTGAGCTGTGGCACCGAGTCCCTGGGAGGGCCACAGTTACTGCAGACACAGGACTTGGCAGCCAGGATCAGAGCAAGTGTTTTTCTGTGCCATGCCCTTTTCCTGCCCAGTTGCCATCACTTTCCAGCAATGGCCCTGTCTTTGGATGTTTGGATGTGCTGTGCATGCATTCAAGAATGCCTGGTCACTGTGGGGACATTTGGTTACCTGTAGCTTTTAGCCACTCTGCTTTGCTGGATAGAGTTGCTAGGAAGTCGTCTTTATATATATGAGTATGTTCTGAACAGATGAGCACAGTTCATTTCCTTCCCCTTTTTACTGTAGTACGTGCTGTGGTAATTCTTGAGGGACCTGGTTATCTTTATGCTCTCACCGGTGTTGTGCTGAAAGAGGTTTTCTTCCCCAGGTCATGTCCAGTCTCACCTGTGGTATCCTCACAGCTGGGTCTGGCTGACAGCTACTGAGATCTTTGGCTTGTTGTTTGCATCTTACAAGCCAGAAGATCTTGTCAACAAGTGGAGGGAAAGAAAGGCAGGGAAGAGGAAAAAAATGTCTGCAGAGCTGTCTGCATCAACAGTCTTCTTGACTGCTGAATTGGACAAGAAGGTAATGATGTCTGTATTACTCCTTCCCTCCTGCCCATTCCTCGGCTGGGACATTAAAATAGTGTTACAGTTTGGCATGCGCATCTCTTTTGGTTGCTTGCCTGCTGCCTAAGTTTGATCACAGAGGAGGCATCCCCTGGGAACTGCCTTTGGTGACTGCAAAACATTGCTTTGAGTTTCTGCTACTGGCTCCCTTTCATGGAGTAACTTCCTTCCCTTTTTCCTGTCTCAAGATGAAGGAACTCGCATTTGCATTCTGCCATCAGCTGCAGTCCAAGTTCCTGGACCTGTCTCTGGGAGAGCAGGTAAGAGCAGGAGTGGGTTTGGGGCTGCAGGAGGGCACAGCACAGGCCCTGGCCCATGAACGAGGGGGTCTAACATTCTAGTCAGGACAGCAGCGCTGTGGCTGGTGGTGGCTCAGGACACGTGCACAGTGCAGGGCCTGCTGCTCTGTGCTGAGGGCATCTGAGCAGGTCTGTGTCTCAGGGGTCCAGCAAAGTCTCCCTTGTGGTGTCAGCCTGCTGAGAGGGGAAGGGCTGAGGGGGTGGCAGGGACAGAAGGGGAGGCACCATGCAGGGCCTCATCATTACTGGGGTCCCTTCTGTCAGGGAGAGTCTGGCTCTGCAGCCCAGGCTGGAGCAGGTTGGACAGCCACATTCTGGAGCAGGGACCCAGGTCTCTGGTGCTGGCTCCAAGCGCCTGCTCTGGAGCTCTGTCTTTGCTGGGAGCCTGTAGTCCAGCTTTATACCATTGCTTGATGGTCCGTCTCCACTGTAAACCTGGTTAGAGATCTCCTTTGGAGAGGCGGGGGCTGCCAGACATAGAGAAGACAAAGATAAGCAGCCCTGCCTCAGGGAGTACTGGAGCCCAAAAAGGGGCTCATGGGGAAAGACTCCCAAACTGTAGGAGGGTATTGAGGTGCGCCTTCCTGTTAAGAGCAGTATGCTCTGTCAAATATGGCAGTGGGGGAAGCTGTTACTGGCTCCTGGGTTGGCAGGTTTCTCTTTCAGATCTAGCCTTGGCTCTTACGTGCCCTGGTGTCATGGTTTAAACCCAGCTAGTAACACAGCACCACACAGCCGTTTGCTCACCCTCTCCCTGGGCAGGATGGGGAGGAGAATCAGAAGAATGTAAACACTGAGATAAGTAGAGTCTAATAACTGAAGTATAATACAAAACTACTACTACTACTACTACTGATTATGATGATGGAAATAACAAAGGGAGAAAATAAAAAACTAAAAGGGGAAAAAAACCCTAAACCAGTAAGTACAAGAGATGCACAATACAATTGCTCACCACCTGCTGAGCGATACCCAGCCTGACCCGAGCAGCGACTGGTGCCTCCAAGCCAACTCCCATCAGTTGCGGTGTTGGGCATGACGTGCTGTAGTATGGAATACCCCTTTGGCTAGTTTGGGTCAGGTGTACTGTCTTCTCCCTGCTGGCTTCTTGTGCCCCTGCTCACTGCCACAGCATGAGAAACTGAAAGATCCTTGATCAGGCTAAGTGCTACTGAGCAACAACTAAAACATCAGTGTGTTATCAGCACTGTTCTCAGACTAAATCCGAAACACGGCACTGAACCAGCTACTAGGAAGAAAATTAACTCCATGCCAGCTAAAACCAGGACACCTGGTGCTGACAGTGCAGGAACCCGCAGTGACTGACTACTCTGCTTTCACACTTCAGGTTATAAAGAATTTGCTTTTTGTGGCTAAAGTTCTTTACTTGCTGGCCCCTCCTTCAGAAGAAGGTAAAGAGGCCAAAGGAGACCTTGGCTGTGAAGTAAAAGAGCAGGAGGCCTCAGAAGATGAGAAAGACATTTCTGCTCAAGAGGAAGAAGAAAAAGAAGACAAAGAAGAGAAGGGCCAGCCAGCCACATTGCTGTGGTTAATGAAGAAGCTCTCTCTCATGGCAAAGCGAGAAGCAGCATATTCTCCTAAGGTCCCTTTAAAGGTAAGAAACAGGGTTAGACCAACTGCTGTTGATGTGGCAGGCACTTCCACAGGAGAGTGCCTTGGCTCTTTGCTCCTGGGGACCAGCTGCAGGGGGTGCTGGGAGCTGGTGCTGAAGGGAGGATTAGTAGGTGCCAAAGAAACAACATGTTTCAGTTCAGGATTCTACAGAATGGCCTGTGTCAGTCTGCTGCTCCTTGCTGATGCTTCCAGCCTTCTGTGGGGTGGTGGAAGAGTGATAAACCCAAAGACACCAGGCTGAAGGGGGCAGAGCACTGCCTTTGAGAGCCCAAGAGTGCTAGGTTTATGCAGGCAGGGAATGGCAGTGCAGAATTACTTGCTCGGGAGTAGGAGACGGTGCAGGAGAGCATCAGAAAATCTGTGGCTCCCCATGGTGTAGTTAGGTTGAACTTTCATGTCTTCAGCTGCCTCAGTACAACGCAGCAAGACCTTGTAACAGCAATAAGTTTCTGACTCAGGTGTCTGAGACAATGCCTTGTACATTGAACAGTGACATGTAGCTTTCTTCTAGCAGTTCAGTTAAGCAGTTTCCTTTCAGCCTTCCTTACTTCATGTCCCACACACTCATTTTCAGAGAAGCTGCATCTTTAAGTTCCTGGGAGCAATCTCAGTGGATCTGGGAAAAGACAGGATCAAGCCCTACCTTCCAGCAATTCTGACCCCTCTGTACCGGGAGCTGAACAGCACCTATGCAGAGCAAGGTAAGCAGTTTCCCTCACAAAGACTTGGTAAAGAGGAAAGTATGTCAAACCTTGCCTTGGCATGAACACCGCATCTCATTCCTTTTGTCTGTTGAGGCACAGATACCGTCATCAGCGAACTTCACCTACTTGTAGTCTAATGAGAGTATCAGAAATGAGGGGTGTATGACAGCTGAAACAAAAATGTATGTGTTGACAAAGCGTGGAAGAAGGTTAGGCAGGCTCCTGCATGCGAGTGGATACAGCTTGGGCATGTTATGTAGCAGAAAAAGTGTAGTACTCGAGGGTGGACTCATGGCGGCAAGATGAATGGAGCCCTTGCTGAGGAGAGGAACATTGTGGCTCTTAAGGAAGGCAGAACAAGGCTGTTGCTGAGTGTTGTTTTTTGAATTGCCATGTTAGATGTGCTGTGATGCTTGGGGCTAAAGATCCATGCCAGGTGGTTAGAAGCATGCTTCAGCTGCAGTGTAAACAGCAGATTTCACACAGCAGTGTCACCAGCAGATTTCACAACTGCAGGGTGTGTTTTACGGCACCTTGGGTTACTGTATAGTGCCAGGGACTGTACAAGTTGGAATTGCAGGTTGTTAGTGGTTGATAGATGTTTTCCCCAAGCTCCCCCTTTTGACACAGAGAAAATGATCTTTAGCGTGTGTCATGTGTGCAGTGACTGAAAGAGTGTGACCTCTGCAGGTAGGGAAAGAGAGCTGCGTGCCACAGGAATACAACACATGGTGTGTGCAGGCTGGCATACCACCCACCGAGCTGCGCACAGAACGTCTCCCTTCTTCCTGAATGATCCCAGGTCACTCTCTCCTGCTGACTGACAAGGCTGGAACCACCTCTATTTCTAACAAAGCCTATTCCAAGAGCCCTGATGGCTGTGTAAGCAAGCCACTTCTAACAACCTCTGGGATACCATTCTCCTTCTGGAAAAAAAAATAAACGCAAACCCTTTTGCTTCTCAGAAGCATTATTTTTTGTTTGCCTGTGTGAAGTGCCACTTGTGGTCCTCAGGAAAGCTGCTGAAGAACCAGCAGATTTCACAACAGCCTTTGCTCTAATCTCTGCAGTCTACTTGGGCAAGATGAATCAGTGCAGTCATCCTTTAATAAAGAAAGAGGAATCACTGTTTGGCTTTTGTTCCTTGCTGAAAAGATTAAGCAAGCTAATTTTGTTTTATTAGATCCAACACTGAAGAACCTTTCCCAAGAAATCATAGAACTGCTCAAGAAGCTGGTTGGACTGGAGGCTTTTTCACTTGCCTTTTCTTCTGTGCAGAAACAGGCCAATCAGAAAAGAGCCATCAGGAAAAAGCAGAGGGCTTTGCAGGTAAGATTCCACTTTATCATCTTCTGGGTAAAAGCATTAGGGTTTCTCTGAAGGCTTGAGAGCTGACCAGGAAGATGAGTTTGAGAACCTCCTGGGCAGGTTCTGGCTGATGGCAGTACTGTGCTTTCCCACTTACCTGAAGAGCAGTGCTGAACTTGGGCAGAGCTGCCAGAACAGCCTCAGAATTAGCAGAGCCTAAGAAAACCCATGTACTGTTTTGGCAGTGGCTAGTTTCTTAGGAAGTACCTAACGTCTACAGGGACAGTTGTTTGTTTAGTTACAAGTAACAACTGTGTTGTTTTTCACTAGACTGTAGCAAACCCTGACATTGCTGCACGGAGGAAGCTGAAGAGACATAAGAATAAAGCAGAAACCCGGAAGAGAAAAATAGAATCCCTGCGCCCTACTTACAAGGCCAAGAGAGCTCGAAGTCATGCACTGAAAGATTTAGCAATGGTGGAATGAAGAGGCTTTTCCTTCCTGGACGATTAATTTATAAAGTGATTTCAAGCTAAAGACCTAATTACTGTTAAAAAAAGTATTTCCATATTTTAATTGTATTTATTAGTATTTTTCCATATCCTCTTTTCATCTAGGATCTAAAGTAAAAGCTTTTCATTTTTTTTCAAGCCTGTATATTTACCAGAGCATGTACAGTTGAATGGACAAACCGCCATTATCTTTTATATTAAATTTTACTTCCTTTTTAAGGGAGGGGTTGATGTGATGACTGTTCATGCCTGTGAACATCCACACTCCTGAGGAGAAAGCAGACGCCTCCTGATACTGATTTGTGTTTGCTTCTGTAGCTGTACTGAGCAACTTCAGTGTCATTTCTGGCTAAGCTTAGAATACAGGAATAACAGTTCCTGAGGCTGGAAGTTAAATTATGGCCTGGCACATCAGGGCAGTGTGTAGTGACTGAAGGCATTTTATTGTCTCTTCAGAAAACTAATGGTACGCTAACAGCTGGAGGTACACTCATCTCTGTCACTGCACGCCACTGTCACAGCGTATCTGCACTGAAGGATGAGGAAGTACAACATGAGCTTAAGGGAATCAAGTGTTCAGCTATGTGGCTGTTTGAACTGGCAGCAGTTGGACCTGTTCCTGTAAGCAAGCAGCCTTGAGCAAGCAACACACCTCTGAGTACAGCTGACAGTTCCAGATTTTATTAGTGTTTTAATTACACAAATACAGTAGCCACTCAAATTCACCAGATCCATTTGTGGCCTGAAAATACCCAACTACAGAAAAAGGGATGATGGATGTAGCTGAAACTGCTCTGCAATGGTCACTGTGAATCACTGCCTGCTCTTCAAGGCCTCCACCAACCTACGGAAAAAGGTTAGGCAGCTTACTGAAAAGTCATTTCAATTATGTTGAAATACTTTTAGGAGAAAGGTTCTCTTTCTTCCCCTGTGGACGCCTGTCTTAAGTCAGATAGGCTTTCCACAGATCCAAGTCTTAATAAATACAGTAAAAGACATTTTTATAACAAAGCCTAGTTAGGCTGTTACTGACCATTCCATTGCTTCATCAAGCCCCGTGCCTTTGGTTGCAGAGGTTTTGAATATCTGCCATTTTCGGTCCTTCAGAGCCGGTAAGCCAAGCGCATTTGCCATTTCTGTGGGAGTCATGGCCTGCTCCATGTCCTGCTTATTTGCAAACACCACCAAAATGGCTTTCTTCAACTCTTCTTCCTAAAAAAAGGGGAATCATGCAAGAGATTGGTGTTGCATAGACTTTTACTCAGTTTATTTAAGCAGCAAAATCCCACAGAATGAAAAGACACTTCAGCAGCTCTCATAATGATTTTCAGTTTGCTGATTTTTGTCCTTCAGAAAATTCTTCAGTGGAAGAACAGTATTTCCTTTCAGTTGCTGGGATCAATTTCAAAATACGGCTGGTTATGCCTTATGAAACAAGCTGGTAGTTGGATTTAACAAGGCATATTGAAGAACTTTAAGGAATTGGAGGGGGGGGATAAAGTAATAATGTTTTGCTCAACTCATCTTCTTACCCTTATTACCTGTTCTACACATGTTCTTCAGCTTCAAAACACCGTACGATACTAATTACTGTTAATCCTTCAGGGCCTGAATTTTGCCACCACTGCGGTACTGAGCAGCTGTCCCTGTGGACAAATACATTCTTGGATGACCAAAAGGCTACATGGAACTAACTATATGGAACTAACAACTGCCCAGGCACTGCTGCACAGAACTGTGAAATGGCTGCAGCATGTTTAGTGCTTTTCAGTCACAAGTGTTGCATGGGCCTATGCTGTGGGCTGAAGTTTCACAAGTGAAGGTCAGTTTCTCCCGCTTCACTATATGAAATTTCACATTTGCTCCAAACAGAGGTTTAGTTTCTCAATTTCTGTTTCAATGCTTGTTTCCTTACCTCTAACATAGCAACAAGCTCTGATTTTGAAGTGCCAATTCTGTCTCGATCACAGCTGTCCACTACATAGATGACTGCATCTGTATTTGAATAGTAACACCGCCAATATGGCCTGCAGAAGAAAGATTTAAGTCCCAGTCATATAATTTGCACTTTGAACAGCACTTTTCAGCCAGATAGATAATGAAAACCAGATTACCCAGAGGAAGTGAAAACTGTCTGTGGGTGAAAGGAAGCACATCGTAGGTATCTTCAAGAGACAGAACAAATACTCTTGGGGTAGGGGAGGAAGGAGATGTTAAAAAAAAAAAGCAGCTTAAAAACAAGGAAAGAGGTGCTGCAGACAGACTTATTTGAGAATCAGCCTGCAGGACATCAGGTCCATAACTAAGGGACAGGAAAGCAAAGAACATTTAAACACAGAAAAATCTGAAATGACTAATACACACAGGCAAGTAATTAACAAGAAACAAAACCACCTTTTTCAGAATTATCTTACTGAAACTAAAAAGGGAAGGAACCTGCATGTTACTTATGCATTAACTGTGCTGCACCTCACTACCTAGTGCTCAGGAAGCAGTCATGAAAATGTCATAGCAGGGTACTGAAGAGCTCACTACAATTATGCATATAGCAACTCATTGCAGAACTTGTAAAGCTTGCTAAAAATGTTACTGTCTATACCTAAATTCAACCTCCTTGCTTTGCATTAAGAACATTCAAGTATCCCTTGGGGTTTACATCACTCACTTCCCTCTCAGAATGCTACACAATTGCCTACAATGCAAACTCGTTTTTCAAAGCAGAACTGTAGATAAGTGAAAACATTCACTTGTTCCTTTCCAACCTGTAGTCCAAACCAGGTTTCACTGAGTGAATTCCATCAGATGAAAGCACTCTCCTGACAATGGGCTGTTTTTAAAAAGAACCAATTTTAAGAAGTGCCAGCTGAGAGAATTCCAAGAACTTTGCACCTCTGAGAGACATTTAATTGTATCTTTTGATTTCAGGAGATCTTTTACCTTATGCTTGTCTGTCCTCCCAAGTCCCAGACTTGAAACTTCAGATTCTTGTATGTCACTGTCTCAACATTGAAGCCAATGGCTGAAACAAAGTTAAACAGTTTCACAGTTGGTCATTTCTCTTTATTTCTGAAGCACATTACAGCACTTAGTTTACAATAGCTCCATAATGAAGTTCATACCCTTTGCAAAGTTACCACAACATCTATGGCTCAAAATAATGCGACCATTTTTTCCTTTGAACAATAAAAACACATTGCAAACATATTGTAAAGATTTCTAACAAATGCACAGAAGTGTGCCTGAAATCCGCAAAAGAAATAAGAACAAGTGTTAAAGGAATGGCCTGTTTTGATAACCAAGTATACAACCAACAGCAGTAAACCACTAAATGTGTCCTTTGTGTCAACACCTCATAAGACCACAGCAGAACTAACTTCTCAGCAAAATACTTGACACTGTGGTATCTGGAAGATGGCAGTAGCATTACAGCACATCACATACGTGATCCGTTTTCCTGCCAGCCCAGAGAAACCCAACATAGGGAAATGAATGATGGATGCAAACTATCTAAAACTTATGGAGGCTTAAATAAGCAAAACCCTAGGGCAAAAGGACTGCGACACATTAAACTGCTGGCTTCCAAAAGGTAAAAAAGACCTGACTGAAGTCAGTTTATCATGGCCATTCAGAAGGAACCCAAGAGATATGACAGGAACTCAAAAGCCAAGCATCTCTTGCCTTTCAAATTACATGGAGTGATCCCACTTTGGCACACACAGCTGGTTGTTTGTTACAGGTGGGTACAGCTGCATGAATGCTGAGGCAGTTGAGGAAATTGGCTAGTTTTTTAAGTAAGCATCATCTGCGTTTTGTTACACTTTAGACCCTTGTCAAAAAATCAAGAAACTAAACACGTACAATTCACTGACACCATCCTATGCACAATAATGATCTCTAGAGTTCTCATTAGAGCTCTATTTGGAGACAAGACTTAGACAGTCAACAGTTAGCATTTACTGAACATTTATCTTCCAAATCACAGTAACAACCTTAAGGTCAAATATGTTTTGTTTTCAGGAGGACAGCATAAAATACTCCTTTATCTAGCACTTCTATAGCACGCTGTAATACTGTTGTGCAAAAATTCTTGAATACACCAGTGCAGGGCTCCCAGGGCACAAGATCCTTTTATTTCTGAAGGAAGCATGAAGCAAGTTCAGCTGACAAAGCTTATGTGTTAGAGCTACAGACAAACTGGCTGCTTTCACTTACTTGGAATGGTGGTAACAACTTCTCCAACTTGTAACCTGTAGAGAATCGTTGTTTTTCCTGCTCCATCCAGTCCCAGGATGAGAATCCTCATCTCTCGAGTTCCAAACAGACTGGAAAAGATGGTGGAGAAAAAGCCCCCTGCATAAAACAGGACAGAAGGATGTTTCAGTGTCAGCTTGGGATATGGAGGCTTGGAAAGGCAGACAGATCCACCTCATTTTTTACTGAGATACAGTATGTATCTTTGCTCCAGTGATAATAGACAAGTTCAGGCTGTTGCCCAGATACCTGTGTGCTGAATCACATTACATTTTCCTGTTAGTTTATGGTAGCTCAATCCAGCAAAATCACATTGCAGAAGCATCAAGCTTCCTCATTGTGATTACAGCTTTGTTTTTCCTCTTCTCTCATTTGCCAAAATCTGAGACAACTTCTTTTTTGTTTGTATTGGACTCTACCTGTTCAATGCAACAGGCTATACAACAACAACATGCTGAAGTCTGAAAGAATTCTTTCTGATGTTTATGGACTCCCACAGGAACATGCACTTCTTTCTTCTTAAAATTAAGTATAAAACAGTAGGTACATGTTAAGTCACAGTCCACTACCAAATACCAAACCCATTCCATTTATTTTTTTCCCAAAACTGGCTTGCCCCAAATTCATTTATTCTTTTAAGTTCCTGTAAGACTACTTGTGGCTAGACTAATACCGGATTTATGCCTACCAGATGTAGAATGTGCTAAGCCAGTAACAATAACATCTTTACCAATTATTTTTGTAACAAATATATCTGATGCTAAGTAATAATGTTGTAAATCCAGCTGCTAAACCCTGTAAAAGGTAGCGAAACAAACACCAAACAAGCTAGAATCACATTTGACAATGTGAAGGGATGCATTCAGCCCAACTAGAAGGAAGTGCAGCAGGAGGGCCAGGAGACCTCCTTGGATGGATAAGGAGCTGCTGAGGAAAATTCAAAGGAAAAAAAGGCTTATAAAAGGTGGAAGCAAGGACAAGCGGCCTGGGAAGAGTACAGGGATGTTGTCCGGGAAGCTAGGGACCAGGTTAGGAAGGCTAAGGCCCAGTTAGAATTAAACTTGGCTAGGGATGTGAAAGATAACAGGAAGGGATTCTATAGGTACGTAGCAAATAAAAAACAGACTAGGGACAATGTGGGCCCCCTGAAGAAGCTTTCGGGAGAACGGGCTACACAGGATTTGGAGAAGGCTGAGGTTCTGAATGACTTCTTTGCCTCGGTCTTCACTGGCAAAGGCTCTGACTGCACCACCCAGTTCTTAGAAGGTAGATGCAGGGACTGTGAGAATGAAGACCTTGGGCCCACTGTAGAAGAGAATCTGGTTTGAGACCGTCTTAAAAATCTGAACGCACACAAGTCCGTGGGACCTGATGGAATCCATCCGCGGGTCCTGAAGGAGCTGGCGAATGAAGCTGCTAAGCCACTGGCCATCGTATTTGAAAAATCATGGCAGTCAGGTGAAGCTCCCAACGACTGGAAAAAGGGAAATGTAACCCCCATTTTCAAGAAGGGGAAAATGGAAGACCCGGGGAATTACAGACCAGTCAGTCTCACCTCTGTGCCTGGCAAAATCTTGGAGCACATTCTCCTGGAAGGCATGCTAAGGCACATGAAAAACAACAAGGTGCTTGGTGACAGCCAGCATGGCTTCACTAAGGGCAAATCCTGCCTGACCAATTTAATGGCCTTCTATGATGAGGCTATGAAACTGATGGACAGGCGTAGAGCAGCTGATGTCATCTACCTGGACTTGTGCAAGGCGTTCGACACTGTCCCACACAACATCCTTGTCTCTAAATTGGAGAGACATCAATTTGATAGGTGGACCACTCAGTGGGTAAAGAACTGGCTGGCTGGCCACACACAAAGAGTTGTGGTCAATGGCTCAGTGTCCGGCTGGAGACCAGTAATGAGTGGTGTCCCTCAAGGATCAGTGTTGGGACTGGCCTTGTTCAACATCTTTGTTAGTGACACGGACAGTGGGATTGAGTGTGCCCTCAGCAAGTTTGCCGATGACACCAAGCTGTCTGGTTTGGTTGCTATGCTGGAGGGAAGGGATGCCATCCAGAGGGACCTTGACACACTTGTGAGGTGGGCAGATGCCAGCCTCATGAAGTTCAACCATGCCAAGTGCAAGGTCCTACCCCTGGGTCAGAGCAACCCCAGGCACAGCTACAGGTTGGGCAGAGAAGAGATTCAGAGCAGCCCTGCAGAGAAGGACTTGGGGGTGCTGGTCGATGAGAAAATGAACATGAGCCGGCTTCACTGTGCGCTCGCAGCCCAGAAAGCCAACCGTATCCTGGGCTGCATCAAAAGGAGCGTGACCAGCAGGTTGAGGGACATGATTCTCCCCCCTCTACTCTGCTGTCATGAGACACCCCCTGCAATGCTGCATTCAGCTCTGGGGCCCCCAATACAAGAGGGAACTGGACCTGCTCAAGTGAGTCCAGAGTAGGCCATGAAGATGATCCGAGGGCTGGAGTACCTCTCCTACGGAGACAGGCTAAGAGAGTTGTGGTTGTTCAGCCTAGTGAAGAAAAGGCTTTGGGAAGACCCTAGAGCAGCTTCCAGTACTTAAAGGGTAGGCCCCCTACCCTACCTCCAAGAAATATGGAGAGGGACTTTTTTTATAGGGGCGTGCAGGGACAGGACAAGGAGGAACGGTTTTAAACTGAAAGAGGGTAGATTCGGATTAGATAGAAGGAAGAAGTTCTTTATTGTAGAGTTGGTGAGACACTGGTACAAGTTGCCCAGAAACGCTGCAGCTGCCCCATCCCTGACAGTGTTCAAGGCCAGGTTGGATGGGGCTTTGAGCAACCTGGTCTAGTGGAATGTGTCCCTGCCTCTGGCAGGGGGGCTGGAACTAGATGAGCTTTAAGGTCCACTTCCAAGCCAAACTGTTCTATGATAAATATATCAGAGGAGAGTCAAATTAGAGAAGATTTGTGACTAAAATCTTATTGAAAGAGGTTCTGATGAAAACCACTCCCCGTGTTTGCCTTTCTAGGCATCTGTGATGCCTTTCCAGGGAAAGGAGAGACCAATGAGCTACATGCTTATGCATAAGAAGGAATTAAAACAGGTTGCTTTACTTCTTCTAAGCCCACCCCATCACAGAAGCCATGCACACTACACACCCGGAAAACAAAGAGAAGGCACAAGGGACCACCCGTCAGCGTTTTGCATAGTGCTGCTCAAAGCGCTGTTTACTGTGAGGCAGGGAAACAACCTTAGAACTGAGATGCAAAAAGTATTTCAACGTTAGTATTTCCAGTAGAAGGCTACTACGGACGCCAAAGAGATGGCAATTCTTTCCTCTCAGTCAGTAACCTTACTGACTGCCAGACACTTCTCCTTCCTCCTTACATGGCATTTGGTTTTCCCACACTAAGACACTGCTCAAACACCATGTGCAACAGGGCAGATTTTTTTCTAATCACTTAACCTCTTGATTCAGGGCCTCTTGCTGTCCTATTTACTATTCTAAGAAACCTCTTTCCATAATTAAGTTTTTATTAGCAAGCCATTACACGGGTGAATCACAGTTTAATGTAGCCAAGTCTCAGGCGTACAGAAGCGTTACAACAAACGCATGCTCCGGAAGCAGCGCCGCAGGAGAGCCACACCGGCACCCGGTGCCCGCCAGCCGGCAGGCACCGCTCCGGACCAGCAGCTCAGGGTGAAGGCGGGCGGGCACGCACCGCTCCCGCCGGGCAGGGCCGGGCAGTGACGCCCTCCCCGCAGCCCGCCTCGCCCAACACCAGCCAGCCAGCCGCGACGGCGGCACGGCCACCGACCCCACGGGCCCCTTCTCCCCTCACATCGACACAGGCCGCCGGGGGCGCGGCGGGGTGCCGGGAGCCCCTCCCCGGGCCTGCCGCGGTGCCGCCGCCCGCCCCTCCTTACCCATGCCGAGCCGGTAGGCCGCGCCGCGGCTGCCGCCCCGCTCCCGTCTGGTGCGCTAGTCCGGCCGCTGCCCAGCACCCGCGGCCCGCAGCCTCCACGTCTCAGGGGCGGCGAGTAAACGCGGCGCTGCCTCCCCGCTCGCCGTTTCGACACGGAGACGGGAACAACTCGCCCTCCCCGGCTGAGGACGGGAAGGGCTGGGCGTGGGGCTCCCCGTGCGGGTACTCGAGCACGGGAAATGGAAGCAGAGGAAACCGCTTGTAAATAAGGAAGGGGGGCGGGGGTGAAATGTGGCGAATCTGCGGCGCCGGCTGGAGCGGGGTGCCGGTTGAGGGGCGGGGCCCGGCCACGCGCGTGCCCTGAGGGCAGCACTTCCTGCTCGACCCAGTGCGGCTGGTGGGGGGGTTTCCTCCTCTCGTCCCACCCCACTGTAAGATCAGCGAACACACACACACGTACATGCACGTACATACATCCTCCCCCGCTGCCAACGGTGTGTACTGCAGCTGAGGGAACGCCAGGCTGCCGGAGGGTTACACCCGCATGTCGAGGGAGAGATACCACTGAGGGGCTGGGGGGATTCATTGCTGGTCTTCACTGAAATGGTGGAGAAACGGGAAAAAGCCCTGTTGAGCATCGAAGTGCAGCCAAGGAAACCGGTAACGCCCAGCGACGCCTCTGGAATAGGTAATTACCAGCAGGGCTGTCATTATCCCTGCGTAAGAGGTGATGTAATTAGTTTGTGCAGCTGAGCTGGGGTTGTTCAGCCTGAGGAAGGCTCCCGGAAGATCTTAGAGCAGGCTTACAGTAACTAACAGGGGGCCTACAAGGAATCTGGAGAGGGACCTGTTACAAGGGCATGTAGTGACAGGACTCCAAGGGAGGGACTTAAACTGACAGAGGGCAGATTCAGATTAGACATTAGGAAGACATTCTTTACTGTGAGGCACTGGCACAGGTTGCCCAGAGAAGCCTGTGGTCCCATCCCTGGCAGTGTTCAAGGCCAGGTTGGACAAGGGGTTGAGCAACCTGGTGGAGTGGGAGGTGTCCCTGCCCATGGCAGGGGCTTAGAACCAGATGACATTTAAGATCCTTTCCAACCCAAACCATTCTGTGATTCTATCAACAAATATAAAATTGCAAAAATTGTGAAATACTAAGTAATGAAAACCCAGAGGAGACAGAATTTGCAATGCACACATGGAGAACTGGGCTTTAAGATCAGACTGTAATAAGGGAAACCCAACACAGCTCATGTTAATGATGAGTTGTTATTTTTTTTTCTCTTGCATAAGAGACAAGGAGATATGAGTATCTCTTATGAGAACAATCTGTAACTACAGAACCAATTTACCACTCAAGCATGTTGGGTTCCTCCTCATGCATTTTATTCTGTTTTTTATACCCCTGTTCCAGCAAGAACAGCACGGAAAACTTTACTCCCCATTCTCTCTGAAAGCATCCATAAATGCAATATTATCACAGCTGCAGAACTTCTTTTGTTTCATTTATGTCCTCCATTAGAATTCTTTCTTGCTTGAAATTTTACATTAATCGTAAGTTTTTAACAAAACAATCCTTTATTTTTCCTGACAATTTGGGAGCAGTAAGAAAGAATACACAAAAAACCTGATCTCTAGGGATAAGAAAAAAAAAAGTAACAAAATATTTTTGACATTAATTAGAAAATGTATGATCTATAAAATCTAATGACCCAGAAAGCCTGCCCGTGTACATTTTTGCTTGCTTCAGGGGGCAAACAACATGTTTCAGTCTCTTAGGTCCTTGATATCCTCAGGAGACCACGGATACGTCTAACAAGAGCTTGAATAAAGGTGTACCGTGACCGAACCTTAGAATACAACCCTTCGATGTCCAGAAGCTTCTTCTGCAGAGATTCACCAAAGCTGTTTGCGGTTTCAATCTGAAGCTGAGAAACAGAGATTTGCTGCAGTCATTAACACAAAACCTTCGCCTTGCGGAATGTCAGCTTATCCATCATCAACTATCTGTCATTCCTTTCACTACGACTGATTCTCTAAACCACTTCTCAAAAGTAAGTTTTTTCTGACTTCCCTAATGAATACTGCATACATTCTTCCCTTATGTTTTTCTCTCTGTATTATATAACGGATGGTCTTTCTATGGGGGCTTGGGGGTGACTCAGAACATTTACAGATGATCCAAATATTACCACCTTACAACCTCACTGAATTTTAGGCATTAAACTCCTGTTTTACAAATCAGACAGTTTTACATAATTTAGCTTCTTCAGTTACAGTCATACAATCACTTCTTCCAACTGAAATTTTCCTAGTCCTTTAAGGATTGCTTAGGAGTTCAGAGTCCAATGTGCATAGACAACATTTTTCATTAATATGTATGTAAACAGTCACTGAAAAAAATAATTACATTCTGAAGTATTTTAGCAAGATATTACTGTGTATTTTACCTTTGAACAAACAAGACTGGTGCCTTATCACTAAACACACATACAACTATTCTTGTAATTCTAGATCTTATAAAGGTACTTGAGATTGTGCAGGAAAAAGATATTCTCAAAAACCTGTGCAAACAGCAATAGAAATGTCAGTGGGGTTTATTAATAAAAATTACTGGGTTTTGTCACCTCTGCATCAAATTTACACAAACTGCATCTTTTGAACTGGTGAGGATCATAAACTGTCACTAAAATCAAAGTCCAGAAAACTGCCTCTGAAGTTACACAGCTAGGAGCAGTTTTTCTTGTCAATATCATTATAAAAAAAAAAGCACAGCCAAGGTGGCACATCTTCACATTTGAAATAACTAATGCTAAGAGTATCCCTCATCTCCTCTGCATTTTACTTCACTTGCAAGTAAAGATTGTTATGCTGCAAACACTGATTTGACATCTAATAAATGGAACAAGGATTCTGTGATTCTATGCTAAAATCTTCCTACCTTGTTGGCTTTTTATTAGGTCTTTTCATTCTGCTTATCACTTTAGCTCTATCAGTTTCTGGCACATTTTCAATGGTGAGTTTTCAGCTGTATGTGTTTATGTGGAACTAAGTTACTAGAACTAGTTCTGAATTATATATATCACCTGGAGTCTAGTTTTAAGTAGATCAGAGAGAATAGCATGGATGTGGCCATTACTGATGCCAGAATTCTATCTGGGTTGTTTAAAACATTCATACACACAAGTGCATAGTCAGCTCTAAGTTTTAGATTTTTAAAACTTTTTTTTCTTTAAATGAACAATGAAACTCTGTGTTTAATTTGCACATATGATTCTGTTTCTGTCGCAGGATCTCCAAAGAATCCAATTGTGCAATACCAAAAGTAGTAAAACAGTGAATGACTGTGTGGTTGCAGCCTATTTAGAGCTCAGTTTGAGAGAAGCTGATCTATACTGTGCTTTGTGTATAAACCTCAGAATAAAAGTTTTTGCAGTAGCTTCTTGATAAGATTCTTCTCTCTATATGTGTTATTCTCTTTTTTTTTTCCTCCAGAAAAAACACATGCATCAAACTGACTCTTTTGTATTAAGCTTTTGGGCAGTGTGTTGTACAGTTTGTGTTTTACTGTAAAAATCTGAAACAAGTAACTTAGACTTGCATAGACAGAATAAGTGTTGGAACAGGACTGTTACACCACTGCTTGAAATAAAACATAAATTTTGAAGCTCAAAGCTGTCAGCTTTAATCCTTCGTATCGACTGTGTGCATGCTTTGTTTTATTAGCGTTTACCAATCAGGCTTTCTGTTGCAATAATTACTGTGATAGTTCCTAGGGTCAAGCAATAAGACAAGGGGCGATGGTTATAAACTAAAAGAGGGGAGATTCAGGCTGTATGTGAGCAAAAAAAATCTTTATAATGAGGACAGTAAAATCCTGGCACAAGTTGCCCAGAGAGGTGGTGATTGCATCATCCCTGAAGACATTCAAGGCCAGGCTTGATGTGGCTCTGAGCAACCTGATCTTGTTGAAGATGTCCCTGCTCACTGCAGGGGGGTTGGACCAGATAGCCTTTGAAGGTCCCTTCCAATCCAAACTGTTCTATGATTCTGTAAACTACGAAATCGCTGTGGAAGCAGAAATCACTTCTTTGCTAGGATGCACATTTTATAGTCTCAGTTTCTGTTGCCCTTTTTGATCTCATCTCTCTACAGCCTAGCTGTAGCTGACCTGTAGTGAACAGCTGCAAGATCACAGAAAATTGGGAGTTCTGCCCTCATGCTGCGAGGCTGTCAAGGATAACTCATGTTTTCAGAAAGCTGTTGTTAAAAAATACATACTGTTTGACTGGTTTATATACATAATAGTCTTTTAGTAAATCTAGCTGACTTTTCATTTAACTTAATATATTAAGACTTGAAATCATGTGCAGCAGCACAACCGCTACCTGCTTCATAATACTTTCAAGAAAAAACAAAAAAAAGAAAGGATTAATGAACCATCTGCAGTGTTTCATTAATCCTAAACTAAGTTACACCCTGTTGGTACACATTGTTCAGAGGTGGGAAAGTCAGTCAGACTGCTCTGGTTAGATGGCTGTCAGGTAATGAAGTATATTCTATACTTCTCAGTTGACCATCATATCTCACCTGTTCTATATCATGCTGGCTCACTCGATTCAGTCCGCTACTGAAATCCAAGATAGGCTCTGAACCAAAGGAATCTAGTGGTAGAAAATGAGACATTAAAATTATGTTGGCTCCTGCTCTCCACTCTCTTTTCCACATCAAGTTATAAACCAAGATTAAAACACAGTGTTTCAAAGTGGTTGGTAAACTTGCGTGTAAGAAAATGATAATTTATTTTTTTTATTTAAATGATTTAGAGAATATAAGTTAAGGCCATAACTAATTCTGATCACACAAGATGGCACCTTAAGCATAAAGCTCCTCCCCAGATCACTTCTCCCTTTCTGATTTCCTTCCATTCCTATTTTTTTCAAAAATACAAAATCCTACAGACTTCAAATTTTCTGGTGAATCAATGGTGCCTACAATTCTAGAAATAATTTTAAAGCCATCAATATTGATTTTAGTTCTTAACTTAATTTTAGATTATATTTCCTATAACTTGTTTTGATTCACTGATCTGGTTATATTATTTGAACTTCACTCAGTCTGAACAAGAGAAATAAAAAATAGTTAATGTTACATTCCTTTGCAGGTTGTGTGTAATAGACAAAACCCAAGATCTGTGACTCAACAATATTTGTATTGCCAGCTCTCCAGCAGAAAATCTAAAGGCATGCCAAATCCAAATGAAATCTCTTTTATTAAATATGAATGGCATAAGATTAATAGTAGTGAATCTAATTTTTGAAGTAGATTTTAAGAATCTACCTTGTAATCTACAGTTTTAAAGTTAACTATAAGAAGTTACTAAAATACAGTTTGATGTTTGAGAAATTTTACCTTGCAGCCTTCCTTTCTGGAAGGACATCCTGGAGGACATCAGTGGGTCTTGAGAGTCAGTGGGTGTGCAATGCAGTAGATAGTATTCCAGATGACGCCAAAGAATGAAGAGACATGTTTCTATAATATCTGTAGACACATCTCAGTGAAGGAGCCTAATTTTATTGTTTTGAGGTTGTACATTTACCATATGAGCTTATTTACACACTTTGAAGCACCTGAAGATGTTAACATCTGCCACCTGCAGCAGAAGCTTCTCACCTCCACTTCTACGGCATGGTAATGGATCGCTTGCACCCTCCTTACCTGCCTGAGCATGGTGCTGGCTTGGTTACTTCAAATGACTGCTACTCACAACAGGCAAGGTTGCAAGAGCACATTTCCCAAAGCAGGTTTCAAAGGAATCAGCTGCAGACAATTATTTTGCACATTACGAGGTACTTCCATAGAATTACCGATGTTTATGATATTAGGTTAATGCAAGGTTAACTGTAAGACTGGCAACTCCAGCTGCTCTGATAGGCACCTCAAAATTATTTTGCAAAATATTTCTTCCACCACACTTGCACATATGTGAATGTTTAGTGGGTCTGGATACTGAACTGAAGAGCTGGGCTGTAATAACTCATCTGTTATAATGTTGCAGAATGTCCTAGCAAGGTCTCCATGATGGAAACTACTAACCTGAAAATATTTACATTCTGACAACAGCAGGACAATACACTCTTATTAATTTAATTTTCAGAATTTCAGATTTCCTGTTTGCAAAATACATTGTTTGAAGTGGTCAGAAACAGAGGTTAAAAGAACCTGTTCCTATTTCTCTGCTTTTCTGGAGCATCACCTTGAGGGTCATTTCAATTTTAGAAGGATACAAGAACAGAGAGAAAGCAGCTTGGCTCGGTTGTTTATTAGCTTCACCAGGCGTCGCCTTGCCAAAACATACTTTTGGGAAGTGGAGATTTTGTCAACCCCAGCTGGCATAACTGACTGACACAGCTGTAGTAAGAAGAGGAAAAACAAGGAGACTGTAACAAATCACAGAACATCAAAAGAAATAAGGAAACAAAATTACTTATCAATATATAGAACTTCCTTGTTAGATACTGTTTCTTTAAGACGGCACTGTTTTAACTTTGCATAACCTTGCTGACCAAAAGTAGAGAAATTAAATGTAAACCAAAGCAACTATAACAAAAATCACAACTTTGTAAAATTTAAGCCAAGTATTTTCCCTGAAGTTATTCCATGGACCTTCTTTCATCAACAGTAGAAAGGAATACGTACACAAACTGGAACTATTTACTTGTCTAAGATGTTTTGAGTGTCTGTGACAGCTGTGTCTAAGTTACAAACAATACAAGGGCTAGAGTCAGAAGAACTATTACCTCTTTTATTTCATCTGGTGGGAGTTGCTCTACATTTTGCAGTTTGTTAACACTCTGACGATGGCTATCATAGTAACTGAAGAAATCACTAGTGCTTTGTTTCAGCAGGTAGACAATAATGCCCAAGCCAGGCAAGTGCCAGTATGGGACCACTGGTACTTGTGTATCTAGAAAAGATGACAAACAATTCAAAATTTAAAAATAAAAAAGAACAAGGACCCAATAATGTATGCTGTCAATAAAGCACTGAAAGATGTGAAAGTTTATCTTTTGTACTTCTGTGTCAGAAGTAATACCAATGAGACACTAGGCAAAAAGTTCTGTGGCTGCAGTACTAGAAGGCAGTCAGCATAGCACAGTACTGAGTGTAACATGTGAAATGTAACTAGGCCATAAGATTTACTGTTTAAAGATTTTAACCACTCAGCTGCGTAACAGCACACTGTAAGCTCTTGCCATGTTGCATAATGAACAGTTGCACTCAGCATCAAAACACATCTTACATGCCACGAATTAGGTGCTAGTTTCACCTAATGTAATCCAGCACAGATGTTGAAAAAAAGAAATGCTCACTTTCTCATGTCTTGTGCTATTCATTTACATACGCTTTTTTTAATTGATATGTGTGTCAGAGGCTGCCATGCAAAGTTCCAGAATTAGAAAATAGGCACCCACAGTACTGGCATAAAGTGACTCAAAGTGTATTTGATACTACAGCCTCTGGTTCATTATATTCTACTAGCCCAAAGTCACACCATTCAGTCTCACAAAACAGCAAGCCAAAAATCTCACCCTGACGAGGCCCATCTCGGTTGGTTGATTCTGACAGGCTAGGAGTAAACAGACAAACAGTGTGCTGAAAACTGGGGGCGCTTTGCAACATAAGTGACTCACAGTATTCCATCACATTTGCACAGATCTGCCAAAAGAAAATCACAGCATGTCAGTTATGCTATCTACAGGCTTTGGAGCACTGAATTTTAAATGGATAAATGTCAATAAACAACGTGTTTAGTTTTCTGTCTCCTCACCAAAATGTAATGATTCACTTTTCTGATCAGTTATAGCCTCTCTTTTATTTCAAGTCTAGAACTTGCAACCTTGCCTCTTTTCCAAGCTGCTAGTTAAAATTTCTGGTCAATTTTAAGTCCCCTTTGGCTTTAACTTACTGTTAGCCATTGCCCTCTATACTCAGCCTTTCTTTTGAAAATTTCTGATCAGTTTAAGGTGTCAAAGTTCACAGAATTTGTACTCAAAACAGTAATGGCTGCTAATGCAAATTTAAGTAACCAAATTTTCAAGGTTTACTTTAAATAGAAATAAAATGTGGGATCCTCTATCAGATTAAAAACAGCGTAGGGCATTACCACTATGGTATGAAAGCATGACAACTAAACACATTTGCACAGCAGGTAAAATGGCACAATTTGAGACTGAAGGTTCTAGCAGATTCTTGTGTCCTTACCTGTTGCATGGCCAACTCAATTTCATCCCTCTTGTTCACTCTGTCCCCCTGTGAGTTATCATCTTGCAGTTTAAACTGACGTAGTCTTTCTGAACCACCAAACCGACTTAGAAGTCCTAAGCACTGGCGCTGCCATAAGAACATTTTAATTAGTATCTCAACAAATGAAGTGCATGATTCTTTTCACTTAAGCGATACATTATCTCTTAAAACACAACAGCAAAAGAGCAATGCAGTTAAAACTTTTTGTAAACTATATCTTATTAATTATATTAAATGTTTAAAACATAATGTTTTAACTCATCTTTAATTGATTTAAAAATTAATGGCATTCTAAAACAGTTCCTTGAGAAACAAATGCAATTCAAATGTGCACAGCTTATGTCTCTTGCAGACTGACTAGCGTCAATGACAGTTTAAATTTACCCATTCCTGCTTTCAACTCCTTTACCTATATAGACAAACAATCAAAATCTGGATATATAGATAATAAACACCAGAGAAATAAGAGTGCAAAAAACAACTCAATAGTTTCAAAAAAAAAGAAGTAGCAATCAATAAATTTGGAGCTAGTTTACATGTGGCATGTTAAGATCACCAAAGTGCCTCAGACTGCAAGTCAATTTCACGTAGAACAGCAGGAAAAAAAAAAGATACTAAAAATTTATTGGTAATTACTTTTGGGGAAGGGTAGAACACTTAAATCCTTTTATTATAACTGAATAAAAATAACAAGACAAACTAGAGAGAAAAGCTGCAATAAAAGATGACTGATTCTGTAATTCTATGCTGTGATTCTATCCTATGATTCACTCAGTTCTGCTCAGAACAGCTCAGTTTTCAAATTAACTAATTAAAATTCCTTATGATTAAAAAAACCCCAACTTTCTGCTTTCCCATGGGAATTTCTTGCTGACATGATTCAGCAGAAAACCAAATATCCCAGCATTGCAGCAATCAGTTACAGCTCGCTACTTTGCTTCAGCCTGTCAGCCTGATAGTTACTATCAACGTATTCAGAGAATGTGTCTTTCTCTTTCAACCAGAAGAATTTGACAGGCCAGACCTTTCTACAGATAGCTTTCAGATAAATATTTCTTTATAAAAGCCCTTGCTCACATGACCCACAAAGCTTCAAAAACATTGCTGGATGCTGAATGCTGAGCTGTAAAGAGGTCTGCAATGATTTCGAGCTTCCAAAATAACTGCTTTCGAGCAAAACGTTATCTTGGCTTTCATTCTGGTTTCCAAGTCCAGGTTATTTTTAAAAGGGAAGGAAGCGAATAAAACACTAGCTTGCTTGATATTCCAAATTACTGGGCTGGAGATATGCTTGCAGCAGAAGTGGCAACAGAGTATTTCTGCATTACTTGGCATGCTCCAATTCTTCTCCTCCACATAAGGTGAATCCTTAGCCAGGGAGGGAAACAAAGTTCCTGATGCAGAACCGATGTTGCCACATGCTTTTTTTTTTTTTTTTTCTATTTGGTTGGGGGAATAAAAAGAAAAAAAGACGAAAGAAAAAAAAGCAAACACACAAAAAAACCCCAAACCACCAAACACACACAGAGCACACAAACCACCATACCACACACAATCCAGCTCCACCCCACCCCCCAAAAAAAACCCCAAACCATCATGGTGGAAAACATCCCTTTCATACTGCTACTAGTCAAAGTACAAAACCAGGAAAAAGCTCGTCTACAAACAATTTTAAAAGGACAAGTGTTAAATATAAAACTTTATTACCTGAAATCGGCCTATATGTCCTTGTAGCTCCATCTGCACCCCTTCACTAACATCAATGTCCAGCTCACTCAGCACTCCTGATAAAAGATACAGGCATTAACTGTTGTTGTTTGGATTCTTTTCCTTTCAAAATAAAAAAGGATTTATGCAGTACATTCATTTAAATATTGGCATTGATCAGAAAAAATTCAGCAAGAAATACAACTTAATAGTTTGCACATTGTTTGAGGAAAACATTTAGGTATGGAAAGAGCTAACAGGAGATTCATGACACAGTGTAGCTTACTATTCCAAGTAATGTCTGTATTTTAATTACTTAGGGACAGTACTTACTGTGGGGGAAGGAAGGGAAGTTAGCAATAAAATTGCAGCTGTTGTGCAAAGCTCAGTGTACTGTAAGCAAAAAAACATTTGGGCTCAACCTACAGCTTTGCACTCCTTTCTATTGTAGTCAGACATCTCTCTTGAACAAAGCAAGCCATTAAATTAAAATAGAGAGGTTATTATGAAATAGTAAGCAAGTCTTTTAGCACACAGAAGAAATCACTATATCCATCACAGTAATTATTAGTCCCTTGTGAAGATAAGTCACCCATGAGCAATGTTGAAATAAATAAAACTGGAGATGACATTAACAAAGATATGGGTATGCAGACAATTTTCTCTCTTCATTTCCTCAGTCATAGGATTTGCTGAATGAAAATTCTTTTTAAGATATCACATGCTCTTTGAACACTACTATTTGCAGGTCACATCAAAGACAAAAGTCCTTATTGATGGATAGCACAACGAAAAGAAAATGGGGAGTCAAATGCATACATAAGGGTACTTTGTCCACTGCAAATCCACCATATTTAGTTCAAGAACAATTACTTAACATTTTTTCATTTTCCCCAAAGCTATACATATTAAGAAAATTCTGTACTAGAGTAGGTATTCCCTTATATGTCTTATAATTTCTTTATAGAAAACAAAACCTGAGATTCATGCAGATGGGGTGAAGAGACTTCAAAACTGCAGTTCCTACCAGGCAAAGCTGCCTTGCTGATTATTCCTGTCAGAGAGGCCAGCTCCTGGAGAGACCCAACACTAACGTCTTGACATCTCAGAATTGCCTGGATAGTATCTGAATGGGAAATTAAAAACTGCAAAACCTGTATCACAAGAAGAAAAGGGAAAATATTAATTACTAAGAATTTAGCAGAGAGGAAGCAATACTTTTTACTTTTGGAGAATTTTAAAGTGGTCTCCCGTACCAGTGAGGATGGGATTTTAAAAAACACTTACTTTCAGAGCAAAAGGACACAATTTCTTTGAATGACCAGTAGCAGTGATACTTTAGCATCTTTTGGAACTTACCTGTCCTGCTGCTTGCAGGTGTTGTGCCATGCTGGATGTGAGGATCACCTGACACAGTTGAAGAGCTGGAAGAAGAATCTGGCGATAACGTTCCACTGGAGCAGGAATGAAGACAGGAGGATCTCTCATTCCATACATTCTTAAAAAGGTTTAAAATAGAGAAAGAAAAGAAAAAAGATAAACAATGCAAGATAAGTGAAGCCCACTAGTGAGACAGAGACTCAGCCTATAGTGACCCTCATGAACTTGCAAACATTCATATTTCAGTAACAGATCCGTACTTGAACTGCGTTTATATTGGAAAAGCAACAAATTTATGATATACAGCTGCTGCAATTTGCCTAGAAAGCTGCTGCCAGGCATTTTCCCTAAGCAGAGAAAATTACTTCTTTGTACTCTACTACATTAAATCAGATTACTTTGTGGTAGAAATATGACATCTGTTTGCTTATACATAAAACTAAATATTCTCAAATATTTTAGGAAGAGGTGCGCTTAAACTAAAGCAACTGATAAACACAGTCCTCTACAAGAAACCCACAGGGCTTTTACAATCTTATACATCTCATTGGCACTTTTAAACACTATACTTGTCTAAGCCTGGAATTTTTCCACAGTGTTTGAAACCCCTTTATGTCATTAAGAACTGTAAATTTAAAGCAAGGACCGAGGTTTGAAAGCAACCAAAGCAATTTCCCCTAATTACACAGTTTCCTTCTCTGAGATCTCTCAGTCATCTCACAATGACTAACAGTATGGCAACACATCAAGAAACTTGTCACGCAGTATATAACTGTGATTTTTTTTTTTTAAACACATCATAAAATATTTCTGAAATAACATTTACTTCACTGCTCTCGCATTAGCGCTCCGTGGGGAAGGACAAATTCTGCACTTTTTGTTCACCAACTGCAAAGCCCCCAGAATAAGTTTACAGTGCTGTTTTTCAAACATTATGTTTCAAGCATTAAATTACTTAACAGTAGTAACACATAGACCATTCCTTTCTAAGGTATCAAACAAGTAGGTTTTTACACAGTCTAAGTAACTGGGCATGCAAGTACAACTTAACACCCACTTATCTGCAATTTTTCTCTCAACAAAAGGTAGTTTTGAACTGAACTGATAGGTTAAAGAAGCACCACACACAAAAAGAATAAACGCACAAATAATTACTCAAAAGACTTCTGCCTATAACAAGACATCATTTGCTTCCAAGCTTACATTACAATTTCAAAATGAACTAGGGTATCAACACTTACCCCTGATGGTCGGTTTCAGGTCGCATGTCATACACTTGACACTGTGCCAGCCTCACAATCACTCCAGACCGCAACAGCTCTAGTGCCCCTTGCTGACTTTTAGCAACTCTAGTGAGGAATGCCTAGAGAAGAGACAGATCAGTATTGGAGATGCACGATGAGGCTTACGACAACTATTTTCTCTCTTGGATTTTAGCATGATTTCAAAGAGGAGTATTTTACTAAAATATCTCTGAGTACAATCAACGTGAAGTACAGACAAACAACTTTTGTTCAGGTAAAAAAGAAAACCCCCAAACAAACCACCATACCACAAAATAATTTCTGAAGTACTATTACCATTTTGGACTCATAGGTGTATAGCGCTTTAAGTAAGGGCGGCTGAGGTGTGAGCAAGCTCTGAAGGGTCAGATCATCATCTGCTAGGCTATCCACAAGCACCTTCAGGTAGCCACTATTGGAGAGATACAACAGCCACTGCTGCTGCTTGTCTACTGAAACAATGCGATCAAGTAAAGCCAATGCCAGCATCTGGGATAAGGGAAGAACAAACAAGCAAGCAAGCAAGCAAACAAAAATGAAAACATAGTTAAATCTATAAGATCAATGAGATTTTTAACAAATATGAAACGCTAAGCAGTTGCTTCTAACAGCTTCTTTAAGACAGAATGTGTTTCTGCATTACAATGCAAGCCTTTATGCTAAAAATATTTTAAGATTTTTTGATGGTGTAGTATAGTATGAGCCAGTTACTTTTCCCCTATTATTCTTTAACAAAATATTACAGATATTGTTGACCAATAACTATAAATACTTTAATGAAGCATTGCTACAAGCGCTATTGCTATTTAAAACTAGTTTGCATTCCCATCTATTGAAGTTAATATAAAAAAATAGAATCATAGAATCATAGAATAGTTAGGGTTGGAAAGGACCTCAAGATCATCTAGTTCCAACCCCCCTGCCATGGGCAGGGACACCTCACACTAAACCATCCCACCCAAGGCTTCATTTCTTCTTGAAGTCACAGGTCTTCCCAAAGTAAAAAAATAAACCAGTAAGATGACAATTTAAAAATACTAACAAATTAATGCCACAGCAGTTCATGTCTGCAGTCTTTTGCAGCAGTGCTTGCTACCCTTAAACAAAAGGACACATAGCTTTTTCGAGAAACAAGTTAATATAGATGAATGCTCCTACTTTCAACAGCTTGAAGGATGAGTGGGAAGACAGAAATATGAAAAAAATTAATTATCTACAAAAAATGTTCTTGTTCTACCTCATAAAATTTCCCCTCTCTGCCCAGTAGTAAGGTGTTCTTTAAAACAAACAGAACAGCAATTGCAAAGGAATAGACTGATTTACCCGGCCTATCTCATGACCATCACAAGCATCACGACAGACCACCTCCATGAGAGCTGCCCCATAACTCTCAATAGTTGCCATGTTTTCCCGTTGCAATTTACTAAACACATCTTCAGGAGCTGTCAGACGTTCCCACATCGTTTTTTTAGCTGTAAAAAGCAAATGAAACAAAAAATTAAAAATGCTAAGATGGGCAGCTTAGCATTAGCTGAGGCTACATCCCCCAGGGCATTCTGTCTACCTTGCAACGGAAATGCCCCAAACAATGGACAGGGGGGTTTAATTTAACTGTTTTCCTACAAATCTAATCTTTCCTGAATACCACACACAGGCCAGCCAGAATAAAAAAGGTGTGTGCCTGTATACATCCACCACCCTTGCAAACAGTATGCTTAAAGTAATTCTAAGATTCAGTACATGTAACAGAGTATCTGTTAGGCCTAAGAATTTTCACAGGGACCAAAACACATTGTTTGAGGGAAGTAAACAAGGGCACTCTAAGTGGGAAAAGGCTGAATCCAAAGCCAGTAATAAACTACAAAGGGATCATAACAAGTTTATAGACTGTGGTTTTTTTTACTACTGTAGCTTAAAATGCTGGCCAAGTAATAGAAGAGTCTGCAAGCACAGTACTAGTCACAAGTTTGTTTTTCAATCTTTGTCCAAGTTCCAAGATGAAACAACCATTAGAAACACTGATGAATCAAATATTTAAGCCATTAACAGAGAAAGCACGGTCTCTACCATAAGCTCTCTTGGTTAAGCAGCAGCTCTGGCTGGCTTATGTTTTGGGGGTAGGGGGGGATGTTATTTTGTTTGTTTTCCCCTTCAGCTAAACAATCAGAAGAATATGAAGTAAACCTGGGGGGTTTGGTTGGTTGGTTGTTCTGGGGGGTTGGTTGGTTTTACGTTTTTTTGTTGCTGTTGGTTTTATTTAATAGGATCCTGTGATTTGAGTGTACATACAGATGTGGAGGAAATGTATTTCTAAAGTTGGACCTACTTGAGAACAGTTAAGTTACAAGTAATCTCCAGTCCTTTGACAATTTTGTAGCCATGATGCAATTTTGTAGCTTTAAATGGACACAAATGAAATACCTTTTTTGGTGCTGGAGGTCAGAAATTTAGTATCTTCATCCAGAACAATAAATTTTGAATGCATACATAGCTAGACAGGTCACAGCAGAGGAAGATGCGCATCATTTAGGATAAGCAGCTAATTTCAGAGGCTCTTGGGGTAAAGTTATTTCTATCTACATCATCTACCTATTTCCAGAAGACAACTGTATGCAAGAACTCTACTGTTCAGGGTTTAATAACATTTTTTGTTTTCCGTAACACAGTTGGACCATACCTGCTTCTAAAGTGTCTGGTTCATCTGGTCTCTGGGCAATCTGCAAGTAATAAAGCAGTGATCCATAAAGATGTGTCCTCACTCTCTGGAAGCCACCACCTGTTAACAAGAAACATTCACAGTTAAAACCAAATAGATGTAAATTCTATAACACCATCTTCCACTGGCACTTAATTTAATTTTCTTATGTCAATGCTGCCAGAAATGAGTAAAACAACTAGATTTCTTAAGTCAGAGTTCTATTGTTCACATAAAAGTGCAAACAAGTAAATTCAGCAAGTTAATGCTGCTCCAAAAGCATGGCAATATGATTCTGCTTGTTGTTAAGATTTAAAAATAAACAAATATTGCACCTCCTTTTTTTTAATTCTTGTTGGTAACATTACTTAGATCTATATTAATCATGTTAGATCTACCTAACTGACTGTAATAAAAATCTTCACTGCAGTGCCAGGAAGCAGCTCAACCCATCTTTTTTACTCTTGGTTGGATTTTCCATACACACACTGCGAGGGTCAACACACCTGTTTTCAAAATGAAATCCAGCAGCTTTTTTAAGATGATGTGGAGGGAGGAGTCACCAATGGAAGCAAAACCCATGGATATGCTCTCAGAGCTAGGTGATGAGGTAAAAGAGCCATCCAACATCAAGGCGTACTGGGATTGTCCTGCCATAGGGAGTGCAAGTGGCTGTTTCTGCTCGGTTTTCATGGACTGGCTCAGGTGGGCAGTCAGGGTGAACACAGCCCCTGCAACTACCGGCATCAACTCCTGAGCTGCATCATCATCAAGGATCTTAATACAGAAGAAAGGAAAGAACAGGGAAAAAAAAAGAAAAAAAAAGTAGAAAAGTGTCTGATTGCATGAGCTATTAAAGCAATTAATTTAGCTTCTCAACTATTTCGTTTAGGTATGCCTAAGGATTTCATTAACATGTCACTATTCAAAACACATCAAAATCATTAGTGTCATGAACTTGTTCAGAAAGATGAGTTGAACATGTTTTAATTGAGAAGACCATTAGTATTCTGGGGGGTATTTACACAAGTCACAGGCAGGAAGATAATTAAATCTGGATGGGGAAATGGGAAGAAATGCATTGACATCTGACTTGCTGTATTAGTAAAATATCTAAACTGAGGTTAGGGAAAGAACAATTGACACCCTCTTGGCTTTACAGCTATTTAATAAAAATATTACTATTAAAAACAAAACCAGGACTATACTAAAAAATACATTTTAGGTAACTCTTACAGAAAAAAAAAAAAACCACCACCCCAATGTAAACTGCAACAACAACAAACCCTCAAATAGTTATTTTTTTGCTTGAATAAATACAACATTTCAGTATATATTTCTCAAAACACAACTTGTTTAATCAGGAAAACTACCAACAGCACAGCTCTTACAATAAATAAAAGATGCCCCAGCAGCCTAAACAATGCAAGGACCTTCCATTAAAATTTGTCTTTGAGACTGGCTGGGTCGGTACTAACTGCCTAGTCTGTCTCAAAAATTATCAGCAGTAAAACATTGAGACTCTAAATATTTTAAGACAAAGCAAACTCTCACATTTCCAAAAGTCCTTTGAATTGTAAAATCTTTATTTTTTCATCTATGAAGCTTCATTCTAGCAATTTTTCAAAAGCAGCACCAGTATTATTTGCAGTGAGTCTAAACACAATAGATGATCAACTGCAGTTCTGTCTGCCTTCATCCTTCCAGTGAGTTCTTCTACGCTCCTCATCAAAATGGGCTGTTTCCTTTTTACACACCCTTTACAGACTATGATCACACCAGATTATACTGAAATGTCTTTGAAATTTGTCAATATATGGTTCATAGTTCAACAGCAGCTATGGAAGAATTCAGAGTATCCCCTCTGTTCACAGTGCATTCAACTTCAGCACAGTAACAATCAGAAAACTAAAAAGAATACTAAAAGCAGACAAATATTGGAGGGATCACAATTAAGAAGGCTGCTTGACAAGTAATTTCCCTCACGTAAAAAACTACAGCAACAAATTTCAAGGAGATGGTTGATTTCCAGTATAGAATTACCTTGTCATGCACATCCTGCAATAGTTCACGGATAATCAGTTGCTTGTCCTCAGCCTGTATGAGATCCTGGGGGCAGGCAGTGAGTATGATTTCCACCAGTTGTCTCCATGACTCTAAAGCATGCCTCTTAGCATGGAGGCACTGCAGCAGCTTGTTACGCTCCACTACATAGTGCAATATAGTGTTGACCTCCTGAATACCCATGACAAAGACATTGAAATAAAATAAGTTAATGGCAAAGACAGATTTCAAGATGACAATTTTATCTACTAGTAATAGTGTTTAGGAGGTGGGGGGGAGGGTGAAGTTTAAGCATCTCAGAAACAAGCTGCTATTAATCATTTTAACAAGATAGGCCAATCCATTTCTGAGCGGCTTTTCACAAGGCCTTTCCATCACGAATGTCTCATGCTTGTAGTGGGGAGAGGAAGGAGAAGGGAGGAGAAAGGAATTAACTAGGGAAATTCTTTTCTAAAATACACTTGAAAATCAAAACAAGATCAACTATGAAAAGTCTCTGTGCCTTTTCTTTGTATTTTAGTCTGACTCGTTTCTCCCTTATCCTTCAACTTTCAAACCCATTTAGCCAATATGACCTAAATTTAAAAGATGGCAGGAAGCTCAGAAAATAATTAAACTCAGTGTTCAGTGAAACTACAGCTGTGCAGAAGAAAGGAGAAATTAGTGTCCCCTGAGCCCAGTGTGGCTGCTACACTCTGTGCTTGTGAACAGCCAGTCTTGACATTAGTATGTACTGCTTTCTGTTCAGTGGGGTGGGAACTGCAATTATCAGTAATGGCAAGGGAAAAGGTTAAAGAAATAAGAAAGAGACTCCAGTTCTGCTATTTATGGAACAGTACAGTAAGATATAGTTACTCTTACCAAATTTTAATTTTTTTTAAATTATTATTTCTTTCAGGCATTACTAACTTAAAGTTAGGGCTCAAATCCACAAGCTTTCATGGTAGAAGCTTACTGCTTGACAGTAAATGAAATTCACCAAAAGCAACAACAAACAGTAGTTACTTTTTCTATACTTACCTCCATAAATAAAGGCCTCTGGCCTATTGCTGCCATTCCTTGAAGGGCATTGATTTCTGCAACCAGAACTCTGTGAAGGTACTGAAATTAAAAGTTAAAAAAGTTAAAAAAGTGTAATGGTGTTGTGGAATGGAGAACTGGATAAAAAACTAAAATTCATGGGTTGTGATAAAGACAGTTTAACAGGACAGAAAAGGAAGGGATAATAATAATAGCAACAATAATAAAATAATAATAATAGAACATACAAGTGATGTGCAATGCAGTTGCTCACCACCCACCAGCCAATGCCCAGCCAGTTCCCAAGCAGCAGTTCCAAGCCAGCTTTCCCTCTAGTTTATATACTGAGCATGACATGCTGTAGTACGGAATATCCCTTTGGCCAGTTTGGGTCAGCTATCCTATGTCTCCTCCCAGCTTCTTGTGCACCTCAGCCTACCTGCTGGTGGGGTGGTATGAGAAGCTGTAAAGTCCTTGATTTACTGCAAACACTAAGCAACAACTAAAACATCAACGCGTTATGAACATCATTCTCATCCCAAATCCAAAATACAGCACTACACCAGCTACTAAGAAGAAAATTAACCCTATCCCAGCTGAAACCAGAACAAATGACAAGGAATATGACCTGTCTCTCCTTGAAGGATTTAGAAGATGGATACATAATGACAGATGCAACCAAAGGACTGAGATTCAAACAAGTTTTACTCATTTTTTTTAGGTTTCTCCCATACTTCATTCTCTAACTACAGTACTTTCAGTTGTCCAGTCTGTCTCCCTACTCACTGCACTTCTCATTTCTGCACTTATTCATTTACTTCTGGTCCTAAGTTGTTCTGTCCTTTAATGAGCTCTTCTAACACATCACATTCCTTTTCCTCTTCAACCTCCACTATAGTTCTCTGACACAGAAGGAAGGGTTTGTTTCCTTTCATGTCTAAAATATATTTTCCAGTATAGAATAGCTGGTTCCAAACAAGGAATAGCTGCATTCCTTCACCATCAAGATGAACTGTATTTTACATTCTGCTCCTGCTCTGTCCCTTGTCTCTCAGATGACAAATTTTTCAGGACTATTTATCACACACTTGTCAAGTACCCATCACAACGTGTTATTAACTTAACTAAAGCCTCTAAGAACTACCGCAGTAGACAACAGTGTTGTGTATGTAATTGTGTACACATACGTAGTACTACACAGTTGCATATATTGGAGATTAACTAAATACGTAAAACAGATGTCATATCTGCAACATCACTTAGGTATTCCAAGATGGGAAAAATAAGATAAAAAAAAATTCATGAAAATGTCTTAAATTGATGTATCTGTCTAGTGCAGACGAGAAATCAGTGTGTTCAATGCAGAAGAAATAAACTAATCCAAACTGTCTGTATAAATTATGCACATATCTGAAACAGCTATACTTTTTACCTTCAAGCAGTTTTCTAAGTATTATTAATTCACTGATCATTTTTATTATTATTAAGATATAAAATAGCACATTCAAGACCACAGACCACTGCACACCTTGACATTGCAGACCACTTGTCCACGTGCATTCTTGTGCTCGCAATTAGCAATGACTTGCTCAATCTGACCCCACTCAAAAAAATCCAGTTGTAAAGGCTCTGGTATGTCCTGACGGAAGTCAATTGAATCCAGGATACTTAAGATCTTCCTGCGCACTGGAAATGCAAATCAATTCAAACTGTATTCAGCAACATCAAGGGGAAAACAACAAAAATTCACAATAGGAGCCTAACTTACACTTGTAAATCCGATCTTAATGTGTAAAATTTCAAAATAAAACATTAAATATTCAGAAAGTGCTATCAATCTATATAAAGGGTTTAAAAACATTTTCTAGAGCCTTAAATTTTGTGTTACACTGAATCATTCTCCTGTTATGTATGCATGTAATCCAATATTTAGAAATACAAGATTCATATTTCTTCTCCTAATTAAGAGCAAGTTGGTTTTCAATGAGAACCACACAATGTTTTGTTGATACTCAGAAACACTGTAAGGAATCTGAAGTTACTTAGCTTTTATATTCTTTGCTAAAGCTAAACATGTTTAGCTTTACCAACAGTCTCACTGGTTTACACTGCAACCCTGCCATGCTGCCCTTCCACAGATGGGAAAGGGAAACAGAGGAAAAGGGAAACAGACTTCTAACTTCCTTTCCAGTTCAGAATTTCCCACTCACTCCAACCATCTACATCAAGGTTCTAAAATTAAGTTTTTTTACGCACACTAAATGAAATTGTTCTAGGTACTGCTGCTGCTTAGGAAGTCTACCGCTGTCTTTTTCAAAGTGTCCTTTCTAGAGCTGGCCCTCCCCCCATTCAAAAAAAGTTTACTGAGTCAGTAAACAGTCAGAATGTTTACCTTTGGAAGCAGTATCAAAGTGGAGAAACCCACTGACTGATCGACTTTCATCTTCCATTCCTCCTTCACCATCAGCTGAAGGTAATGAAACATAAGTTTTTTTTTTTTTAAATACCACCTACTTTATTAATACTGAAAAAGAGAGAGCACACACTGACAGGCCCTTCACATGGAAGTCTTCTAATACAGCTTTGTTTCTTAATAAAATGAAAACAATAGTTATCTCACAAAGTTGGCCAATTATCAAATACAGATTAGACAATACTAGAAATGCCAAAAAAGACACCCCACCCTCCAGTATGAATAACACAGCTGGATGAACACTGTAAAATGAGTAGGGTATTTAGACACTGTTTCCCATACTGAGATCTCCACAAAGATGAGAACACAGTGCTCAGACCTATAGAAGTGAGAGAAAACACCATATTGCTGCAGCCCATTATATTCTAGTTATTCTGTTTATTTTCTTCATGTAAAGAGTTTTATTACTGCCTGTTTCTCTTCCCATTGATTCACTTTTTCCTCTGCTCTGAAACTCTGAAATCTTGCCTTGTTATTTAACATTGCATTCTACATCATATTGGGATCGTTTTTGTAATGTTATAATGTCAAAAGCAAAATTGACCTGTAGGTACTATCTAGTATCTGAGAGAGGGTTGGAAATATGTAATAGACAGAAGTTAGGACTGAGAAAAACTTTGTCTAAAACAGTTTAGTAAGGAAAACCTTCCACCTCT
This sequence comes from Lathamus discolor, assembly GCF_037157495.1. Lineage (NCBI taxonomy): Eukaryota > Metazoa > Chordata > Aves > Psittaciformes > Psittacidae > Lathamus > Lathamus discolor. Next base: position 53,737,981 of record NC_088884.1, read on the forward strand.
TCTACACAGTGACAACATGACCTAATTTTCTCACTTCAGAGTCTAAAACACCATCATCTTTCTTTCCATCCCTCCAGTGGCAATTCCAGACCTGACACCACAAATGAACTGTCACAAGCTTATGGAGAAAAGAATTCAGATAACGCCCCTCACACTTCCATTTATTCAAGCTTATTTACCCTCACAATAAATTCCTCTTACCCAAGTATGGTTTCACAGGCATGTCATCAAGCAGCAAATGCAGCAGTCTCTGCGTGTGGGAGCGCTGGCGATTCAGAGATGTCACTCGCATTTCTATGGCTGCAGTTTTCATCAGCCAAGACATTTGGTTCAGTGTTGAAATTTCATGTTCTGGGTGGAGATAAGATAACAGTTATAAAATTGAACATAAATATTACTTAGTCCATTTTTCATTTTTCATTTGAGAAATGTTTTAAAGGATGTCATTATCTGCTCACTGTTTGTTTATGGGACAAAATGAACATGTTGTTATTGTGAAAACAAATCATACACATATATGCAATTAAGAGTAGACACATAAAAAAAACTGGATATAAATGTACTAACAGTCTTTGTGGAGAATGCAGTGCTTCATGAGCAAATAGGGTCAGTTCTAATTTCAGCCAAAACATTTACACAAAATAAACTATAACTTTCATCAAAGTTGATAAGGTTTGAATGTAGGTCTCCAAGAACCTTCATATTCTATATTCATCTAATTTAGATTCTTAAGTTACAATAGAATTATCCAAAGTGCTTTACCCATGCTGGATACATGTATGTGAATGCTAAGTTTACTATCATTTAACAAAGAACTAGTGGTCAAGCATCTGATAAAGTGAGTAAGTAGATTTATTCAGTATAAGACACCTAAGAAACTGTTTTGGTCTGAGACATTAAAAACCATTTATTAGCTTAAAAATAAACACTGTCACCAAATAAAATTACTTTATTCAAAGGAAGGGAAAACACAGATCGTTATAAACACCAGCCTTCTATTCCCTCAGTTCTTCACAGCATTCTTACTCTTCAAAAGTATTTTGTTCTGTAGCATAATCTAACAGAACTACAATGACAATTGAAATATCAATTAGGATTTGCTTCTGGAGACTTAATGCATTTGAAAATTTAGCATTCTTTTACAAAAGTTCAGTGCTAATCATCTAAACTTTCTAAATAGGCAGAGTTCAATTTCTACAGAATTAAAAGGTTAGCAGAGGTAATAATTAATTCAGTTTAATAATGCTACCTATATTTCTTCTTCTGTATTCCTAGGGAGTCAAAAGATAAATTGGATTTTAAACATGCACAATCTTATCTTAGTATAAAGTTACCTTTGACAGAAAACGGCAAATACTGCAGCTGAGTGAATAAGAAATCCTGGCTGGTCCTCAGGTATCTCATAGTTGGACCTGACGTGTCAGAGCATGCACACAACTGATAGATCACCTGACAATCAAAACCAGTACACAGCCATTTATGGAATTTATTTTAAAAACAAACTAACCACCAAATCAAAATATGCGTAACACTGTTTTACTGCTCAACTATTATTACCTGTATTTACAGTAAGTTTTCCACTCCAAAGCTGAACATATTATATATAACAGATGTTGAATTATAGCATTAAGGGAGTACCAGTGTGTAGATGATTCCAATGGCTATTTGCTCACGACACCATGTAAGCCTTTCTGTCTCCTCAGCTCACTTAAAAATGAGTGTCTTTTTATGTCTCCAGGTTTACCAAAACAGGAAACACAATCTTTCTTTTTTTCCTCCTTCTGCAATGTGGCCTCTTTCACTTTTAATAGTGTTTAAAATCCTGCCTAGATTCCACATATTTTCAACATAATATAGGTGTGCAATAATATGACTATATGATTTAAAGCTAAAAGTCAGCTACCTTGTACATATGTCTAATTCAGCTGTTTTCCTCATCTCATCTCCTTAGACAGACGTACATACATTCTGTCACTGCTACAGAATAAAGAAGAGAATTTTATTGGCTTATTTGGAATTATTTGTTATCTTACTTGTTGGCAAACTGCAGTTCCAAAATTTAAAAAAAAACAGTAATAAATCATCAGCAATCTGTATTCACCAAGTAGCTAGTTTTATTTAGAGTCTATTTTCACTGTATGTCAACAGAAAACATGATGAATACCTGGTAACACAGTTCTGCAAGATGAGGAGACTCCTGAACTGCTGTAGGCCCATTTCTTGTTTCGGTACCCTTCTCTAGTATGTTCAAAATAGCATGAAGGCAAGTCCGCGGGCAACCCAAGACACCTTAAAACAGAGAAGTAATTTCTTAACATTCTTGATCTTACTAGCCCCAGCAGCAAATGTCGGTTAGTACACAGAATTACAGAAACTAAATTGTTCAGATACCTTGTGCTGCACTATACTGCTCCACAGAGCTACAGCAGAAATACCTGGCAGAGTTTTTTTCTCCATTAATTAAAACAAAAGATGGAACTGTGTTTCAGCAAAATTCTAATGAAAATATTTATTGTTAACCTGTAGGCTTTTGAGATGCTGGTGAAAGAAGATAAATGATGCAATCAAAACTTAAGAGCTTTTCCTTCAGTTCTACGAAAAAGATTCAATTATACTCTTTAATATTCTGCATGAAAATACAAATTCCTGCTCTTAAAAACTTTTAACTGAATACTCAGTTGACAATTTCAAGAAGAGCTTGAAATTCCTCTATTTATTTTACAATTACAGCCATTTTATGACTAATGCTTCTAGAGGCACCCGATACTGCAATCAAGGGGAACGGGAAGGAGATTTTAATACTGAAGTCAAAATCCTGACTTTTTGCTTTCTTCCTTTAGCAAATTAATTCTTTAATCAACCCAGAAAGATATCCTGACACACTAAAGGCATCAATAACTGCAGTTCTTACAGGGAAATCATCTTTGTTTGGCATGTATAATTTATGCTTTAGTAGGAAATTATTATCTCATGGCAAATGGCTTATGGTCATTATTTTTTTACATTATGCGTGGGATAATTCAAATATGTGCACACCACTCTCTCATGGCTTTGAGACAAAGTCCCCTGTCACTGACCTAAGATATGAGACCCTGTAAAATCGTGTGGGTACAGATGAGTTACCTTATCACACAACTACAGAATTTCAAAATACCTAAAACATATACCACTGCAATTGAAAGCTCCTTTGCAGATGAAAAAAATAAGCTGGCGTTTCTTTTTCATCTTTCTGATATATCAAATAACTTCAAGACTTCTTTTTTTTTTTTTCCCCTTATAAAATCTAGGTCCTATCTACACTTCATTTATAACTATGAAAGACCAAAAATTGCTGGGCCACAGCATCCAATACAAACCTAATGAAAAATATTCTTCTCTAAATAACTAAAATGAAATGTTTGTTCAAACATGTTCACATAAAACATCCTTTAAACCATCAGAGAAAATCTCGAACTTTAGACTGGAAGGGATTCCATGACGTCCCAACTCCAAACTACTGCTCAGTTATGATATCAGACCGGATTGTTCATGGCTTTATACAGTTGGGTCTTGAAAAGTTCCAAACATGAAGACTCCTTGAACTCTCTGGCCAACCCACCCCACTGCTTCACGGTCTTCATGGTGAAAAAGTTTCTGCTATATCCACTTGGAGCCTCTCATTTCAACTTATGCCCACTGTCTCTCCCTGCCACACACCTCTGAAGAGCCTGGCTTCATCTTCTCATTAACTTCTTTGTAAATATTAAAAGACTACTATCCCCCCAAAGCCTTCTCTTTGCCACTCCCTCAGCTTCTCATAGGCTCAGTGCACCAGCCCCATGACCAGCTCTGCTGAACTTGCTTAAGTTTATCAGTGTCTGTCTTGTACTGAATACAAGTTAGAAACTGAGGAGGCAAACGACACATACTAACATACTATTTTTCTCACCATTACAAGAAACATCACAAATGTCACTTCTGTTGCTTTAAAGTTCATATTACCATATATATATATTTATACATATTTATATATATGTATCTCACTTCCCCCTGCAACTCTAATTTCAAGTCTGTTCCAAAATCCAATTTAAACAAAGGATCAAATCTTAACGCTGTTTAAATGCTGCATTTGGTAGCAACATATATTTTACTTTAGCTTTTGAAGAGCTGAAAAAGGCCCATTGTATTATTCTTAACATTAAGAGGAACTGCTTCTCCCCATGAATTTTCCAATAAATATTCTCAATATTGGTAACAAAACAGATTAAATGACAGATCAGTGTTTCTTCCTCATACCTGGATCTTGCAGATTTGTGGTGCTAACAGGTTTCTTCAGTTCATACCCCAGGAGATACAGAGCAAGGCTGGGAGGACTACACTCAAGAGATGTGATAAGGAGATTCAGAATATGGATCCTTGTTTCATGATGGATTCGTGCCTGCTTCTTTTCAGGCTCCAGCTCTTGATTAAAAAAAAAAAAAAAAAACAAACCGAAAAGTGAATAATGAAGTGAAGGAATCCATTTAATGGAATAACCCTCAGAGCCTTCTAGTCAAACAGAAGAAAGTGAAGGCATCAATTTATATTAGTACAAAGGGATACAAGACCAAAATTTCAAATTACTATTAATACAGCTCCAGATAATGCATCCAAAGCAATGCTGTCTTCTGAAAAAAACACTGTTTGTAGTTGGCTCATCACACTGTGGACATATATTAACAAGACATTGGTGCTTTTCATTCACTTAAAGGTCGAGTTCTATAGAAAACAACACAAGAAAGGGATTTTCTGACTTAAAAGCACTTTCTTCACCTCCCATTAATTTAATTCTATACAAAAGACAACTACATGAGCCATTTTTAAGAAGCCTTTTACATACCCTCATCTGGATTAATTAATTCCTCTGCATCTTCATTGTCCAAACATTCCACAAACCCAGCCATCAGCTTCTGGCTAATACTCTGTATTCAACAATGAAAGGATGAAAATGAAGAGGATTTTAAGTGTATTAAAAAGAATACCTTTCATAGTTCCCTGCATATAAGTTAACATTAGTTCTAGACAAAAATTATATAACCTGGTTAATAAGCAGGAGTTAAGAGTCATTGCTGTTCTAAACATAGGTTGGCAATTAGCCACTGAACAGAAAAAGATCTGCTCTTGGCATATATGATAGGTTATCCTCACAGGTTGAAGACTATAAAGTCAAGAAAAAGTCTTACTATCTCAAAGAATATTGTTCTTTCCCTTCTTGCAAACATTAATGATTTTGGGGTTCTTATTTTCAATTAATGTAGTTGCTTTTCACAGTGCCACAGTGACTTTTTAGAGGTAAGTAGATATGACATATATAGTTCTAATATACTTGATCTAGAACCCTGTCCTTTAAAGTAACACTGTGGAATACTAGTATTTCTCCACCAGTTTCTCTTTCCAGATCCAAAGAAACCACCACTTACCTGATCATGTGTGAAATCACCAACTAGCTTTATTTGGATGTTGGAATTACAAGAAATACAGCACAAAATCTTAGCACTTTCAAAAGCCAGTTCAGGATTGCTGCTTCCATGACAAAGATACCTTGAAAAATACAAGATTATTGAAATGAATTGTTGAGAATTTTACTATTTCAAAATGGTAAGACACAGATGAGAAATTAAACAACATTTAGAACTAAAACATTCACAAATCAAACTACATGAGATAACGTTAAAGCTACAAACCAACCTTAACTCTATATGAGACACTTAACACTCCTCTATTAAAAGAGGGGTACTAGGCTGAGTAGGGATAATAATCTCTTCTGGAATTTTACCATTCTTTTTATCCAAAATCTAGCACAAACACTACAGAGTAAGTTAAAACAACTGGTCACAGGCTCAAAGCAGAAACATGGAGAAAACAGCTTCAGATCACACAGAAGTACGTGTCACTGAAGAATCAAAACTAGCTAAAATCAACTACCGTGTGGACCCAGAACACACAAGATAAAAAAAATTAAATGTGAAAGCATCTTAAAAGGCTTGCTTTTTTTAAACTATCTGTCAACTAGTGTTACATGAAAAAAGTAATATAACTGAAAGACAAAAACATGTATGATGCCCTGTGCAAAAAGAAACATTGGATAGTAAAACTAATGACAGGACTGGGACACAAACACTTCTGTGCCTCTGAAAATCCTCCCTTCTCAGTACTTCACACATACCGAGCGATATTCACCACATGATCTGCCTTTTTAGTGCGAGGATTGATTCCTTGGAGCAGCTGCTCCAACGGTGTGACAATAAGCGAAAGGTGGCTCTCCCGCAACAGATCCATAAAAAGATTCTCCTTCTGTAGGGTTAAGTTTAGAAGTGCAAGGCAATACTGTACAGCTTTCTCTAAATGCTTCTTCCCTGCAGTGCACAAACAACAACAAACCATAAGAAAATCAAAGAAGCAGTTAAATAGACTGCATTCATAAACCTCCTTCATCAAGCTCTGCACCCAGAAAGAACTTGTCAGCTGTTTACTCCTAGGAAAATCCCCCCCAGAAATACACCTTTTAAATGCAAGAAAAACATGAGGTTGAAGATATGTAATGTCAGCTTTAAATCCTACATAGCATGCATTTTAACTTCATACAAAAAATAAATTCCAGGCACATACCAGGAAACAGAGCATAAGTATCAAGCTGCTTAACCCCTTCTTCCAGCAAACAAAAGGACAGTTCCAGCATTGGGGACTCATTCAAGAGATGATACATCAAATTGAATCCAGGTGGTTTGTAGGCTATTATTTCTTCTCCTAAAGACAGGAGGGGAAAAAATTAATATCTAATACAAAAGACATCCATTACTCAAGCTAGCCTGAGCTACAAAATATAGCAGTCCCTGTCACTGTAAGCAACATCTAAACAGATGAAACTTACTGCAAAGTCTTCAGAGGTTTTCTTTACACATAAGCCATTTAGGGAAGTTTAAAAGTTTGGGAAGAACAGTAATAGCAATTACCAATTCTTTTCAGTATCTAATAGCACAATTTCAACTTTATCCAGTTAGACTTTCCTTAAGTGAATTTGACCTTGGATTCAAATCAGTGCTAGGACTTTATACCACACTGGAGCTACATTAAATGGTTTTGCAAGATTGAGAAGCAACTGGGAAAACTTTGTATCCCCCCACAAGCCTGTATAAAGACTCTGGATGAGGGAAAAAGCACTTCCAGAAATCAAAGCTGGGAAGGTCCACTGAACCCCTGATGCTCATAGTGTACAGATGCTTGCATGTCTGTTGTAATAATCTATGCAAAAACAAAACTACTAGCCTAAAACTCAATGGCCCTCACAAATCAGAAGTCAAGGCTAATGTTTATCTCGTTTCCCAGTAAACTATAATTTACTATAAATTATAGTATAGGATAAAAGAAAGACAGCAGTAAGAATAATTTTTCATTTGCAAGTAAGAATGTGGGTGAAGTTTCTTCTTCGCATCAGCTTAAACAATCCCCTTGTCCTTCCATTCACACCGTGTCTGTACTGCTGCCTGACACACCAGTAAGACATGCCACTGTCCAGTCTCACACTGAATCAGTTCAAGAAATGGACCTAGTAAAAAAGAATGGGTTTAGCCCATTTCTCCAACATACCAGGTAACCCACAAATAATCACACAAGCCGAAGGACTAGCTGGGGACAGGAATTGCTCAAGCCAGTTAGGCTGTCAAGAACTGTTTGTCAAAGTACAGGGCACAGAGGCCTCTCTGATTGAGGCAAGCTCACTGAAGAGGTACACCTTAAAGTTGTCATTCACCTATGAAGTGGTTCTTGCAGCTTTCTACTGCTACAAGCCAATCCACAGGCATTCAATGTTAAGAAGAAACTCTGTATTAAGAAAAAAAAAACAAAAAAAAAAAAAAAAGAAAACCCCTGCAGACCAAATAAGCCTTACATTTCCTATAATGAGACATGTGCCGTCTACTTCAGCCTTTTAAAGAATTGTTGTCCAGAATTAAATTACTTCAGATCATAATTCTGCTACTACTGTCTGCTCTGAATAATTAATATATGGATAATACTAATATTAGAGGATATATCAAAAATACTGACACCTTTAAATTAACCCTGTGAATAGTGGTGATTTAGATGTAGACAAAAGAAATATACAGGAACAAGCCCAAAACCAAGGTGCTTCTTAAGCATCAAATGCTACTATTTAATCAAATCAGCAATGCAAGAGACAGAAGTCATCCTCTTAGTACAGCTATGGAAATAGTGTACATGAAGCCCTCAGCTTAACTTCTGATAGTATGTCTTAAAGCCTTGGTCTAGCTTTCTACCAGCCTACTTGCAATATTAAACAACATCACCAGACAGAGACAAGAAAGCAAAGCAAGTTACAGTTCTGTTGGCCAGTGAACAAATGAACAAGTTAACCTTGTAACTCCACATATTGGTCCACAAAGTCTTCAAGTTGAGGCTCATAGTCCTGCAGCAATTTGTAAAACACTTCCAGAACTACCTCAGCTACTTCCCACTGTAGATAACCACAAAATGAGAAAAAAAGTCATACACTGATTAAGACTGACACTGGAGCAACAAGACCAGGAAACAAAGAATACAACAGGTAGTGCAGTGATATACTGGATCAGAATTATCACAGGATTATCTGACTCTGAAATGCTATCCAACAACAACTTATAATTCACCATGTCAAATACTGTCAAAGACCAAACTTTCTTTCTGAAGTGAAATGGAACACTGAAAGAGACTGCCTATTTTAGGCTCTAGTATACAATATACATATCAGCACAGTGAAACTACAAGGAATAGAGTCTTATTAGGTATACAGCTAATAACAGATCATTAATAGCTTCCAGGATACAATCTGCCATGCACTTTCATCCAAATGTATCATAAATGAAACTCAAATACCATGGTTCAGCAAGTCAGAAATATTCTATAAGTAACAGTGAGGAAAGAACAAATCTGACTTGTATATTCGGGCATGTGATGAACAGAAGTCACTAGCCATGCAGCAGAGTTGCAGATCCTGTATAGTAAATTGAAATTTAGCAAAAATATATATTTTTTTTATTAAGGATACTTTATACGGGCCCGTTAGAAGTAGTTCATAGATCCTGATGACCCAAGAGTTGAAAAATCGCCTGTTCACAGAATCAAAATATGAGGTTAACTCTTCATCAACCTCGCACAGCCTCTGAAACAAATCTAAGCCATGTCAGCAGTGCAAATCATTTTAACTACATACAAAACAAAAACAAACAAACAAAAAAACCTTACAAAAACAAAAACCGAACAAACAAAAAATAAAACAAAATTTACTTTTTCAGCAGCTCTCCGGTAAGCTCTGGTGCGGAATCGGAGAAACACAGAATCCCTGAGGAACTGGAGATAGGGATCAAAGCCTGGTGGACGGAGACCTGCTCCCAAGTTAGCGGGGAATGAACTCTCCACTAGTGTGCTGATGAGTCGACAGAAGGCACGGGTTAAAGGATATTCCTCGCATCGGGACTCAATCTCATTAAGTTCAACCTTCCCAAGAGGACAGCAAAAACAGAAGGAGAAAAATCAAAGACTTTGAAGGTAGAAGAAAATGTGAGAACAGATACTATAAGAGCATCATCCACGAATTATTTTACAGTGAATTGACTTTGCTGCATTTTTGTCTACAGTATGTCAGAAACAAAGCAAAAGCAGTGAAGCAACAGTAAAGATATTTCAGTTCAGAAATACACTCTTCATTCATTTCTGAGCTACTAAGAGATATGTCTCAATGTACCACTCTTATTAGAAGTGATCTGTACTAAGATGTAACAAAAAGTGAGGCCTGTTTAGGGAAATAGGAAAATCTTAATAAAAAGCGCTCATGAGAAATTTAAGCGTTTAGATGCTGCTCTGTTACTAGCATGAAGCTGCACTAGATTCATAAATAAAGTTCCCAGAAATTACAAGCAGGCTTGAATGTAAATTAAGAAGCAGTAAGATGACGGTGCCTACTCAAAGGTTTTCCTGTGGACACAGCAGCAGATACAGCCCCTGCAAGTGTTTCCTGAAATCATACGCAGAGTAGTCAGAGAAGCAATCTAGGTACAGAAAAACCCTCACCTCAATACCAATTGCTTGTCTCTGGCCTGGACTTCTCACAGTTTGTAGTATCTTCAAAACAGAAAGAGAAATGAAAACAGACACGAAACACAAAACAGTATATTACAAACCATCAAAGTTCATCTGTATCATTTCCATCAGGACTAAAAGGGATTCATCACTTTTCAGCTGCAAAAAGAGGTTTCCCAAATCCTCTTTTTTTACCTTTTGGTAAAAAGCTAAGATTTCTCTGTTTGAGAGGCTGGATTGTACGTTGTAGACTTACATGCTTCTAGCTTTGCATCCTCAAAGATCTGCATTATGTTTATTGTTAAATAAAATAAAGCACAGAAATACTTTCATATTAACGACTTTTGTCTTGTATTGGCTAAGGGAAAGACATTTACTTTGTTATCTCTTACAACAGTACATTTTAAGGAATATCCTAAATTAGCAAGCAAAGGAGAAGCACTTAAAATACTATTACAAAATGTCATTACTGTCAGGGTCTTTTTATTAGTAGCTAATAAACCAGCACTTGCAGTTCAAATGCCTCAAGTTTTTCCACATAAAACAGCAACTAGTCCGAACCATAACAGACTATAAAATAAGCCGATCCCATCATGATTTTTTAATTAATAATACCAAGAACATTTGGATTTGATATTCATCGTTCTTAGGATTTATATTTAAAATTTTTCTCTGAAATCAAGACAGAAGGGAAAAAAACTTTCTTAAAAGGTAGGGCTTTTAATCCATACCTGACTTTTGCCATCTAAAAGTGAAAGCTGGCAACAATATCCAGTAAATTATTATTAACTTCCTCTGAAACCTAAATGTCTGAGAGTGGAGCTTTTTTGCCTGTCCTTTCTTTCTATGAGCATGACTCACACTAGAACAATGTCACGAACAAAAAAACAAACCTCAGAAAAACCCTGCAGAACATTTATTACAGATGCCATACACTGAAGAAAAAACATACTGAATGCACAGGCCTGTCTGTTAGGAAACCTGCATTTATGTAAAATAAGCACAGCCAATAAGATATCTGAGGCATAAAACCATATTGCCATTTTCAAGATCATGTCAAAGTAAGAACTGCATTAAGTGAAAAAAAACCCATATATTCATTCAATGGCAACAAGAAAACATAGGAGGAAATGCAATACTATTTCAAATCTACTGACAATTTCAACAGATTGGGATACTATAGTTCTAAGCACTGACAATCCTAAAATACCTGTGTATATTCCAGAGATTGCCAGAGTGAAGCAGCTATTTCAGGAGATCTTCCAAAAGCAGTAAGGGTTTCTAATAGCTCCGCTTTCAAAATAGGAGGAATGCTGCACTGCAGAAGTCCCAGAATGACCACTACTGGTGTCCACTGAGGGTGCTCACAAAGAGCCAAGCGAGCATTCTCACTCTATAGAGTTCAACAGAAAAAAACACAGATTATCACTCTGAAGATTATTCATGTTTTACAATCTCTACCTCAAAGTTCAGTATCAATGACACTGCTTTATACTGGAAGGTACACAAAACATCAGATGAACAGCAAACCATTCCAAAGCAAACAATCTTCATTTACCAAAAAGCCCAATTTAATAATTCACAAGTACTAAAATTGTGCCTATCCATACAGAAGAATTATGTGCATAACCTGAGAAACCTGGTCTAGTGGAAGGCGTCCCTGCCCCTGGCAGGAGTGTTGGAACTAGATGATCTATAAGGTCCCTTCCAAACCAAACCATTCTATCATTCTGTGCTAATATAAGCTTCTCGTACCACCCAATTTTTGTTTGTTTGTTTTCAGTAGACACACATTCATGGACTTAGTCTTTAATAGGTTTAAGTACTCACACTCTAGACACCTTCTTCAAGCATCAGTACAGGGACTTTAATCAATACTTCTATTACAAACTTAAACTGCATTTGGACATGTGCTAGGAACTTACATGAATTTATTTAAGCCTAAGAGCAGGGTCATCACCAGTGTAAGCTCATTTGAAAATCTCAGGTTAAATACTCGACAGGAACAAGCCTCTAGCTTCATCAAATCATAATTCCCTGCATCTTTAGAACAAATTTACTTCCTCCCAGGTTATGGCTTGATGATGTCAGAAAATACTAGTTTTAAAAGTTCCCTTTTCCCCATGCTTATCCAATGCTGACACAACAGCTCACATAGGAAAGCCATTATCACCAAGGATGATTCTCAAAAAACCAAATTAGTTTCACTGATCTGTCTTGTGTTTGTGTCAGCAAAACCAAAGATATCTCACTACAAGGCAGAATTTTTGTGCTGCAGAGTCTGGTTGGTACTGAAGAGCTGAATTCCACACTATCCAGAATTACCCAGGCAACTCACCATACAAAATCTGCACTGTTGTTTTACTTCTCTTGGAATCCTCTTCCACTCAATTCATGGCACGTTTTGCTCTCTTGGAGTGGGGATGTTTTAAATCTAACTCTGGAGGCAAGTTTCTCAATTGATCACTTGTCGCCAACCTTCTACCACCTCCTTTTAAATTCATCTATTATTTTTGCCTTTTCAAACTCATAATTAAATGCAAAGAACTCTCCTACTCTGTAGTCATTTCTTCTGAATATACCCCACTTCTGAAAGACATCTCCATGACACCAAAGTGTCAGGAAAGCAAGAAAATCAGTAACAGCAGTAACACAGGAAAAGGTGTTACTTTTCCTGCTTCCCCCAGACTGTGTATGTTTGGTCATAGCAGTTATTCCTGATGCCTCTCATACTTTTAAAGTTCACTAGTCAAATGACAACTGCTAGGTAAATTTGCCCTACATACCTTTTTGGTCAAGTGAATTTCTCAGCTGAATGATGATGTTCTGCTAGAAAAAATATATATTAACAAAGAAAACCAAGTAAAAGGCTACTTACCCAACTTACTATAACAGTGGTCAGCTGTAAAAATGCTATTAATCCATCCTGTTCTTTCTGCGTGATTCCTCGGAGAGGCAGGTGACGATACTGGACACTGTCTGCACTTGGCAAGTCTTTCCTTAAGTGCTCATGATAAAGCATCAAAGAGTGGAAGAAATGCTCCCAGGAGACAGGGCTGCCACCTGCTCCTTGGATGTTTTCCGCTAGAAAAATAATACACAGGTGACAAGATCTTCTTTGTACTCTTTTCAAGGGATGACAAGCAGAGTAATTAAATTTAAAAGGAAAACTTTCTTTTCTGGATTAAAAAAGTAAAGTTCAAAGTAAAGCTGTTGTTGCCAAGATTAGTGGTTCTGGTTTAGGGTTGGGTTTTTTTTGTTGTTGTTGGGTATTTTTGTTTGGGTTTTTTGTAATAGAGAGACAGAAAGATGCTAATATGAAGAGCCAGTATAAATAAGTTTTCCATTTTATGAATCGGAATGTTTGCAGCATTATTTGTATCTTCAAAGTAGGGTGGGGTATTTTTCTAATTTGATCAATGCAAAACAGGACTGACCAACATTTCTTACTTTGATAGTGCTATTATATTACCTATATAAAAGAATTTTAATAGAACAAAGTCCTTCTGGAAAAAAGTAAAAAGGTAACTATTTACAGAATATACAACTTGACATGACTCTCTTTATATTTTACAATAAACAATACTGATATTCATCTCTTATACTGCTAGGTCACAGCTTTTTAAAAAAATGTAGTATTTCATTATGTGAATTACTTGCTAAGCTGCTCAGATATTTAATTACATAATCAGTTGGGGTTTTTTTTCCCAGATTACACTTTCAAGTGAAGCCTTCCGATTTCACCTTTGTACTAATACTGAAATGTTAAAAGTATGAAGCCACAATTCACCTCAAATGAGTCTTTGTACTTTTCTAAAGAAGAGTTGAGAAAGAGCTGAAGTGTCACTTTTCTTACCATGACTACTGCCATTGACTTTTAGCAAACTAAAGCAGTAATGAGCACACTGAGGCCCACTAGCCAGTCCCCGCAGCATTTTCAAGTATGGGATGTAAATTGTGGAAGGAAGTAGGTCTCCCATTTGCCTAACAAACTTTGACAAGACAACCTAGAACAAATAAAGATCAGTGTTCAAAAAACAAAAACAAAACCAAAACTGAGTATTTTAGGAACACAACAGGCAGCCAACAGAATCTAATGTAACCAGGGTAGGATAGAGGGGTGGAATCACAGCTCATATAAAAAAAAAATCCTCTGTAGACTGGCTTATTCAGTTTCCCTGAAGGTGGAAAACATGTTTCAGAGAGGAAATGAAACATTTCAAGTGATTGCAAAGTATACTAACTCTACTAATTCTCCAATTCTATATTTTTTGTGATAAAATTTACTTCAGCTCACAAATGCTGCACAGCAATATTATTAATACATCTCACAGTGCAAGTTAAGCGATGCTGAGAAGAATTCACTATGCTTGTCATATCCACAAGTAACACAAGCACAGTAATTCACACAATGGGTCCTCCCACAGGCGTATTATAGTGCTTGCAGATTGCATCAGACCTAACTTAAGGTGCCTCTGTTCTGGGTGAATCTTAGGATGTGCCCGATATGTCTTGTACTAGGTTTTGTCTAACACTGTATAGTCCTTCAAGAAGCATTGAAGGCTGACAGCATCCCAGGTATTTAGAGAGTTTTGGAACATCTGTTTCATCTGTTTAGATTGCTTCTTCATTCTGATTTTAAGTTCCGTCTCTTACGGGTTGTAAGCTTTAAACAATTAAAATATTTTTATGGATTCCTCCCCCCCTAAAATATCATCAACTACAGCTAATAAAGATTTTTTATAATTATGGAATTTATGTTCTCAGTTACATCAAAAAGATAATGAAGAGGTCATCAGACAGAAAACACAAGAGCACTGTTATCAGAATTCATTTAGCAACTGCAACAAAAGCACACCTGAACAACATTTTCAAAGAGCTTTGCCTAGCACTCTTCCTTAATAAACTTACTGAAAACCATGAATGACTGACAGTAGCTCATTTTAGCATAAGCAACAATAACCATGTTATGCAGAGCAGGACACATGCACATAAACCACTGGTAAAAGACGTCTTTTTAGAGGCTAGCTGTGATAAGGATACGAAACACTCTGCTGCCTGGTTTTTGACTATAAAGTTACTAATAATTACTCAAGAAAAGCTAGATAACCTGGCGTTGAGGAGGTCGCTGATGAGCTACTCCAAGGTAGGACCCCATGATGGTAGATGTCTGCAAAGGCTCTGATGGACACCAGTATTCAAGACCAAGTTCCAGATTAAAGGGGTCTTTCCTGTAAAATTCCGCAATCTGTCAGAGAAAAGAAGATGTTAAAAAGCATCAACTATATTGATAAGATTACTTCAACAATAAGCACTACTTCTAGATAAGCCAAACACATCTGAGAGTCAAAGCATCCCACGGCTGGTGTTCCATTCCTTAAAACTCTTTGAAAATGACAGCTTCTAAATAGCAGTATCAGAACAAATGACAGCCAGATGCACACGTAAGGGAAACTTGCACAACTTTCTATTTAATTATTACAAATTACATTGCTAAGAAAACAAGTGCAATTTCTCCTTAAATAACCATTCACGTATCTCAATTTGAAGACTTACAGAAACATAAAACACCATGTAACCACAGAGGTCTAGATACACAAAGGTGTTCCACTCAAAGAACATGCATGCATTTAGACAGATCTCAACTCCAGTGATAGCCTGCAGCCTTAAAATTCTAAGTTACATTAAAATAAAATAGCTTAAAATAATAGATATGTTAAGATATTTTAAAATAACTTAAATTTTAGCTATGTAAATATTTTGCAAAATAACTTCAGCTCAAAAGTTCTTCAAACATAGAAACAATGTAATATTTACTTACTAAACAAGAATTAAATGATGCTTCATTAACATCAGAAGCCAAGGCAGTAAATTAATTCCTTTAGATGAAGTTACAGAAAGTGTATCATTCAGGGATGGGTTTTCAGATGAAGGAAAGTCATAACCACCTTTTGCCACAGTAATGTAAAAGAAAACAGAGCTTACCAAAAGCATTAAATGCTCCAGATCCCTCCGAAGGGAAATAGGTGGATCATTACCCATCTGAATGCTCATGTGGATCATGCGAGCATCTTCATCAGCGCGGTTTCTCAGCTGTTTCACCTACACAATTTATGAAGTGTTAAAAAACCCACTGGTCTGTCTTTAGCCACAAATAAAACAGAACGGGCATAGCAGAGTTGTCTAAACAGACTATTAAAAACTAAGAAAGGAAATGAACTTGTACATACATGACAAGAATATTCAATTTCTTTTTTTCTAATCCCTTCCCCCCAAGATCATACAATCAAACAGATATTCGAACACTTTCTTGCTGCCACTGAAGAGTTCATAGCAAAAGCCCTGAACTTGTACCATAGGAGTTTTTCACAACTGACTTCACCAGATCCTCTGGTTTTGCTCCAAAAGGTGGAGCATTTTCCTCCTTTTAATTGAAAAGCTAGACAGGTTAGCTTCAAACAAAGGTTGTTAGACCATTACCCACAAGGAGCGAAAAGAAACAGGAAAAAAAAACCCCAACATTTCTGTATCTGTGACCACCCCTTTTTTAGCCATTTACGGCTACTTCTAGTTACAGCTACTTTACATTTTGAAAAGTTTTGGATTAATGGAATTATATTGGAGCCAGTCTGACTCAGCTAAAAGCATTATCACATGTCAGTAAGTACAACAGGAAAAAAGAAAAACAGAAACAGAAAAAAGCAACCAATTCAACACACCAAAACCTAAAATACCGTGATGGTCAATACAGACCAGTTCAAGGTCTACCATATATTTTAATTTGCAAAATTGAATGTGCAGCAAAATAATTATCTCACAAAGAAAAAAAATTAGTTAAAAACTAGAAACAACAGAGGAAAGGGTCAGAGCAAACTAACCAAATTAGTATACTAACAAAATTAATACACAGACAAAATTGCATGTTAATAAATGAATTATCTGAACTACTAGAGCTAATTATCAAGTTGTGAATGTAATGCAGTCAACACAAAGATTTACCCAAATCATCACTGGCAAGCAACATAAATGTTAAAAATATACAGAAGAGTTAAATAAAATGCTGACTTACAGAGTCAAATAAAACTGAACACAGGTTCAGACACTTCTCTACCTAAAATTTGAGATTCGGTAGAAACAGCTGAGTACAAAAGCCAACCACTAACTAACAGCACTTGAGAAATTCCTTTGTAGGGTTATATCGGAGGCACTGGCTAACAAAGTCTTTCCTGTAAAAAAACTAGTACTGGCCTCTATCAAACTGGAGCATAATTCAACATCCAGATTTTTGATTACATGTATTACAAAATCCTACTTGCAATGAAAAACATCTCTCTTCATCTTTAGGTATTAGCTACAATCAACTCCAGATCTGAACCTAAGCAAAAAACAAACAAACAAACAAAAAAAACCCCAAAAAACCTGAAATGGAAGAGAAATATTCTTCCTAGAGGTAAAGCCTCCAATTCCATAATGCAATGAAGATGAGAGATGTACCAACAAATCAACCAATAGCTTTGGGATTTTCAAGCAGTTCTGCGGACACAGGGGACAGCATCATATCTGTTCTAAATCTAGTATGGCAGCAACCTCAGCTTGGGTCAGTCGCCAGCTCTTCAACCTTGATTCAAAAAGCTACCTTGTGTCTCTCACATAAAGTGATATCGTTATGGGGAGACATTTCATCTTTCATAAAGCAACACTATCCAATGAAAAACTGCCTCATAAAAAAGTTCCCAGTTCCAAACCTCCGTACACTTGATTGTTAAGGAACTTCTATAAAATACACCTCACATATTCCTACCATATTCAAAAGATTCCTAAGGGATACCGCATCTGTATTACAGAAAACACCATTGTGTGCACCTTCAAAGAATGTCCAAGGCCTGTTAACAATGTGGTGTTGTTAGGCAGGCAGCCACTGCAGCAGAAATACAGCTGTACAGTTATCAGCATGAACTTGTTTGAACTGACATTATACTTTTCGATGGATAGTCTCTCAGTTAAAAAGACAGCTCAAGAAAACATGCAACACCCAGATTATAAATAAATTAGGATTAAACCTAAAAACTGTCTACAGCTTGTTCATATATGCCCTTAAGGACTCTTAAGGCTAAAATACTGTTTTTCCTGACAATATTGTTCTCATTCTGAAATGTTACAATGAACAAAATATATTTTTAAATCCTTCTTTTGCACACCTTTCAGTAATTGTTTGGCAACTCCAACTATAGTTCAACACGATGAAGGTCACAAAATAAAAACCTTTTCGTAGAATTTTAATCTTCCATGCTTAGATACAAGCTCTTGCACAAATGAAACTGTTGCAATTGCTTCAAACTTTTTTTTTTAAACCCTTTTGCAGTATTTCTGCTGTTCCTGTGAAAAGCACTGCTCATTTTCCCAACAATTAATATTAGTAAAAAAGTAGAATCCCTCCCCTTAAATATGGAAAACATCACCACTAAAAGAATAAATTAAGAATAAGAGACAAAAGATGTAAGTAAATTTAGGTTACATTACTGTCTGTATCGAAAGAAAACAAACAAAAAAATCAATACCCACATTCACTGCCATCAATTTCTACATTCATTTAAATTTCAATCATGTAAAACAAAACAAAACTAAACCACTACTGGCACAAAACCTTGCTTTACAAATCTCACCACACTGAAGTGTTTTAAGAATCACATTCTCCCATCACTTCAATGTGGAAAACAAATCCCAAACCACATGGGTTTCATAAAGTCAACAAATTTTCTGAACTGCAGAGCCTCAATCTGAGGGTCGTATCTGAATCCCTATGCCAGCTCTTCTAATGTCAGAAATACAGAAAAGAACTACTATTCATGCAAACAGCTTACCTTCATTGGCATGAGCGCAAGGAAGTCTGTGACAAGGTTATGAATTTTGCGAATGTAAAATTCTTCCTGGTAGAAATTTTCAGACCCCACAACAGATTCAGTCAGGAACAAGAAGACATTATCAGCAACTGCCAGCTCTGCCATTGCTTCATCTGCCTCAGTGAATTCTGCAAGAGCTGGGCCACAGAAATCACAACAGAGGGAAAAAAATAAATTATAGTTACCTGTTACCAAACAAAACATATTTCAGAATACCCGGCTGACATGCAAACTGACATGCTTCTAGCAACTATGTTTTTTCTACCATACAGGAAAACACTAGACTGGAATATACAAGTTAATGTTTGGTGATGATCTCAACTTTGTTCTTTAGTAAGTGTTAAAGCACATAATCCATTTACCCAATCAAATCTAAGACTATGAACAAAGAATCATAAACCGACATTAATTATAAAGTTCACATTTTCTTTAAATATATATTCTGGAGTAGACACAATTCTGACCTAGCAGGGAGCCTGAGAAGCTTATGAAGTACAGAGATAAAGGAAAAAAAACCCCAACTTTAAAACAGATTTGTCCTTTCAAGATCCTGAGGTTTAACATTTACAGGTGTAAAAAGTCGTAAGAGTCTATTCTCTATTTAAGTGTTCAAATAATACTAAAGCTACTAAAATGCAATCTTTCACATTTCCAGTACATTAAACTATCTTTCACTTCAATGAGACATTATGCAATATTACT
Organism: Lathamus discolor; assembly: GCF_037157495.1. NCBI lineage: Eukaryota > Metazoa > Chordata > Aves > Psittaciformes > Psittacidae > Lathamus > Lathamus discolor. The sequence goes on from NC_088884.1 coordinate 53,757,675, forward strand.
GTCTAACAACTAAATATTTCTAAATCTGTGTACATTTCAGAGTAATTCAATGCTCAACAACTAAACTCACATACTGAGAAAGCTTTAAAAGAGTGTCAACTGTAATTTTATCATAAAGGTAAATACTAACACTTCAAAAAGGTTACAGATACTTTGACTTCTACCTCTTGGAAGCTCTGAATACTAATGTGCAGCAACTGCACTTCAGGGTAATTTACCTGTCACATCGGATAATTGGGATATTCCTCGTAATGCCAGTGCCCAGGCTAATCTAACAGTAGCTTGAAGGCCTGGTAATTTCCAAGGCTGAGACTCCTGAAGACGAGTGTGTATTGTTGCTATATACTGTCTTTCTGCTAGCAGAGGGAGACGGTGCACCAAATCTTGAAATCAAAAAAAAAAAAAAACAAACACAACACCAACACCCAGTAAATGAATGCGGAAACAAACATGAAAAATCCTACCAATTTGTCACAGATCAGTAACAAAACTGGTTAAAAAACAATTCATCCATTTGCACAACATAAGGTCTCTGGGAAACTTGCCAGCATTACCTTCACGATCTTCTGTGCCTTGTTCCAAAGAGCTGACATCAAAGCAGTAAAGGAGAGCCATGAGAAGAGACAAGTTTACACCATCTAATGAGCCATCAGCTTCCACTGTTACTTTCTCCAGGTAACTTATGAGGATGAGAGTGTCATCTTTACTCAGTGGTGACTGGCAGGACCACACAAACAGACTTTCAGCCAAGGACTGTCGGCATTCTTTAATGAGGTCAGAAACCTTTAAGAGAAAAACCAAACAAAAACTCTGAATATAAATATTCTCGTAACATGTTCAGTTTGTCCTTCACAGTCAATCAGGATGACTAGGTCAAATTTAAAATTACTCTAAAGACAACAGCTACAGAAAATGTTGGGGGTTTTAATTGCTAAGCAACAAAAGGCACACTTCTGCTTGTTAGATGAGTTTGTATTCCCATGTATTTCATATAAGGTTTGAGTAGGTAGATACCCTGAAATATGACTGATCAGCATCTCTGTCAAGGTCAGGAGACACGAGTTGACACAATATCTGCGAGTACCACACAAAAGCCACATCGTGTCTGTAATACCCAACTATGCTGGTAGTTATAGCCAGATAAGGGCATAGTCTTCTCCTTCTCCCAAAAGAGATGACCTCAGCTGACTACACAAATACAAAACTTTTAGGATGCTGAGAAACATGAAAGGCAATTAAAATTAGAACTTTCTTCCCCCAGACAAAATATTTGTATCAACTTCAGAAAACAAATATAAATCTATCATCCCCGATCACATATGCGACAAATATGATGCCCAACATTAAAGGCTACCAAGCCTTTTCATATTAAAAATATTTAATTTTCTTTTTATTTGGCAAAATATTTCATACTGTGATACAATTAAGTACAATTGCTCTTGAAAACAAAATTTGTCCTTCTTTCTAACAGCTGCAACAAAAACAACCTGTTTTCAAACAAGGACATTCATTTAATTTGTTAACTTCAGTCCTCCCCCTCAGTTTAAACTGCCACTAACAGCCTTTCATAATGATCTTTGTAAAACGGTATTTTATTCAGCTAAATTGTGAGCTTCCGATGATGTTCTTTCCCTGTTTCTATTGTACCTGGTTAAATAAAAAATAGCTAGCTATAAGCATTCTATTTCCACTAAAATCACATATATCATGATTAAAACTTTTCAACATTTAACACAGCAAAAGATTTGTGCACAGACTCCAGCTGAATAGTTCTAATGAATACAGAGAGAAATACGGTAGTCCACCTAAAAGGTGGATGAACAAAAACAAAAAAACCTTCTAACATTATGCATTAAATGAATTTTAATGTTAAATTAAGATAATTTAAGGTAAATCAGAAGGATATCCTCTGTACAGTTTCTACATTAATAGCAAAAGTGTAAAACTAGTTTACTTGGTGGAAAACAAATTGAATGATTACAACATAAAGTAATTTTCAGACAGATCACCCATTAGAAAGTCATCAAAAGGAGCGAGACCAGCAGGTCGAAGGAGGTGATCCTGCCCCTCTACTCTGCTCTTGTGAGACCTCACCTGGAGTATTGTGTGCAGTTCTGGTGTCCTCAACATAAAAAGGACATGGAACTGTTGGAACAAGTCCAGAGGAGGGCCACAAGGATGACCAGGGGACTGGAGCACCTCCTGTATGAAGACAGGCTGAGGAAGTTGGGGCTGTTCAGCCTGGAGAAGAGAAGGCTGCGTGGAGACCTCATAGCAGCCTTCCACTATCTGAAGGGGGACTATAGGGAAACTGGGGAGGGTCTCTTCGTCAGGGACTGTAGTGACAGGACAAGCGGTAACGGTTAAAACTTAAACAGGGGAAGTTTAGATTGGATATAAGGAGGAAATTCTTTCCTGTTAGGGTGCTGAGACACTGGAATCGGTTGCCCAGGGTGGTTGTGAGTGCTCCATCCCTGGCAGTGTTCAAGGCCAGGTTGGATGAAGCCTTGGGTGGGACGGTTTAGTGTGAGGTGTCCCTGCCTGTGGCAGGGGGGTTGGAACTAGATGATCTTGAGGTCCTTTCCAACCCTAACTATTCTATGATTCTATGATTCTAAGTGTAGAAAATAAACCAATAATGTCTGAAATCTTCCTACTAGAAACATACTCTGCAGTTAGTCACAGTCTCAATTAAGTTCAAGGACTACACAAAACAAGGACTAATTTTCAAGCAATTCTCACTTCAGTATTAGAAATGCTTCTGCTCATATAAACACAACTGAATTATTAAAAAGAGCATTATTTTCCCGACTTGATTTGCTTTCAGTCTCTTTTACTAATTTGTGAACTATTTTTGTTCCATGGTGCTGACAGCAGATGATTTAATACACAGTCTTTAGAATAAAATTAAAAAGAAGAAATCTACACATAATGCAAATGTTAGGCTTACTTTCTTACTGTCCTTGATTACACTTCTTCACTAAAAATAAGGTATGCCCTAGCATCAGGGAGCAACAGCAATTTTCAAATGCAGGAAGTAACCTTGATCCCACTCTGGTATATCACAAGCTGTGACCTCTCAGGCAGTAACAGAGCTTGCAAAGGCAGAGAACAGAAACTAGAAAGTAAAAAGAAAAATCACTCCTTGTCTCTTTGCAGTTTAACTGTATTCTAATCTGTAGTAATCTGAAGTAATTCAGAAGAATATTCACAGCCTGCGAATATTTACCTCTTTGCGATGTTTCTCACTGCCCAACCCTCGCTCTCTCTGGAGTTTATCAAATTCATTGTTCAAATCAATGTGTGACACAAGAGTGAGGATCTTCTGAGTCAAACCCTGCTCCATTAGGTCATCTGTAAAGCGTGTTGTCATGGATATTAACTCTTGACTACATTGGAAAGAATATAAATTTAACAATTAATCGTACTATTCCCAGTCACAGAAGAAGTCTAAAATAATGAATCCCATCAAATGTATTTGTTGGAAAGCATACAACTATATTATATACATAAAATAACTAAATGTGCATGGCTAATTTCAAACCATTATGCTGAATGGATACAAAGTCTTTAGACAACTGTAGGTTCAAGAACATGGAATATGAAAATACAACTTGTATCAGCTAATTAAGATTGCTATCAAAGGCAAATGTACTGCACATAACATGCACTAATGAGTCTAACTAGTCTTAAAAGAACTCAAAGCAAAGAACTTCGATGAGCTCATCACCCTAATACAGACCTGAGGTCAAACGTCCATGTCTTGCCTTGGCGTGACTGGATGAGGGTTCTTAGTGAATTGGCAATGCATCTTTTTCCATCCCAGTACAACAGAACAGCCACTAGGCCTCTTGTAAGGCCAGGAAAATTAGGCTGCTGGTGCTCCCCTGTTGAATGAAAATGCATACAATAGTCACAGAAAGCCTACCTTACACACTTTGATAACAGCTTTACGTCTTTGCATTTCCAGTTGAAATATAAGTGTAGAATTCAAAGCAACCATGATTATTCACTATCACTTTGTTTTCTTTCAGGCACTTAAAAGATATCACAGGTATTTTGAACGCTATTATTTAAACTGAAATTCAGTTATTAAAACATCCAAAAATTCAGAAGAAACAGAAGTGTAAGTCCATAAATACCCTAAGTCCAAATGGTATTTGTAGCTCCCATCAACCAATCTTAACAATCAATTCAAGCTGATTATCAGCAAAGTATCTTTTCTTTATTCAAAATAAAACTTTCTTTCTGAATTTATATCGAAAACTCAAATTCAAAATAGAAAGTGAGGTTGATTTGAAGATGGCTTTCCAAAGGTGACAAATTTGCAAGCTACTTCTTTAATGAATTATTAAAAAGTTAATGATGAACAGCAGCTAGTAGTGATAACTAACAATTATATTTTAATAACTCTGAAATCAATTTTCTACATGCAAAGCGTGTCACTTTCTAGAATATATTTCATAATCTTATCAGTTACTAGATTATGATCCAAACAGAGTCACATATCAGTGCATAACTTCTACATAATTTGAAGAACCAAGATCTATTACACTGCTTTATGGAAAAACTCTATCAATTAATTATAAACTATTTTCAAATTCAGTAATAGAGAAAGTAAATCATAAAACCCCCTCAAGTTATCCTCCCTTTTGCAACAGTTGCATGAAATACAAACATTAGGTTCATAACACTGTTATTGTACTATTGCTGGAACAAGTCCAGAGGAGGGCCACGAGGATGATGCCTGGAGCACCTCCCATATGAAGACAGGCTGAGGAAGTTGGGGCTGTTCAGCCTGGAGAAGAGAAGGCTGCATGGGGACCTAATAGCAGCCTTCCAGCATCTGAAGGGGGGCTATAGGGATGCTGGGGATGGACTCTTCCATTAGGGACTGCAGTGACAGGACAAGGGGTAACGGGTTAAAACTTAAACAGGGGAAGTTAAGATTGGATATAAGGAGGAAGTTCTTTACTGTGAGGGTGGTGAGGCACTGGAATGGGTTGCCCAGGGAAGCTGTGAATGCTCCATCCCTGACGGTGTTCAAGGCTGGGCTGGACAGAGCCTTGGGTGGCATGGTTTAGTGTCAGGTGTTGCTGCCCATGATGGGGGGGTTGGAACTAGATGATTTTAAGGTCCTTTCCAACCCTCACTATTCTATGACTCTATGATGCTATGACAGCAGATTCATTTTTTTTTAAGAACATTCTATGCTCTAAGGCCCTGACTGAATCACACATTCATGTTAAGCATACACTTAAATAAGAAGGCCCTATTTAGGTAGTATTCCTCCAGCTCTTAAATATTTTCCCTTCTCACCAGCTAGAAGGAGTTCAACAGCTGCCAACTCTCCAATATCAAAGAGGTCACTGAGGATAAAGGCTTCTCTGATTAGCTGCTCTGGTAAAAGTTTAGTTCCCTGCTGTCCCTGGATAGCAACCCCTTCTGTACTTGCTTTCTGAACTTTCTCATGCTGCTGGACATTCTTTGGCTGCAAGAGAAACAAGCATCGTAAGTTATTCAAAATGGCAAGATCAAATACTGAATAAAGCTTTACACATCAATCCTCACAAATATAGTTCTGACAGGTTAGGTTGTCAACATAAAAACAAACGCAGTGCTTTTAAACACAGAAATAGTAAAGGCACCCTAAAAATGCTTTACAGTCATACAGCAATGATCTCTTTGTTGGGATGTAGCAAAAATAATCTTATACAATTGGTTTTGATATTTAGTTTACTAAGAATAAAGGAGACAAAGTAAATTTTGATACAGTTCTCAAGAGGAATTTGTATCAGCTCAAGAAAAGACATCTGGGTCGTTGATCAGAACTGTTGCATTACTCCAAACCACTGTTTTCTACATCATTCTTTTTTCTATTAAACTCAGACACTAAGATATACTAACGAAACTCTATAGCTGACTGTTAAATTTTCTGTCTTATCCATATAAAAAGCCACATACTATCGCAGAAGTAACACCACTGAAAGAAGACATACTGCTAGTTGCTATCTTGTGATCTATCATCCAAGAAACAGCAAAGTTTTCCACCTCATCTCACATATCTAATAAGACACAACCTATATCTTGTAAATTTATGTGTTCCTCTGTTCTTTGTGTTCATTAACCTGACTGAAGCATGAGCATGGACCAAAACCAGACAAAATAGTTTTGTGCTTTATTTCAGAGATATAAGAGTAGTAAAAAACGCTAATACTTGACTGATGGATTATCAGATACTTTTACTATTCCTTTCAAAATAGCATTCAAATAATGTGAGGAGAAAAAAAAAAAGTTATAAATCATCCTGTACAAGACAAAAAATAAAACATATTATTCAAGCTACTTGTATTCTTACAGCAGAACAAGACTGTTGTAACACATTTGTCTTAGGTACCATAATAACATATAACGAAAAGGATGGTTAGGGCCGAAACAGTATGTCATACAACCGTACAATACAGAGTAAATTGTCAGCTCTCCAACTCATTCCACAAAAGAGCACTAATCCAGTACCGGATTTCTGAAGAGAGAAATGAAGTCCGATTTGTGTTTCTTTAAAACCTGGTCGAGGCGATGAATAGCTTCAGGTTGCCTTTTCCAAATGGCATTCATTACAGTCTGCCATATGTCCTTATATGGACCCCACAAGCTGGCAGCTAAAAGAAATAAAACATTGTATTTTGAATGGAGAAAGAAAGAAAAAAAAAATTACACACTATTTCTAATAAGTAGACTTTTTAAACTTACTGTTCGTTTCAGCTTGACAGTATAGACTACTATGTCCATCAAAGCCTATTTTTCCTTTCTTAAGGCACAAAAAAATTACAACAGTGGTCCAGTATAATACCTAATTGCATTTAGGGAGCTACAGAAGCAGAAAAGATGATGTATGCAGCTACATTCTGGGTCCAAAAGTCATCTTATAAAGATATTGATACAAGCTCTGTAATCTTTCAACCTTATATGCCTATGAGATTCCATCACTTGGGTAAGATTAAAGGATAACTAAGACTTGCCAGGCAGACTTTGAATATGAATGTAACTCGGCAAGACTGGCTTCCTGCTTTCTATTTCTGACAGAAGAATCCAAACCAGAGAAATACCTAATATATGAGGGACTGAAAATGAACAGCAGCTTTATCAGAATTTGTCACATCATTGCATCAGTCTGTAGAATAAAATAAATTAGAAACCAAAACCCTAAGATTAAAGGCACTATCACATAAGTAAAAAATCATGAACCTAAGGACACTTTCTTTCACATCTACTCATCTTTCTCATTCTGATTAAAAAAAAAAAAAAATAAAAATACATGTAGTTTTGATCCATAAGACACATCTGCTGCTAACATTCTGTAACAAGAACTTTACATAAAGATATGAATTTCCTGTACTAGAATATAAATCATTACCTGACTATGCTTAGAAGAGACTAGATTATTTCTGGAAGCTAGCAAGCACAAATATATTAATTAAGACAAGTCTGACCCTATTCTAAGAATAGTCTCCTCTTCCTCAACACTGAAAGAGTTTCCTTTGCATATAGAATTATAGAATCAATTCAGTTACAAAAGACCTTTAAGATCATCAAGTCCAACTGTTACCCCAGGACTGCCAGTATTTCAAAACTGAATTTAGTACAACAACTGGAACATGTATAATTCAGAATCCAAAGTCTGTAGTATGAAGACTGCACTAGAAATTTCCTTATGATCAGGTCTCATGAAAACAGTATACCAAACCAGTCTTCAGACTTCAGCCAGAATCACTGTCTAAATTGAAAATCTTACAATTGGAAAATTATTCCTACCATCTAGTATTAACATTCTATTAAAATATATATACAAAAACTAAAGACTGACATTAAACAGAAGTACCAAAATGTTTCCCTTGCTAGATTTCATTTGTATCTGTGAAAGTTTCAGATTCTACACACAAGTCACTGCAAGCTATGACAGAACAACCACTGCCTGATTGCAGGTCACTTTCTGTGTTTCTGAGCATTTACTGACACAGTCCCTGACCCAAAGATATTACAAGCTAGCAGTGGATTTTGTGTGCTACAACTTTGCTAGCAGAAAAGCTACCTTAAGAGGCTGCTGCTCTCCTTCATTCAGAGCCGCTTGTTCCCAAATCGTACACATGCCTGCTCCATTAACTCTTGATGGATAGCACTGTAAGTCATGTTAGTCAAATGATCCAAATCAAAGAAAGGGGGAAAAAAAAGGAAGAAACATCTTCCAGAGTTCTTCCAATCTTGTTTTTAAAAATCAAGAGTATTTCATTAACACAGGTTACAAAGTGTCCCTGCTAGTCATAAAAGCTAGGGGAAGAGCAATACCTGAAACATGGAGAGAAAGAACGAGTGGGTAGTGAACAGCAGAGGCCTCTGAAACCAGCTTTGTTTCTGAAGAAATTATAAAATAGAACTATGCCTTGCCGAGTAGCCTATATACAAAAAAATACTAACATTTCACCTAAAACTGGTTAAACTTCCTCCTCCCCCTGCCTCCTTCTTCTTAATGTACAAGTTAACATTGTGCTATAAAATCAAGTACAGAGGCAACATTTTAATTCTCATACTTGTTTTGACTAGGCCTAAGCCTTAAGGTAAACCTGACTAAATGCATCTAACTCAAACGTATCCACACCTCATCTTGACCAGGCTGTTCACATTAAGATAGCAAGCAAGAGGTAGCTACTCTGACGTGAAATGCCCCTCTTTTTCATACAACCCAACACCACCTCGAAGTAATGTAATATGCTACACAAATGCCCTGAATAATAAGGCAGCATAAGTCAAATTGAAATGCAGTGAGTGAGCATGGAGACAAGAGCATGTCTCAGAGCAAGAGCACTGATTTCAGTCAATTTTACCACTACCTAAGGTGTCTTGGAAGCAGTAAACTAAGTAAAACTTTGTCAGTTTTATTCTGTTGCAAAGGAAGAAACCACACAAAATAAGAATAAAACCAAAACAAACCCTCTCACCCAAACTCAACACTAACAAAAACTATCCTCATTTACAGTGCAATTAGCAGCGCCAATAGAGCGGCATCCGAGTGGACAACCTGTAAAAAAGGATAAATCCTTTCTCTGTTTTTTAAGCACCAGAGTGTTTTAATCATACAATATTACCACTGCCCAGACAAATTCACTAAAAATAACTACTACTGGATGAATAATTTCATCCTCCGGACTGTAACTGGCTGTCTCACGTAACTTCAGAGTTCAGAGATTTACTTCCACTCTAAACTGTCTTTTCACTCTCATTAAATTACTGAGATCCAAAAGCACAAGCAGCAATCCACAGTGCCTGCCAAAAGCTGTTCAACTATTTTCGGGGCCTGTTTGTTTGCTCTTGTCCTTACAACCCAATTGCTTTGTACCAGCCCGAATACTGTAAGGCATTAAGACATTCCCCATCAGGGACAGCAAGGAAGGACAGGTTGGGTTGCCTCTTTTGGCAACAACAGCAGTTTACACTTACGACTGAAGTTTTTGTCAAGTTATAGACTTAACCACACTATGTCTGTCCCCCAAAATAATAAACTATAACCTAAGGCAAAATCTTCCTTAGTTCTAGTGCCACATCTGCTTTAAATTTTATCTCATCTTTCATGTATAAAACTCCTTCCGTTATTTTTTAATTATAAGGCTATAGAATCTCTTGCCATGTAATTTACAAAATAAAGTGTATTCTAACTTGGACTACTTCAATCTTCACTTTAACAAGGTCACATTTCAAATGAAGAGCCTTTGCGTCACTACTGCTATTCCGTGAGGGGACAGGGAAGTAACCGATTTACTGAGATCAAAATATACTATCTGTAAAATTTACTCGTTGCTTAATGCAGGAATGGAGCTTTTCATTTTATTAACTAGTCGGTATGACGTACACCTCATGTCATGGTTTAAGCTCAGCCAGTAACTCAGAACCATACAGCCGCTTGCTCACTCCCCCTGGCCCATATAAACAAGTGATTGTTTATATATCTACAAGAGTCCTTCAGTCCAGTACTGTGTCCAGTTTTGGGCTCCCTAGAGCAAGACACTGAAATAGGGAGCCGAAGAACAGGATTAATGAGGCTGAAAAAACCAGCCTTTTTCAGTCTTAAGAAAACAAGGCTAAAGAGAAATGGGAGCCTTTTTATCTTCAACTACTGAATGGCAGTATACACAGGGAAGAGACAAGAGGTATCCCCCCAAAGGATGAACAGCAACTGACATAAACTGCAATACCAAAGCTTTCAATCAGCCATCAGAAAAAAAAACCCCACTACTATAAGGCTGGTCACACATTGAAACAGAGGTCCAGAGAGGCCTCTGGGAGGATCTTCACCCCTACTAGTATTCAAAACTAGCTTAGATAAGGACCTGAGCCACCTGATTGAGCTGGCCTTGCTTTAAGGGGGCGGAAAAGGTGGAGGGTTGAGATGACCTCCTAGGTTATCCTCTGAATATCTAGTAATTTCCTTTTACATTTGATTTATTTCCCTAGTTATGTTGGGTAAATGCTGCCTTAGTAACACAAGCTGCTCCTTGTGATGGGCTCTGAAAGGACCATAGCTGATTCTGATGCTAACCCTTAGCAACATTCAATGCAAGAGAAACCAGCTCAACACTTCCAAACTCCTTGTGGTAGCACTGAGCAACATGCACGGTGCACTTCTTGTTTCACTTTTTATTGCACACAGCATTAAGAGATGAGGGCAACACAGCAATGATGCTTAATCACACGCAAGGAGCTACCACAGTGGCCTTTGCTCCACCATGTCACCAGCCTCATTGGCTCCTGGCAGGGACCAGCCAGGCACGGCGCAGCTCCGACCGCGGAACTCCATCACCAGGCCGCCTTGCGCGGCCTGAGCGCCCCGGGTACCGCATCATGGAAGCCACTCTCCTCGCCGCCTGCCAGCACCACCGCGGTCCCGACAGCCTACTGCCCCGCCGCCCGCTCGGGCCGCACTACCGCCTCACGCCGGCCTTCCCAGTGCCGCCGCCGCCCTCAGCCAAGCGGGCTTTGAGGAGGAGCGCGGGGCCGGCGCCCCCCGATCGGCTGGCAGGGAAGACGGGGAACGGCCCCGCCGCAAAGGACAGGGAAAAGCCACGGCCCCGCGCTCACGTTTCTCTTACCCGAATTTACCGCCAACAGCGCCGCCATCTTAGCGAGAGGGAGGGACGGCGCGGCGCCGCCGCCTGAGGAAGTCCCGACACAGCCCGGGCTGTCCGCGGCGGCGCCTCCCGAGGAGTGGAAGGCGTCCCACGGGCTCCTCCAGCCACGGACGACGGGGACAAGGTCGCACGGCTTTCCCTGTCCAGCCCTGGGGCAGCCCGACTGGCGAAAGTTAAAGCAGCTGCCAGTTCCAAGCCGGCGCTCCCGCAGGCGCAGGGGCAGGGCGGCGAGCCCTGCACCGCGGGCCGACGGGGGTTGTAGTCGCAGAGGGGTGCGGAGCGGGGCTTGCTCGGCTGTTGCTCGTGTCAGTCACAGGTTGATAGCTCTGCGTGTCAGTCGGCTTCGTGTTCGCACTCAAACCTTCTCGAGGCGGCAGCAGAAAACGGAGAGCAGCGAGATTCTGCATTCCCTGCTCACTGCTTTTGTAAATAGCCTGTCAGTCCTCTGCCGTGCGGCTTCTCTTTTCCTCCTGTTTCTAGATCACGCAGAAGGGAGGCTTTGCTTTCAAACCCTGCCCTAAAAGCTGTATTCATTGAATAAGGCAAAATGCCTGAAGGCAGATGCTGCACAGGGAGATAGGTTTATTAAAAATCTTCAGTTTGTATGGTTGCAGGCGGAAGTCTTAAAAAAAAAAACAGAAATCAGCGATTTGTAAATTTTTCAATTAGAAAAAAGTACCCAGAATGAAAACAAGCGAGCAGAAGGAATGTTTGTACATGCACGTATACGGAGCTAAGGAACAAATACTTGTATCTGAGAAGTACCCCGTATCTGAAGCCAATTTACCACCCCATGTCCTTGTAGTAATCAGGTCTCAGAAATTCCCTCCTGTATTATCTTTAAGATAAAAGATTCCACTCAAAGTATACATTCATTTTTACAGCCCATGGTTTCCCCTCTTGAACTTTATTAAAACAATATTTCATGGTTGCAAAACCATGTCCAATGAACTAGACCCATAGGAAACTGGCAAAATAACTATCTTTGCTTCTCTAGATGTTCGCTATGATGTGGTGGCAGAGGGGACAATATAAAGAGAGCAGTAGTCCTAGGGTTAGAGTGAATTATCAAAGCAGCTATAAGAAAAAAAAGGCAAACCAGAGAAACAGTTTCACAAGGATTAGCCAGAAGAGAAAGAGGAGAGAGAAAAAGTGGGAGGGAGAGAAGAGTTTGTCCTGACAAGAACAGCTCCTGTCACGGTTCCATAGATTAATCCATTATGATTAGTTTAGCCGAATTTGTTTAGTCAAAGGGACCCTGTTTCTTTGTGATTTCTCTTTTCCTGGTCTTAGCCATGAATCAGAACAGACCTGTTCTATTATTCTATTGCAGTGAGAATGATAGATGGTAAATTATGTATGTTATTCTAGGAAAGGAAGAGTGCCAGGCAAGAGGTGAAAATAGAAAATAAGTGTAGTTATTCCACAAGCAGCTGAACTGAAGCAGCCTCAGCACCTGTATGTAGCATTCCTGTATCTTTGGGTATCCATTACTGTGAAGCCAGAGCTCTGCTTCCAGACTGCCCACATGCCCCCCCAAGACCATGAAAGGCAGGTATCATGATAAATTTGGAGATACATGTGCTGGTCACCTGACCACAGCAAACATACTGGATAGCTTGAGGTTTTACTTCAGCCTTTCCAACCACAGGGATCATAATTTTGATCTTTTTCCTTTATATATGCCCTGAATTTCACAAAGTTTGTGAGGACTTAAATTTTTGAGCCCTTTAGCCCTTGATCAGATTAGGTTGGAATTGGTTCAGGCATTGGTTCAAGAATTGGTTCAGGAATTCAGAAGTTACTGAAAAATTTTGGCAGACAGAGTGTGATTTCCTAAGCCTTGTTTCCTTAAGAAATAAGACCTTATTTATTTATTTATTTATTTATTTATTTATTTATTTATTAAGAGAGAAATAAACTAATCAGTTGGGGTTTTTGCCTTTTTTTGCCCTTTTTAAAAAAAAAAAAAAAAAAAAAAACACCTTTCCCAGGCACTATAAGCTGTCATACTTCTTTTGGCATTCAGATGCAGCCAGATTGAACACACTTTTTTTTTTTTTTTTTTTAGTTTCTGTTGGAGGAAAAAAATCCTTTCAAGCCTCTGCAGATTTAATATTTTAAATTTCCAGCTAATTCATTCCTCTCCTTGCCACTTGGCCAATGGTGTTTTTCCTTCACATAGCAACATGAAGGAAAATCACCACCTTGAAAAGAGTGGATGGCATGGGGTAAGTCACTGTGCAGCTGAACTTCAGAAGAAAAATACCACATTTAGCTCCAGCTGCACAGCATTTATTATACTGTTTCTTTGTTGGCAGTGTAATATTTTAATGCAAAATAGTTGTGACAGTACAGCTCCTAGTATGGATTAAGTAAGAGAGGTGTCTAGATACACCATGCCATACATTCTGCACATATTTATATTGGCATAACTGCATCCATCCGTGCTTTGATGAGTAGGCAAGTCCATGAATAGTAATTCTTTGCTTATTCTCAGTTTATTTGCTGTCCTTTAATTTAGGATCTTACTGTTCACCTGGGGTTGCTGTTTGATTTGGTAGACTATTTTTGCTAAGTCACTACAGGGAAAGAATACCTTGTTCCTCTTTCTAACAGCTCTCAGCAAGTTCTCCAGTACAGCTGGGTTCAAGTGAGGGACACCAGCTTCTTTCATCCTTAATTACTAGACAGAAATCTCTGAAGTATCAAAGGTAGGCTGACAGTAAATACCTGGGATGGATATTAATTCCTCTAGATTCCAGGGAAAGGAGGTTCCAGATCGCCTATGGGGTAGCGAATTCTGCTTGTGTATTGAGAGACCTTCATTTAAGAGATGTTATTTTATACAGGTGGAAATAACTACTAGTAGTAATTAAAATGAGCTGCACAATGGGAACCTGCTCTTTAACTGCAACTTGTAGGTGGTTTGTGATGTACAATGTTACATCTATATAATACTAAATTCAGTCACTGGGGTTCATAGCCAGATCACAATGCCATTGTGACAAGATACGAAGATAACGACGATATAATTAATTTTTCTTTACATTTTCTTATGATCAGAAGAATAATTGTTAGCAAAAAAGAAGTATTATTTAAATGGCTGAGAGGCCATGCTTAATTTCCTACCTTTAATCTTGAGTGTCATTGTGATCACATCCTGCATAATGGAGTAAAATGAAAATTAAAAGGCTTTTCTGCATCGCAGCTGAAAAAGATGCCTTCTAGAAGTGCATTTACAAAAATAGACCAGTATTTACATTATGAAATATGCCTCTTTTCCAAAAAGTCTAAAGCATTTTTGGCTACTTGTTAAACCATGAAACTTCCTTGAGCTCTTAATTTTGACTGACACTAGGTTTGTACATTTCAACTTACTGGACTGTAAAAACGGGTATAACATTTCATAGTAGGCCTGGAATGCTGATCAACTGGATCTTTAGCCTGGCCCCATCTGAACAGAGAAAAAGAATGTGTTTTGGGATTACATTAAATTGGCAGAGTAAAAAAATCCATGAATTCTTTTACTATACTGGTTAATTTTCCTGAAAACTTCTTAGCTAGTTGTGATCCTGTCTTTGTCGGAAAAAAAGGGTTTTATACATTGAGATAGTTAGCTTGGCATCAAATCTTAGGAGAAAGTCTCAGATCTTTCCCTGCAGCAATTCTCAACAAAATAACTTTGTAATTTGTCTTCCATCCTAGATATTTCTACTGTCAACATGGTATCTAAGCTCAGCAGAGAAACTGCGTGAGGTAAGTGGTTAATCTAGTCCAAGGCAACAAAGAGCTAAACATTCTCAAATTTATATGAATACCTTCCTCAGGGTCCAGGGGCAGGAGGAGAGGACCTGAACATGGGCGAGTGTTGCCTTTCCTGTATAGGTAAGGAAAATTACTGAATGTAAGCATCTCACCAGAAAAGAATGCCTTGATAAAACATTATCAGTAATTTTCCTGCTTGACAACTGAATCTTTAGGATTCCTGTTCAGGCTTCAGAAGTAGAATGAAAATAGTGTTCTTGGCCATGTGATGTGTTGTGAATTATTTTTTTTCTAATTCCTGCTTTGTGACCCTTTTTGCTATCTGTCTTGTTATTCTTTTTTCTCTATCCTAGAATAAAAAATAGCTTCTCTTTTTTTTGGTAATAATTTCTCCATTCAACTTCTGAAGGGGATGAGGCCATGACCAGCCGGAGGGATAATCTGATCATTGTACTGATGTAGCTGCTAGTAGTTGACAAGGGGTGGAGAAACATACAACAGGGGAAATGATAGGAAGACAAAACAGGAGCAAAGTGGAGATACTTGATACAGTAAGTAGAAGTGTTAGCACATAAACTGCCTTATTGATACTCATTCTGTTCAGTGATTTCCGTATCAGATTTGTGGATGGTTGATGTTTTTGCTATTTGCCAGTCCCACAAATTCAGGCTTTGTCCTGAAATTCATGCTGAGCTATTTCTCAAGCATCTCATATATATTCTGAAGGCTGAATTATACACTTACTGCATCCTTTTGGGTTCCCATCAGAGAATGGGTGTGTTTGAATAAGTGTAAAGCTACAGAAATGTAATGAGGTCATTTGGGCAACACTGAAGGTGCATAAAGTTGCATACAGTAAAAATCTGTGTGCTAATCATGTAAAGCACAGGCTTTCTCTAAGTGGGTATAATACAGGAAATAGGAGAGGAAGTATCTTGACAGTCAATCAGAGCCAAATTGAAAGAAATCATTACTTTATTTTTACAAATTGAGTGAATTTGATATGGAACCAGTGACATGCAGGGAAAAAGGGCAGTCACAATGCCGTCTGTACTGCAATGTAAAATTGTTTCACAAATTATACTACCATTCTGTTAATTATCTTCCCAGCACTGCCCACTTCTTTGGAGTTCTCTATGTTCAAGATAAGAAGCTCCTGTACACCAGAGATGCGTGCAGAATTTCCCTAGCCTTACGCTCTGAGGTATCTTATTTGAAGGAAAACGCTGTTTGAATAGGTAGCATAAGAAAGGATTTGCTTTCTGCTCCAGTCCATTTTTGTTTTGTTGAAGTTTCCTGAGGGTTGGGGAGGATTATCTTCAAGAGCAAGAATCTGAAGACTATGGACTGAACAAATCCAGTTTCTGGAATAGGCAACTGTGTTAATTGGCTCTGCTGTCAAAATATTTCACTGTAAGTCACATGTCTGTTAAAGTCTCCTCCTGCCTTATTTGGTTATGACTGTGCTGCAGAAGGATAATGAGAAGCAATATTAGCTGTTCACAATTAATGGTGCAATTGTTAAGAGCACATATTCAGTAACTCCTGCCAAGGTGACACCTTAGGCACTGGAGCACTGAACTATATTATGTGCTTGAGTGATCAAGGCTGGAGTTTATTGCTTGTGCTCATTCAGTTGCTTAAGTGCTTAAGAATAGAGTAGTATAAACCCTTTATCTTATATACAGGTTTCTGAGCTGTGTATACCTCTCTTCTAGATGGTGTCAGATGGTCAAAATTAATTTTCTTCATCACTCAAAAGTGTTCTTATCCTAAATCAGACAAACCTAAACCTCTGCCTTTGAAATGCAGTGCTGAGAAACACCTGGTCAGCTAATCTGAGCTCTCATAAAATGAGACCTAACCAGTGGAGAAGAAAAAATTCTCAGAGTTAATTGTATGTGTCTGTAGATGTCCAGCATGGTGGAATGATAATCCTTTATGTCCTTCTGCAAGCCAAAACTACTACTATCGTATATTAACTTTAGCAGAATTATAATGAAGCATACTTTAGAGAATAGTTCACTCCAAAGTTAATAACCTATTGAAAGCATGCATACAAGAAATACTGATTTGAAGAACAGAAATTCAAAATTTAGGACCTCCATTCATTATTATGGTTGGTATCTGTCTGAAGGGTCATACCAGTTCTCTTAAGTAGACAGCATAGAATCATGATTATGATCTCAGGGTAGCTTTACATCTTGTGCTATCTCTTTGTAAACTACAATCAATATTTGTTTGGAAAGAACACTCAGAATGTGTCACTCAGCTGCATTCCTAGGCACCTACCTATTAACTATATAATTTTGTTTTTCTTATGCATCACTCTCAGTCTTGTTTAATATACAGTCTCTGTGCAGAAACAAGTAGTTGCAGTGAGGTCCAGCCCAGGAGAAGCTTGAGGTACTGACTCATTCTGAGACACTGAGGGAAAGGTTTGCTTGCAGGTATATTTAGACTATTAACTACACAAGGACACTGAGCTATGAGAACCCGTAAAAATTAGGTGGCCTTTTTTTTAATGAAGATTTTATTGTGCCTTTTTGGTGGTTTGGTTTCACATTGGTTTATACTGGCAGATGATAAGCATGTTTTAGAGTGTGATATACCAGAATTTCTAGTGTCAATTTTGAGGTGAGACCCAGACAGCATTATAGGAAAGATTAATGCCTCCCTGTCACTGGAGGAGTTCAGATCACTTGTCCAGGTTGTGAGAGGCTTGCTAAGTTCTGCCCTCCCCAGCCTAACATACATCTACTTCACATCAAGGTGGGAGGGGACTTTGGCATTGGGCGCTCTCAATGTCTCATTATTGCCAGTTCATTTGCAAAAGTAATTAAACTTTCGCAAGATATGGAACTAGAACCTGTCAGGGAATGCGGTATTGATAATCCTACCATTCAGAAAACTAACCTGACCACCACATAGAGAATATTTCTCCTCCAGTTTCTCTTGATGATTAAGTCTTTGGGGCAAAAGCATCACCGTCAACCAAAAGACTTGAGAAGCACAACCCAAGGCCCTCAACTGCCTAGAGCTCTTGCTCAAGTAATGTGAGACTCAAATACTAATTTACTTTCTGCCTAAATCACAATGAAATGTAACTTAAAGTTCAACTACATTGGAAAGGTCTTGAAAGCCTGAGCCATATGTAAAAGTGACACCACTTCCACCAGCTCTGTCAACCTGACCAGCTGTAGCTTTTTTTTTTTCTTTACAGGTATTCCAAACTCAGGCAATCTGTAGTCTAAGGGCAGATTTTTAGGGTTTTTTTCCTGATTGCAGCAAGAACCAAAACATATTTTTATTTTTATTGTTCAGAGCCATTCTTTTAATAATTCCTAGTTTGTCTACTCAGATAGATCAGTGAGTCATATAGCCCCAGTGCTCTCAATAAACTGGATTTCTTGTCTGAAAGCTCTGTGCCTTTTCTCTTTAATCATGGTTCCATAAAATAAGTCTCAAAGTAAGACTCAAGTCTTACCTCATACCAACTTTCCTGCATAGCACCTGAAAAAGGACTTTTTGAGGAGTTTGTCTCCCTCTAGAATTAACAGCCTTTTGCATTGTTAAGGCCTCCTGCTTATAAACAACTTACCTCCTCTAAGTTTGTGCAAACACAAACTTAGCAAAAGTTAAAGGGATAATAAAATAATTGATGGTACTTAAAATTAAGGGAAAAAAATAGGAGGAAGATAAGTACACACACAGCTGATATCACCTAAGGTAGCATATGTTCTTATTTACATTATGCTCTTCTGCCCACATCCTTCTCTCATCCAAATCATGGCTGGTGTCAGCCACACCATAGTAAGTTCTTCCACGGAAGCCTGGCTGCCTTTGCTAAAGCCAGTTGACACAAGCAGTGCCGTGGTAGGACAAGAGTAATTTACTTTCTGGCAACCTTTTGTCACATGCTGTGACATGAACAAACTGCCCAAGCTCAGCCTTTTCCCAGTGGGGCACACCTCACAGGTAATTGTGCTGTCAGTCTGCTCCGCAGCAGACTAAGCTGCCAGAGCTCACTTTTAAAATTTTTATTTAAAATGACTGCCTGAATTTCACAGGTGGAAAAGCTTACGCACTTCCTAAAAACAGGGCTTAAAGCCACCATCTTTTTGAACATTTGTATGCTGAAACTTGTGGAGACTTCTTTCATTAACTGGTTGCTTCATGACGTGCAGGGCTGTTCTATCCACATGTAAGGCAGATGTGACATGCTACTAAGCTTTAAAGGTCTGTACAAGCTGTAGATGAGCCATGAAAACCTAAGGTGGCTCTGTTTATCCTCTTAATTCCTCAGTTATCTGAGGTGAAAGGTAACAATTAAAGGTGAATGCTGTATCAAATGCACACTGCTCAAAATATTAGCCAAGCACCTTCTACAGTTTTGATTGTTCAGTCACATCACCAATTAGAAAGCAATGCCTAATAAAACTCAATTAGGCCATCATGTTCTGCTTTGCATAGAAGTACAACAAAACCATTGTTATTCTTTCAGCGGTTTTACTTCACAATTTGAGACCTGTGCTCTTTGTTTCTGCTCTTTTACTTTTCATTAAAATAATTCTACCTCAATAAATAGATATTGTACCTATTTAACTATTTTTAAATAAAATCCACAGAGGTATTTTCACTTACATTAAGAAATTGAGGTAAGCTTGAATTTTAACTAGATCTTGCAGATGAAAAAATAACTCCCTTGTTTTTAATTGAGATCTCAGCTGAGGCAACTTACTGCTTACCTGTCTTACCTGAGGTGAGAACATAAGACTCCACTTTAGTGAGAAAAGGTCTAAGTGTTTCCTCTGATTCCTGTGCCTTTGAAGTAGGCCTGCAATGAGTCAAGGTATATACTGCTCAGAAGAATGAGGAAAGGTATATATTACTCAGAAGGAAGAAAGTGCAGTGTCTAGATTCCTATTTGCAAAGAGGAGGAGCAAAAAACAGAAGCAACCAGCAACTTGCTTCCCTCTCATCCCTGATTTTGGTAAAGGCTCTTTACCCAAGTGGAAAGTAGCTGGCTGTCCACCTAATCTTTATGCTCCTACTCTGCTGCTTCTGTGCTTGAGAGTGAAGAAAACAATGGCCCACCACGTTGGCTGAATGAATGACTTGCCTTTGAAGAACAATGAATCTGTCCACATGTTTATGGTTGAACCTGCTGTTAGGCATCACCCTGTGCATCTTACTCCATGGTACATTCCTGTCGTGGTTTAAACCCAGCCACACAGCCCATCCACTCACTCCCCCCCCGCCATCTTGCCTTCCCCCTACTCCTGGAGGGACGAAGAGGAGAATCGAAAAGAATGCAACTCCCACGGGTTGAGATAAGAACAGTTTAGTAACTAAGGTATAACACAAATCACTACTGCTACCACCAATAATAATAATGATAAAGGAAATAACAAGGGGAAAGAATACAACACCTCATCACCAGCCGACCGATAACTCGCCCACCCCACCCAACTGAGCACCGACCGATACCTCATCCAACCCTGCAGTGAACTAGCCCTTCCAGGGTAACTCTCTGTTACATCCTGGGCATGAAGTGCTGTGGTATGGAATACCTCTTTGGCTAGTTTGGGTCAGGTGTCCTGTCTCTGCTTCCTCCCAGCTTCCCCTCCTCCTTGGCAGAGCATGAGGCTCAGAAAGTCCTTGGTCAGACTAAAACATTTGAGTGGTAACTAAAAATATTAGTGTTATCAGTGCTGTTCCCAGGCCAAAAGTCAAAACACAGCACTGAATCAGCTACCAAGAAGGAGAAAAATGGCTGCTACTGCTGAACCCAGGACAATTCCTTACTCTTTTCTCTCAGGAGATTCTTTACTACCTGCTATTCTCCTTAGTCATAGCTTTACCCTGAAGTCTTTTCCAAATTTATTCTGACATAATACACCCAAGAGATGAAACGTGTAAGATTCTGGATACAGCTGGTAGAATATGCTGGGTACCCACTTTTTTCACAGAATCATAGAATAGTTAGGGTTGGAAAGGACCTGAAAATCATCTAGTTCCAACACCCCTGCCATGGGCAGGGACACCTCACACTAAACCATCCCACCCAAAGCTCTGTCCAACCTGGCCTTGAACACCACCAGGGATGGAACATTCGCAGCTTCCTTGGGCCACCCTTTTTTTGTTTTGTTATTGGTTTTTTTTTTTTGTATCATAAGACTATACCCAGTGTTTTCAACAGTGTAAGTCTAATATTTAACATGGAAATCCTGTGTGGAAAACTTGCAGAATGGAACTCTCTTACAGAGAGGATGGATTTTCATTGACCTCAGGGGAAGTTGCAAATGCTCACCTGTTTTGGAAATCAGGCTTCTTTAATAGGATCTCATGTAAATATAAACACCTAAAAACTATAAGCACCTAAAAGTTTTGAAAGTTGTGGCTTTTAGACATCGCACTGTTTTGTTTACTAGTTAGGAGAAATACTGCTAGGCGTGGAATAAAACCACAAAAAACCTCGGCATATCCTTCCTTCTCCCCATGTCAATCCAACAACTGTGCAGTACTTTTTAAGGCCCAGCTTACAGTGATTTTGCATGAAACAAATTATAAGCACTTCAGGCAAGCATGACACAGTCCACTATCAGCTGGAGTGCTGATGACACATCTGTTCTGAAGCTTTCCATGTAAAAATTCATTTTGGTTTCCAATGTACGATACCAATACAAAGAGAGAAAGGAGAAAAAAACCAAATGAAAGTAAGTTAAATGCAGCCCATGGTTTACATTGTTTAGCAAAATATGGCTGCTATCAGAGTAAGATTTTAAAATAACCTATTTCATAATCAGAGGTAATTTATAACTCCTTAAAAAAAGAAAGTGCTAGATTAGGGGTAAAACAAACTAGGTCTACCCCGGGATTTAATTCTACTGGCCTGCCAGCAGGAAATTCTGCTATTCATGCAGTAATGTGTCAAAGATTTCAAAATGTTGCAGGAGAAAACAGCAAAATTTTAAAATGCAGCTGAAAGAATAAAAAATATATATTAAAATATTAAAATATCTACCATCCTTTAGGTGTCTTGGTTAACCTATAGAATATGGTTGGGTTACCAGCCTGGTCTCTCTTCCCCCTGGATATGATCCCTGCCCTCGGTGGCTCTCAGCCAGGCCCTGTCATGGAGGAGAGCACTGGAGGGAAGATGGAGCAGAAGGGGAAAGAACAACACAAGGCACACAGCAGAACCTTCACCCTGTAAGCGTGTCGAGCACAGGCTGTTAAGAAGAGGAAATGTTCTCTATCAGAATATAAGGGCCAAATTTCTCTGTACAGCAGTGCATCTATGTCATACAGAGTTTCAGTTACAGTGCTGCCTATACGCAAGACTGATCTTATTATTCTGTGATCTCTCATTTGTCATCATTACAGTTGGGTTCCTGCAGCTCCTTGAGGAACATACACATATTTCTGATTAACAAATGCTTTGACTTTCCTAGTTAACCTATTATTTTGCCTATCTAACCTATAATTTCAAGTTTGTTTCTCTATCAGCATTATTTATAGAGCATAAAATTAGCTGTTGTAGCTCACATTCCTTTGGCAAAAGGAAGTAGATCTGCCTGGAAAATTGCAAGATTGCAGCTGGAGCTTGTCTGGTGCAATATATTTACAAGCATCAAAGTTCACCTCAGCACTTAAATGCAGTGTCATACTTTCTTGACAGATGAGCTCCTGTCACACCTGGCCTATGCAGAACACAAGTTCCAATGCCAATAAAGTCAGTGGACTTTCTTGTAACAGTTCCTGTTTATATGGCAGCCATAGAATCAATATGCAGGATGAAGTATTGCATTTTCTCAAGCCGTGCACTTTTTATTTTGTCTCAGCAAATCCCATACGGCTGAGGCGTTTTTACAAGAATGCGAGCAATTTTGAGCTCTGTGGAAAATGCTGAGTGCTGTCAGAGGCAGGCAGAGAAGGGCAGAAGAGGAAAAATACATTCCTTTGAACACACTAATATAGATGGCAATTAAGGGACACAACAACAATGAGCAATCATTCTCTCACATAATGTATGTTGTGCTTTAAAGAGCAGGTGAGGACTCTGAAAATAATAAGTAACATAATGAAGTCCTGTCTACACATGGATTGTTACTTCAAATATTCTAGGTGAGTTGACTTGAGTGCATTCACAAAGATTGTTTCAAAGTGGCTGGGCTTTTTTTTTGCATGAATGAAACTCAGGCTTAGCAGCCCACAGCTGTAAGGTACATCAAGCTCGTGAGAGGATTCTCTCAATTTTCTAATGATTTTCCCTCATTGTATAATGTGATAAGGTTTATTTGCTGTCTGGCCCCTGAGTGCCCTCTTCTGTTAAAAGATCATCCAGATTAGATATGTTATCACTCTCACTGAATGCTGATGGCTTCCTTTGTAATTCCAGTGTGTGTGTGTTTCCAGATTCACACATCTAAAGCAGCGCCTCTTTTGCTCCCCTGATATTGTCTCATGGGTTCTGTGTAACACGTCCAGCCCCAACTCTATGACACTGCCTCAAATATTAGGATTTGTGAGTGCTGACCACACTGAATGCAACAGAGAGACATTCCAGAGAAATGAACCACTGCCACCATAAAGCAAAATAACGTTGCCTGGTCTACAAGAGGACAAGGGACATGAATAGGATCGCCAACATTTCTAAATGTCCAGAATAGGATGTGCTGTGAAAGATTTATCCATGGGAAGTCTCTGCTGAACACCATTGTTGTAATGTAGCCAGGTGATTTACCACAGCTGTCAAATGATGTCACTTCAAATAGGGAACTGTAGAGCTGGGTTTTTATAAACCACTAAACTGAAATACAAACACTAAGGTTACAAAAATTCTGTTTGAAATCCAGATAAACAGTCAGCTTGAAAATGCTGCAGGGGGAAATATTCCTGTATAATATATGTACTGTAGCTCTGCATCTCTAAACCAAGTAGTATCTGGTTGCCATCTCTGGTGGTGGACACAAGCTATATGAACCATAAGCTTCTTTCCATCTGTTTGGCACTGCCTTCCCTAGTGTGGTCATTGTGGTACTCCACAAACAAGAACTAAAATCTTTTGTCCCCAGCTCGCGCTACTTGACTATGTATCTGGACTCACTGCTACTCTTCCTGCCACTCAAATAATGTGGTAGCACTGCATGAGTTAAAAGAGAATACAGACTGCAGGGCAGGCATATTTATTGCAACAGCAGATGCAGAAAAAAAGCAATAGCAAATATACTTTGGCTCATAGTTTTTTCAGCACTCTTTAGCTCCTTTCACATTTTATGAGATGAATTACCAAAATTAAACATTTCGAAATGCTGAGATTATACGACACTTGTAATAAAATCTTTAGCAGTATAACATTCTTGGATTCAGGCCAATTGCTTTAAAGTCTGTTCCCTTCTGGTGCACGTGAGGCTGACCTGTGTGTGTTATAGGAGTTCTTAAGGCAAAGACTGTGCTCCATTTTACTATGCAGAGAGCAAAGCAACACAGCCTTCTTGGTTGCTTATCCGTATGGTGCCTCTTTCACTTCTGCAACTGAATATATTTCAGTACCCTTCTAAGCAATGCTGCATATTGTTCTGATTTATCCATTGCCTTTCTTTGGTAAGACTTTTTCGCATCTTGTGGAAACACACTTCAGGGTAACATTACTATAGAGGCACACATAGAAGTGCAAACTTGAATCCTGTTACTATTCACCTTTCATAAGCCCAGCATCTTCTTCCCTCCTTTCCTTTCCAGTACCAGCACAGGATTTCTATGGAGAGGAGATGTAGAATAGGACGCATCTTATTTTGTTACACACTACTGGGTTCCCTGGGAACATCCATTTCTTAGGGGAGCCCAGACTAGAAAAAACATATGGGAATCACATTTCAAAATTGGGGAAAAAAAAACCCCAAACCTATTATCATTGGTGCTGAGTTCAGTGTAGAAATGACAAATACTTGCAAATTGTCTCTGACAACCAAGGCACCATTATGATGAGGAACATGAGTCTTGCAAACTTCTTGATGCATAAAAGATGTTTCAAAAAAAAGAAAAGGAGGATAAGAGGAAGTCCACGGATTCTATGAATGGATTTCAGCACAGGAGCCAGAAGGCAAAAAAAGAGCTGGAAGAATGCTTGTGACAACTTGTGTTAACTTTCACTCGGTGTCTAGACCCAGAGGAGTTTGGAACAAAGAAAACAATGTACAGGAAAATTTGCTGTAAATTGTGCAGAAGGAAACAGACCTCTGAAGAACATTAGAAGTAGTGGTGGCTTCCTGGAGATCCCCACTGCACCCTTTCCAGAAAACAGGAGTGATTTTCTGTCTTCATTTGCAAAGATAGGTGCATTTAGCAGATAAGGTGCGCTGTGACAGAGTTATGCTGAATAAGTAAAAATTATCATGCAAAAATTGGCAGAGGCATCCCACTAAAGTTTTTGTTTTCCCTTAATAACACAAAAACATTAACAAAGATGCAGCTCTTTCGTATCTTTTGCTATAATACATTATTTTTCAGCACTGTATTCTCTCATTTAAGAAAGAGCAGGACAAATCCCTCCTCCTGTTTCCCTGAGCAGTATAGACACCTCCTCTTTATCATGGATTTTGAACAAGACATGATGAACGTCTGCCACTTGCAGCAAATATTGATCAGAGTGTTTGTAAGGCTCCTCCACCTGCTGTTCAATTTCCTAACAAAGCCTGTTATTATTATTCTACAGTTACTCAGAACAGTCATACAGTTCCTTTCTCCAACACATTTGCCCAGCAAAAGGCATCATTAGCCAGAGAAGCAAAAAGATGTCTGGATCTCCCAGAGTGACAAAAGGAATGGATGCATCATTAACATCCATTGCAGTCTGGGGAGCAATTCTTATTTTTGTTGCAGTAAATAAGGCTGAATTTCTAAAAAAACCTGTCATCAACTATTATATATCATTCTGCATTAATATCTGTGAACTTTCCATAGTAATCAACAAGGCTTTGCAGAAGCTTGAAAAAATACCTTTTTTTCCTATTTATGAAACCTGACTTTGAGACTGAAATATAGGCACATGTGTCCAGCCACTGCTTCCAGCACAAATTAGGGTCAAGAAGTTTCCAAATCTTGATGTATTTTCAAAGTGCTGCTGTACTGGTTATTTGTTGCTGAATATTCAAACTGTAGTCCGTACAGATGCCTTGCAAAATTTACTATCCTAAAAGTCCCAGCATAATTAATCTTCATCCCAACCAGCCACGGGAATTACTAAACCTTCACCTCATCCTTTTCTGCCAGTATTGGTACACCACCACTGTGTCTCTTTCTAGTCCCTTCTCAGGACACTCCACTGTTGATCTCTGTTGTGTTTCCTCCATACAGCTTGGCAGCCATTTGAGATAGTGGTAGCTTAACACCAGTGGAGTCCTGAAAATAGCCACAGAATAATAGCAGAATCGCAGTAGGTTCCTATATCCTGCACCTGGGTTGGGGCAATCCCAAACACAGGAGAATGGATTCAGAGCAGCCCTGAGGAGAAGGACTTGGGGGTGTTGGCTGATGAGAAGCTCAACATGAGTGGGCAGTGTGTGATTGCAGCCCCGAAAGCAAACTGTATACTGGGCTGCATCAACAGAAGCATGGCCAGCAGGTCAAGGGAGGTGATTCTCCCCCTCTACTCTGTTCTTATAAGACCCCTCTTGGAGTACAGTGTGCAGTTCTCATATCTTCAACACAAGAGGGATGTGGACTTGTTGGAATGAGTCCAGAGGAAGGTCAAAAGATGATCAGAGGGTTGGAGCATCTCTCTTATGAAGACAGGCTGAGAGAGTTGGGGTTGTTCGGCCTGGAGAAGGCTGCATGGAGCCCTTAAGCAGCCTTCCAGTACCTAAAGGGGGCCAACAAGAAATCTGGAGAGGGATATTTTATAAGGGCATGTAGTGACAGGACAAGGGGAAATGGATTTCAACTGAAATAGATTTAGATTACATATTAGGAAGAAGGGTGGTGAGACACTGGCACAGGTTGCCCAGAGAAGCTGTGGCTGCCCCATCCCTGGCAGTGTTCAACGCAAGGTTGGACGGAGCTTGGAGCAACCTGGCCTAGTGGAAGGTGTCGCTGCCCATGGCAGCGGGGTTGGAACTAGATGATCTTTGTGGTCCCTTCCAACTGTAACCATTCTGTGATTTGTTCCACGAGACAGTGGCCATGGAGCATTGCCTGGAAGAACACCTTCCCAGCACACGGTGGTAATCAATGCAGAACAGTGAGTATGCAACAAGTCACGGGGAAACCACAATGCATAGATTGTACAGATACACATTTTTACTCTAGCTAGCGTGCATTGGTTATTTCCAAGAAAACGTATTCTGAAAGCTTTTCCTTGTACATATGGAAACAATTTCTTAGGAACAGTCCTGCTCAGTTATCAGACCTGTTCAAAACAAATGAAAGGCACACATTTCCAGAAGCAAATAAGGTGACAAAACGTGGCTATGTAAGACTGATCTAATGAAAACAATTACACTTACTTAAAAGCAAGAAAATAAATAATTTTAAAACATCTTGAATCTTACGATGTCCACATGACGGCCTAGTGAATTATTCCTACCAGATTAAAGCAAAGGTGGTAGCAGGGCTATGGGTAACCTTCTGTAACATCATCCAAAGAAATCTTGAGCCATGTAGATTTTTTTTTCTACATTATTATTGGATACTGCTGAAATTTGTGTTCATGCAGGGCTCAGCAAATGGGTATGGACAGACTCTTACTAAGGGAAAGACTCCTCAGTAGTGGATTAAAAGAAATCACAGAATTCACTTAACAAACCGCTTCAACTCTAAGAAGTGCACCTTTTAGATTTATTATTTTAAATCTTTCTTTCCAAGTCAGACTACTTGCTTTTATTCAACAGGAAACATTCCTATGTATTAGATGTGTCAGCAATTACATTACATATATAAGTTACTAACATAATGGGTACTTCTGAAACATAATGCTTTATACACAGGTTGATGTGACAATGTGAAAGGTATTAACTTTTGGAGAAATACATTATTTATATATATATATATAGTCACCTGAATTTGATTAATATGTAGCTATATATATGGAGTATACGTTACAGTTGAATACATATGCAGAGAACCACAGAATTTCTCACATTTATAGGTGTTTATATTCCATTATATGTTTTATTTTCAAAAGAACATTGCCTTTGTGTTTATATGTCAAGACTACTGCTGAAAACAGAACTTATGTTTATGCAGACCTGGGTCTTGCCTACAGTCAGAAGTGGTAAAGTTAATTCACAGAGCTTTCCTGTTGTGGATATATGTATATCAATATAAAATTTAATATGCATAAGGTAATGTTAACTTGTTTTAGGAAGAAGAATAAACTATGCCAAGACAAGGCACATTACTGTTAGTAGGATGAACGTATTGCACTTGGCTGTACTAGTATTACACTTCAATCTAAGATGCATACATGAAGAAAAAAAAATCATGCCACTAAACAAAGTAATTATGCCAGTGCATTCTGTGATGAAAACCTCTCTTTCCTATCCATTGCTGAAAAAAGTAAAATTCTCAGGCAGTTAATTTCATGGCAAAAGTAGCAATAGCTTGTGCACTGGAGGTAAGTGATAATGAAACACCAAGGCTGTCTGTTTGGAGAGCTGAAGATGCCAGTGCAAGGAGAGACACTGGATAGCACTAAAGGCAGTGAGTAAAAGTGCTCTTTTTATCTGTTAGCTGAGATGATGAGGTCCTTTGTGTGGCACCAGGATTACAGGAAAAAGGGAGAGTTACGGGTTCAGTTTTAACAGGCCCCTGTCCCAGGCTGTCTGTGGTAGAAAGACAAAAACAATGTGATTTGTGCGAGTTTCTGACAACACAAAGACAAAAGAAGAAGAAAAAAATGCTTTTTGGGCAGGTGAAATATCTCTACTCCTCTACTTGACAAGGAGAGCAAGAAGTTGCTTCTGTCAAAATTACTTACAACCCCTATGCATGAAAACAAAATTTGCCTGGATTTTGCAAATGAAGGGAGAAAACCCAAGGAAACACCTCATTCTGTGCCGTTGGGCTCTGTTCCAAATGGGGCATGGACTTGGAAAATCCTAATAATAGTAACAGCAACTTGTTCATCGAAGGAACAGCACCACCATGGGAAAGCCATACCTGGGCACAGGGAAGTGCTGGTCAGGTCAGGGGACGCTTTGGCCACCCGAAGCTGAGCCTGGCAGGACAGCAGCACAGTGTCCCAGGAACCGGGGGGACATGGGAGTGGTTTCCAAACTTTGCACCTCCAGAAACAGATGTCCTCATTAGAGAAGCGATCCTGTCATTCCGAGTTCTCCTGTTTGCAGCCTGTGAGGGTGGAAAAAAATAGAGGGGAAAAAAGGGAAGGATAAGTGGGGAGATAGCGCGGGGGTGTCTTCTCGGGGAGCGAGGCTGGCAAAGTTGGGGTCCTGGTAGGAGCGGGACAGCAGACGGCGACCGGGACAGGGCAGGGCGCAGTCCCGCTGTCCTGCATGTGAGGGGAAGGAGGCGCTGTGAGGAACTGCTGTCTGTGTTGAGTTTCGTGGGAGCCGCATCCAGCCCTGAGCTAAACGCCGCGGCAGCCGTCCTGGCTGACTGACAGCCGCTTTCCGGGAGGACATTCCCTCCCCGGACGTTATAGCCCACAGCCGAAACGGTGGCGTGGAGGAAGGCAGACGGGATCGCTTCGACCTGGCGGGGGAAAAGAACCCAAAGGAGCATCAATGAGAGTGGAACATAATAATCACAAAAAAATCAGCCCAGTACTTCCGACCTGCGGAGGTTTAATGGCCAGCAACAGGTGGCTGGAAGTGGAGCGGGTTTACGGCTGGGGTTCCCTGGGGCGGCGCGCTGGGCAGCGGGGCGGCCCTGCCTGGAGAGAGGGCCTGCAGTCCGCCGCCGCATCCGGGCGACGGCGGCGGCAGGAGCCCGGTCCCCGGCTCGGGACCGCCCGGCAGGCACCGCCTCCTCCCGCGCAGCCCGTGCCGGCTCCGCCGCCTACAAGTTCCGTCATGCCGAGCGCCGTCGCGGTTGTTGCTGTCGCCGCTCGCGCCCCCTCCTGCCCGCCCACTGTCGGCGGCGCAAGCGCAAGGGGAGGCGGCGTCCGGGGCAAGTCTCCCTAATGTAAGATGGTGGCCGGGCTGGCAGCGGAGCGCCCCGAGCTCGGAGATTACTCGTCTCTCGCGTAAAGGTCGTCGGAGCAGCCACCCAAGCGCACGGCCGGCCGCCGCCGCAGGTCCCGCTCCAGGAGCAACGCTTCGGTTTTCTCCTACCCGCTTCTCTCTTTTCTCGCCGCCTCTCTCTTTCCCTCCCCACCCTTCTCCTCCTTTCCCTTCGCCTCCTTTCCCGCACGCTCACCCACCCACCCGCCCGCCCCCGCCGTGCCGGGCAGCGTGAGGGAGAGCCGCGCACACGCACCGCGGGCCGGGCAGGGAGGAGGAAGGCGGGTGAGTGCGAGCTGAAGGCCGGGCTGGGGAAGGAAGGAGGAAGGGAAGGAGAGGCGAGGAGATGGGGGGAAGCCGGGCCGCTGTGATTACGAGAGCGCCGAGGCTTCGCTGGGACGGCGAAGGCCTCAGCCCACCCCCCGGTGCCAGCCCCGGCGGCGGGGAGGACGCGCCGGTCCGCTGCCATGCGCGGAGGACACCGGGCCGTGTGGGGAGGGCGAGCGGGCGGCTCCTCCCCGGGGGACGCCGGGGCCGGGGGCTCTCCCCATGCAGTTTCCCGGGGGAGGCTGTGTTTATTTCCTCCCCGCGCGGCGTGGGGGAGCCGCTGGGCCGGGCCGGGCCGCCGGCCGAGGGCGCGGGGGGTCGGTGCCCCCGGAGCCGCTCGCTTGTGCCGGGAGAGGCCGGAGCGGCTGGGAGCGGGGATCGCGGCGTGATTCACTTAGGATTTGCGTGGAAATTTCCTCTCTCCACTTCTTCCTTCTCTCCGGAGCCAGGCTCCATTTGTTCTTGTGATCTGCACTTTTTTTTTTTTCACTGAGAGAGGCAGACAGATGGTAAATGGCAGTCTCTTATATTTGGTGTTATTTTGGACGGTCCGTGTAACCTCCCGAGATTTGTGTGTCAGTAAAATAACCGGTATGTAACTTTCCGTCTCCTACTTGCAAAATCCTAGAAGCTCTTTGCATTTTGTGCGCTAGCAGAAGCAAATGACAAGGCTGCATTCAGGCTCTCATCCTCCTTCCAGCGATGGTCATACAGCTCTACCTGGCAGTCTAAAAGTGAGCTGTGGATGCCTTCATCTGTACAGTAAAAGGGGAGGGAAAATACACTAGATAGTTATCTTAAAATGCTTCGTTACTGTACCTGAAAGGATTTAATTGTCCATGGTTAATGTGTTTGTGTCAGTATGGTGATATCAAGTATGTAGTTCATAGGAGAAGCAATTCTCTTTAGAGCATATGTTAATGCAAGCAATGCCCATCAGCTAGTTAAAGCTGTGGAAGCTCAAGGCCTGCAGATGTTAGCTTACTTCTGCCCAAAAGTTCTAGAAGTTAATGTTGGCCAGTCATGTGTTTACTGAGCCTGTACAGATTTTTAACTTGCTGTGTTTTGTGTGTATTTTGTTTTGGCTTTAAAATGCCTTGACTCCAGCATCCCTTTATTTTGACTCCATGTTCTTGTAAACATGGTGACTGGCACTACCAGAAGAGAAGCTCACACCAAAATACAAATATGTAAAAGAATAAAATTCCTTCTAGACCTTTTCACTCCTTAAAAAAAAAAAAAAGGAAAAAGAAGAAAATAAAGCACATATTTATGAAGAGCAGAGAATAAAATAACAGTTTGTCTCGAGAGGGTGAATTAGTTTCAGATGGCCTACAAATACTCAAATATACTTCTAGTTTCTTAGCATCTAATAATGTAGCAAACTAGTGCATGATCTAAGATCTGTTATACCTTAGGCTTTTGGTATTCTGTGATAGAGTTTCCATTTTATAAGCAAGACGAACACATGCAAGCATTTAGAAATGCTGAGCAGCTGAACTTGGCTGAATTGAAACAAAGTTCATTCTAGGGGAAGGGATTGTTTTGGAAAGGGGGAATGCAATGATAAAATCATCTCGGCTTTTAACTTGCGTGTTTCTTCAGGTGCCTCTTAATTAGCTTTTCGAATGGATAAGTCTTGGAGGGTCCTAACAGCTTGTCCCTTTGTAAAGAAAAGGTGGTTAGTGCCTATCAGGAATACTACTCTACTAATTTCTTGGTACCTTTTCTTCAGAAAGTTTTAGAACAGCTGTACGGTGCTCACTCAGTAAAATGCTTGGGTTAGTAAAGCTGATGAGAGAATATACACAAGTGTGTGGCTTTTTTGTTTAGTTAAAAATATTCATTCTAAACAGATACATGGTGTCCTTCATGGCTGTTGTTCAGGAAAGTTAGGATATTCTTTGTGAATGAAATGTTTTGAAATCACTGACCATGATCTTAAGTGTGGGCCCTGAAGGCTTAACTCTCACAACTATTTCTCAGAATTTTGCTTAACTCTGAAATAAATGAGATTGTTTCAAACAGACAGTGTTTTGTAAGCACAGGTTACTGCTAAGTGAATGATTGTAGATTGCATCTTAGGCATTGGACGAGTAATTTTGTTGTTCTGTTAAGATGAGGCTGATCTATAGGCCTTACCACATGTCGGAAGGAAATTAATTGCTCAGCAAGATCGCTAGGATCAAGAGTTCTTCAGCTTCCACATAGTGAATGGTGTCTAAGGTTGTACAAACCACCTTTTGTCCTTGCTTGCAGCTATGTAGTATTGCTGAGAACTTGAGTAAGTGCATGTGAAAGACTGCATAACTTACCTTTCTTGAATGTCCTGAGTGTTTCAGCTCTTTAAAGATGTTGATGCTTTCTTTGCTTTCCAGTGTCTAACTTCCTTCCTGTGTTGTCCTATTTCTGTTGGATAGAAACAGGGTGAGGAGTCAGAGATCTGTGAATAAACAGACTCCCACCTCTCTGTGCCCCCCTCTTCTGGTTCTTGGAGAATAGTCCAGGATTTCTTCATTTCAGAAGGCTGGTTACCATTTGTTAACATTTCAGCAACTGTATACACTTGACATGCTTGGAAAATGCAGTATAGTAGCAATAGTGTGACATGGCATGAGATGCCCATGGCAGGGGGGTTGGAACTGGATGATCTTGAGGTCCTTTCCAACCCTAACTATTCTATGATTCTATTCTATGATTCTATGCTGCTCAGACCTTCTGGGTCTTCCTGTAAGCAAATTGGGAGGGCAGTATAAGTATCTGTCGGGAAATATGAATATAACCTCTGTAAGTAAAAACATGTATGTATTTTTGCATAAACTATTTAGGTCAGTTAGGTGCATGTTTGTATCCAAATGGGTTTTGTTATGTCATGCCATAAACTTTGTGCTTGGTTTTGTCAGGTGCTGTTTTTCTTGTGTGAGTCTGAAAAGGGAATCCTTATAGTTTTCTTAAGAATTGTGTCAAAGATTCTACTAATTTAGTGAACATTCAGAATACATATTTTTGACTGACTTACTAGACTGGCTGCACAACCTTAATGGAAATAATTATTTTTTAAATTAGTGATTTTCACATAGTATTAAGATCAAGTAGCTTTGGTGGTGGTATGTGTAGTTTTGGTTTGGTTCTTTTTTTCCCTTCCCCTTCACTCTTCTGTGAACATGACAACTCCGATGTATTTCTTGTAGGAATCTATCATTTTAATGGAGCTTACAAGTGTTTCCTAAACACATGTACGAAATAACACATTCATAAGCTCTTATGCATGTGCTTTGACAAATTGAGAGAGCCTGCATCCAAAGCATCAGGAGAATGCAGGCAAAGAGAGTGGCACTCCTCATCACTTTCTGTGTATCCTGAAAGCTATGTACCGTGGTTTTATTCTGGAGCCGAGCATTTTAGTGTTAATTTCATAACAATTAATCACTTTTGTATTTTATTAGGAACTTCAACTGTTGCTGGTTTTCAAAGTGGAGAAAGGTGTGTTGGGGTCAGCATAAGGGTTTGTTTTGTTTTTTTTCTTTTGGTCACCAAGTTAAAAATCAAGGTGGATGTATAGCTCAAGCAAATGTGCTACTGAACTTGGTGGAAATAGAGCTTAGGTCTTGGCTGAGGCTTGTGCCTTGAGCAGTGCTGTCTGCTTTTGAGCAGGTTCTGGGGTTTTTTTTCCTTTTTTTTTTTTTTTTTTTTTTGCAAGGGAAGAAGGAAAACTTCAGCTGTCTGTGAGTGGTCTTATAACGTGCTGTGATCCCAGTATCAGTTTATTTTGTCTTGCAGCTATCTCAAGAAGAACAGATGCCTAATGGGAAATGGGTTCCATTTGACTGCAATACCTGATACAAAGCAACTGTATTTCGAAGTGTCTTGGTTAGGGGACTGAGGGTCCCCTTCTTCAGCATGGTTCCTTGAACTGTCCCTTCTGGGCTATGGGTGCTTTTGCTCATCACAGATTAGCAGTCCTTGATTGCTGGAAGATAACATTGCAATATCTTCTATTTGGTTGCGAGCATTTATTATTAGCACTAGGAATTTGGGGTGGTGATTTTGGTTTTTTTCAGAAGAGATGAAGTGCAAAGTGAGAAACTGAAAATGACAGCATGCTTCCCTTTCTTGACATTAAATTTCTTCTAATGAATTTTTCAAATTCTGAACAGAATCTCAGGAGCTTTGTTAGGAATGACCTAAAAATGTGATGGGAGTGAATGTTCTCTGTGGTCTTCAAGCAGTGTTTCATCCCTGGTTTTACTTTGGCACATTTTTAGGCCTTGTTTGTGGTGGACTGCGACTTAATGTTATGTTTCGGACTGCTGAGCTCAAATCTGTTCCTTGCTTCACAAAAGGGGCATTTAGTTTTCCCGATGTGTGTTCTTAAATGGTTTCTTCCATGCAAGATTTGATACAGAGAAGTAATAACTTAAAGGGCAGCAATCTCTCTCATTGTAGGAGAAAATACACTACACAGGAAGACTCACTACCAGTTTCCCAATTTAATGCAGTGGAAAAGTGAGCAGTTGAACAGTTTGTTTCAGGAACACTGAATTCAACAGATTAACTTTATTTGAAAGGAGGCTACATGTTGTGTTTTGGTTTCAAGTTTCTATGACCAGTGTAGATTTGATGTGAATCCTGTTTGAACCATGTATGTTAATTTTAAATTGCAAGATCCCCAAGATCTTTTTAATTCTTAATCACAAGATTGGTGTATATTAATTTTAAACTGCAAGTGTGAAATAATTGCACTTGAAGGTGGAGTAATATTGTTACTTCTAAGCCCATCTCCTATTACATGTTACAATAATACCATCTTTTTGAAAAATGAACAAAATTTGTGTGCAAGAACGAGAGGAAGTAATTCAGTTATATATGCTTTGGAGTTTGTTATAGAAGTTTTGATGAAGGTAATGTCCCAGACAGGGAAGCATGTGATAGCTCTGTTGTTCAGAGTTTCCATTTTGCAATACAGCCTAGAAATTTAGAAAAATAGGATGAGGAAAGAAGTACGCAGTGCAAATCATTACATGTGTGAAGAATGTGTTCCCCGATCTTTTTCTTCTTTCTCTTTCTCTCCAAATATAATGAGTGATAGATAGGTATATGTAGCTACAGCTGTGCCTGTCACAGACCTAAAACTTCTACACAATCTGTAGAAGTTACCTTGGACTGTTGGATGTTGCAAAAATAGAAGCTACTCTCTTTGAATAGCTACTGCTCCATTATGTGGGACTTCTTCCCTTTTTTTTTCTTTTTTTTCTTTAAATTATTGAATGAAATCTAGAATTAGTCTTCACTATCTCATTCATAAAAAAGTGTCCTCTGAGATCCCCTAACCGAGCATAGAGTGAAAAGCCTGAGCTTGCTAGGTCAAAATTAGTGTTTATAGGTTAACTTGAGTGACAGTTAATTTGAATGCATTTCCCCCAATCAGTGTGAACTGTAGGGGCCCCTAAACTGTTGCAGTTATGTTAAAAGCCCTGGTCTGAATGAGAGAGGCCCAGCAGCATTTATCCAATTTGTCTTAGTGACTTAATCTTACTGCCATTTAGCATATAACTGCTGCTGCTCTCAAGGAGCATGCTTGCATGCACTTCTGTTGGTTGTTTAGTAAGTTGAATCCCTTTGCCTAAGAAGGTAAGCTTTTGTTTTATGAAACTTCATCCTAGGTTAAGGGTCAAGGAAGTTGTAACTGAAGACCCATATTTGATAAATTAATTATAGCTTCTTCCCATCTTTGAAAGTTTCTTTGCTAATACTTTCATTTCATAAAACAGGTATTTAACATTAATATTGTGGTTTCAGAGTTAGTGGCAGGCTGGTTCTGGAACATCAGGTGGCAAGTCTGAAACAAGGATGAATGCTGGTTTTCTTTTACTTCGTGTGCACTGAAAATATGGAGGAACAGCTGGAGAGTTTAAGGAAATACCAGCTTTTATACTCCTCAGGCTGTCTTCTGCACGTGGGTAGTGTCACCTTCTGGCTGGATTACAGTTTCGTTTTTGTCTTGAATAGTAGTTGTACTTGTAAGCATGCTTCAAGGTAGGTCTGTTCTCATGTTCTCACTAGTGTAGTGGCTTTCTACCTTAATTGAGCCCTTTCAGAGCCATTAATTTCTCAATTATTTTGCTCATGGTCTCGTTCTGATTTAACCTTGAGGCTCGTGATTCCCTGGGGATGGAGCAGTGTCATACCTTGTATGAGAACTATTGCTTTGGTTACTACTATATAAATACATAGCACAGTGAAACTTGGTAAGAACCAGCTGCGTTGTGTGACCATATGACTTTCTGACAGTGTTTAGAGAATACCATACCTTAGGCAGAAACTGCTTAGAACTGGTTCTCTAGACAAGAGTATCTCTTTTTTGGAAACCAATTAACTGCTTTTGAGTTTGGGGATCAAAAAGAGAACTCCATGCAGCCATCTTTCTAAGGAAGCCTTCAGTGGTATGGCTTTTATTTTTTTGGGCTTAATTATACAGAGTATAATTAAAGAAAAAAATCAGGAAAATCAGAAAACAGGCTCTTAGAAATAAAAAAGCTTATTTTGTCTCTAGTTATCATTAACACCACTTACCACGAGTCTTTTTAAAATTCTTTGCACATATGTATATTAAACTATTGAGTAGAGTCAAAGCAAAATTTGTTTTCAAACAAATGCAATTTGGTAAGACAAGGTGAGACAGGCAGGTTCCTTTTCGCATTTGCAGTGCTGTAGTCATCCATGCTTAATAAATAAGTCACTTGCTGGTTGAGAGGAGCAACCAGCTGCTGTTTCTGCTGTGTTCAGTGTGTGCCAACTCTGAAAGTGTGGTGAAGGTAACTTCCATAGAGGCACTATGCAGCATCTTTTGACATTACCATTTTTTTCTGAGACTTACAGGCTCAGGAAAGACCCTAGTGTATGAAAGTACAAGAAAGGAGAAGGATTTGGTGTCATTGGTTTGGTGGTGGTGTTTATATTTGGTTGTTGGGGTTTTTTACTAGTTATAATACTAGCCAGATACTAGAGCATCCCCTCAGAGCTGACATCAGCTAGAGGAACTTTAAGTCTAATAGCCAGTTCTTCATTGTCTTAAGGCAGTTATTTGAATTTCATATGGGTTCTGGTTAGTTTGCCTCTCATGTGGACTTGCGCTTCTGTAAAGGAGCTGTATTCAGCTGCTCTTGATCAGCAGAAACTTGGAACTGTCCCTGTTAGTATTAAAAAGTCACAGCATTTAAAGAATATTCTGGGCAAGTCCATTTGTTGTCAACTTGAATTTCTGTGCTTTTTATAGCATATATTTGTCATAGTCTGGCAGATTATTTGTTTGGGATTTAGTTCAGTGCTCTACACTTATCAAATGACTTCATAACTTCACCTGCCTGAGTTAATGCAGCTCCATATAGTTGAGGTAGCAGTAGAAGGAATTTGTATAAAGCCAGTACTACACATCCTACTTAAGTTTAAAAACTGGTGCTCTGCTTTTGAGTATCTTACTAGATCGTTTCTTTTAGAATACTAAATTAGTTCTCCATTTCTGCCCAGTCTTTTTAGAAAATGACCTGGAACGCTGTTTCCCCAGGATACTTCTTAATGTTCTCCCTTTCCCTTTCTTTTTTTCCTTCTGAGACAATTGCTTTGTATGTGACTGCCTCTAGAATTTGTTTATGACAGCATATATGTTATCTTCAAGCAGTTATACATTCTATTTCCCATTGGGATAAAGGTGCATCCCTGAATGCGGGTCCTGATCTTTCTCAGCTTTTGTTGTTTAGTAACAGATATGTATTTCCCTGACAAGTAGAAGCAGAAGATTGTAGCTTGTGTACAAGATATGTTGGAATGGGAATTTATGGTGTGAGTGAATATTGCATAAAACAGCTACTTTTCTGGATTTCTAGCATGTGTGTGGAAGGAATGATAGATCGATACTCGCATTCTCTGAAGAGTTTCTAGGTTAAGTGTTTGAACTCTGGTTTACTTTTCAAATAAAACTCCATTTTTTGTAAGTACAAAATGGATATCTGCTGTAATACTGCAACATGTTTTGACCAGTTTTAGACTGGACTATGTGTAAGTGGTTATATTGTGTTGCTTAATCTGTGAGTTCTTAAATTTCATAGTTTTTATCCAATTGTGGGACACAACCTTCAGCTGAAAGCAGTGATTCAATATTCTTATCTGCAGTCCTTACACTTCTGTGTTTAGTTACAATAAACATAAACTTTTGAATAATATAAGGTCATCCCTCATTTCTGCCCGAAAGCAATAGAGTTTAGTTCCTTCTAATGTAACTTTTACCCTTGGGACAGTCTTGTGATTGTAGTTTCCACATTCATCTTCCTTTGTGCAGATTTCAGAATTTCTTGTCTTTATTATTTATCAGTAATTTCTGAAAGTTGTTATGTAAAATACTTAGGCTTGTAATTCTGAGCTCTGCTTTGTATTGATTTTTATGATTACAATCTTAATTGCTAAAGAATGCAGAATTAAGTGTAATCTTCTACCTTATCAGAGGTATATTTTACAGAAAACTACACTATATGCTGAAATAGTAGAAAGGTTGGGAATGGAGTGGCTACTTCAGAAGTGAATTTCACCCTGTTATTCCTAATATTTCTCCTTTTTGTCCCAGCAGTGTCTTCAGGAAAAAAAGTGAGCATGTGGGAGAGATTCTGTTCTGTTGTTTTGTTTTCCAGTTCTACATTTATGGGGTGGTGTTTCTCTCTGGTTGGTGGTGCCCTCCCCCACTCCAAAGTAAAACTTCTCTGTAGAAGCCAACAGTAATCCCATAGTGTGATTGAATGTGGCTGTGACATGATAGACATTTATACTATTTTCTGGTGATACAGATGTCTGTGAATCTTCTTGAAGTGGCATCCTGTTCTTGTCTGTCACAAGCAGACAATGTCCTAAGCACAGTATTCTTATTTTCTGTACTTTCACTGAACTTAAAGTCAGTGTTTTTCTTCAGCCAATAGAAGTGGTAGATATAGGATTTATTCAGTAGTGCATTTTAATTAGATCTACTTTGTGGTTTATCCATCAGTTTTCTGTTAAAAAATATGAATTACTAAAAGAGGTACTTTTATTGTCTTGAATTATGTTACAAAATTCCAGATTTTAGAGAGGCTTAGTCCTTTGCCTTTTTCAGCATAAAACAAGAAATAAACCAGAAGCCCAACTTCCATCTAATTCCTGATAGTGCCACAGATTTGTACGCTGGATGTCTACTGTATTTGCAATCAACTTTACCTTCCAGGTATACATCAAAGCTGAAATGCTTCAGTTGTGCATTTTAATTTTTTTTTCTGCTAGGCTTTGCAGTTGCTAGCTACAGGGATAATGCTTTAGTTGCTTGTGCACTCTTGAAAAATTCTAAGTGTAAGTACCTCATGTAGGTCTTATGTCCCTTTAAAGTAGAAATGTATTAGATTTCTATTGTAACTTTACAGTTCCACTATACCATGTGGATTTACACACAATACAACACACTTGTATTGTGCAATGGCAGTGTTTAAATTTTAATAAAACTTAAATATTTGCACCTAATATTTCAAGTGTGTGCCAGCCTTTTTACCCCGCAGAAAAAAAACCTACATCTTGATTACTGCTGCAAAGTCTGAATTAAATCTTTGGATACATCTCTTCTTCAGTCCTTCCCCTCTTGTCTCTGGGATTCTTTGACTGACAAGTCATGGCATGGATTTTCCAGTAGTTAGTGATGCCTAATGTTAACTTGCTTCATCAAAGAGTGCTTTCCTCTATCTGAAGACCTGATGCTGTCCTGAAGTGTCTTGCCATTAGCCTGATAAATAACTTTGCAGGACTGGATGGAGGATTGGGAAAACTAGTGTAGGAACTTTTGCTGTAATTATCAGTAAGGCAGTATACCTTACCTGAAACCTACTTCAGATGCAGGAGTTCTTGTGGCTTCTTTGTTAATGTCTTTCACTTTTTAATGGCAACTTAATGATTTAGGCAGCAGCCTTAGTAATGTAGTTATTCTCCTTCCAGATCTATTTCTGATCTATGTATATGCTCTTCCGTTCTGGGCATCTTTCCTATATATCCAAGTGTATGTGTGTTTATATAAGCCTGTAGAACTTCTGCTCTTCTGCACAGGAGATGCTGTCTCTTCAGGGCTGAGGAACTGTAGTGAGCCTAGAAAGGCAATGTACAACTCATTCAGCTTGTACCTAGAACAGGCTTTAGTATGAGATCTTAGCTCCTGCAGTTGAATCTGGGGAAGTGCAGGGATGAAGATCAAAAGCATTAAAATAACTGCATTTAAGGTGAATGTGTTTCACATTGGAGTGGAACAATCACTGGGACTGGTGAAAAGTTCGACAGCCTCCATCCTTGGATGTTTTGATGCCCAGCTGGATACAGCCCTGAGTAATTTAGACTGATCTTACTAACCTTGCTTTGAGTAGAAGGTTGACTAGAGAGTCCTGGAGATCTTTTCCAACTGGAATTATTCTGTGATTCTGTAGCGCGCATGCACACACACACACACACAATCTTTATAAATATGAAGTTTTCCGTGTTGGGGCTTGAAAGTAAGCATCAGTAATGAGTCTGTATTAAAAGCCTTAATGTAGATAATATGCCTTCAGTGCAAATGCAAGAAAGCTTTTGAACTTAAAGGTGTTCCTTGGTGTAAACACCCAAGCTTATGGGTGCAATACAGAAGATCACTGAATCTCTTGCACTGTCAAAAGATGTTTGTGTTCCTGCAGCAGCAGAAATAAAGTTGGGTGAAATTTTCAAAGTGGTAACTTTTCTGTACACTGTCCATGGTACTGCAAGTGCAGGTGTTGCCCTTCTGCAGTGATACTCAATCTGAGAATGTTCTGGAATGAAAGCACTTCAGTATTGATGTTGGGGTAGGTTGTGTGTGTAGTGGGGTTGTATGGGTGTTTTTCTTCCTTGCTTTCCTGTAAGGTTTTACTTTTTGTTTCTCCTTTGGGCAAGATACTTCTGTTC
Source organism: Lathamus discolor (assembly GCF_037157495.1). Classification (NCBI taxonomy): domain Eukaryota; kingdom Metazoa; phylum Chordata; class Aves; order Psittaciformes; family Psittacidae; genus Lathamus; species Lathamus discolor. Next base: position 53,799,103 of record NC_088884.1, read on the forward strand.
AAAGCCTCAGGAACAGGGACAGCACTGTATGTGACTAAATGCTTGTTCCTGTAGTTGTGTGTCTGCAAAAAGTAGGAGAAACAGACTTTACATTTTTTGGCTAAAAAGCACAATTTTACAGGAGGTAATCAAAAATAATTTCTGCAACTTGTAACTGCAACTGTGCTGTAATTTGTCTTATGGCAGAACTTGGTCTCAATTTTCTGCTTAAACTAGGACTTTTAGGTAGCTTCCTAGTGGCAGGATTCTGAGTAGTTACAAATGAAAGGGAAATTTAGATGTTGAACACTGTTACAGTGGTTCACAGCTTCTGCAGTCTTCCCTGGGAGAATTCAGGAAGTGGAAGAAATCTGGTCCTAGCATCCTAAACTTACTTTCTTCATCTCTGCACTGTACCTATGGATAGTGTCCTTTGTGCTAGTTCTTCTAGATTTTGCACATATTCTTTCTCAAGATTGTGAATTTTGTTTTGGTAACTAGAAAAGTGTGTTTAAACCCTTTATGTTGATATCACTGTTAGAGGAAAGTTGAAGTAAGTGTAATTTTTCAGTACCTTTAAAAACAAGATACTGATCAGTAATTCTCGTTCTTTTGACTCTTTTATACTGACTTGTGATGGTTTGGTGGCACTTTCAAAATAAAATTAATTAGGGATTGATGACCTAATATAGGTAATCTATCCAATGACTTTATAGAATGCTCTAAAGAAAGTGTGTTTGAGAGAGCTTTTTGTGTGTCCAGTAGTAGTCTTCAGCTCTTTGTCAAACAAGTTCAGCAGGAATAATATAAATCATGCAAGTGTACCTTAAATTTGACATGTAGGAATATGAAGGTAGCTCATTCTTCAGGACTTTTTCTTTTTGCTTCTCCCCACAACTGGTAAGTTAGTGTGGTACAGTGAGGTACTGTGGGTACTGGAGACTTGGACTCTGACAGGTACAAAAAGTAGTTTACACGTTGCGGTCAACACTGACCCTGAACTAGATCTAGGTGTCAGCCAAAAGGTCAGAGTTCTAAAATATTCAGTGACTACTGGAGGAGTGTTCTTCAAACAACATAATTTTGGCATTGTTTCTGAAGAAGAGCAGAGATGATGGACAGGCTCTTCACCTAAATATATCAGGTTTTTTTCTTTTATTCTTGGAAATGTTTAACAGAGCAATATCTTTTTCTGTTGTTGTGAGTTGTTGCAGTTTACTTTCTATATCATTTATCAGTGAATTACATTTGGTACTTCGGCTGTTGCTAGATAAATTGAAAATAAAATCTAAATAATAATGCCTTTCTCCACCTAGAAATGCAAGTGTAAAGTTTATCTGGAGTAAGGTTTTAGAGGAGGAAATCTACTTAAACCATAAGCAGTTCTGCATCGTAGTCCTTTTATAGACAATTAGTGTGAGAGCCATTCTGGAAGATAAAATGCCTTTTAAAGGTTGAAAAATGTGCAGAAACAGACCCTGTCTGTTTTGTGGAGAGTAGTAAATTCCCTAGCATTTTTCAGTTAAAGGGTGTCAGATTTTATTTTTTTTCCTGTGGAAAGTGTGGTATGATAACAAATTCTATCAGTACATGACTGTAGCTTCACCTAAATACTCGGCATTATTTACATACCTGTGTAATGGATTTTGCCACCTACACCCCAAATTTGTGTTGAACTGTGAGAAAAGACTAAATGCAAGACTTGTAAATGCCTTTAAATAGGAAGCAAATCCTAAAGTTGGGATGTTCAGCAACCATAATGCTGCCTGTTATGGATACCATGTGATGGCTTATAATAGATAGTTCAGAGATTTTTTTGATTTCTTTCAAACTGATGCAAGATTCTTATTTTACTGCTTAGATACAGTATACTGAGTGCTTTCTTTTTCTCCTACTTGTCTGAAAAGACTCTGAGATAGCAGGTAAATTTTGATGTGTTTTGTTCTAAGAGTACTTTAAAGACCTCTTCTACCCCTTCTGGCCCCAGGTGTAGCTATTGGTTTCCTCTGTTAAGCCATAGTTGATCTTAGTCACTTTACTTTCAAAATGACTACGCTTATTCTCTTGCTGGTCACTGAGGAAGCAAGGGAAATGACCATTATTTTTAATACTTATGCATACCCTGAGGACAATTTTTATATTAATTTCACAAACTTCTCTAGTTCTGGTGAAAGTTTGAACACCAGAACTTGGGATTGAGTGCTGAGTATACTGAAGAGCTTATTTATAACTTACATTAATCAATCATTACTGAATTTTGGAAGCATCAGATTTTATCATCCTGTTCCCCTGTGTAAGGTGGGGGATGCAGGGGTAGTATCTTGTTGGCTGCAGAGATAGTACTTGTGTTAAACCAGTATGCCAGTTTGTGAGATGTGTTGGTCTAATAAAAGATACAATCTCAGCCTACAAACCTTGTGGCTACTTTGGAGTGGGATGAACGCAGGAGTATATGTGAGGCACAAGGATGTGTGTGGCTTTTTCATCATTGGCAGCCTCAGGACTCTGCAGAGGTGTGCAGTGCTAGCAGGAAGACAAGTCTGCTTTCCCTTCATGCTCACTCTAATCTTCTTTTGTGGCTGTTCTTGATCTATGTCCTGCTGTGTAAGAAAAGCTCCTGTGGGCACGTACTTTGATATCAACACCTCTGTGTTCGTGTGTAACAAAGTGACTTGTGATTTCATGTCACAAACCTTAATTCTGCGTAGTGGTATCTTATGCTGGTTTGTATGCTGTCTATGATCTTAATCTGGGGAGAATATTCTATGTGCTCTAGCATTCTTAGTCTTATGCATAGCTGTGTGTATCGGGGAATTAAAAGCCCTAGTGGCTATAAATGTCCCTTTAAAAGTATTTAGAACAGGTTTCAGGCTTTCATTGAAACTATTTTCATATGAAAGTTATAAAACCAAACTGAATTGTAAAGGTGCAGGGAAGAAACAATGTAGATTTTGCATATGGCTAGTTTGGAGCTCTTGCCTTGCAGAGAAGGCAGCTAACCTGGCAGCTGCTGTACTCTCTAACCCTATGGAATGGGGCAGCGGAAAACACGTCAGGCTTTCTTCCTCCTGGGAGAGGATGTTTCTTTTCTGTTACTCTGACTTTGGATTACTTCTCTGCAGTACTTACTCCACCCAATGAGCATTTCCTTCCAGAGGGTCTGGGAATTGAGTTGCTGACGTTCCAGCAGCAGCAGGAATACTTCGTCTCTTTCCAAAGTTTTGTTGTTTGTATGAGAGCAGGGAATTTATCTGACTGATGTTGTAGCGTAAATTTGGGAACAATGACATAGTACATAGGTAACCAAGTTTTAGTAAGCAGAATGGAAAAAAAAAGGGGTGGGGGTGTGTGAGGGTAGTGACCCACAAAACCAAATGTGCCATTTATTCATCCCAACTATTAATTTTTAGATATTTCTTTTAATGCTTATGGGCAGTCTGAACTACTTGTGCCTTCCTATGTCTGTTATGTTATGAACTAAAACCCTTGATAACGATTTGCCTATCTGATGCGCATTACTGACTGCAAGCCTTCTCTATTACAGAAGCTAACAAAAAACACTAACCTGCTTTATAAAGACAAATGTACCTTCTTAAAAAGTGGATAAAATCTGTCTGTTGTCTGTTGAGTCAGAGTAGCAAAGGTAATTACTGTGTGTTCTGTCTGTATGGTACTGTGTGGCTCTGACCCTTGTGCAGATGGGGATTGAAAGAGCTTGGAACGTGTAGCCCATTCCCTGTGAGGTGGGTACAGTGCTTGTCGGGAAGCAGATAACCTGGGTGCCATGTCTATGAATAATACGATACCCGACTCCCTCTACAAGTCTCCAGGAAAGATGCTTCTCTAATTATGCTGTTTACTAGATAAATCTTGAGATTTTTTTTTTTTTTAAACCCAGGGAGTAAATGTGGTGACTTAGCATTATTTTGAAAGTGGACATTTCTATTACAGGCAACAAAACCACTCTCATGTAGGAACACTAATAGGGGTTCTCTGGTTGCTCTTAAAAACACTTAATTACTATTCAACACCTTGCATATGAAGACTAAACCACACTGTAAAGTTTCTATTATAGGTTCATAATCATGCACAAGCCCACGCAAAAGTGGCAGTGCAATATGACCCATTGTCAATTTATTTCTGTACACCCATTTCAAATGGAACTTCTGTGGTTTTAAGGCTAATTTTGGAAGATTCTTTTTCTCATCAAAGTAAGCTTTGTCTGTAACTGTTCTCCTAAAGCAAATCTAGCACATTGAATACCAGCTAGTGCTGTCTGTCCTGTAGCTAATACACAGAATAGCATAAAGGTAGAAAGCACACATTTGTATATCACTTTGGTTCATTACATGGCCTCCTGATGCCAAGACCCTAGAATTTCTGAACACTAAAACAACAGACTGAGCAGATTATTATTCTTGTTGAATGCAACTGCTGAACTGATTTAGCTTTATTTGCATATTAATATTGCAGATACCTTTATTAGTGGGAGTATGTGACTACTTAGAATAGCCATGTATTTAGCCATTTTCCTGTGTACAACTGGATTTGAGTGATTTCTCTCTGAACTAGAGATGTCAGGTTTTTTGAGAATCAGTTTTAGAGTATGTGCGAGTAACGCTATAGTTATGTTCAAGACTCAAATGTCACGAAGTTTATGAAGTGGAATGTCCTAATGGAAAAAGAGTGACATTGTCAGAAGATAGTCATAAATGGTTGCACTTTGAAAACCGAAGGGCAAAAGTCAATAACAACACATCTTAAATACATGATCATTGCAGGGGGAAATTATGTTCTGATGCTTGCTGGATTCTGGTATCAGGTGTCTTGTATGCAAGTCTGGGCATATTGAACAGCTCTGTCCAAGGAGCTGCTGTACTTGGCTTGGGCCACTAAAAGAATAAGGTAAAGTAAGGGTGCAGTTGCTTCTTGGTTTTCTCACCTGAATTTAGTTACATTTCAGATGTGTGTCATTGATAATGCTGCTTTTTTTTTTTTTAATGTGAGGCTTGCTTGGAATATTTTGCTTATTCAGTTTGCTGTTAGGTGCTAATAACTTTCAGAGTAAAATACATGATACTTTATTAATAATAAATCCCTGCACCTTGTAATTTTACTTCTTGATGGCCTGCTTTGATACGTTTCTGTATGGGTTCAGCTTCTCTGGAAGGAATGCTAGGAGAGCCTCCCTGAGCCAGTGTTTTGAAAAGGAAAGGACTGTTCTACTCAAAGGCCTATGCTAGGTTGCCATATTAAGAAACTAAGATGTTCTTTCTGCATTTAATCTTCTAGACCTACTGCTTTGAGACTTCTTCTGAATCTCTGTTCCTGACTTTTTGTCAAGAGAGGGCCATGATGCATCTGACACTGTTTCGTACTTAGGACCTTGGTGATTATCACTGTGCTGGCCATGAAGGGTCTGGCGCTGGAACACATAACAATAAACAAAGTGCTTTAGTTGTCTCTGAGAGTGGAGAAACTTGAAGAGAATGTAAGGGTGCAGTAAAAAACTTCTTTCCTAATTTGTGACATTAACATCTTTGGCCCCAAATAAAAAAATCCTTGCACTGTGACTAGTGGAAGACCGCTTACACTTCTTCCCATAGCATGAGAAAGGGGGGTGATAATCAAGGCAAGGATTTTCAGAGAGAGCTATAGCTTTTCAGAGCAGTCATGATGGCATACTAGTTTTTTGGTTTGTGAGTGTGTTTTGGTGGTGTTTTTTTTTTGGGGGGGGACGACGGTGGGTGTTGTTTTGTTTTGTTTTTGTTTTCACTACTCGGTGTTTTGATGCTTCCACAGTCTTTAATCATCCTAGCTTGAATGGTATAAAACCTTAATGCAGTAAGCTACCTTTGCAGATGCAGGGACCTTAACTTTTAGGGAAGGCCGCAAGACTTAACTCATTCAGCTTAATTTGTAGAAAGGTAAGAAATATTTTACAAGTGCACTCAGATTTTACTGACATCTAAACATTCATCCTCCTAAGTCTATTTGTGTCACTCTAATACAATTAAGAGATGAGTTACAAAATTTCTAGGAATGGAACATTCTTGCTAATATACTCTGAGAGTTGACTCTGAAGATAAGGGCTGTGGCACCTGACATTGGTATGAGATTTCTAATGTAGTTTCAAACATTAGTTGCTTCAACAGTAGCCTAGTCATTCAGTGACCACAGACGATATGTTCTCTCATTACAGGCACGTATTTTTCCTCTTTTTCTCTTGAAACCTTAGATCTATCTTGGGGAGAACCCATGGTGTTTTCATGTGAGGTCGAGTGTTAACTAGTCATTGCAGTCTTGTTGTTAACACCACCCCTCAGAATTCCCCTTCTGCAAGACAGGCTCTGTAGACATAGTGTATGATGCCTGCTTTATGTCTAATGCAGTGGTTGATCACAATGGACCTTGTTTAGAAGCAACTGATTCTTCTGTAAAACAAACTGTACAAACAGCTTGAGGTTTGCCTGACTTGCAGGGTTTAGTGTTGCTATTTCACACTGTATGTACATTGTGGGAAGGCAAGGAAAAGACCTCACCTTGATGCAAGGTGCCATTTAGCTGATGAGGCTAACTGTAGCTTCTTAAATATTAAACCAAAATTCTTGTGTACTGACTTCTTTTGTTGGAGAAATTCTGTGATAGTTCTCTGCAGGATTTTCTTATAAATGAAAAGTTTTGAAACACATTAAATTAGTCATGGTTCTGGTCTGTGATTGGTGGTTTTTCTTCCCAAGGAACTGTTTTAGGCTTTTTTCAAATTCCTGTGATTTGCCTGGGTTTGTAAAAATTATGAGATGCTTGTGTGCTGGATGTGTTGATGTCATTCTGGAGACTTCTAGCTCCTGGCTGTTGCTGTTGGGCATGTGATCATTGCCAGAAGAAATGAAGAGTTTCTTCATGTGTCTTTATTATGGTACTGATATCGCAGGGATGCTTGCGCTTGCTGAGGAAATAAGGGCTTTCTCTGGACATTTTCAGGCTGCACATAATGACTGTTTATGCCTACTGATGGAGGCTGGAGGATGTACTGTGGCTTTTTGGTCCATTGCAGAGTTTTCCCTGTGCCTTGGTTGCTAAAGATCTGGGTAGTGTATTTTAATCCATGCTATCCTGGTTCTTTTCTTCTGCCCGCCTATGAGGACAGAATACAGTGAGGACAAGCTTATTCTGGCAGTTAACCATAGGCATCGCTGAGATACTTGGCCGTGATTCACTTCACTTTAAGTACAGCCTTGCTGTGAAGTCCAGCCCTAAATTATAGGCAGAAGTGGGTTTAAACGCTTAATCTGGGTAAATACAGGATTAACTGATTTCCTTCCTAGAAACCTTATCCAAGGCAAAGTGAAAATGTGTGGATTTAAACTCATTGTCCAGCTACGAGGATACAAGCAGAAAATGTTTGAGGATGGTCTTTCTCCACCTAGTGGGAGTCTTGATGTGTAAAAGCTTGCTGCCAGGTGGTAAACAGGGACCCTTGTGGAGGCTGCTCAAACTGGGTTTATGTAGCCTCCCTTGGTTGTCCCTTTTCATTTCCCACATAGCAGTACCTGTAACTCTGTGCACCTGTGATCTCTGTGTTTTGATGCTACTCTTTTTCAGGATTTACTTCAGTCTTTCTTTAGATCAAGCCTGTACTCTCGGCTATTGAAAACCGTTTGCTAATGAGAAGGAACAGGACCAGTATGAAAAACAGTGGAATAGTCCTTCTAAACAGACAATATAAGGCCATGAAATTTACTGACCCTACATGTGTCGCTATTTTTTTCTTCAAATGTTTAAGATTTCAGTTGTTGCTGCCACTACAGATTACATGTTAAGTTGTAGTACTTTAAGAGGTCTGAGCTGCTTGGATGTGGTTATTTGACAGATTGCTATGTCAAGAAACATCTTGGTTTATAATATCAAATAAACAAAATAATAGTATGGTTGCAAACAGCTTGCTCCAAGTAATATTAGCAGTAGATAAGTCAGTCTCTTGTTGTGAATGCTGAAGCTTTGGAGCTGGGTTATAGCTTTTGTGTAGTATTCTTCAAATAATACTACAGAAGCAGCTTTGTACTCCCACTTTACAAATAGAGTAAGCCAATCTTAATCTAACTATTTTCTTCCTCTAATCACTTGTGAGAGCCTAGATAAGCCTTAAGGAGAGTATCTCAGTGCTATGACTGCGTATTTCTCCATCATAATATCTGTTATTGGTAGACACAGAACTGATTTTCACCATAGATTTGCTCATTGTGCTTTTTAAAGGCTTGTAACTGAAAGTGTTGCTACACAGCAGTGAATTCTGGGAACTTCAGGTAGTACCAATGGTGTGAAAATCAGAGTGATGCAGCTTTGAGTCTTCTCATGTAGTATATGCAGTTGCACAGTTGTAACATTAAATTAGCTGCTGACAGCTTTTGTTGGTCAAAAGTGGGAATATTTTTCAACAGTTCAACATAATTTCCTGATATACTTCTGCAAAGAGCTGTGAAATTTCATGGTGTAGGTTTCTGTTGCCTGGCTAACTGCTGGTAACCAGCTTGAAGACTTCTAATGAAGCCACTTCCTTGGCAGTGTATTTTCTGTTTAGTGGTATTTGAGCTACTCGCTTTACACTGTCTCTTCCGCCCTGGTCAACTTGGCTGATAATTTTTAAGGTATTTAAATTCTGTCCTCTGCAACTTTAGATAGCAAGGAGTTTCACAGTTTAATGTAGCACAGTATTATATTTTTGTATGTATGTATATATATGTAAATAATGTAACGTATAAAAAAGTGATTATATTCGTATTCTCTTGTGTACCCACAGTACCTTTTTCCCAGTGGGTCAGTTTTGTTCCTTATGATACATTTCGTAAGTCTTGTTATTCTTTCTGTACTTGCTAGTTCTTTCTGCATGTGGGAGAGGAAAGCAGAGCTGTTCTGGGTACAGGATGCACAGGCACTGTAGGCTTCTGCAGTGGTGGGTTTTGGTGCTTTTCTTCCTGATGTAGTTTGCATTTAGTTTGGCTAATTACTGATTACTGAACTGATGTAGCAGGAGATACTTATGATGGCTCAGATGCTTAAGATTGCTGGGAAGATTGGGGCATCACTGTGCTCACTTAGAAGTCATTTTTTCCTGGCTTGCATCATTTGGTATTTAGAAACAATATATTTTATACTATTTTATTTCTCTTTAGTCTCATGAGATTTAGATTTTTGTGCCAGTCTTAAACGGTAAGTCCTTTGGTGTAATAATTTTTGTCCACTTCATCCTCACTTTCTTTTTGTGATCACTAATAAATAGAATGGCTCATGTCTGTGATACTAGAGAATTGTGTGGAGCTACCATGGTTGACTTCCCTTTTTTCTTTGTTTCCAAATTTTTAAAATCAATTCTTAAAATCTCAACATAGAAGCATAGAATGGTTTGGGCTGGAAGGGACCTTAAAGATTATAAAGCCGCAACCCCCTGCTATGGGCAGGGACACCTTCCACTAGACCAGGTTGCTCAAAGCTCTGTCCAGCCTGTCCTTGAACACTGCCAGGACTGGGGCACCCACAGCTTCTTTGTGCAACCTGTTGCAATGTCTTACCACCCTCGTAGTGAAGAGTTTCTTCCTAATATCTGATCTAAATCTACCCGCTATGTTTCTATGATCTGTGAGAGGATAGATGCTTCTGATGGCACCTTAGTTTTTAGAGCTCAGCAGAGCCTTATTGAAAGCCTTTTTGAAATTTAAGGCGAAAACAAGATTGTTCTAGTCTTCATGATCTGAGAGTTTCCTCAAAAAATTATTTGGGGAAGGGGGGAAAGGGATATAACTGTCTCTTCATGAACAGTTGGATATTTTTTTCTTTTTCACTGCGTGCTAACTCTGGCTCTAACTAGTGTGGTCATTGTATATCATTATGGGCTAAATCTTTCAAGTTACAGGCTTTGCAGTATTTGTTCACACCTGGAGAATCTGATGTGTTTGTATTTATGAATGGATCCTCCTTTGGATGGTTAATATCTGGCTAGAAGTTGTTACTTTTGGTACAGCACATTATATTAATGTACCTCTGGTTCTGTAAACCCAATGGGAGGTGAGGCAAAGAAATTCAATCTACTTATTTTAAGTGAAATATCCTAATGCTTTTCTTAGCAAAACATTTCCTTCCAGTAAAGGACAAGTATGCTAAGTCCCTTTAAAAATGTTTTTACTATCAATTCCCATTCTTAAAAATCTGGTACTGCAGCTACCTGTTATAGAGCGACTCTGTAAACTCAGGAGCAGAAGTTTTGAAGTGCAGGTTCAGTAGGCAGGAAGTGTGCTCCTCCCCAGCTGCTTGATTGACGTGTATGACTGACCAGACTCTGTAAAAATAAACCTTCAGATAAATTCTGAACTAGTCTTGTAGAGATAAGCCCAGTCAACTTCTTAGACAAAATAGCTTTAAAAAGAAATATGCTTTGGGATGTATACCTCTTTTGCATAAAATGTTGAAGAGATCCTGTATCCCACTGAAATTTGTTTAAAAATTGTCTGATCAAGCACTTATGGCACTTTATTTTTATAAATCTGAACTTCTCATTTGTAGCAAGTAAAGCTTGTATTGACAGAAGTTATCACGTAACGAATGTGTAGGTATTGAGGGGGAAACTTTTTGCCAGTTTTTAAGGCACTGTATTTTAACACATTGGGGCTTTCACAATTACAATAAATGGAGGCAGGAAATCCTAGTTCTAGACTAGTGCTTAATATAGTCAAGATTTTTTTGTAATATTTGACTGGGAATGGCAATTCATGTGTCATCATTCTGTGACTGCTGGTTGTCACTGTCTTTCTTAAACTGTGTTTTTCCTTAAAATGCAACTTCAGTAACTTTGGCTTGATTGTCCTAAAGAAAACTCTGGCTGTGTTCTTCCTGTGTTGAGTCAGGAACACTTAAAACCAGGGGATTTGTTTGATTCCCACCAGCTCCTCTGCTCCAAGCCCCATTTCAAGAAATGACAAAATTTACTGGCTTATTTTCATATCAGACCTGCATTTGGAAATTCATGTTGTCATGTATTGCAGTTGTCTGCATTATGTCTGTTCTCTGTACAAGTGACCTCTAGATGACAGCATATTCAAAAAAATGTGATGTACATGAAGAAAAACTACTGCTGAGATACCTTATTAAAAAAAAAAAAAGGCTCTTCATCTTGGTTTTACCATGTGCAACCAGAGGCATTAAAAGGCAAAGTACTTGATTCAGGTGTGGGAGTATTTTAAATTGTACAGTGCAAGAAAAGCTGATAAACCACAAACTCTGTTGGAAGCTGTTACTACTCCAGCAGTTTTCCCTGCAGTCTCTGCTATAGAGGAATGGCAGCGGCTGTGCTACTGCTCCTACAATGTATCCCTGGGTCCAGAAATACAAAGTGATTTAATAGTTTTAAATTTTAACTTTTACTGTCTCTGTTCCATCCTGACCTTTACAAGAATGTCTTGTGTGGTGATCAGCAGTTGGGTTTTGATCATGTAATCATTTCTTTCTTACTCTGTTGCTGTTGTCTTTAGTCGAAGCCAAGTCTACTTTAGTAGCCACTGCTGGGGGTCCTGCTTATAGGGCTGACCTTGGTGTGGAAACTTCTGTCTTGAGACGGGAGAGGTTAAGCGTGGTTTCTGCTAGCTTTCTAAGGAAGCTGTTTCAGCTCTGGAGGAGAGGTATCTGTGGAATTCTCTCCATCATTTTCTGACTCTTAAATACGCAGTGGGCTGCTTTTCCCTTACTAGGTGGGGGGGGGGGGGGGTTGTTTGGTTATTTTTTGTTTGTTTGTTGTTTTGTCTTTTGAGACCTATGTAAACTTTCAGGAGGGAGGCATGCTTCCTGCTGATACTGAATCTGTACCATTCAGACTATTCCGGTTATCACAGTTCAATTTAAATAAGTCCTGTGAAGGCTTCGTTGCTTCATGGCATCCAGTAGGACACTTAGAATTGTCAGGAATAAAGCTACAACCAGGAAAATCAGAAGATGATATGAGACTTTTGTAAAGCATCCATGTAATTCTAGAATGAAATGAAGATCAGGAGTTACTGTGTCTGGTTTTGGGTTTTTTCTCCCCATAAGGTTAGACTTACTTACAGTACAAGCTACTACTAGAACCAAGGGGAGGCATTAACATAGGTGCTTCACAATTTCTGAGCAGGGAAGGGCTAAAGTAGTAGTTTGTGTTTTACTTGAACAAGAATAAGCAGGCATGTTCAGTCTAGTGCCATACGTGGCTGTTGATTTGTAAATCAATGTGTCATGCTGCATACTTCATGACAGTCCTCTAATCTCTGGCATCAGCTGCCAGTGAGATTCAAGATAGAGTTGTGAGCGCTGAGGAGCGTGTGGACTTTGACAAAGCATTTCTGTTCTTCTGAACTCAATGCTTTGCATTATCACTTGATTAACAGAAGCACTCAGGCTGGAATTGCTGCTCATCCAGAACCTATAGATGAGCTGTATAAGGCATTCTCTATGCAGATTTCTCAGGCTTATTTTGGCGCTTCTCTCCCATCCAGTCCTACTAGAAAGTCTTTATTCTTTTATGGATTGTGGAAGAACCTGGAAGACCTAATACCATTGTTGCTAAGAAAACAATAATTAGGCTGATATTATGTTCATGTTTGTGTTTAAAATGACTTGAAAAGTGTATAATAGGCTTGTTGCTCTGTAATACTTGAAGGTCAAGTTACTCTTTTGTTCTCTTTTGAAAATGTTGAACAACTGCAGGAGTTGAAGCCTAGAATAAATACACCTTAATTGAGAAAGTGGGGAGAAAACAAGTCAATGTTTAATTTATCATCCATTTTTATGAAGGTTGTTTTAAACATAAATACATACATAAAGAGCTTTGAGAATTACGTAAAATGTGTTCTCTCCCAGATATTCTGGTGTCTCAGTTTTATGCTTTCCTAATTTCAAAGATGGAAGTGAAGGGTTGTTGCTAACATTTAGCTGGCTCTCTCATTCCCTAGCTCTGAAGTATATTCAGCTGTGTTATTAAGCTTCAGAATGAATCATTCATGATTTTATTCATGTCCTGGTAACACAGAAAAAGGGTTACCTCATATATTCACTTACACTCTTTCTGTTAAAGAAGAGCATCTGAAGCAGTTTGTGGAATTAAGAACAGTGTTCGGGGGGGCTCTTGGCTGGAGGCAAGGCAGACACAGTGTTCAATCCCCCCCGCTTATTTAGAATCATAGAATCATAGAATAGTTAGGGTTGGAAAGGACCTTAAAATCATCTAGTTCCAACCCCCCTGTCATGGGCAGCAACACCTCACACTAAACCATGCCACCCAAGGCTCTGTCCAGCCCGGCCTTGAACACCGCCAGGGATGGAGCATTCACAGCTTCCCTGGGCAACCCATTCCAGTGCCTCGCCACCCTCACAGTAAAGAACTTCCTCCTTATATCCAATCTAAACTTCCCCTGTTTAAGATATAACTTGTTACCCCTTGTCCTGTCACTGCAGTCCCTAATGAAGAGCCCCTCCCCAGCATCCCTATAGGCCCCCTTCAGACACTGGAAGGCTGCTATGAGGTCTCCACGCAGCCTTCTCTTCTCCAGGCTGAACAGCCCTAACTTCCTCAGCCTGTCTTCATGCAGGAGGTGCTCCAGTCCCCTGATCATCCTCGTGGCCCTCCTCTGGACTTGTTCCAACAGTTCCATGTCCTTTTTATGTTGAGGACACCAGAACTGCACACAATACTCCAGGTGAGGTCTCACAAGTGAGATCTTTGTTTATACATAAACGGAAAATGTACTATTTGCCACATATGTAGTTTTTAATACTAATATGTGGCTAAGACACTTTTCTGGTTTATCACTGCTGTGACAACTCAGCAATTCATAAGGAAGTGTTAAGGAATTTGAAATGTTGCTGAGATACTTTGCAGGTAGAGACAAGAAGCCCTGACCTGTGATCATCCCGTTTTCCACTTTATACCTAGTTTTCTACAAGTCACTTTGAGAACTGTTACGGGCTAAAGAAGTATGTTCCCTTAAAAGCAAAAGCTGATGATGAATTTTTAACAATCAATGACCCTTGAATTAAAAAATCTTAAGAGAAAAATTTCATCTGGAATGTGCCTTAGCTCCAGTGGCATTTTCCTTAGTTATGGTTTCTGTGGAAGATACAATTTCTTTAACTACTTCTTTAGGGGCAAGTAACAATCCTTTTGCTGTAGAGGGAGTTGTTTATCTAATGGATAATAATTAAATCTCTGGAGATCTATTTGCAGATGGTTTAACTGATTATTCTTTTTCATTCATTTTGGTAACAGAAATATCCAGCAATTAATAGGAAAACTGGTTATGGAGTTTATGCAGTGGATAGAGCAGCTTGTGATTACTGAGTAGAGCTGGACAGGTAGGCTAGGACTTCTAAAGATGCTGCAGTGGTCTTGTTTGTGCTGTGTCAAGAAAATGCAATTGAGAGGTCTTTTAAATGTAAAAGCTGAGCTGTCTTTTAATGCAAGTTTTTTAAAAAATGCATATTCCTCTTTCTGAGCATACTGCATTGATGGTGCTCTGTGCTAGACTATTTCATGGATGGTAGGACTCCTGTTCTTCAAGCACCTTTTCAGATCAGACTGGTTGAGATATTGTTTGTGAACTACTGCAGCTGGAGCAGCAGGTCAAAAATATGTCCTTCTGGCAAGTTATCCAAGAGGCTGTGGCTGCCAGCAGATACTGCACTGATGGTGCTCTGTGCTAGACTATTTCATTGATGGTAGGACTCCTGTTCTTGAAGCACCTTTTCAGATCAGACCGGTTGAGATATTGTTTGTGAACTAATGCAGCTGGAGCAGCAGGTCAAAAATATGTCCTTCTGGCAAGTTATCCAAGAGGCCGTGGCTGCCAGCAGTATATTGCAAACTAGGTTATATTCAAATATTCCAACACAGTCTTTCAGCCTCAGTGAAGTGACTTTTACATGTGAGAATTTCTGGGTTGTCTATGGAGCTCTTCAGAGCTGAGCTTTTCTTCCTAATTGTATCTGGGAATACTGGCCATTATTAATAAGTATTCAGTCTAACACAAGTTAGGACAAGAAGTTTTCGTTACAGAATGTCATGTTCTTACCTCTTTTCAGTGAAGAGACAGCCTGATAAAAATTCCAGTAGCCAGAATGGCTAATGCTGGAGTAAATGCTGGTTTTCACGTCTTTTGGATGAAGGCATCCCAGGAAAATGTAAATAGTTTGAATGGTACTGGGGAGACTGATGAAAAGTGGGAGATGGTGAGAGGGGTGCCTAGGAGAGGGACAGACAGCTGAGTTGTGTCATGGGAGAGGGAGAACAACAGCCCAACTGCTATGCAAAGGGAAAGGGTACCACAGGTGTGGTGACGGGCAGCATGTTGTGGGTTTTGGGTCGTGGTTTGGTTGGGGAGTTTTAAAGCTTAAAATTGGCCTGTAGATCATGTCTCTTAAAGTAAGTTTTTGTTTGACTCCCACATCTAAATCAGTAACAAGTGTTACAATGTTATTCTACTTAGTGATCTTTGTCACTTAAATTAGCATTTCTTCTAGTAGTTGTCATATTCAAAATATGAATAAATGATACTAATACTAACTTCTACCATTCATTATAATAGTAGAGCTTACTAGCTAAAGAACTGAAATCTGTTTATTTGCTGAACCAGCTTTTAAAGGCACAGTCAGGTTGTGTCACTTTAATTTGCTAAATGGTGTCTTCACTTTCACTGGAGGAACCAATTCTTTTAAAGCAAAAAAGCTTTTTTCTCTTTTTACCCTTGGAAAAGGAAAATGAGAATGTGCCATACTAGTTCTGAGATCTTGAAGGATTTGGAAATACAACCTACCATTAACATTGCTACTTTTAGATAATTGGTTTCAAGTTTTGTGAATGTACTGTCTTATGTTGCAAGCACATCAAAGCATTTGTATGACTTCTGTATGTTATGCTGGTTTAAATTTCCTTGTAGATGTTTTTTAGAAGATGTTATTAAATACACTATTTATACTAGCTTAAGAAACCAGCCCTCAGAAATCAGAGGAACATACTACATACTGAAACACCAACAGCTCAAGTGTGGTTAATACAGACTTTCTGCTGAGTTACTTGTTTTTGTTTTTTTAAAAGCTTTGTTTAGTTGTAGATTAACGTATTTAGTAGTTACTGATAGGAAAAAATGGTAGTTGAAAAGTTAAATCAGTTGAGGGGAGGGTTAATTTGCAATTTGTCTTAAAATTGGTGATTTTAAGTCATTGTGAGTAAAAGGCAGCAGAAGATAAGAAATGAATAGATAAGAAATTAATAGATAAGATGTTCCAGTGGCACAAAGTCATGGTTCAGGGGGTTGCAACATGGGATAAGCTGAAGCCTAGAGCTGTTCTAACCAGTGTCTCCAAACTTATTCAGGATAGCACCAATGGAATACCTGTGTGTAGGATTTTTAATCTGCCAGAGGTAAAAGCACTAGATGTTAGAAATATCTGTGAAATATACAGAAGGACAGGTCAGTGAGGCCAAGCTGCTATTACTCACTCAGCCTCTGTGGCTCGCTGTAGGGAGTTTGAATAGCTGAACAGTGTTAGTCTGTTATGTTATCGTTAAAAAAACCGCTGGGGGACTCTGTGCTGGTCCTGAATTGCTTTATTATGTTAATGACTGCCTTTACAATTAAATATTGTCATATCACAAATAAAATACTGCAAGTATATGGATTAACAAAGCTTTTAATCTCTTAAATCACGTGTCATTTACAAAACACTTTTTCGAAAGTACTGTTCTAGCTGTCTGATAGTGCTGCTGTGCTAGAATGTGAGTCTTCTACAATGAAATCAATATGCTAGTCTTCAAATACAGAGATAACTGGTGTGCCAGGATGTGGAAAGGAGTTTTTCAGTGCTAGTGGTGATTTACAGATTCACAAGGAAGACGAGTGTGTGTTTGAGTATGTATCACCTTACTAAGGACTAAACAGAACACAGCATTATGGAAAAACTGAACTCTGGTATTCTAATGTGTAGGTAGCCTAACTGCAGAATCAGTATTTTGTACTGGGGTGCTGCGTGAACTGAATAAAGACTCTCCATTACCAAAACAGCCTATTTAATAGATGCCCGTGGTTACTGCATGATTGGCAAGCTGATCTATCTAGATCATCTTTCTGGCAGTGACTGGTAACAGATGCTTTCAAGAAAAAGTGCAAGGAATGGAGTACCCTTTTTCCTAGTAGAGAGAGATTTAGGGAATTTAGGATAGTTCAGATGGAATGTATTTCATGTTAAACAGGAGCTGTTCTGGTCTCTGCAACATTATTTGACAACAATTAGTGATATAATTTCCTGTATACAGGTCTGTATAGGTGTGGCTATTTTATTTCGCCGGTTGCTTGAGCATCTCATGTTTGTGTCCTGAGGAGTGGGAATTAATCATGCTGGAATATGTGTATCAGTACTAGACAGTCACTGTCTGTGACTTAGGCTTTTAAAATATTTAAGCTAATAATTGTATAGCCTACTTCTAATTCATTATCCAAATGTCTTTGGCATATCATATCTATATATAGTGATGCTATAGGGCACAAAAATGAAATGGGGGCATGCAGAAAGAAAATAAGGAATATTAGCATTCAAGTTCTAATGTGAATTAATGTGGGAAATTAATTTTAACAGTTACAGAGCAATGTTATGCTTTTAATTTCATTGAATGAATTGACCTAGATGTTAGGTTAGTGTCGTTGCCTTGGATAATTGTGTCCACGGTTTTATGTGCTTGAGGATGAATCTTACTTGGCCTATTTTCTTTGTAAATAAACTTTAACACCTTGATCCTGTTCATGATTCGTAAGAAAGTAATTTGAGTAAATTATCTCTTACTTGGCATTTATGTGTCACTGATAGTATGTAGCCCTTTATGCATAAACGCTGAGTGCTGTAACAATATGTGACCAATTCCTCATTCATTTTAAATGAGAAAAAAGCATCTTTTTGTGGTACGTAACTTTTTTTTTCTGCCGTGTAACTGTCTTGAAATAGTTTGTGTTCACAGTGAGTTTATAAAAAATTATTAGCTCCCTTTTCAGTTAGCCGGTGGCATCTGACTTCTTTGTTTCTGTTACTAAGGTGGCTTTAGGGTGTTAGGCTGAAACTTACCTAGTAAATCCTTTAGCTGATTTTTGCACTGTTGCAAAACAGTGTCTGCTGCCTGAGCAGACACTACCTGCAGGTGCTCATTTCTATATCTTTACCATGCTGGTGCAAGCTTCTGCTTGGCTTTGTGATGAACTGGATAGATGATTGATTTAAGCTAAATACGACCCAGTAAAAATAGTTATGTTTTGGTCTTGTTGGTTCAAGTGTTAGTACAGCTGCTTATGCTGGCAGAATTCAAAGTCTGCAACCATGGGAGCGAGCCTCCTAAGTACCTGCAGGAAGGCTTAAAACAGAGGAATCTCTAGAGACTTCAGTTTTGACGTCTTTCAGCTAAATAACTTGGGGATAATCCTAGTCAGTGTAACACTATTTTTAGAAATATTGAGATGGCTACCTGATTCTTCATCATATTTCCAAACATTCAGGACTTTGTCTACCTCTTTTCTTTTGCATTGTTTGTACTGTGATCAAAATGTAGCTGCAGAACGCAGAGTAATAAACATTATTTCAGAGAGAAGACATGAGAGAAAACAGACTGTGCAGTTACTGGGCATGATTTTTCAATGAGTGCCGTTCGCTTTAAATGTTTTGCACAGTCAGGAAAAAGAAGTAGGAAGTGAACTTTCCCTCTGTCTCAAATGAAAATCAACTTGGATGAATTCAAGAGCCTGCTTGCTTGCCACTGAGATGCCTTTGTTCTCAGTAATAGCACCATAAAACTTAAAGCATAGCCTGTTTTCAGTACTCCTGCTGTCTCCTGTGTCAGTGTTGCTAACTAGGTGATTGTAAAATAGCACTGTATTTTGATGTGAGTGAAGGGCTGGTGGGAGAAAGAGATGACTCTCCTTGTGTAGTGCTCTGAAAAGTGGCAGGCAAGTAGGCAGGCAAGCAAACAGGTGGCCTGAGGAAGTTCCCTGGGTTTCTGATTTGTGTGGATGACTTAATTAAGACACATCATGCTTTAATGACTAGAACATCCATGATTTGAGACCTGCATATCTGAACTCTCTTCTGTATGGATTCTCTGTGGGGCCCTGAATGACAAATATGCTGGATCCCCCTCACTTCCTCATGCTTAAAGTAAAAATGAGCTTTCTTCTGCAGCCTGCCTGAGAAGGGTTTTGATATAAACCTTCCAGTGGTCACTGCAGTGCAGTGAAGTGATACCCTTTCTAACAATCAGAGGCAGAAGGAGATCAAGGTTGCTTTCCTTTCAGCAGCCACTAGCAGGAGGAGGTAATGCAACTGTGGGCCTCAGGCTGCTGTGTGCCTGCCTGGAGGATAGTGCTGTGCTGACACACCTGCTGCTTGCTCCCCTGATTCAAGGAAGGGATAACCTGTTACAGCTGCTGCTTATAGCCTGCTTGTCTTTCTGCTTTGAGCTTGCATGTGGTATCACCACAGTGGTGAAGGAGGGAAAGGGAAGTGATCCTTCTGCAGGGTGGGAGCAGGTGTTTTGGGGATGGGAGGAGGTGTGGTGTGGCTGCCTCCCCTGTGGCATTAGGGGCAGCTTCCTCAGTGTGCTTTTCAGACTTTTTAGGGCTGATGAGTTTCAAAGATACAAGGCCACCAAAAAAAAAAATAGGAGTTTCTGTTTACATAAGTTTAATGAGCCTTTACTAAAGGTCTGGTGCAGAGACTCTGACCTGTTTCACTTCAAGTGTCAGGTATGTTTGAACTGTTAAGTGAAACATTAGCTAATGTATGTCTGGATTTTTTTCCTCCAAGAGGCCATAAGTCTCCAAATATTTTCTGGATGAGAGTCCTTTAATTTTCATGGCTAGATTTTTTGACAGCTTTTGGGGGAGAACTTAAAGGGACGCGTTTGCTAAAATGAATTGCTAGCAAGTGGAGATGTTCTGGTGTCTACTCTGGGGAGATGAGGGGGAGTGTGTGTTGAATCTCGGTGCACTTGAAAATGAATGGATAACAAGCTAGTGTTTCCCCTGACCCCCCCCCTATTTTTATGGCATCTTTTAAAATTAAATAGCGAAGATAAATTACTGGAAGCTAAACTTGCTCACCTTAATGAAAAAGGGAAAGACAATGTCTCCAGCTTCAATGGACTGAAATCACTAGCTATATTAAAAGTAAAATTGTGTTTAGTAGAGAAAGAAAGAGAGATCCTACTATTTGAGTACCCTTAAATAGTAGGCTCTCTTTCCCAACTGCAAAATTTGGAGGATTTCATCAAGAGAAACAATTGTACAGTGAAGCTGATTAGACACAGCTGTGAAATCCACTAAGTAAGCACTTTCAAAAGTTAATGAAAAATCATCTTTTCATTCTGTGTATGTGTTTGGAAATTAACTTCTTAGTTGGTATAGTGGAAAGGGTAAGACACAACTTTATTTCTGTATTTTAGTTATTACCTATTACAAATACACCACATCTAAAAGATGCTGCTGGACTTTGTCCACCTCTGCTCCATCCCTTTGTGCATGAATGTTTTGGCAGAGTCTCCTGTAAACAGGATGTGGAGTTGCCAGGGCCCTGTTTGACTGCAGTTGTCAGTGTCTTGGAAAGTGTATGGACACAGCCTGGCTGCTTGTATTGTGTATGTACATGTGCACAACTTTCTTCCTGTTCCTCTTCTGAGATGCTATTAATTTCATCTCTTTGAACTTGATCCCAAAGACTAAATGCTCTGGATTATACACAGCATGTAATACTGCTTTTTGTTTTTTGCCATTGCTGTGTTACTTTTCTGTGATGTTAGTATTGAATTGTTTGGAATAGCTTTAGAGCTGAGTAATTACTGTTTCTTGGTAGTGCTATATAGGCAGTGCATTAATGATGCCTTACTATGTAAGTTACTCTGGGTTTGAAAAAAAACCTAGTGTTGTTCTGATGCAGAGTTGAGACACAAACCCTGGTATATAAACCTTCCTGAAATGGAGACACACTTCAGGGAAGAATCTCTAAATGGGATGCTTGAATGGTCTTTTCCCAAGTAAATAAATACTGCCTCTTACTTCGTTTCAAGAAACATGGCACACAGCTGCTCTTTTCTCCTTGTTATAAAATAACGGGCCATTTGCTGACTGAAGCAAGCTATTGGCATTATTCGTAGCAGCTGCTGTACTCTTAGCGTTAACTCACACAGCTCATAAATGTTAATCATGCTGCAGTTTGTCTGCACATCCCAGAGGCGCTAGCTAATATGTCGCACTATTTCAGAAATTCCAAATAGTGACTTCATAATTCAGTAGTTTTACTGCGGTGGCCGAAGTTTCTTCAAAACCATGCTTTTAACTACAGCTTCACTAGTACTAGTGTGGCTTTATTTAGATGTGTTTCAGTAGGCCTAGCTGCTGAGCATGCGATGGAGTGAGTACGCAGTCGAAGGGGATGTGCTTACTGATCCGTTTGGAGATGTGTGACAAAGTCAAATCCAAATCTAAATGGAACAAAATCTGTTCAGTTTATCCTTGCTGTGGCTTTAAGTCACTTTCATATTGTAGTGGTTTTGCTACTATACAAGTGTGAAAAGCTTACAGGAAATATAAGGGTTGCTGTAGAAATGTGTTATCTGCATAAAAAGTCATTAAATAATGTGCTGTGGCCTTTTAACAGTCCCTCCCACTCTTCAGCCAGTGGGAATGTGTTCTTAAAAACAAGACAAAGCTCCCAAACAAATCCTTTCCTTCCTTCAGGTCAGATTCTGCTAGTTTTCTCTGAGAAAACACTGTTAAGGTCCTAGGACCTGGTTTTAAGCCTGTCAAAATGATTGTAAATACAGCACTATAAAGAAAGCACAGATAATGAAGTAAAAGCTGCTGTGTTACTGTAGGCTTTTTTTGGTTTTTTATTGTAATAATTGTGAAGGTCAGGAAGAGGGCAGTGTCATTGCTACTGCATGCCATACAGAGAAATTATGCTTACTGCATCTAAAATCCGTCCTCTCATCCTTACTTTTATATGAACATCAAGTGGAACATTTTTTCTCTAGAGCGGTGGTGGTATATGTTTACCAGAACTGTACTTTCTGCTTAGAGGCTGTACTCCCTACCAAACTAGTGAAAATTGCAGTTGGTCCAGGCTTCTGGTATCAGCCTGTGAACACAGGTTAACCTACCTACAATATGACCATTTCTGGACAAAGCTATACACTCGGCTTGTGTGGGTGCATGCTGTTCCTCTTCAGGGTTCTCTCCTGGCTGCTGTACCTGAAGAGATGGACAGGTGAGGGACAAGTATTGCAGACTGATGCTAAACAGATCTTATTCTTGTAAAGTAGGAGATCCAAACTTGAGCTGGAAGCCCTTAGGCTTTACAAGGTAGACTTCATGTAAGTATGATGTAGAGTGTGAAAGATTGTGAACAGGACTGTTTGTGGTTGTTAAAGTATCAAACCAAAGCTATGTAGGGCTAACCTTACAATATACAGAAATCTCTGAGTAAGGATTTAGTCTCAAAACATTGTCATCTTCAAGTGCAAGAGTAAATATCACTCTTCTTCAAGTAGGTGGATGTGAGAATTTGTTTCTGGACTTGATCCTGAAAGCCTGGAGAAAGATTGGATAGTATACGATCTAGTAGTTTTTGGTTAGAAATGAAATGGAAAACTCTGGGAAAGTAGTGGGAACGCCAGATCGTGTGTGTAGTTATATTGTGATTGTGTGACTGTTGTGGGGAAGGCGAAATTGTAAAAAGAATTTTGGATTTAAAAAAAAAAAAAAAAAAAACTTATTGTAAAGAAGTGTTGTAGTTCATTACAGATAATATGACCATCCAACTGTCAGTTCTACTCCCACCTTTTTCAGTGGGTTTCTTCCTCCTCCTCTCTCCATTCCCCCACCCCCCCCCAAAAAAGGTCCACCACTGTTGCCCATGAATTCCATCCCATCTATATGCATGTTCTCATGAAAAAAAGAAACCGCTTAAGTGATTGAATAGCTTGGTGACAGCCATAGGCTGAGGAAGTTGGGGCTGTTCAGCCTGGAGAAGAGAAGGCTGCATGGGGACCTAATAGCAGCCTTCCAGTACCTGAAGGGGGCCTATAGGGATGCTGGGGAGGGACTCTTCGTCAGGGACTGTAGTGACAGGACAAGGGGTAACAGGTTAAAACTTAAACAGGGGAAGTTTAGATTGGATATAAGGAGGAAATTCTTTCCTGTTAGGGTGGTGAGACACTGGAATCGGTTGCCCAGGGAGGTTGTGAGTGCTCCATCCCTGGCAGTGTTCAAGGCCAGGTTGGATGAAGCCTTGTGTAGGATGGTTTAGTGTGAGGTGTCCCTGCCCATGGCAGGGAGGCTGGAACTAGATGATCTTAAGGTCCTTTCCAACCCTAAGTATTCTATGATTCTATGATTCTATTTTGAGTCTGAATATAACTTTCTTGTGCTGCATTCTTAAACTGACAGAAGCATACTCAAATGACTGAGTTTGAGAAATAAGTGAAGAAAATGGTGACCTGAATTTTGGTTCTCTTCAAGATTCTGATCCAGAAATACCTTGTCGTGGCTACAGTCTTAAGTTAAAACCTAAAGATTTTGGGTTTTTTGTTTTGTCATATATACATGCCAAATATACATGCATATATTTGGGCTTTGGTGTGAATTAGATGCTGATGAAAAGCATAAATGTGACGAAAGCTTTCTGACACACAGAAAGCTGTGTACCTGACAAATCTAGGCTAATGCTATAGTCCTAAGGCTGATCTTGGAAACCAGTTTCTTTCTGAACCAAATAATAAGATGGACAAAGAAATGAATCCTGAATAAGAAGCCTTCCTTGTTTTTGTTTGACAGTTCTGTAATCCTACTGAAAAGTCTGAATGTATGACTGAAATGTTAGTCTAAATCTCGCATTGTTCCAAGTCTCTGATCAAAGGAATAAATTGATCTTAATCATCAAGTCCTGCATTCAAGGATTTGACATTGGATTTGTAAAAGATTTCAAGAAAACAGTAGTTACAGGACCTGACAGAACTTAGAAACAATGCATGGTGTACACTGTTCAGCATTTCTCTGCAACTGTACGGTTTGCAATCTAAATAGGCTAGTGATCTGCTGAAGAAGTGCTTGCCTATCCAGGCAGGGAGATACGTCACCAGTACCATCTTTCATGTTACTTACGTGACTCATAAGTAGGAAGACACGCTTGAATTTCTTGGGGAGTAACTTGCGTGTTAGTAGATAATTTGCATAGGTAGAAGGAAAGCGGTGAAGAACTGAAATATATGAAAGGTACAAGAGAAAGATTGTCAGAAGAACTAATCATTCCTTTCTCCTCTTTTTTTTTTTTTTTTTTTCCCTCTTCTTCCCTATTGCAGACCTTCAAGTGCTGACCTTCACGGTCTATTAAGTTATTATAAACTTTTGCTGCTCTGCGAACATAGAAAGATGTCTCGCAGCCCTGATGCTAAGGAAGACCCTGTGGAATGCCCCCTTTGCATGGAGCCTCTGGAAATTGATGACATCAACTTCTTCCCTTGCACCTGTGGCTACCAAATCTGTCGTTTCTGTTGGCATCGTATCCGCACTGATGAGAATGGACTTTGTCCTGCTTGCAGAAAGGTAAATATCCTGGAACAGTGGCTTGTCTTGCGCATACACAGGGCTCTTGCATTGTGTTGGTACCACAGACATCCTTTTACTTCAGGAAAACATTCATCTAGTGATGGCCTAGATCAAGGGTGAGGTGTTTGGATCTTTCAGATTCTGTCTGCATATGTGTCAGAGCTGTTGCACAACGGCTAGTTTTGGTTTGTTAAATTCAGAACTGGATTAATAGGGGAAGCTGTGGATCAGAACCAAGGCATGCTGATACTGGGAGAACTGCAAAAAAACCTAAAACCTTCGAGTTGAGATGCTCATGCATTGAAAGTCTCTTGTCAGGAAGGACAGCGGGGATTCCAGCACTCGGGTTTGCTGGAGACCAAGGTTCAGCTAAATTATCAGAGCTGTCTGAGGCATGCTTATAAAGCACCTGCTTGTTTTGTTTGTGGCACTGGAGCTTTTAGTCCATATTTTTCTGGACACTAAACATGTAAAACCCTTGGAAAATATATCCAATGGTGTTAAACTTTTAGCCTAGATTTTTAAATGCTTTAGTCTGTTTGTCTAGTATTCTGATGTTGTTGCCAGATGCTTAAAGGTAGTACTTTGAGTCACACTTAATTCCTCCCCCTCTCTTAATTCATGTCTGGCTGGTAATTTGGTTGGCCACAACTATGAAGTTCAGCTTCACTAAGTTGCCTCCTTTTTTCCTTTGAATTATTTTCCTCCTCCTTTTAGTGTTTTGCTTAAACTCATTATCTCCTTGTCTTCAGTGTTTAATAAAATTCTTTCTCAATATCTTCTTCTCTCTAGCTCTAATGACTTTCCTTGATTATAACTTTCTTGCCTGGCCTTCCTCTTTCTGTAATCACAGCTACTTATGTCCCCTCTTTCTTCTGTTACTTAATTGTGATCCTATCCTTAGTTGATGTCTTTGTTGGCTTCCAGTCTCATATTACAGCTCCCTTTTCAGACTCCATAGTAATCTTACTTGGGCTCGCTATATTTATTCGGTGCCATAGTATTCTGTAAGCACTTCCAGTCATATTTTTCACTGCTCTTTTGGGCTTTGGCTACGCAAGAACTGATCTGTATTCGGATGCCTCTGCAAGCCTAAAGGCATTCCCATACATAGCAACATATGTTTGTTAACAAATTGTGCAAATTTGCTTCAATATTTGAGCTGTATGTCTTGCAAAGAAGATCCACTTGTCATCAGCCAGATTAGTCTTCACATGGAATACCTGCTGTAGATGACATATGCTGTATATAGCACTTTTCTAGTACAAGCAAACTCTTACTCTACTGACACAACGTGAGATTTCTGGAGTTTCCTTCTCTTAAGTAATTTCATTTACCTGGATTTATTGCACTAGTTTTTTTGCCAACAACTATTTGATTCATGTCTGCCTGTTCTTACTGGAAGTTTGTGGAATATATCTAGAAAATCACAGAATCAGCATACTGTTCACTGCCTTTGGGTATTTGACTTCTTTGAAATATGGATACTGCCACAGCTGGACTTCTTAATGTGGAATAATCTGGAGTATGATTGGATATGCAGATACTTTGCTGAATTGGATACAATTTGCTCAGAAAAATGGTTTTGGGAGGAAAGTTAGCATGAGAGCTACAGTTGGAACAAAGGAGACCTCTTCTTTCACAATGGACAAAGATATTTTCTTCATCTGTGGACTACAAGATGCTCTTGGGTAGAGTTGAAGCTGTAGTGCTGAATTGTAGGAGATTTGCATGGAGGAGGTGGAGGAGTACACTCCTCTTGCGGCATAGACAAAGACATTGTGGCACAGAGACCCTATCAGGATCTTGGGAATAAATCATTTTGAGCTACACAGTTGATGGCAGCATCAAATAAGTCTGAAGAAGCCACCTTTTGAAGTGCGCCAGACCTTCTGAACCAGGTATGTGCTTTTATGTGCAGTGTGTCTAAATAGTTCCTAGCTCTGTGTAGTAAGGCTTCTGAGGAAAAGATCTAAGTAGTTTTCTAATTTGTATCTACTATGGTGTATATTGGTTGTGACAGCTTAAAATACTGAAGTGCAGAAAATAGCAAAGCAACAAAATTTTTGCAGAAGAGTTTACAGTAGGTACTATGGATTCAACATACATCATGGTATATAACAGGCACATCATGTTTATAATGTGTATATATATATATATCAGTGCAGGATAATTACTGCAACATGGACTGCGAATAAATATATGTTAAAGCAAAGCTGAGTGTTATACACTGTTGAATAATAGAAAAGTGCTATTTGTGCCAGTGGTATTGAATCCAGTGTGAGTTTTCTAGTGGTTTGATCACTGTGGAAAGGACCGATGAAGAAGTTCCCTATCCAGGGATTTTGGTTGAAAGGTTTGGAGGAGATTTTAGCAGAGTCTGATAAAATTGTTTGGCTACACATTATAGTGGTGCCAGTGCCATTAGTTTGATAGATCTTAAACGTGCATCATGTATATACCACTATTTTCCTACACTTCTCTAATTTACTTGTAACTGAGAAGATGCTAGCTTGCATGTTTATTTTTCTGCCGAGGAGAAAATACTTCTGTGTGCTTAAACTGTTATATAGCTTAGCATTCGCATGTGCAGAATATGTTCACGGATTTGCAGTCAGTTGAGTTAGCATGTCTAAGTTTCCTCCTGTTAGTAACAGTAGTACACAAACATTTGCTTTGTTTCAATTTTTGAAAGTAAGTTGCTAGTATAATTTAAATTGAGTGCTGGTTGGAAGCTAGTACTCGTTAGTCTTAACACATTAAAAGCTTCCTAAACTTTGTCTGAATCTTCTGAAATAGACTCGGAAATTGTTTAATTCATTAACTACAGAAAGTACTTCCTAAAAACCAGAACTGACCTGATGCCCTTCAGAACTGTAGGTGTAGTCAATTGTAAGATGCTAAGCAAGCCTTCCTGTTTTTTCCAGTCAATTGATTTCTTAACTGTGAGTGAAATAGCTGCTAACTAGTCAAATTAGAATGAAAGTAATGCTGTTTTCAATAGAGACTTACGTAGCCAAAAGCTGTTTTACAGGTCACCAGACTGATTTAAAACCAATGACTTTAATCTTTGCTGTATTTTTTTTTTCCCTTTAAAATTCAGCAGGCTAGATACTGTTTGTCATACTCGGTTGCTTGTGTCGCTTTAATATAGCATAGCTCTCTGACCTTGGTGTCAGTTTTTGCAATTTTTAAATCCAGCAATGAAAAAACCCTAGCTCTTTCACATTTCTTAATTGCTTTGCCCTTCCACCAAATAATACAACTTGATATACAGCTGTTCCTGTGGTGGGGCTTTGCCTTGTTCTCCAATTGCTTTATTTAGTGAGCTTTATTCCTCCTAGCACCTAGACATGGAGAGAAATAAACTGCTATGTTTGTAATCAAGAAACGAACATGTTATAAGCATGTTCTTGTCCATGTTTCTCCTACTCCTGCTTCTGGTCTTAATGCACAGTCTCCAAATACCAGTTGTTTCTTCTAGTTGTACACAACTGAGTAGTTTGGTGTAACAATTGATACTTAGGAGTATATAGGAAATCACTATTATTCTTGATATAAGTAGTGTGGTGTATACTGTGCATAAACCTTATTGACTTTATGTGTATTTTTCATTTCAGAACCTATTCGGTAGCAAGGCAACAACTGGGAAATGTTGGTACATCCATTGTGTGGAAGGAATGTGACCAATCTAGGAATGACAAAAGCAAAATGCTTGATAAATCCCAGCTCAGCTTTCAACAATTGGGAAAATGTGGGGGAAAATGTCTGAAAGAAAACAAAACTTAAATGCCAAGACAAACTTAGCCAGGAAGACTGAGAATTCATCTCTGATTAAAGAAACAAGACTACGGAACAGACATTCAGACTTTTGATGAAGTTCTTGTAGGACTACCAGCAACTTGCAGTTAGTGTAAACAAAATCTGGTCGTCTTCCACGTAGGCACACCTTGTTCAGGTGACTTCCATGGTTTATGCTGAAGAGGATTTGGATAACTTGAGTGGAGGGTGTCAGCTAAACTTAGTCAGTGAGTCTCTGATGTTGACATCTCTTAATGTCTTGCATCTGACATCATGCTGATATCACTTGATGCAGCAATTTCAGCTGTTGCAAGACGTGAGAGCTTCTGGTGCCTGTGGTGGTCTATTCCCTATTTTGCAGGGTTGCACAGAGACTAAAAGACAGATGAAATGGTCCTGTGAGATACGCTATCAGTCAATTCACCTTGCTTGGTTTTCAGAGCCAGGTTCTGCCAGCCTTCTCTGCATGCTTTCTTTCTGTAGTTGAACGATCATCTGAGTTCATGAACATCAGCACCATCGGAAGCAATCACACTGAAGATGAAATCATTTATTGTGCTGTTTGTAGCTGACTTTATGTCCTTATTTGAAAAGAACAGGATTTCTAATGCTATCTTTTAGAATTAGCTTCTGGTGGTGCTGTGCTTACCTGCCTTCCTCCTTCAAATGTGCAGTATCTCTTTATTTGTCATCATGCCACACATTAGAGATACATCTATGAAAATCTATCAGTTCATAGGATTGGGTTTCTGATTTATTCTTGGAATTCAAGAGGTGCATGTAGATTCATTTGCAGGTCCTGCAATTTAGGATATCCAGTCATAAGAGTGATAAACATATGTTTGAAACATTTCATATATAATACAGCTCTTCAGTATCTAGCAAGAACTTTTTGTTATTCTGTTGCTCAAGCAAGTGTTGTTATCCCTGATGGCAAATTAACTGTTCTTATTTCTTAATTGATTGAAATCCATCCTTATTGAGGCAGTCTTGTACTTTCCGCTGAGATGAAGATGTTTCTGTTCCTTGGTTCTGAAGTTGCTGTCTAGTCATTTGCTTCTCATCAGTCCTTGTGCTCTCCTGTACAAGTACAAACTACTAGTTTTACTGTGAGCAAATAAACATTATGCTTGAGCTACCTGGGATGTTTTCTGACTAATGTTCAGGACCTGCAGTAGCACATAGCTGGACAGAGAAGGAGCATACTATCTGATTTGCTTCTCATTTGAGAATATGCTCTGAATGTGGCTATACTTGGCAAGAAAGAAGCTGTTTAGCAATGTCTGCTGTAGTTTTCTTGGACCTTCAGGAGCCTTGCTGAACCTACTGAAAACCATTAATTCATTTCTTGTGCTGTACCAGAGAGAAGCACACTTGCAAACCTTGCCTTGTGTAGTATGGGATGTGGGGAAGGAATTAATCTGTGAAAGGCTGTGCATATACCACATCCCTTGATGTAGGGTGAGCCATTTTGGTTTTGGAATTATATCTACCTTATACTGGTGCACTTATTTTCTTCCCATTCCTACCTGAACTCATCTTGACTGCGATAACTGAATTAGTTCTTTGCCAAGCAGTCTCTCTTCCCTAAAATAAACGTCTGTTCTTTAGTGTACGTGATTTACTAATGGATTTTGAGAAACTCTTTAAGTGAAATGCCTTGCAGAAGTATTCTGCATCTCTGAAGTCCTCATGTCTACATGTTTTAAAACTCAAGGTAATCATTTGCTATAGCTAATCTCAAATGACCCTAGTAACAGGTCATTGCTGTTCATCATGTACACTGTGAAATCTGTACAAGGTATTCAGTGTTACTTGTGGACGATGTAACTTTTTAAGAATGGTGTGGTTTTTAACTGTTCTTCAAGGGTAACATGAGTCTTTGCTGTGTTTTCATGTTAGGGACTTACGTACCTCTGCTTACTGATAACGTATTTTAGAGTTTAAATTCCTTTGTGATACTATAACCATGTTCCAGAGGAGTTCGTGTTTAACCATGAGATGCCATCTACTGAAGTCAGCTGCAGCATATTTTTAGAAAATGTCTCGAGTATAGCATAATGCTGCTGAACTTTAAACTCTTTGAACTGTAAAATGGATCTTCTTTTGTTTGGGGATGTACTCAGAAGACTATTGGGTCTGAGCACTCAGTGGGTCTTTCAGTAGCGTCGTGGCAAGCATGAGGAATATATGCTTTTAACTTTCAATATACTGGTGAGATTTAACTTTTTTTATCTTAAGTCTTCCTCTTAATGCACTTCTCCTGTACTCTTATTTTTCACTTCATGTCAGTGTTTAGAAACACTTTTTTTTTTTATTTTTGTACACTCACTTCTGTGCTTAGCATTACTTTGTATATGAAGTGTGAAATCCAGTTTTTTAGTCTGAGAAAGCATGTACAGGTAAGGAATAGGGAATTGCTTTGAGTAATCGGGGGCAGAGAACAGTGCATTGTAGACTTCAAGACCAGGCTAAAATAGTGCCTATGTAGCAGTGCTCTGTATGAGTAGAGCAATCTTTTGAGGTAACTCTGAGGACACTTGTACTTCTGCTAGATATTTTTGAGATTCAAATCTACGGTGTTATGTCTGTGTTTGAGGAGTTATCTGTAGATGATAATCTTGAGGTTAAAAATTCACCCTTGTCAAAGGAAGAAAAAACCCAGATTTCAGACTGGTACACAAGCATGGCAAGAATACTCTTGAATCAGTATGCAGTAAGTGTATTGAAATCTGTCTCTTCACTAGAAGGTAACTATGTAAAGATTGAGGTGTGTAGTGGTGTTACTGTCTTGAACTTGGGCCACTGAAATTCAATTTATATTTTGCTTTCTTTTCTGGTAGTCTAATACACTTGATTATCCAAATTTGTATCGGACAACTAAATATAAAATGAATATGCAGGATATGCCTTCACCCTGCTTGCTATGCTATGTTAGTGAAATCTTAACAAGATGTGTTGGCTGTCATGTTGCAGCTGCTTGTCATGCTAACAAACTGACAGGCAGCTGGGTTAGAATGTGGCTATTTCCCAAATCATTATTACGCTGTAAATAGAAGAATTCCATAAAAATATTCAAGATGTTCACCTTTCCCAAAGGACTGAAAATGCTACTTCTGTAATGTGGCTGACCATAACAACCAGAACAGTATAATGGAAGAAAAAATCTGCATGTTAAAACATTGGGATTAATGATTTTGAAATGTGTTGTTTTGCATGTGGTTTGTTTTTAATAATGTTTGTTATATTTAGCCATATCCAGAAGATCCAGCAGTGTACAAACCACTCTCCCAGGAAGAGCTGCAAAGGATAAAAAATGAAAAGAAACAGAAACAAAATGAGAGGAAACAGAAGATATCAGAGAATCGCAAACATTTGGCCAGCGTACGGGTTGTACAAAAGAACCTTGTCTTCGTGGTAGGGCTATCTCAGCGCCTAGCAGATCCAGAGGTAAGTGGTTCACGCTTGCAGATCTTTCTCCTTCCAAAGAACCATTGCTATACCTTTGTGCCTACCCTTGTCTGTCTCCTGATGGGTATAAATGAAGCAGTGTTGGAAAGGTTCACTGCTTCTGAGTCTCCCTCTCATTAAGGGAACTTACTCAGCTTCCTATTCCAAAATAGCCTCAGTAAGTGTTTGTGTTTGCTTTTGGGAGTACAGATGCTCTATTTTTTTATTATATTTTTTTTAAGGAAGTTGTTTTGTGTTGAAAAATGGCTTCTTGTTAAGCTAAAAATAAGTTTAAGAACTTTTCCGGTATTCCTTTTCCTAGGTGGAATCTGCTGGCTCTGTACAGCTGTGTCATGCGTCACTAATTGTAAAATGGGAGCTTGGTTGGTTTATAAAGAGCAAATATAAAGTGTAGCACAAACCCGTAGGGACATAAGAAAAAAGCCAGCACCTGAAGTGTAACTAGGAAAGAGCGTAAGGGTGGTGTCAGTTGAAGGAAGAGTGTTAGTAAGAGGAAGATCCAGGATAGAGCTGGCTTGCTACTCTGCATCATCAAAAAGAAGCTTTTGGTTTGGAAGATTGTTTAAAATGTTTTATTTGCTTCCATCGTCAGTCATCTGCATATGGCTAATGGAATTAGGGCTAATGAGTAAAAGTACCTTGAATTAGAATATGGAGGGAATGCACTACAGGGTAAGATAGATAGTAGTCATCAAAACTACTGTGCCAAGTTAAATTCACTTAAGATTGGACTAAATTGTCTGGAGAAATCTTGGCTAGAAGTGGCTATTCTGAGGGCGTGCAGCTTATGGTCTGCGTTTCGGTAGACTGGGAAAGAACAAAAGTAAAAAGCTGGTTTTAGTTGAAGGGGGAAAAAAGGGATATGAAGGGAAGAGAAAAATAGAAGTTGAACTCATCTGGTGTATAACATTTCAGTTTCTACAAGAATATAGCAACAAGTATTTGCAAGCAATTGTCAACACTGGCTTGTTGCTGTTACTGAAGAATATGTTCTGTTTCTTTGTCCAGATAGAGGATTTCTGAGAGAAATAATAATATATACAGTTAATTTTTTATTTAGCTGCAGATAACTTCATGTATCCAGTGAGACATTATTAAAAGTGGGTTTATTGGTGTAGTAAGGTGTGGGGATCTGGAGTTGTACTAGGTTTGATGGTAGCAGTATTCTCACTGACATAACCAGAAGGTAATGTATCCTTACTGAATATTGCCTGTTGCAGCAAGTTGACTTGATTTCCAAGAAACCTAGCTTGAAAGAGAGAAATGGGCTTAAAAAAAAAAAAGCATTCAATATGTTCAGTTTAAGTTTTCCACTTAAGCAGGCAAAAAACTGCTCCACAAATAAAGATGACTTGGAAGGGGAGATAGGCTGCTCTTTGCTGATTCTGAATCATTATGATCTGTGGATCGTAATGGAGTACAGGTAGATCCACTTCTACTGTCATGCTCTTGTAAAAACTCTGAAGGCCACACTGCCATATCTTAATAGAAGTATAATCTGAAACATACTTGAAACTCTTCCGTGTTATTCAGCATTATCAGTCTCCCTGCAATGATGCATGAGGGTGGGTGTAGGATCTGTCAAGAAGGATTTAGATCAGGTGAAGTCAGAAGAAATCAGTGGGTGGCTGGAAGTGTCATATATTGTCTTCCTGTACTTAGTCTGGTCATCTGAAAACTTGAGGCTATCTTGAGCTCTTTGGTTTAATATTTCTTTTCAGAGTGGGGCAAGTGAGCCAAGATTTAGCATCTTACTCCTAGCAGTTAATATATCTGAATGAAAGTTTAGGGTGGTTATTTATTCTAAAACTGGAATTAATACGATTCTTATTTTTTCCCTGAAATTATAAAAGACACATGTTTCTTGCTGAATTGGATTTATTATGCCAGGGTAGGGTTTGGGTAATCTAAATACCCAAAGAAATGTAAAAAATACAACATAAAATGTTGAATATCTCTCATTTAAGTTCTTTACTGCAGTTGCAGCTTATTCTGTATTGCAAGTAACTGTTCTACATTAGAAGACAAAGCTACATGCTCTCCTCTTTGTAGAAGAGACCTGTTTTTATTAGTTAAAGGCTTTAGTTGAACATTTAGAGAAGAGTAAGTACAGCCCTGTATGAATTAATTTCCCAACATACCACTTTGATTTTCTTTCCTTGTAGGTTTTGAAACGACCAGAATATTTTGGGAAGTTTGGTAAAATACATAAAGTTGTCATTAATAACAGCACATCATATGCAGGCTCACAGGTAAGCCAGAGGCCCTTGTGATTTTCTTTATTCCTTTAAAGAAAATACATGTGTGCAGAGTGAATCTGGGGCCCCCTATTTCTGATTAAGCAATAGATTAAAGAAGTAAAAACAAAACAAAAAAACAGCATTGCAAAAATTAAATTATTTTGAAGTTACTGAGGCGCTGTCCAACCAAACTCTCAAAGTTGGATACAAGATGCAGTGTAAAAAGATGGAAAAACTAGGAGACAGAGTGAGAACCTTGAAAGAAGCTGTGATGTGGCATTTATTCACTAATTTGCTTTTCAGGGATAAAATCTCTTTATTTTTAGAACTTTCAGGCAGCGTGTTGTTGCGATTTTTTTTTTTCCTTTTCCCCATTCTTTATGCATCAGATCTAAATTTTTATGAATTCTATGATTTTTGTCAGTTTTCCTGTGAAAACATTTAACCTTGAGTATACTAGTTTAAGTGAGCTGCTAAAAGGCAACTTTATTTTCATATCTTTTGGTGGGAGGGAATAAAATAAATATAATATGGTATGTTTTCTTTCTAGGGTCCAAGTGCCAGCGCATATGTAACCTACATCCGGTCAGAAGATGCTCTCAGAGCCATACAGTGCGTCAATAATGTGGTGGTAGACGGCAGAACACTTAAGGTGGTAATATTTTACATTCTTACATGTATGTGCTAGGCCGCTAATATCAGTGCATAGTATAAAATTTTATTTGTATGGATATGCTTGTGTTGATGAACAGAAATGTCCAGTTTATTGGGGATTGTGTTTTGACCTATTTTCTTAGCATTAACCACAACATAGAAGCTCAGTGAGCTTCCAGCAGGCAGTGTTTTAGGGGGTTAGCAGGTAACATCTTAAAACAAAAGTCTGAAACAAAGGAGAAGATGCACCACCGCCTCCTTTCCACAGTGACTGTTTTGCCTCATAGCTTAATATCACAGTATGAAAACCTGACTATTTGCTTTTACAGAGCATTTCTGTAGTCCAAACATCGTACCTCTCATAGGAAACGCGATTTTTTTCCTTTGGTATCTGTGTAAACAGGTATTCAGGCTGACTGGGCGAAATCAATGGCTGTAGAAAATCATCTAATTAATATTAATTTCCTGATCCCACTACAAAACATTAACCAGTTTCATGTAATGCAAATTCATAACTACTTATTTGACTTCTTAGCATTATGAATGCAAATATTTACAGCGGCTCTTCGTTTGGTGTTTAAGTAGGATGAAAATAGAAATACATCCTAATTATCTAATCCTCAAGTATATAGATTTCTCACAAATGGACTTCCTAGTCCATCTGCTTAAAAAAAAAATGCGCCGTGGTGGAACTCCAAATCTTGGGAAGGATTTTTTTTTATTTCTTAAAATACAGCTGTTCCCGGGTTTGTTTTTCTTACACTGTAAAAGGCAACCATAACTTCTCGTACTTAAGTAATTTTTTTTTTTTCCTTCAGGCATCATTAGGTACAACAAAATATTGCAGTTATTTTCTAAAAAATATGCAGTGTCCAAAACCAGACTGTATGTATCTACATGAGCTGGGAGATGAAGCAGCCAGTTTCACAAAAGAAGAAATGCAGGTACGTGTAATGATTGGGAATTGCGTTAGATGTGGCATGTATGTGTATTACTATATATGATTTATTCAAATATGTGTATAACATAGCCTTCTGCTGAATGTTATGGCAGAGGTGAACTTCGAAATCCAGAAAGTGATTAACCAGTTGGATATTGCAAGTTAATTTTTTTCATTGTGTGCTGCTTTTAAAGGCTGAAAAGCCTACCTAGGGTTCATGAGCTGAAAAGATGGAGTTTATTCTTGGCCAAGACTTCAGATAACATCAGGTTAGCTACTTGCCCTTTGTCCATACCAGTGCAAGGTAACACACTCTTTTAAGTCTCTGTGAAAAAAATTAAGGCAGATCTGGGTTTTCCTATAGGTTTTGTGTGTGTGGCCAGTTACCATGGCTGTGATTTGACCATGCTATCTTAATTCACATAGCCCTTTTAGCATGTGAAGGATGTAGAAACTGTGTGCAAATAAAAAAACTGAGGGTAACTGTAATAGAGCACAAATATTAATGCAGGGATTTTTGACTATCTCAACATCAACATGCTTATTATCTAAGGTAGGGAAACATGTGAATGGATAGCTTTACTTTCTCAAAGTTGGTGCATTCTGAGGTCTTTTGGGTCTGGACCTGTCCCTCTACATGAGCGGTGGTAAAGCTTTTAAACTCAGTCTGAAATATGCCAGCTTTGCATCCATGCTGTTAATTTTTGTATGTGGTCTGCCCATGAAGCAAGTGGTCCCCACCCCTAGTCTTAGCTCAGATGTTTTACAGGTAGATTTTATTGTGTGTGTTAAGCTGATGTAAGTCAGAGGAATAAGGGAGAAAGTCTATATCTATTCAACATTTTTTTCTGCAAATTAGCAGTTATTTCTGAGGATTTCAGCTACATTTTCATAAATTAAAGAAATACCCTACTGGTTTAGATGAATAGTCCCTGTAGTATATATTCTGTTGCAGATAATAGCATAGAGGTGAAATTCAAGGCAAACTTGCAAACCAGGCCACCTTGCCTGTTCATTTCCCTGTATTTCTACCACCTAGATCTGCTGTGTTAAACATGTTTGGGGTATGTTCCTAGGCTTTTCTTGAGGGGGGTATGACTAGGCTTTTTAGTTTTTCTATAGAGCTGAATTTGTTAAATCTGTTTTGAACCTGCTGAGACTCTCAGTCCCGTAGTCTTTTCTTGTAGCAAGCCCCAGAAGTTCACCAGCTATTTTTTAAAGTGCTTTCTTTGGCTTGTGTTAAACTGCTCTCGTTAGTTTTGTCAAGTGTCCCCTAATCTTATCATTGTACTTGCTGAAAGTGAAACCCTTCTTCACCTTATCCATTGCCTTTGTGATTTCATGAGATTGCCTTTGCGTTTCTATCCTTGAGCCAGCTTCAATACACACAGGAACTTTTT
The DNA here is from genome assembly GCF_037157495.1 of Lathamus discolor. Taxonomy (NCBI): domain Eukaryota; kingdom Metazoa; phylum Chordata; class Aves; order Psittaciformes; family Psittacidae; genus Lathamus; species Lathamus discolor. Next base: position 53,836,238 of record NC_088884.1, read on the forward strand.
CTTCATCCCAGGGCAGCTTCGTGAATAACAGTGGGAAATATTGTCAAACAAAAGCTTTTTTGAAAATTTTGTTGAATCCTCTTTATTTATGCTTATGGACACTATCATAAAATCCCATCATGTTAGTCAAGTAGAATTCCCCTTTACGGAAGATGTACAGATTGATTCCTGCCAGATGGTGTTTATTAATGAACTTCTCAGATAGACTTTATAGTCTCAGGGATGGAGGTTGAACTAAAGCCCATAGTTCACAGGATCTTTTCTGCAGCACTTTATAGAATTGCAATGGCAACCTATCAGTCCTCTGGCCTACCTGCCAGTTACAATTAATAGGCTGCATACCTTGGCCAGGAATTCAATTTCACATAATCATAAGATCGCAGAATAGTTAAGGTTGGAAAGGACCTCAAGATCATCTAGTTCCAACCCCCCTACCATGGGCAGGGACACCTCACACTAAACCATCCCACCCAAGGCTCTGTCCAGCCTGGCCTTGAACACCGCCAGGGACGGAGCATTCACAACCTCCCTGAGTAACCCATTCCAGTGCCTCACCACCCTCATAGTAAAGAACTTCCTCCTTATATCCAATCTAAACTTCCCCTGTTTAAGTTTTAACCCATTATCCCTTGTCCTGTCACTACAGTCCCTAATGAAGAGTCCCACCCCAGCATCCTTATAGGCTCCTTTCAGGTACTGGAAGGCTGTTATGAGGTCTCCACACAGCCTTTTCTTCTTCAGGCTGAACAGCCCTAACTTTCTCAGCCTGTCTTCATGTGGGAGGTGCTCCAGTCCCCTGATCATCCTCGTGGCCCTCCTCTGGACTTGTTCCAACAGTTCCATGTCCTTTTTATGTTGAGGACACCAGAACTGCACACAATACTCCAGGTGAGGTCTCACAAGAGCAGAGTAGAGGGGCAGGATCACCTCCTTCGACTGCTGGTCACGCTCCTTTTGATGCAGCCCAGGATACGGTTGGGTTTCTGGGCTGCAAGCACACACTGCCGGCTCATGTTCATTTTCTCATCGACCAGCACCCCCAAGTCCTTCTCTGCAGGGCTGCTCTGAATCTCTTCTCTGCCCAGCCTGTAGCTGTGCCTGGGATTGCTCTGACCCAGGTGTAGACCTTGCACTTGGCATGGTTGAACTTCATAAGGTTGGCATCTGCCCACCTCACAAGCTTGTCGGGGTCCCTCTGGATGGCATCCCTTCCCTCCAATGTAGCAACCAAACCACACAGCTTGGTGTCATTGGCAAACTTGCTGAAGGTGTACTCAATCCCACTGTCCATGTCACCAACAAAGATGTTGAACAAGACCGGTCCCAACACCGATCCCTGAGGGACACCACTTGTTACTGGTCTCCAGCTGGGCATTGAGCCATTGACCACAACTCTTTGCTTGCAGCCATCCAGCCAGTTCTTTATCCACCGAGTGTTCTACCTATCAAATTGATGTCTCTCCAATTTGGAGACAAGGATGTTGTGTGGGACAGTGTTGAACGCTTTGCACAAGTCCAGGTAGATGACATAAGTGCTCTACACCTGTCCATCAGTTCCGTAACCCCATCATAGAAGGCCATTAAATTGGTCAGGCAGGATTTGCCCTTAGTGAAGCCATGCTGGCTGTCACCAAGCACCTTGTTGTTTTTCATGTACCTTAGCATGCTGTCCAGGAGAATGTGCTCCAAGATTTTGCCAGGCACAGAGGTGAGACTGACTGGTCTGTAATTCCCCAGGTCTTCCATTTTCCCCTTCTTGAAAACGGGGGTTATATTTCCCTTTTTCCAGGAACTTCACCTCACTGCCATGATCTTTCAAATATGATGGACTTAGCAACTTTATTTTTCAGCTCCTTCAGGACCTACGGATGGATTTTATCGGGTCCCATGGACTTGTGGACATTGAGGTTCTTAAGATGGTCTTGAACCAGACCCTCTCCTACAGTGGGCCTAAGGTCTTCATTCTCACAGTCCCTGTATGTGCCTTCCAAGACTTGGGTGGTGTGGTCAGAGCCTTTGCCAGTGAAGACCGAGGCAAAAAAGTCATTCAGAACCTCAGCCTTCTCCACATCCAGGGTAGCCAGTTCTCCTAATAGCTTCCGGAGAGGGTCCACGTTGTCTCTAGTCTGTCTTTTATTCACAATGTAACTATAGAATCCCTTCCTGTTATCCTTAACATCCCCAGCCAAGTTTAATTCTAACTGGGCCTTAGCTTTCCTAACCTGGTCCTTAGCTTCCCGGACAACATCCCTATACAAGAGTTCCTTTAGAAAGTGGATCCTACGTGATCATGGTGACTTAAATGAATTTTCCTTTCTTGTTCCTTGTTATATTTCTTAAAATTTCTTCTTGATTTCTTATTGCTTTTTTGGAAATTGTTGGAAGTTACTGAAGAGTATATGGTGCTTTGTGGAGTTTGCCTTAGGGTCAGTGAATTACAGGTTTTTTTAAGGAGATTGTGCATTGTCACAAACTTTGATTATTTAGAAAAAAATAGACTTGTTAATGGATGAACTTACATTCTAGGCTCAATAATTGGTAATAGAACTAAACATTGTGACAAACTGAAAACAACTGGTAGAACTTCAGGAAGTTTCTGAAAGTGAGGTTGGGAGTTTAGGGTTAGTGTAGGTTGGAGATGCTAAGTTTGGGCTCTGGGTCGCTTGTCATAAATAAAGCACAATTATTGTAAGCTCCTACATAGGTTTTTAATATTGTGTCTTTCTTACATTTATGTGACAGGTAAGTGAGCTTAGGAGTAGGCTGATGTTCAGTCTTTTGCCACTGAAGTCTCAAGCAAGATGAGGTATCTAGGAAAGTGTAGCCTTACTTGGCTGCTTAGTGTTTGCAGTGCAGATCTGTGCATCTGAGCTAGTTGCTTATATTCCATTCATAGTGGATGGTGAAAGAAGCATTTCCAGGGTGCGGTATATATCATAAAGTTTGCATTTAGGTGAACTACACTCTAGAACCACACTTTTTTCTATTGTAGGTAGTAGCTTGGTTGTAGACACTGACAGGGCTGGTTAAGATGATGCATACACTAGATGTTTCAGTGTCTTTTTTGGGGGTTGTGTAGGTTGACTACCTAGAGACATGTTCAGAATCAGTCAGTAATGGAGAACGGGAGAATGAAGTAGAGAAAAATTTGAGATATGTGTAGTGTTTGACTGACTTGGAGTATTCGAATGCGTTATGCAGCTGCCTTTCTAAAGGCGCCCATAAGGGAATCTAGTTTCTCACCATTACTGTTTTTTGAATTTTGTCAGCTATTCCTATTAATTGTTTTTTTTTAAATCAAGTAGTGCTTTTAAAGATAAGTTTTTACTGTTTTGCATCTTGATTCAGCTCATTACAATACTTAACTTGCAAATAGTAGTTCTTATGTTGGAATAGTGTAACAGCCTACAAAAATGTGAATGTTCATCTTGAGTTTTATATATCACTTTAAATGTTGGGAGGGTGGATCTTGCAGTTTTGTTTTAGCTATTTAGCCACAGAATGTTACAGATAAACTAGACTGAAAAATACTCATCAATATCTGAAAGCAAGAAATTGTTCTCATTAATTAATTGAATGAGTTAAGACTATTTCTATTTTCAAGTTATTAAAAGTAATGATTTATCAGTTATTGCTCAGAATATACTCATTGTCATGCGATAGTTCACACTCAGACCACCTCAGTGGGTTTTATTAAACTGATATAAAATGACCTCCATTTTGGAACTTCTGGTTTAAGAGATTCTTTGTTCCTTCCCATCTTCTGAAAAGCTTAGTATGCTTGACGTATCAAATGCAGACCGCCTGGGAGATTTAGCTGTTCATGATTTAGAAAGTATATTGTGAAGCTCTTGATTAGAACTGAAGAGCAAATTCTAATAAGGTTGTAACTATTTTTCTGCTTTAGAACTCTCAAAAGAAATTTATAAACTTGTCTAGAAATCACTTGGATGTATTTACAAGCTGTAAATTTGTTGAGATTACACCTGCTGAGATTGAGAATCACTGCTTTGAATTTGTCAGGGTTTACCTGTTCAGTTGTTAAAGCTCAATTACTTAGCTTTGGGATGTAATAGATACCCAAGTTATATAATTTTGGGATTTTAAATCTTGAAAAAAAATATTAAACAAGTACTTGTTCACTGTGTTTTTCTGTTAGGCGGGTAAGCACCAGGAATATGAACAGAAACTACTGCAAGAATTATACAAACTAAACCCCAACTTTCTCCAGTTATCTACGGGTACAGTTGACAAGAACAAGAACAAAGTGACAGCACTGCAGAGGTATGATACGTAAGTACTGATGCTGAACTGCCTGGCTGTTTTCTTTCTGGTTATTCCCAAAGAAACCTTTCTTATTCCTATTGTATCCACTAAGTTGCTCAGTGCTTTTTACCTGATAAACTGAGGCTGGTTTTGTCTGTGCAGACACACATGCACCACTTTATTTTAACACAGAGTGAGCGTGAATCTTACTTAGTAAAGAACTGATTTTCTGCCAAGTGCATTTGGATCACTAGTTGGGAACAAGGTATACTTACTCTGAAAGATGGCCTTGTAGTTTATATTAATATAAACACACAATATTCTTCTAAAGACCAGGTGCTGGTTTTCCTAGTATCGTGTCATGATGTCGGTTTGTACACTGACAACTGAAATACCTTAGAGTCTTGATACATGTGTTTTATTTTTACATTGTAATTTATAGTGCAGTCCTTACATTAGGTGTAAGGATCTTGGAAATCGAAAGTAAAATCAGTTTTTGTGTGAGTAAGAATTGTGAATAAAAAAAATCATTGCTTTCATCTAGCAAACTTCAGTTACATATTTCTGTTGTAACTGCATATCACTCATTACTGCTTGTTAATATTCTGTTGAAGTAGCTTGTTCTGTATGTTATGAAAAGATTTCTGTCCATATGAGCACACAGTCATACAAAAATGAATGAAAGCCTGTGGTCATCAGTCCTTATGTGAATTATCCACTTAAATATTGTGTTTAAGATAAAGTAATAAAGTGTTAACAATTTCCTACACTCCTTTTTGTAGGATTTTCAAAATGAGATGGGCACAGTAGAATGTAAAAATTAGATTGCATTTTGCACTCACCTTGGCCTTGTAATCAGGTTTGGTATTGTGTGCCAGTTTATCCACTACTGAATTTTTTTCAGACAATAATTTGCCACTTGGCAGTGTCGCTGCACTTTAAGCAATAAAGAGGGTACTGTGTCTAAAGTATTGTCAATGGATCTTGAATAAGCAGAATTTAATTCTGAGAGCTGATACCCCAGTTGGCTTACTGGGATTATTTTCTTATACTTCTGGAGGGAAGTATCAAATGCTCTTTGACTGCAAGTGGTTGGGACCTCCCGTTGGATCTTTCTTAAGGACTGTGCCACTTTTCGTTTCTTGGGTCACTGGTTCAATATTGACTTGAAAAGTAGTGGGCAGTGAGTAGAGCAAATACAACACTTTCTGCATTCAGGTATTGATTATTTAATGCTAAAAAGTCTAAACTAAGGTTATTTGAAACTTAATTACATCCCAGCAAAACAAATTATAGCAATGAGGAAAGAATGCTCTATCTGAAACGACAGCAAACTTTTAAGCCTTCAGAAAGCAATTATGAATTGGAGCTTGGCCAGTCCGCAGTGCTAACACTTTGGCACTTGTGGGAAAAATGGCAGCAAGTGGTCTGGAGTTAATTTCTCTTGTCAGCTGAACAGCATCATCACAACACGGAGTCTGTTTTTGCTAATGGCTAGGCACCACCTTTTGGGTTGCAAAGTGAATTTCTTCTTGCAGCTGGGATTTTGAAATGTTTCTTGAAGTCCTGTCTCAGCAGTACAAAATATAGCTTGTGAGCTGGTGAATGCATACTGCTCACCTTCACAGCTTTCTACCCAGTCAGGATCTTGGTTTTGTCTGGTTTATTGATACAATATTAATATTTCTGGCAGTTTGTCAGAGCCTCTGATAATTTTCTGGTTGTTCTTGTGTTTCTGGGGTACATTCACTTTGGAACTGAAGTTGAGTTCTAAATAGTAGATGTTTAGTTACAAATATCCAGTTATAGAAAACAGATTTTTTTAACTGTGCATAAATGCTTTGTCAAAACTGTGTTCTAATTTGAAAGGTCCTCCTTGCACCTCTTCGGGTTTTTTTTTTTTTTTTTTGGTTTTTTTTTCTTCTTGCTGGTGAAAGCACATATTAAAATCCCCTAGTGCCACTTTGTGTATGTGGGTATTCATATCTTTATGTTGCTTGATAGTCATACTGACTGACTGCCCTCTTGTACAATTAGATGTATATTCCACAATTAAAACAGATCAAGCTTTTTTTTTTCCTCCTTTTTTTTCCTTCCACACCCCCACCTCCCCCCCCTTACCTTCTCCTGACCTTTTTTTCCTAAAGAACTGAAATGAATGCTTTCTTATGCTACAAGTGGAAAACACTTGTTAAATGCTGGCTGGTCTTCTAGAAAATAGCATGCAGCTTTGAACATAACCAAATCAAAAAAGCTTATACGCACAAAAAACCACCCCAAAGCATAAAACAATTTCTTTACTTTTCTTCTTGGGTGCAAAGCTGACATATAACTGACATTTTAAAGTTATTTTTAGTATAGAGATGGCTTTGCACTGCAGTGGACTTAAATCTTGATATCTAAAATAAATCTGTTAGTGGGTTGAAAGTCTTGTTATATCTGGATTACAGCTCATTTTTTATAAGGGTGACAATATTAAATGACTGGCTCATGATATGTTTTCATTCTTTAGTGTTCAATATCTAATTACCTTCCTATCTCTAACTTATTTCAAATGTGTACAAAGCAAAGATGGGATCTGTAAATCAGGTTAAGGCTCTCATCTGTGTACATACCTTATACGTATATGAGAAAAGATGGAGGTAGAATAACACATCTTATAAATACTGAGATTTGAGTGTAACTAGCAATATCAATTTTATCTGAATAGGAGTAAGAAACATGTTGTTAGAATCAATATTCTGACTGTGAGCTTACTAAATTGTCCTAAAGATGCAGAGTAAATGTTGAATCATGTAACATGAACGTATGAATGAAGGGGAGCATCAGGAGGAACACGTGTTAAAAACTATTTTTGAAGGCTTCTTCCTTGTGCAGAAAGCACTTGGACACGAAAAACAACATCCTGAAGAAAACTGAAGGCAAAAATTAATATAGAAGAAGTGCAGAACACAAAAGCAAACCTGTCGTAGTAAGATTGTAGGGTTAGGTGACACTGACTTTGAATGCGTTCAGTTATAGATGCTATTCCATCTCATTTCAATTTGTATAAAATGTAACTATTTTCAGAAAAAAACTTGGGCTTTGAGTTCATTCTTGAACTTCCTTCAGATCTAACGTGGACTCTGAAATTAAATTTCATTTTGCTTTATAAAAGGGAAGTAATTATGGCTTTAAACTATCAATTAAGGGAACAAGTAACTTGAATGAACAGTGTGTTGGTCTGACTGGTCTCATGGTCTGTAAATAAAGCTGTGGACTCTTGTGTAGGTATAAAACACAAACTTCATCTGTTGTGGCCAGGCTTTATAGTGCCTGGAATATAAAATGTTTTCTTGGAAAGTGATTTAGTTCATGATTTACACAACTTTAAATACGTATGGGATAAAGCAAATAATTCTGAATGAGGTGTGAGTAGGTCTGGATACTTGAAGCTGATGATGGAGTTTTTTGGTTTTGGTTTTTGTTGTTCTCCCTCCCCCTCCTTCCCCCCCCCCCCCCCCAAATGGACAAGTTTGGACTTCAGCATTGGCAGAGTAGCTGTCTGTTCAGTGAAGAAAACAGAATTCCCCCAGTTTTCTCTCTCCCCTCCCTACCCCAGTAATTCTTTTTTTAAGTCATCACCATTTAAAATCTGAGAAATGATACCCAGATGAATCTATTCTTACGGATTTTCTGGCACAAGGATTCCTTTCCCCAATACTTAAAATTTTTAGAAACACTTTCTTCATAACTTGAACTCTTCTTTTTTTTTTTTTTTTTCTTTTTTTTTCTTTTCTTTTTTTTTTTACTCTTGCCTTTTTCCAGACCCAACAGTAATAACAAAGATGCCTGGCCATCATTACAGAGTTCAAGTAAATCAGCCAACGGTTTAACAATGGAACACAGGAAAACGCCTCCTATATTAGAAAATGGCACAGACCCAGAACACATGACTCCAGATGGTGCATACTCAGATTTCGGGTAATTGTGCTGCCTTTTATACTTCAGATAGCTTGCTTTCTCTCTCACTGGTTGGTGTGGAGGGAATGATTCTCCAGTCTCTCTCTGATTGGAGAACTGGATTCAAATCCTGATCAGGTCATAACAAGTTGGGCTTAGCCTAACCCATGTCAAAAAGACTGATTGGCAGATTGTGCAGGAGAACCCTAACAGGAAGTTAGTAAGAGGTGGTACAGATAAAGGCTGAGGGGGACTGAATAACTGGGGGATCAACAGCTTATATAGCTTCATGGTCCCAGCCAGAGCTAAGCCCTTAATTTCTGTGCAGAAGCTTCCACAAAAGTAACACACTAGTTGCTATACATCAGGAGGCTTGTTGTTTGGAAATGCTTCACCAGAAGGAAGCTAAATGTTAGGGCTGAGGTCTGTCACCTCTTTACAGAGGTGTGTTGCAGAAACAACTGCAGAGGAAAGGGTTCCCTGATTATTACTGTGTAACAGGGGCAACAGGGCAGAAAATTCGTCTGAGGCTTTTGTGCAGAGGAAGTAATTCATCTGCTTGCAACAACTTCCTGATTGCTAACCAACATTTTTTCCTCTTTGGTGCCCTCCTTGAATGGAACTGGTGTCCTCTTCCATCGTACCCATCACTTGCAGGTCCCATGATAGTCTGTAGTCATGCCGTCAGTTTATATATATTCATGGACCCCCTTAGGTAAAGCAATTGGGCTCATTCATAGGTGGGATGGGAAAATAACAAGGTAAACCCTAGTATTTCAAGTAGTGGGTGTTACCAATTAAGTAGCTGATCTTAGCTTTGGATCAATATTGAACCAATGCATTAACACTGAGTGCTGTTCAAAGTGGTATCTTATTGTTAGGCTTAATAGCTGCTGCATTGAGGTGTGATCAGAGATCCTGTAGTTGCATCTCAGTAATAACATGCAACTTCCATGTCTTTTCTGAAAAGAATGTACTAAATGTAAGTAAAATTTTTGTAGCTGGTAATGAATTGTGTTCATTTCTGAGGAGTGGAGGCCTGCCTTACAATTAAAGGCTGCTTGGTCAGGTTCGAGTATAGTAAACCTTTTCAGCACTTGGATTGTCACTGAAAGTTGTCTAACACATAGCTTTTTTAATTGCAGCATTGTGACTTTCTATCAGTGGCTTTGAGATAAGAATTTGGCTGGAATATCAGCTCGGCAATCAGAATGATTGTGTAGTGAAGTCTACAGTGAATAACTTGTTATAAGTATTAAGAAATTACTAGCCCAGGGCAGTTTGTTCTAAGTGGAAGAACTGTATTCATGCTGCTCAACCATTGAGCATGCTGCTCTAAATCTGTACTGAAGTAATGTTTGTTTACAACTACGTTCTTCTGATTTTTATAATCGTAAATACTTCAGCTTCAGTTATCTCTTCTGCTACTCTGACTCAAAGGGTGTTCTTTCGCACAAAAATGGGTTTTATTGACAGGTTACTCTTACACAGTTTCTTTAGAATGGAGAAGAATTAATTCTGCTGGGTTTGACTAGTTATTCTGGGATGGAGAGAATACTTATGGAGAGAAGCAACCTTTATGAATTTTTGACCTTGATATGTGGCTCTATACATATTTGAACCTTGCAGCAGCAAGGGGTGTTTGAAAACAAGGTTTAGCTAGAATCTGAAGTCTGCACCCAGTTAAAATAGTAACTATATGTATAATTTGTGCTGATACCTCATGCCTGTAATTTTACTTGTATTGCATTTTGGCTTTTAGATGGAACTGAAATTAATGTTCTTCTGGTCCTTGTTGGTAGGACTGGTGTTTTGGGCTGTGCAGCCTGATGCTTGGTCATCTTCTCTTATGAGTAGATAAAAATGAAAGTACCCTGAAGTTGTAAAACAGAGATTTTAATCTAAACTGGAACTAATACTTCTCATTATTGTGGTATTTAGCATAATTAAGGCAACTCACAGATGCCTGTCAAAATCTTGAATCCTGAGATGTGCCATTTCAGCCGAGTCATGTTGATTTCCAGTTAATAGCTTTCTGAGGTGGTTTTCTGCTGTGTCTTTATCTTTTATTCTCTTTAAGTTTGTTGGGAATTTTTGATGCTGTATCTTTCCTGCATTTTTCTCCCTTTGTCATCTCAAAACTCAGTTTTCTTACCTTGGAACTAATTTCTGCTAGTTAAAGCTCAAAGGCTGCTGGGAAGATTAACTTGCCATCAGATCTAAATAGTTTAATCTTTTACCTCTCCCCAGATTTATTTAAGACTTATATGGGAACTGACAACTTAAGTTTTTGGAAAACAAATTTGTTCCCAAGTTTCTTTCCTGTAGTAGCATAATGGATCTGAATGCTATGGAATAGTGCCATAGTACAAGAGTTTGGGTTTTCTGAATGGCATAGTGATACTATGAGCATGTTTAAAACTTTCCTTTTGTTCCTTAACAGGACAGTCAACAAGCAGAGTGGAGAGTGGTGGGAAGAAGTGTGCCAGTATATGGCAAATGATTGAAATGTTTATTGTATATTTTTTAAAAAAATTCTCAAGTGGGCATTTTCCCTTCTTTATTCATCCTATTTAATTTCACTTCATCTTTGTTTCAAGGCTTTTTTACCACTATAAAAGCAAATATTGATTTTTAACATTAAATACTTGAATGTCTTATTGTCTCTCTTTCCCTTCCCACTTTTGCAGCCCTATCGACAAACCTTCAGATTCACTCAGTATAGGAAATGGTGACAGCTCCCAGCAGGTGAGACATTAAGATAAATGCTGTAAAAGTAAGGATTAAGTTTGAGGCCTTAGTGCAACTTGTAGTTGGAGAAGCCAGTACTTTCTGAAGTGTATCATAATTTTAAACAGAAGTAAAAAATGCTACTGCTAAGTTGATTTTTATGTTTGATCATGTACTGAGTTATAGATTAACTCTTAACTGAGTTATAGATTGAGGAAATATTTCAACTGTATTAGTGAAGAATATATATATGTATATATATGTATAAACACTCATATCCTAATTGTTTCTCTTCTCTCTTGCCTGTAGATAACAAATAGTGATACACCTTCACCACCGCCTGGTTTAACAAAATCCAATCCAGTCATACCCATCAGTTCATCTAATCACAGTGCACGGTCCCCTTTTGAAGGGGCTGTAACAGAATCACAGTCACTCTTCTCTGACAACTTTCGGCACCCTAACCCTATCCCTAGTGGGCTTCCTCCATTCCCCAGTTCTCCACAGACTTCAAATGACTGGCCCACAGCACCAGAACCACAGAGCCTCTTCACATCAGGTTTGTACACAGGTTTGGCTGGATATTGCTTGCTTTTGCAACTGATTTCTAAAACTCTGTAGAACCAAAAACTGTAGGACTTCCTCCATACTGGGTTTTTTACCTTTATGAATAGAATAGGTTGCCCAGGGAGGCTGTGAATGCTCCATCCCTGGCAGTGTTCAAGGCCAGGTTGGACGAAGCCTTAGGTGAGATGGTTTAGTGTGAGGTGTCCCTGCCCATGGCAGGGAGGTTGGAACTAGATGATCTTAAGGTCCTTTCCAACCCTAACTATTCTATGATTCTATGATTAAAATTTGTCTCTTAACTACAAATGAATCGCGCTGGTGTAAGGGTTACTTCTAAAAGAAACTTTATTGAGTTTTCCAGCTGCATGGCTAAGTAATCAGAATGCTTATTTTAGTTTCCTTCAGCAATGTGCCTGTCTAAATAAAAGGAAGTGATATGTATGTTTAATATTTAACATTACAGGGTTTTATTGAGAGTGAGGAAAATGTGGTGTCATGACATGTTGGTTTAATAATTTGTTATAATCTGTAATTCTGATATCAGAAGCTGTGCAGTAGAATTCAGAATTTTCTTTAGCATTCTGCATAGTTGTCTGAAGGTGCCTAATCTTCCGCTTTCTGAAGTGAGATTATATTCATTTAGAAAGTACAAAAATATGATTAATTACATCAACTGAAAGGTAGTTTCCTATGAAATATCACTTCGTATGAATGAAACATATCTTTAGTTGTATTTATATAGTCTTGGTAATTAAGTGCTCAAATTATAAATCTGAGGGAATTGTTAGAAAATTAAATCAAACAATATTAATAGCAGAATGTACATCAGTAATAAATAGAATGTAAATGGTACTTTAGGACATGGTTGGTTTACTTAGTGATTAGTCTTAATGTTTATCTGATTTCTGGCTGTCATAGTCCTATTTGTAAACAGTATTTATTACAAGGAAATTAGCTACTGCTAAGATAATATACACACCAATTTTATGAGGATTAAATAGCAGTGAGAGATAATTTCCAGGTAGTAGAGATAGTTTGTTTTATAATTAATATAAAACGTATGGCTGCTATTTAAACAAGAATACAAAGGACAAGTTTTTGTCTGTCTAGAAACTCTATTGTCAAGTGGTTTAGAGTGAAAATAAAAGCATAGATTTCTTAGAGCATACTGAGCTTAATTTGAACTACTTGAGGCAGCAGACCAGATTCCCTACCAGCAGAGGGAGCTAATGTTGTGAGTGATAATACTTTGTATTCATCAGCTTGCTTTACCACAGTTTTGAGGAAAAATACTATGAAACTAGACCCAGCCTTCACTGAACCTGAGTAAGAGACTTAAACAGTATAAGAAAATTAAGTAGTAATTGAAAATGCAGGGAAATTCTGGTAACCCTTTATCGCAACACTGCCTCAAAATATTTAATAATATCCTGTAATATAGTTCCTTCTGTTTTGTCAGTTCTTATCGGCTCAAGTATTTGGTTGGTTTTCACTGGGAGACGGTAGGCGGGGGGTTAGGTGGTTTTTGTTGTTTTTTCTTAACCACTGCTCAGATGTTACCTTTTTGAGAGGGAGCATCTCTCCACCTTTCTTGCAGAGCAGAGATGAAGCACATCATTAATACTGAAAGCAGAATACTGAACTGAATAACTACCTTATTTAAACTTCACTTGGTCACATTTCCATTAAGTAATATGTGTGTAAAGAACATTCTAAGCAAGTGATGTTTCTTCCTAATTGGTGCTATTACTGAAAATACTTGGTAAGGCTTTTCTGTAGTTTAGGAACAGAGCAATTCTGCAGTAAAAATACTATTTTCTAGTTCTGCCGTTTCACCCTAAGTAGAAATCTGACAGTTTGATGTGAAAATGTCATTCTAAGCTGATGAATAAGGTGTCTTTGGGGAATATGTAAAGAACTATTATATAAAGATAGCTGGCAACATAGATTCAGATACAGTGAGGCTGAAATTTTTGTATGGGTAGTTACTAATTCTTGTTCTAACTCCTGTTCCTCTTCTCTCTGACAGAAACTATACCAGTATCATCCTCCACAGACTGGCAAGCGGCTTTTGGGTTTGGTTCCTCCAAACAGCAAGAGGACGACTTAGGGTTTGACCCCTTTGACATCACCCGTAAAGCCTTAGCAGACCTGATTGAGAAGGAACTGTCAGTCCAAGACCAACCTTCCCTCTCGCCCACATCTCTTCAGAACCCTACCCCACACACTACAACTGCCAAAGGGCCAGGCTCTGGATTTCTGCATCCTGCTGCACCCACAAATGCCAACTCTCTCAATAGTACCTTTCCAGTCATGCCACAGAGGTTCCCACAGTTTCAACAGCATCGAGCAGTTTACAACTCCTTCAGTTTTCCAGGCCAAGCAGCTCGCTATCCTTGGATGGCCTTCCCACGCAATAGCATCATGCACTTGAACCACACAGCAAATCCCACCTCAAATAGTAATTTCTTGGACTTGAGTCTCCCACCACAACACAGCACAGGTCTAGGAGGGATCCCTATATCAGGTAGGTGAATCGGGACAGCCATGAAAATGACTTAATGCTTTCAGCATCTTTGAGCTAGGACAGGAAAAGGGAATAGCCAGCTGCAAGTGGTAGAGTGGTATCTCTTGACTGTCATGAACTGAGGGAGGAATATTGTTTTAAATAGGCCCTTTTCATTTAAAAAAAACTATATATAAAATCTGGATGTTTAGCCTTGTAATATTGAGCTTTATAAGGAAGGTGGAGTATTGTGTGCCCTCTTAATTTTGTGCCAAAGCAGACTGGTATTTTGGTTCTTGCCAGACTGGCTTTCTTTAAGAGTAGGCCCTGGAAGTGCATTGTGACTTCCGTGTTGATATGCAGGTGTTGACCATAGTTCTTAAAACTGTGCAAAAAAACTGTAATGCTGGTACTTTGTGCCAGATGTCTTGGCGGGGTTGTTCCCTCTTGTGCATAACCAAATGGCTGCACAATAAAATATTCAGTGCTGTTCATTTCTGTACTTCAGATGGTCTTAATATTATGCTAATTTTTCACTGAATGGATGCTTGCAATGTGTGCACGAGGATTCATTCTGATTGTGAGGACTGTGGTGCTGGAGGAGGATAAATGTGCAGTCAGGCCCGTTCAAGCTGCTCTGAATGGATTGATGGCTCTTGTGGCAAACATTACAACTTAGAGCTAATTGTAACAATAATTGTTGTGATTAAAAATTCACTTCTGGAGTTTGAAGTCCTTCTGTGCTTCCGATTTCACCTGGCACAAACAGGTTCTCTTTTCTTAACAGGTGGGAAAAAAGAATGCATTAAGTATATAATGAACTGAAGGTAGAAAGTCTCTGCAAACTCTTGGTAGCCTTGAGATGGAGAAAACTGCTTCTTGAGATGTTGCCAGTATAGTTTTCCTTCAGTGGGTTTTGAGAAGTACTAGCTATACTATAAGAAAATGACCTAGAAAAAGTCACTGTGTTCTTTTGATGCTCTAGTACAAGAGCTAATTTTGGCTGTTACTTCCCTGTACTTTGTCCTCTTTGAAGGCTTGTTGCAGGTACAGTGCTGCTGTGGGATCCTTAGGCTTATGCATAGCATAAAAACTTGGTCCAGACTACAAATGCATGTAGTTCTAAATTCTTTATACTGGCAGTGGCAAAGTTTTTAGGCTAAAATGACTGATAATGGTTACACTGGGGGAAAAGGAAACAAAATTAAAGGAAATTTATTTATGATGCGTAGTCAAAAATGCACCATCTGTAACACTGCAAGTTGTTGCTTGCTTAGCCCTGAACTATACAGAACTTCCAAGAATGTTGCAAGACATCAAGTTTCAACTTTCCTACTCAGTTCTAAAAATTGCTAGTTTGAGGGGCCAGTAACAAAACTGTCTTCTGGGCTACGGGGAGCAGAAAAATCCTTTTGTGTTGAAAAAGGTCAACAAAATATAGTGTTTGTAGTAAAGGTTGATTCTAGGTTTGTAAAATATGCTTTAAATTACATTAATTGGCAGTTTGAAAGCGAGTCTGTGTTCTTGGAAGACTCATAGGTCCTTGGTGAATGGCTTCTTCCCATGTTTTAAGCCAACAGAGTTGATATTTAATTATATTTCTTCTGTATGCAACTGCTCGAACCAATTAATCTCAGAATATTTTTGGCAGATACAGTGCTAAAACCAGAAAATAAACATCTGCTGTAGTCTCTATGGAAAGTTCCTTTGAGTTGGTCTTAATCTGTTGTTATAGAAGACATTGCTAGTTGCCTGGTTGACAATCAGATAGTAGTAGTTGCTGCAGTGCAAATGCTTCTCAGCTGATCTACATGTCAGCTTGATGTATCTTCTTGTCAGAAATCAGTCTCAGTTCTGGTTTTGTTTGCTACGCTATGGATTTATATTACTTGCATGGTATTTAGTGCCTAGGGTTTTCTTTAGTGATCTAAGTGCTTCAGAAGTACAGCAATTTTCAAAGTCAGGAGATGTTCTCAAAAATCTTTGTGTGCTGCCTTAAATAGCTTCTAATTTATTAATTATTCTGTCTTTTCAAATCTGTATCTAGTGTACAAGTGTCTCAATGAATTCCTTTTATGTTTTTGTTTTGGGTTTTTTTAGAATATTTCCTGTTCTTTATGCTTGCTTTTAATCTATCAGTAGCCAGTATATAATTACACAATTTTCCTGGTTTTGTCACTTGATTTACAGATTCAGCTGTCTGGTGGGGTTGGGGGAGGAGGGTAGTGTACCAGTACAGAGAAATCATGTTGATAGGACTTTATTACACTGATTTATAACAGACTCTACCTGACCTGCTAGAAAGGTGGTGTGTATCACAATAGCCGTTTAGCAATAGATTAGCTGTAGTATACCTGAAGCTCCCTTCTTTTAGCTCTTTTGTTAGTCTGTATTAGGACATGTCAAAAAATGTCATCAACTCGGTTGTCATCAACTCCGGATGTAGCAGCGAAAAAAGCCTAGTGCAGGTGAAACTTCACATTCTGTCTTCTAGCAGAAACCCTTAACTGCTATTGAAGTTGAATGTTTAAGGCCTTTGATCACAATTTTTTTCAGGACTATAAATTCCTAAACTGTATAATAGTGGACCATTTATTCAAAGCAAAACATTAATTTATTCTGTGCATTTTCCCGCTCTACTTAAGCAATCATTTTAAACTTCTCTGTTTCATTTATGTGAAATTAAGCAGGCCTATATACTTCATATGAAGCTAGTATACTACTTTTTAGGTTTTCTGAATCCAATTTTAGTTGATTTCACAAAGTGTATTTGTGGCTTGGAAGCTTGTATGAAGAAAATTACATCTTTTAAACTGCTGCATTGGCTTTAGGTAGGCATTAATATTCACATGAATTTGAAATGCTTATGTGTGACATGTTAAATATAATGTTCTAAAGCTACCTTTTAGTCAAGAATCAAAGCTGTGCGATAGTCATAACCCCACAGTTTGAGATAGGGTTGTTTTGTGGCGCGAACCAGATTTAAATGGACACAAGCTCTATCTACATATTATTTTTTAATTTTTTAAAGCTCTCATTTAAGAATAATTTTTATGTGGAATTTGGTATCCTGTTTCTCCGAGTAAGTAGTACTTATTAAACTCATTCAGCAGTTACCAGTGAAATAACACAATGACACATGATTGACTTAATAATTTTATTATGCATATACTTGAAATGTGTCACATTCATCAGGCATACATTTGTCCCCAACCCATATTTAAATGAACTTTTTGATTGACTGATTCTCAAACTAGCGTTTTGCAAACTATAGCAGATGTTACATGTTCTCATTGTAAGGGACAATTTAGGCTTGTTGCTGTTCTCTGGTGTGGGATGGATTAGATGATTTGCTGTGTAATTATAACTGTGTAACTGTGCATTAGGAGAAGAGTTCAGTGACTTCTTATTCATGGACAACATGTTTGTTGTTTAAAGCAGTCTTACCCTAGTGTGTGTGCAAGCTATCCTAAGAACAAAGGACATTGCCTATCCTTTATTCTGCAGATAGGAAAGATCCACTGACAGAAGTGTGGGTGGGTACATGCCTTTATTTTTATGTTACTTTAGGATAACAGGAAACTCTTTGTAACTTGATAGCTAGCATGCTGTCATCTTTGCTACCCTACTGCCCAGTGGTGTGTTCTAAAATAATAGGTATAGTATTGGATCATAGAGTAAAGTAGGTCTCAGATTA
Organism: Lathamus discolor; assembly: GCF_037157495.1. Lineage (NCBI taxonomy): Eukaryota > Metazoa > Chordata > Aves > Psittaciformes > Psittacidae > Lathamus > Lathamus discolor. The sequence goes on from NC_088884.1 coordinate 53,853,946, forward strand.
ACAGTGTGTTTTGAGATATATGCTTATTAAATTATATACATGCATATTAATAATGGGAAATAGAAATAGTTATTGAATAAGAACAAATTCACACAGTTAAAGGTATGAGAAGAAGCTGTAAATGGTTAATTTGCCTTTCTGATCAGTTCTATGCAAGGTGAAGTACTTGACATTTTGAAACTGGCTGTTACTTCATTTATTAATTTTCTAAATATTCTGAACATAATTCTAAATGAGAAAAAAAAATTAATTGTAAGAACTTAGTTCAATAATGGGATAGCTTGAAATTTGAACCCTTACAAGAGTAATGTTATACAATATTGTGTGTCTGTTTTACCCACGTAAGTCATTGAAACCACTTGAGCTGGAGGAGATCCAAAAAGATTGAGCCCAACTTGTGATTACACACAAGGCAGCCTAAAAATTAAACCATACCTCTCAGAGCATTGTCCAAATGCTTCTTGAACGTAGCCAATTTACGTGTATCATGCATATGTTAGAAATTTAAAAGGATATAGTCAAATGGACATAGAGACCGATAGGAAGTACAAAGAATTAAACCCTGTTCAGATTGGGACTGTTCTTGAAACTTCAAAACAGGAGGCTTGAATGTCCTGAGTTTTCATAGTTTAATATAATTGACAAATCAAAATTCTGTTCTTTTGACCTTTGTTTTGATATTGTAGCTTATATCTCTTGAATATGCACAGCCTAATTGATGGAATTATGTGTACCTATTTGTCTCAATCTCATCTTTAAGTTTACAATTGTATTAACTTTGGGTGCCATCCAACAGTCTTTGTGATAGTGGTGTTGCATTCCTTATCAAGACTCCTATTAGCATGCACATTTTCGAGTCTTGCCTGCATTTAGGTTGAGAAGCAATAGCAGGTAGCAGGGAGGGCAAAGCAATGGAGGTTATATTAAGAAGGTCCACAGCCTTACTGCTTATTTTAAGTCCTGAGCTCTTCCATGTCTGAACAACTTATGGTGTTATATCTTGTCTGGCTTTTTACTTTCTGGCCTTTCTGCTTCCAGCTATTAAATTTGTCTTGAGCATCAAATCTTTTCTTGCTTAATGCTACCTTTTGGATAACTTTTTAGTAAAAGAAGAGAAGGTCCCTTTATGTTGGCTATGATCATGTTGTTTAAAAGACTTTATTCAGACCACGGACAAGGGTGGGATATCAGAATTAGTGTTGACATGCTCTGTTCTCAAAATGTAACCACATTTCCATTTGGGGCGCACACTTCTTATTTGACCTTTGTCCTTTTGACTTTGTCTCCTCTCTCTGGGTTGATTCTTAATAGTTGATTCTGTCTCCTGAACAAAGGAAAACATGGCTTGTTTTATATAGTCATGGACAAAAAAAATTGAATTTGCAGCTGACACTCTTCTGTGGTCTCAAGATAATAATTTGGTATGGGGTTTGGAGAGGAGCCTTTTTGAAAAGAGCCCATGTGGTATGGCTGTTGAATTCAGCATGTTGTAAAAATTAAAAATCTTCAGATGCTGCGTACAAAACGCATTTAATCCCATGCCCTAGCAACTGGCAATGTGACTTAAACAGTGTTGCCTCACATCCCTTTATATGGATGCAGTGGTTGAAAGAACATTTTGCTACACTTTTTCTCTTGACCTAACAATATGTGGAAGGTTTGACACAGGTTTTAAGTACTGATGGCCTTACTTTAACAGTAAGAGATGCATTAGGCCTTTAACTTTCTCTCTTAGTCCTTGTTAGTCGTCTTTGATGTTTGGCTTTCTGACAGCAGCTGGGCAGAAAGCATGGCAGCTGAGCGTCATCTTTTCTGTGCCCTTGGTTAGATCTATGGCTTGCATAGCTGAAGGCTTTCTCTGATTAGGTATAAGTATTGAAGATACAAAGTCTGGTGAAAATCTTGGCTGATACAACTATTAGTTGTAGGTGCTGTGTGTGACACCTCCAAAGGCTTGTATCTTTCCACAGTGCAGAGCAGCTCCTCTCAGGAGTGGATGTGCTACCCTGATTATCAAGGTCACTCCTTATTTGAAAATAAAGGCCTGAACACTGATTTGAAATGGTAAAATGTAAAGAATTCTTTGTGAACAACCCTCAGCTGTTATCAGTATTGCTTTTACTGACCCTTGCATAGACCCTGTGTATCCCATTTTCATCAGCAAAAACAACTGCTTCTAGTGCAGTTTTTGCCACTGACCATTTTGTTCTTAGCAGTCCTTTCACCCAGTCCATCCCATTTCTTTCAGTGGAGGTGCTTGGGCCTCCACAGCCCTTCTTTAGGAGGTGCTTTGTGTCTGTGTATCCCCCACGCACAAAATGAATTCCCCATTTATTTCTTGTCATAACTAACTTTGCTTCACTAGAGAAGAGGTGAAGTGTTTAGCACAATATGGAACAAATTTGGTTTGAAAACGAACTATTGACTTGCTTGCTTCCATTGCTCTGGAGGTGTTTTTTAATGCACCTAGGTGCTGCCAGGTTTCAGATGAAGTACATGGCATTTTGGATTAATCTCGAATACTAAATCAGTGTCAAGATTGAAGTCACGCTGTTTGAAATCTGCTATGGATGTTCCTTGTCGTACTTCTGGTGTGTTATCCCTTAATTTCCTACTAAGGCCTCCCTTCCTTAGCCTAATCTTGTCACAGTCTCTGGGAGAACTTCATCCAGAGCACCTGTCCTTTAAGTCCTGCTGCTTCTTCATCTGTTCCAACATCTCACCTCACATAACCACCCTTCCCTCCTAGTGCCTTTTCAGTGTTAATGTTGCAACTTGTAAAAGCTGTGGATTTTTTTCATATTATTATATAGGAGATACTGTTTCAAATAAAGCTTGACATGTAAGTATCTGTGCCTCATCTCCAGGAGCTTGGTTTTAAGGTCTTAAATATTTCTTAATCCTTGATTGTAAGATTATGGATGGTAGTGAAAAATAGGCATCCTTTTTGAGTAGTAAGATGCCTGGTTTTAAATGTGTAATTTTATTTTGGAAGATGAAAATATGATAAAAATGCAAAGAAAAAGGTTGGGGGAAAATCTTCTTTTTTTGGCTGCAGTAGATCAGAGGAATGACTAACCACTTTAACACTGTTAGACTTGAAATAAACACATTGTTGGCTGAAATAGGTGGCCTGAGTGGCTGACCTAATTTGCATTCTAGACCATCAGTGCTGACAACTTTTTGGGTAACTTTTTCCCAGAAACAGGGGGGAAACAAGTATGCAGGAGGTATTTCACATCAAATTCCTTGATTGCGTGTGTCCGTAGTAGTCATCAAATGAGCTTCAGCTGCACTAGATACTGGACCTTTGTGTTTTGGGGATGGAAGACTGTATTTATTCCTTTCAGAACAAGAACTTTTCCTTCCTCTTTAGGGCTGGTTCACCAAAAGTTAAAAAAAACTGTTTCCTTTCACAGGTAACCTGTAAGATCTTGGGACTGCTCTGCAGTGGTGTTAAAAGGCAGCTCTGTTGGCTGATGTAGCATGTGGCTCTCTCATCCACTAGGCAGATGCTCAGCCACGGGTGCTGTATTCTCTTCAGTGCTTTTCTAAACTACAGACTGGCGCTTCAAAATGCACAATAAACCGGTAGCATGAGTTAAAAGATGTAATTGTCTTAGTGATGTTAAAAACCTGGCATTTTTCCTTTAAAGACTAGAAATTAGTACACTTGGCAGTGCCACCTGTTAGTGGCAGTGTTTGACAAGAGGCTGTGCCTTGGGCGTGCCTCTGAAACTTCAGTTCCTTCCAAGTCAAGTCCATCTCAGAAAATACCAATTTTGACTGATGAACTTTAGCAGAAAGCACAGATAGTTCATCTGCTTTCGGCAGAAACATTTTGAAATGTACCAACTTGAAGAATCATTGAGAAAGGGCAAACACAAATCTTTTCAGAAATTGTACTAGGGAGGAGTGTAAATGAAATATCCTGAAGGAATGACAGCAGTTGAAAAAGCAGCTTTATAAAAAGTGTTTCTCCTTCAGCAATACCAAATTGCATTTGGGATTGGGGAATATAGGAAAAAAATCTGATCTTTTCTATGCTTTGCTGTCTCTTGGTTCCTTCTACGTCACAACCTCATTTGAACTTCAGCTTGTTCCCAGAGGAATTTCTTTTAAAACCCCGTGTATTTAAAAAGTAGGTCACCTCTACTGGAAGACAGTATTTAGTAATCAGAATTAATTTCATATCATGGAAGGTTTGTTTTTCTTCTCAGCTTTATCTGATCTTCCCACAGAATGATTGAAGTATCTACAAATGTACATTAGCCTTAATTGTTTGTTGCAACTCTGGAAAAAAATAATTTACCATTTCTCAGAGTATGCATTTGCTGTGCTAATGCTGGTCTCACAGCTTTGGTTAGAGAATCAGTTTTAGGAGCTCCTGGAATCTAGAACCTTCATAACTAGAAAAGCTCTTGCTAATTATCCGTACAGCTTGAGGATCTGATTCCTGTCTGCCCCCCCCCCCCCCCCCAGTTCTAGTTATTGCATTTGTCATAGGGCAAATTCCATGTATTTTATTCTTATTTATGCATATATCTATGCATATGCCCACAAGTACACTTGTACACCCAAGATTTTCACGTGAAGTCGAAGTATTGGTTTTTGTTGACAGGGTGTCCTGGGTTCAGCAGTAGCAGTCATTTTTCTTCTACTGCTGAACCTAGGATACAGGGTATCCTGGTGACATTAAACCAGGGTGCAGGATCTGAGAGTAAGCAGCAGGTATACATGGGTTAAAAAGAATGTTTTTTTCACAGATTAATAGAAATGCGTGGGTTTTCTAAGCTTTTTAATCAAAGTGTTCTGTATGTAGGTTTCAGTATCTTAAGTCTTTGTTCAGTTTAGGTTTATGTTAATATTGAAGATTATCAGTGGTAAGAACTGGCTGTTTTCTTATGGGGTGCTTTTTTTTTGTTTGGATGAGAAGCATCTTGCTAGCTCACACGAATAAGAAGCTATTGACTAAGGTGGAATCATTACGGAATATATTGTCTTTTTTGTATGCAGGACAGTGGGCCCCAACTAGATTGAAGTCCTGCAATTGACCACTATGTATTTTTAGCAATAAATGATTAAAAAGTCAGTAATAAAAAGTGGGATACTGTGGAAACACTGGATATGAAGTCAAACATGCTTTTCAAAGCAAGTTGGAATCTCAGTTTGATGTTTATTTAGAGCTTAAAACTAGGTGGCTGGCTGCTGTAACTATGTGTTAGATTTGGTCTCTTGAGTCATGGTAAGTATGAGTAAATCACAAGAACTTTCCAGAATACTTAATGTAAAATAGCTTTTCTCAAGCCTAATAAAATCCTGATACTATACATATAAGCAAATATGAATCTTCCTGTTGAATATCTGAGATGAGATGTCCCCTCACTGATGTTGTAGAAGGGGTTTCCCCTGGAAAGAAATTAAATTTTCTTACTCTTTACATTTGCTTAGTCACAGGCAGCTTAAAAGTTGTGTTGTCAGATCTTCAGCAAAAAGGAAAATTATTTAGAAAAAACTACTTTCCCTTTGAAGTGTATACTTTAGGATGCAGTATATTCCTCTTCTACTTGATAATTTGGCTTCCTGGCATTTTACATTGCACCTGATTTATTTTGAATTAAAAATAGTGCTTTTTTGTTTACATGGCTGTCTTTCAAATTGAGCAATCTGACAATGGAAATCAATATAGAATCAAAATAAAAGCTGCTTTACGTGCAGTGTTTTAAAGCCGAGGGGAGACGTGTGTCTGACTAACAAAGACAATTTTGTAGGTGTGTGGATGTACATATACATATACATGTGCATGTTTGTATGTACACTTCTTGTTTCCCCAGCTCTTAGAGCTCAAGACCGTAAGTCTTCCATGTGAAATGAAATCCGCATTGTGGTATGACACTTAGAAAGCTGTTTTCATGGATTGCCAAGTTGCTTCCCATGTGTCAGAAATGTTGGTGAAGCTTTTAGATGTTCCCTGGCAAGGAGCTTTATCTGCCAGTGCTTCTGTCACTTGATATCTCCCTAACAGAGTGGTTATTTGTATTCCTGATGGGCAGCACTGCTATTTATGCTGTTCAAATGGAGATAGATTCAGTTTTCTTTAATCTGTCAATGACATTCTCAGGCTTCTGCGAATGGGTGAAACTCCATCATTTGGTTTAAGTACTGCGGGATTCCTAGAAATCACAAGCACACAGAATCAGTGAAGTCTCAGATGTCACTGCAAAGGGTATGTTTTTCTGGTGGCCCCATTTGTTTCTAATTGTGTTGAAAGACTCCTGGTGAACTCCTTCTGGTAGTCTTTTCCCCCCTCTCTTTTCCCTCAACCCAGCTGAACTTCGGCATTCTGATTGTCTTGCCAAGACTTCAAAACTGTTACTGTACAGTGTCTTTGAAGATTTCACACAGGCCTTCTTACAAGCAGGTCATTGCAATAGCCAGTCTATTACAGAGTACACCTTGGTAGTCTCTTCACTCTGTGCAGTCAGGTACATGACATTGATAATTGAGTTTATTTCACATGATGATTTTCCTCTGAATTTCTTTTGCTTATTTGAAGCTTTTCTGTAGTGGTGTTTCATGCCTTTGTCACACACATGGCATACTGATAGGTTCTTAAAGAAATAAATAATTGCAACCTACATTTGGAGGACTGCTTGTTTTTCTGTGGAACTAGGACATTTAGGACCCTTGGCATAAAAGTACTTAATGGTTTCACACAATTAGTACAAAACCAGGCTCTTGTAATAGCTTGGAATATAATTTTGGCAGAGCAAAGAAATACACTTGCTTTACGCTTAATGTGGTGGTCTTGTGATCTTTGCTATTAGTCGTATTTATTTAAGCGTGTACTGTATGAATTTTAATACGGATTTGACTGTAGACGTGTATCAGAATTGGGGCAATAGTTTGAAATGGTCTAGTCTTTGTAGGACATTTGTTTTACTGTGGTTGTCTCCCACCAAATAAACTGTAAGACATGCTGTCCCATTACCCTAAATGTAAGAGGTCAAGTGCATCAAAATCACAAATGTAGTGCAGCCAAATCTGAAACGCTTCTGGGTCTGCATTTGTCAGAATTTATGAAGTCAGGGAACAGCCTGTGTCAACGCAGCTGAACACTAGTGCAGACATCTTCTAGGGTATTTACTGTGTACAGCAGAACAGTGTTTCTTGCTTGGCCATCATCTTCTCTGCTGTCTCTCCACCAGAAAAAAAAAAACACTCTTTCTTCTGATTTGAAGGAATGATGTTAAGGTGTTACTGGTAGTGAAGTACACTACCAGACTGTCTGGTAGGATGTCATGACTGGATGGTGATTTTATTTAAAAATTCCCTAAATAACCAGGTTTTATACAGGTGAATGATCAGGCTTCTCAATCGGATTCCATTTTGAGCTAACTTTAAGTTGTTTTTTTGTTGTTTTTTTTTTTTATTTAAATTGGGTGGGCAAGTTTGTGATAAAGTTTTTTTTCCCTTCCTTTTGCTCACTTTAAGATAGTGGTTGGCTTTGAAAATTTTACATACAAGTATTTCATATTGGCATACTACCTCACACACATGAAAAAGTTCAGTGCTAGAACTGTGGGATCTGTTCACCTCTGTAAATGCAAGTTTCTGCTAGACCGGAGAGGATTATGAAATGCACAGCAAGGAAAGACTGGAGTTTGGGATGTGTATTCAAGCATATTTTTCATGTGAGTAGTGGTGCTTTCAGTGGTGCTTCATCAGATTATTTTCTCAGAGACAAAGCTGGGGCATGGGGGAAGAAATCTCCAGTTTATCTTAGTGTGTAAAATCTTCTCACTGAAGTCAACTGGGTTTTAACTTGTCTTCTATGTTTTCCTACTGTCTGTGGACATACTGCTTTAAAGTAGGATGAGTATGTGGAAGGAGATAGTATTTCCACTCCTTGAAAGAGGGAGACAGTGGTGTATTGGTTCTCATGCCCCTGTGTTACGATGTCCAACTGAGAAGTCTTTTAGCTACTCTAAAAATTACTCCCTTTAACCAATTAAATTTAGAATTAGGGAAAGATAATAAGCAAATGCCCTTTTAATAGATCTTTTTTAACTGCAGGACTGGCTTCTTGGGGAGGCATAAATTTAGTTAACAGAAAAGATAAGCTAGCTGGGGGGAGGAGGGGGTTCTCCTTGTCCTGGCCTTTGGAAGTGTTCAGGGCTGGGTGGGATAGGGTTCTGAACAGCCTGATCTAGTGGAAGATGTCCCTGAACATGGCAGGGGGCTTGGATGAGGTGACCTTTAAAGGTCTCTTCTAACCCAGACCACTCTATGATTTTATGAAGATACTTATATTCTTTAGATGGTGGAAGTAACTCCTCACTCTGGGGTGGACTTGTATTTTCACTTAGGCTCTTGTTTAAAACTTGTCAGACTCCAGCAAAGACATGCTCGTTTAATTGTTTGGTTTGGGTACAGGTGTGTTGTGCCTGGAGATGGCTCACGTACTTGGGTTGCATCAGGAGTTTTTCTAATTGGGTGTTTTACCTATCACAGACAGTAACTGAGGCCTCAGAGGGCAACACAGGGAGTGTCATAAAGCCTTGCATTCTCCACTGATCCCATCTACTTTAACACCTTAATGCATTTTAATCCTTTACCAGGTCCCCTATTACAAGAATAATTTAATTGCAGCTTAGGGGCTGGGAGTCTGACAAAGCTGTGAACTTTGGTCATGTTTGGGGCCTCTTTTTATTTTACCATGTGCATTTGTTAGCCAAGCTGGAAAACCCTGTTAGAGACACCCGAGTAACATGTTGCGTGCTTTTCCTTTGGTGTTAGAGGGCAATGTTTTTATCAGAGCTTGCCTTTCAGCCCTGCAAACCCAGCTGCCAGATAAATCTTTGGGAATTTTCTGGTTTGTCACTTTCATATCCAGGAGCACAAGACTTTCATAAGTAATTTCCTTATTGCTAGCAAATAAAACATAGATGTCTGTGGCTCTGAATTTTGTACTGACAGTTGAGATAAAGACATTCTTCCTCAGTTTCTTCTTTCTTTTGTTCTGTGTGAGGGTACACAGCAGTGGTGCACCATGCCTGCCACACAGATTAATGTCTCATCACCAAACAGTGCTAGCCTTTTCTGTTCCATGAAAATCTTGTATCAAAACTGCTTGTTATCTTTCTAGACTCTTGTGTATGCTGTATTATGTCTTTTTTTAAATGGAGAATAACATGACAAAAATACATGTATTTTCTTAGCCCAAGGTGGCCTAATGTCCTACTACATTTTTTTCCTGTCCCATTCCTTGGGAAATGTTGCTGGCTTTGTCTTCATTAGACTTCCTCAATGACATTTTGCAGGTGTGTAGTTTACCACATGTTTATTTACTTGCACATGAACTTTGAGGAGGGCATGTTAATGGTTAGTAATGTCTATGATTAATATCACTATGATCTTGCAGAACTCACAGGTATTGCAATGAGTATGCTCACTAATGCATGCTCCCAGTAAGCATCTTGTGTGTGCTTTTTGCAGAAGCAAGTTACTAAACTGAACTGTATTTCTTTGCACAAGCTGTTGGAAGCAGCTGTGAGAAAATAGAGTAGAAACTTCAGGGTGTACCATGCAGAATCTGTTGCAGTTATTTCTGTGATCATGAGCTGGCTACTTGTGTTCCAAAAAATGAATTTAAAAATGTCTCAAATAGGCTTACGGATGTTCAAGAGGGTTGTGACCGAATACCTATTGAGGATAGTTCTGGCTAATACTTTTTGACATTTTCATTATATTTTTTAACCCTAGGATCATAGGTTTGAATGAAAAATACACTGCACCAAACTCTTTAAAACTGTTTATTTTGTGCATTAGTATTGCAAAGAAAACAGTGGGAGCTCTGAAGGGAACAGGAAGTATACTTGATTCACAGTGGGAGAAACTAATGTAAAAGTCAAACCAGTTGTAGGCACTATGGCTCAGTGCTGAATGAACCCAGAACAAATTGCTGATAAGCCTGCTTCTTTTCACCATAAATGCCTTGTATGCCCCATAAGCACACTGCTGCACACAGTGTGTAGATAGTCACACATAAGTCTGACCGCTTGATTGTCTCTGTGCTAAAGTGCTACTAAAAAGCTGATCTTAAGTTACTTACTTGAGGCAGAGCTGCAGTTCTGTCACTGCTGCTTTTTCTCCTGTAGCACTTCAAAATTTTGTCTTTAGATATATGATGGTGCATGTTGTAATAGGCAGGCTTTGGTGTTTATTTCCACTACCTGAGTTTTGATCTGTCTCTTGTTTGTTTATACGAAGGCTCGGGAATTGTCTGTCTCCCCCATGGAGGTACTTCATGCTGTAACCTCTGATAAAGAGTGATTCCTCAGCTTCAGCCAGTGCATGGTGATGACAGCAGACAGCTGTAAACCTTCCAAAGTCTGTGGCCAGATGTGTTCTGCAAACTTGCCCAGGCACAGAGGATGATTTTTAGTATGCTGTTATCCTTGTCCAGGCTCCCTGCACAGTATCAGTCTGGCCACAGGTGTTCTAGGTGTCAGCTGCTCTCCTGCTCTGTGGGGACATTTATGTATGAAGGTGGATGCTTGCACTTAAAACAGCTGCATTAGGTATGCATAGGGTTAGAAATTAATGCATTGCTCCAACAGTCATCATAGGCAAAGCGGATATAGCGGATTTGCATAGTAGTTTGAAGTTCAGTTGGTTACGTGGACTGAGGTATGACTGAGCTGTGATTTGTGATTGAAGTTGCTTGCTGCAGTTGTGTACAGAAGCAGAATCTTATATAAATCTTATTCTAAAAATTGTCTGGCCTGGGGAAGGAGAATTCTACATGAAAGCACAGGCTTTCAAGAACTTGCTTCTCCTCTCACCCCCTCTAGTTACAAAAAGGTAATTGCTCAAAACATCAGTTCTTTTTGAGCATTCAGCTTTACAAAAATTGCTAAGACAGGTTTTCATAGCAAGTGAAACTTTCTTCACCCCCCAACATAGAGTTGCAAGTTAGTGATATTCTCTAGTTTTCCATGAAGGCTTAAATCTCGTCTGTTGTTGATGAAGTAACAATACTGTGTAGGTAACTCACTGTAAGACTTCTGATTGAAATCAAGGTCATGTCTTCAATTTGGACAGGCAGAGTTAGTTAAAATAAAATCATGTTTTAGGATTTTGTTAAGGAGAGTGTGCTGGTAATGTACTACCCAGCACTTTCTTTTAGAATGTATTTGACCACAAGTTAATTAAGTTACTTTCTGTATTGCTGATAAATACTGGGATGCTCCTGCCTGGTTTGTTTTGCTTTAATATACCTGAAGGAGATGGATCTTAGAACCTGGTAGTCTGTTCTTAGATAGAATGGTTTAACGTCTGTGTTTAGGGATCACTTGCTGTAGTGCTATTAGCCATGTTATCTTCTTGTCCTATTTCACTACGTGCTGTGAAATATCCAGGCAAATAGTTGAGACTTGTCTGTTTTGGTGTCCAGCTGGTTTGCCTCCCAAAGTTTTGAGGCTGTTGCTGTGTTGGGACTTACTCTGAAGGGTCTCTAAAGAATTTTCACTGCTGTTCTTCAACTGCAAGAGGAAATTGCACTCCCTCCGACTTCATGAGAACCTAATTACCATTTCCTTCGGAAGAACATCTGTAGGGCTGTGAATGAGCAAGCTGTAACAAAACAAAAAACTTCTGTGATATTCCTCCACCTCCCTGGTTCCTCGTGTTCGGTTTCTATTGCAAAGCCCAACCTAGCCTTTCTTCATTTTGATACACTTCAAACAAAACAACCCTTTCAAGCCTGCTGCCTGTTAATAAAGCAGCCAAATTGGGTTGTCTAGCTTGCAACAAGAAGTATTCTCATAAAGGATCTGGTAGATTTTCCCCTATTAGTAGTAGAGGGAGAACCACTGTGGCCTTGATAATCTGAGTCTCTGAACTGAAAAAAAAGGGGGGGGAAATACAGACTGGGGGAGGAGTTAAATCTTTCTCCCACTCCCTTATACCTGGTTTAAAACCTGCCAGCCCCTCTGAATAATTCATCAATCACGCAAACATTGACCCTAGTTTTTGGACAGGGGAAGTATTACATGCTTAGCTTAAAAAGTAAAAAGAAAATCCCATACCCCACCAAAGAAGGACATCTGTTTCTAACTTCAGCTTTTTATTTTTTTTATCTTTCATTTTTTTTTGTTGGTAAATCTCCCAGACAACAGCAGTTCTGTAGAGAGTTTAAATATGAAGGAATGGCAGGACGGGCTAAGGGCACTTCTACCGAACATTAACATCAACTTTGGTGGACTGCCCAATGCTTCTTCCCCCTCCAACGCCAACCACAGTGTACCAACGTCCAACACTGCCACCACCGACAGCCTGAATTGGGACAGCCCTGGCAGCTGGATGGACCCCGCAATCATCACAGGTAACCGTTTCTCACTCCTTCAGCTCCACTGGCAAACCATCAAATGGGTATTTGGCACAAACTGATTTAACATCTGGAAAAAAGAAAAAGTCAGTATGCGGTGGTCTCTTCCAGCTTCCATCCACAAAACCTCAAGGGTCCAGGAATTTTGTGGAACTGCTAGGTATAACAAAATGTCATTTAGGCCTTTGCAATGCATGCCCGGGACCTTTGCAGGCAGTCAGGTGGATCAGCACTTATCTATAGGGTCGATCTGTAGGTGTCCCTTCTGTTGGGTGGCATGTCCGGTATGTGCGCCGTTGGTCCTGAGGCACTGAAGGCATTAACTGGACTTTGTTATTTAAAAAGGGACATACTCCACTTGTTTATAAAGCTCTCTTTTATAAGGCTGTCTGGTTGTGTTACCCTGTTAGAGAGGCTGAAGCATGATTCAGGCAGGCAGCGTAGGAGGTGAAGCATGCAGTGTACTGATAGTTTGGTGTGGTAAGGTCATGTCAACAGGGATGCAGTTCTTGCAAAGGATGTTTGGTAGAAAAATGTGTGGTTATGAAGTGCTCTAAGGGGGAACTTTTTCCTGTCTGGATTTAATGTTAAATGTTTTGTGGGCAGGGTAATTATATATAATAATGTAAAATGCATTTGTTGTACAAACTAATCATGTTTTCTCACTGTTGCTGTTTGTTAGGTTAATTGACCTCCTTCATGCTCAGCTTATTGCTTCTGCTCTGACTTGCCTGTATCCCTGTTTTTTTTCTTCTTTTCATAGGTATCCCAGCTTCCACAGGAAACAGTTTAGACACCCTTCAAGATGACAATCCTCCACATTGGCTAAAATCTCTTCAGGCCCTCACAGAGGTGGACGGCCCCAGTGCAGCGCCATCACAGACACACCACAGTAACCCTTTCGGCACACAGATCCCTCTGCACAGAGCCAGTTGGAATCCCTACTCTCCTCCTTCAAACCCCACCAGCTTCCATTCCCCACCTCCAGGCTTTCAGACAGCCTTCAGACCCCCCAGTAAAACCCCCACAGATCTACTACAGAGCTCAGCGCTGGATCGTCATTAGGAAAGGAGGAAGAATTCAAAAAAGAAAAAGAAAACCCAAAACGTTAGAAATGCAGGAAGTGTCCCACCCTGACTCCTCCCCATGCCCACCTACTGTTTCCTGTCATATCTTTCTTTCTGAAGAATCCAGTTCCTGATCAAACTTCCCCCCCAAATGCAATGCCATCACAGGGTCATGACTGTATCTTTTTGTTAAGTTTCTGCTGAGCCGGTGTTTGAAATACACTGTTTAAAATATATCTAACCATTCTAAGGAAAAAAAAAAAAGAGAGAGAGAGAGCAATCAAAATGCAGTCTCAGTGCTTAAGGAGAATAGTACTGTCTTATGTCTTCTGCATATGAGTATTTCTGCCTAGTGGAAAAATGTCAATCTGCAGTAGGGGAAAAATGCAATGCAGAATCAAATGCAGAGACATGAAAAGGGTAATTCATTTAAATGACATTACTGAACATGTGGGGCAAGCAGTGGCCTAGCATTTATTTTGCATTCAGTGTGGCACTACACAGGGAAATTGCTGTGTTTGGTTTGGTGGTTTTTTTTTTGTTGGGGTTTTTTTTTTGGGTTTTTTTGAGAAAGGGATTTTATTGTGTCAGTTTGACACGAAGTGTGTTGAAAGAACACTTGTAGCTATGAGTAACTGGCATGTTGCTAAAGAGTGGCTTAAAGAGGGGAGAATAAGACTTTTCTTTAATTTTGGCTTTGGATTTAAAGTAAACCTTAATGTTTTAAAAGTATTCACAGATTTAATACCTAGCGTATACATAATATAATCATAAGCAGCTGAAACACGAGTGATATTTACTTCAATCTTTCTGTCTCCTCTGTTTAGTCTCTCTTTCTTTTTTTCTTTTTCTTTTTTTTTTATTTTATTAAAAAAAAATAAGATCCACCGGATTAGGGCACTCTGGGATAGCACTGCATTGGGGCCACATGATCACCATCAGGAGCAACCTCTGACCTCCTCTGCCTGCAGCTTTTACTTAACCCTGTAGTTTCTGGACGTTTGTGCAGTATTGAAAAGACAGGAAAAAAAGAAACAGATAAATAAACATGGTTATAACCTGACGCTAAAACTAAAACCAAGAAAATGTACCTCTTTCTTCAGAATTAAAACTAAAATCTTAAATAAAACAGAAAACTTGATGATGACTTTGTGTTTGCTTTTCGTTTTTTTAAATTTGAGTTTTTAATTACTGCATCTGGTAAAACTGTATGTCATTGCATGGGGTGTTATTTCCTGTTCATCTAGCCTGGAGATACTTTTTTCATGGGAATACTGCGCTGCATGATGACTTCTGTACTGGAGGGTGGAAAAAGCGTGCGGCCTTTACGTTTTTAAAGGGATTGTTGTCTTCACTCACAGCAATAGCTAGAGGCTGTGTGTTTCTAACCTTTATTGGCAGTATCTGTTCAGATCTGAAGCATGAATCCTTGTTTGTATGTTCTGATTTAAATGCCATGGCACTTGGGACAGATAGCATGCAATAACATGCCTAAAGGTGTGGTGGAGAATTCTAGTTACAACTTCAGTTTCTGTAAGCAGCCTTGCTTAAAGGTGTAAAATATTATCACTGCGCAACAGGAGATGAAGAAATCTTAACATACAGAAGGCCCCCAACAAGCTCTTGTCCTTCCAGCCAGATAGATTTAAAACCCAGCAACCTTGTGACTGGGGTGCTGCATTGATGGAGCTCGTGAGGATGGCAGAGAGCCTGAAATCCTAGAGATGCCTATGCAGAAGGATTTCTCACTTGGTGTTAGCTGTATAGTTCTGCCTGGCTCCCCTCCTAAGTATTTGCTGCTGGCAGGGGAAAGGATGGGAATTCCCACTGTGGAACTTTGGGCACCTGGTGAGCATGGGGGGCACTGGCCTTTCACAGTCCAGGGACTGAGAGCAAGTCCTGAATCAATCACTGGAGAGGGGAACCAGGCATTGAATCTGCATAAAATTACTCTAAATGTCCTGCTTTGTAAAACATTACTTGTTGGCAGTTACCTGCTGTTGCTCTTCTCTTACCTGTGTTGATGTTTAGTACTGTATTTGCTGCCTATTTAAGGAACTGCATGTACTGTTTCTGGACAGGCATGGTTGCTGCAGATCAGCAGTCGGTGTGCTCTGGTTACCTGAGGGAATGCTCACACCCGTCGGTGCCAGCATTCCCCCGCAAAGCAGATAACGGTTTTGCCACTCACTCAGCCCTTGCTCAATCCCCCACTCTAACTGGTGGTGGTGGAAGGAGAAGCACTGCAGAAATGGGACATCCTCTCTAGTGGCAGTGTCTGCTGCTGCTGCCCCTGCCACTGGGGATGAAACCCAGCAGGAGCAGTCTGCTGGAGGTGCTGGTGAAGCTGTAAGGGGCTTTTTTTTCTCCTCTTCCTCACTTGTTAGACATGGGCATTTTTTGACCTTTTACATTTCCGTTTTAGAAGGGTCCCCTTCCTGACCCTGAAAATAAACCTGTCTCCCAAAGCAGCTGTAATTGTTTCCTATGTGTCACAGCAATTCCTGAAGCTTACTGGGTTTTGATTTGTCTCTGTCACAGTTTGGGATGTGTTGAGGGAAACCTGTGTCCATGGCTTGCTACCGCTAGAGAACAGGCTTCGTCTGCTCCGGTGAACCATACAGGAGCTTGTGTGGTTGTCCTACTTACAAACTCTTAGCCTTCAGGCCAAGGTTTACAACTAGAGTGATTTTTTCTCTTTATGGTGCTGCCCTCCCTAAGAGACATTCTTTGTGGGTAACATTGGTGTTACTAAAATGCATCAGCTCATGTTGTATGGGGGTGCAGCTTCTGCCTCCCTTACCTTAATTTCATCTACTGTTTGATAATTCCTGCATGTTCCCCTACCCTAATGGCAAAGCAACCTGGCAATTCGCTGTTCAACCATGTGGAGCTCAATTAGTTTCTCCTGAGGTTTTTGTTGTTGATGTACTTTTGCTGTGACAAAAGATCCTGTACAGGAACAGCTACTGAAAGGAGAGCATACTTGTGTCTGCTTTGTCCATGTGATTGTCTCAGTGTATGGTCTGTTTGTATTTTATATATTAGACTCTTGCAGCTTTTAAGTGAAGAGCAGTCCTTGACTAAAAGGCTGATGTCCTAGGACTAGCAACACATTTGGTAGATGGTGTCTGGTACAGATGAAATTGGAGAAGGAGAATGGACCAGACTTCTCCAAAACAGACATGAATATGTATTGAGCTATGATTTATTATTATTTATTATTCATTGTTAGCCATGAACATGTTGGTACAACAAGTTGTGTTGCATTTTCAAAGAACTGTTAATTCAAATGCAGTAATTTGGGGGGCAGCAGTGCTGGATTGCTCCTAAGGGTTCCTGGCTGCTGCAGTTTTTGCTATTTTTTCTTTCTTTTCCTTTTTAGTATGTAGTAAGGGAACAATCTGTTTCTGAATTACAGTTTCTAGGTAAGGTGAAGAGCCCTGCATAAATTCCTTTTTCTTCCTTTTATAACTCCCATTTCCTCCTTGCAAGTCAAACATGAGCAGGTATGTGCCCTTCTAAATGCAGTGTCTAGACAGGACTGCTTTAACCGTACTCAAAACACCATTGCCAATTTCCATGATAGTTTTTAATCATGAACTTGAATTTTTATTCTAGTTCCTGAACTTCAGACTTTTGTTTTCCTTCCCCTCCCTTGTAGACTCAGTTGTCAAAAAAGTTTGTTTTGCTTTTGTTTTTCTAAGATGCTTGTTTAATGATAGGCATTCAAGATGTTGGATTGTAAGAAAAATGCAGTGCGTTTAGGTTGTCTTGTGGGATGTGGTTTGCTTTTGGTTTGGGTTTGGTTTTTCTGGTGGTGGGTTTGGGGTTTTTGGTTTTTTTTGCTTTGTGATTTTGTTTGGTTTGGGTTTTTACAGTTTGTAGAGCTGGCTATCCTGCTGTGGAGATTTTTTACTTGAGCAAAGAGTCAGGGGAAGGGAGAAGAGGGTCATGCACCAATTTCCTCTCACCCTTGCAAGGGAGCTTGGAAAAATACACTTGATTGTAGAACAGTTACCTAGGTGCTGCTTGTTCATCCCTCTTATCAGGATGTATGGAAGTTGCCTTGAGTTGCGAAGGAGCTTAGGCTTGGTGTTGGTCTCCAGCATGCCTAAATCCAGTGCATAGCAGGTGCTGTATTGCCTGGGACTGATTCCTTCTGGTGAAAGCTGTAGTGCTGGAATAAAAAATTACTGCTCATAACTGAGGTGTGTCGGGAAACACTGAGGGGCAGCACAATGCTTGAAGTGTTAGGGGACCAGCCCTGCTTGAAGGGGTTGCGGGTACTCATGTAACGCCTTGAGGGGAATGAACTCTTCTCCAGTCCAGCTGCCAGTGGTGCGTATTTTTAGTAGAGACAAAGCAAATAATGTGTAGTACTTGTTGACTTGAATCCATGCATTAAGAATAGCTGTTGCTTTACATATTGCAAGCAGCATGTACCTATATGGCTAGCTATAGTTGTGCTTTCCACCTCACTGATTACCATTTGTTCTAGCTACATGTGGAAACTGTAAGGGCTTGTGTGCCTTCCTCTTCACCCAAACCCCAGCATCTTTCTCCCTACTCTGGGACATTCCACTGATGGGAAACAGCTCTCAGGTCTTCCTCTGTTTATGGCTATGACTGTAAATAAAGCTCCTAAAGAGGAATAAGGTGAAGTATCATTGTAGTGTTGTTGGGTTACAGTTGTAAGAAATGGTGTAGCCTCGTTATGCTCTGGTCTATGTGAAAGATCACTGTATATGAGCAGGATCTTCATCTCCCTGTCTTTCTGGGGTTTGCCTTTACCTTGAGCTTACTGCTTTATGTGGTAAAGTGAAGGCTCCTGGGATAGAAATGGTCAAGTGAAGTTCTTGCTGTATAAGTACAGGGAGCTAGGGTGACTTGCAGGGATGCAGGAGTCTGAATTGCTGCACTGTGAAGGTTTGAGGTGAGTTAGGTGATCCTGGCAGCAACAGATGTGTTACCAGCTTTGTTGATGAAAACCACGTGTTTAGGGTGGTCTGATGCAGTGAGACTAAGTGTGGAAGTAATTTGAACAGAGGTTGGTCGTGTCAGGAAATCAGTATAGGAAGGTCGTTGTTAATCTAAAGCTGATGGAATAGTGATCTGCCTGATCCATGGTAGTCATGAGGAGCCCATCTCCTGCAGCACATTTGAGGTGGAGTGTTTCAGTGGGATACAGCCATGGCACGTTTACTGTTGCTTTGTCCTGTGGATCCCGGTAGACTGCTCTTTATCTCCCCCAGTCCTCAGACTTACGAATTTGCCAAGCACCTCTCCATTCCAGAGATGCCTGGGGAGAGGCTGGAACTTGCTCAGCTTGCTCTCTTCTTTCTACCAGCACAGTGGCACTCAAAATGGTAGTCTAGAAAGCTTGTACTCGTGGGTGGCTGTTCTTTTCAAGTTTGTAGTTAATATCTTTTTGGAGTTTCATGGCTTTAGCATTTTGAATGTTACAAGTCCTAGCATTAACCTTGTCCATGTCTTCAGAGTGGGTCTGAAACCTCTTCTGTACTAACAGCACAGTCTGCACTAGCGCACAGTCCTAGGAGGGTGGTATGTTGAACTTCAGTGAAGAGCTTAAAGCTGTCACCAGAACTTCTTCAGCTCTTTCTGGTTGAGCTTGCAGGTTGAGTGAGGTTTCTGATGTGGAGTCTGAGGTTTAGAATCCCCAAATCCTGTTTTTATCAAGAACTGAGTGTGCTTTCTCTTTGTTCAGACTCGGAGCAGAAAGTGACTGATTGTAAGGTTTGCCTGGAACAGAATCTGCAATGAGCTGACCTTGCAGCTATCTCTATCCCTCTTCTAATGGTTTCCTCTGGTTCTAGAGCCCACCTTTCTGTTGGATATTGCATGTATACAATTTAAATAAGTAGAAATGCGATATGTGATGTGTTGCATAATTGGATATTGGATACTGCATTTGGTGTTGTATAAAACATTATAACTAAAGTTCTTGGAGCTTCAGCTTCCCTCTAGGGAAGCCAGTCTCTGAGACAGCTGGAAACCCCCTTCCCTATCCTGGGAAAGATGAGTTTCTCTGGTGGTCTGCAGGGGGGGAACTGGTGGGGAGAGCAGCACCTCATGTACTGCTCTGGTGAGCAAGTTGAGTAGATGGTATCTCTTAACAGGAATTGCTGAGTAACATAGTGAGAATGTGTGGGATATAACTTGTGAGGTTGTTTTGTTCCTGTTTACAAATTACTTAAAGCTTCTACATGGTTACCTTCCTTCTCCTTCCTCTTTGGCAGATAAACACAAACAGTGCTGCTTGGTGCCTTCCTAATGGTGCCTTCCCAGGGGGAAGCTGAGTGTGGCTCTTCATGACCTTCACTCTGCTCTTTGACAGGCTGGTCCAAGGGAAGGAACTAAGGGCGACATAGGGAAACTGGTAGAGTTGGGCTTCCTGCCCTTAACCCACCTTTCTTCTGTTGGTTTCAGCCTCCTGCAAGCTTGAGATGACTTTTGAGGAAGACCTGGCTGTGCTCCTCCCTGCTGGAGGAGCATGGCTATGTCTGGCAAGGTTTTGGGGTCAGGTTTTTGTGGTAGGAAGCTAAAGTTTGCATCCCAAAAAAATCCCCAAGAAGTCGGGAGAACGTTACAGCAAGGAAACGTCTCGGTTTTGTCAAGTAAATATATTTTTTTAAATATCAGTTGTATGAAATGCTTGTTTCGAGCTGACAGCTGGCACTGTGTGTAAAGCCGTGGTGTCAGGTGCTTCATGGAAATGGTAACTTTTTGTTACGATATTTCAAAA
Source organism: Lathamus discolor (assembly GCF_037157495.1). NCBI lineage: Eukaryota > Metazoa > Chordata > Aves > Psittaciformes > Psittacidae > Lathamus > Lathamus discolor. The sequence goes on from NC_088884.1 coordinate 53,874,170, forward strand.
TCAGCACCTTTCCGGACGTGCTTGGCAAAGGTTTTTGTGTTTAAAGTGTCGTTTCAGTTTGCAGTGAGAGCAGGGATCAGTCTCATCTCATGTAGCAAAAACAAATCCCACTTTTGGTTCTAAAGCTTCACTCAAATTCTCTGTCCCAGATGATTAGTTTTTTAATAAAAAGTCTCCTTGGAAAGAGGGGAAATCATAGCGAGGTTTTATTTTTTCCTTAAAGCATGACAAGGGAGAGGAACAGAGAAGGAAAAGTCTCATTCCCATCTTCATCAGTTTCCCTTTGTTTTTTCCCTGATTTTTGTCTCTTAGACAAAAGACAGCTTCTTCCTACATGAACAAGACACTGGGCAGTGCTGTTCCCAGGGCCGATCCTGGGCTGAATTCCTGGTCATGAAACCTGTTTTGATGAGACACAAGTGGAATAGTGGTCTATGGGTATGGCACCGACGTACTCGTGAGAGCCCAGAGCACACACACGCAGGGCTTGTGTCTGAATCCATGGCTGGTGTCTCTGCATGCAGAGCACCATTCCCACAGGTTGGCTGGGCAGTCTCGTGAGCAGCTGGGAGGGGACCAAAGAACATCTTACCTTGAAGCAGGAGTATTCCCCTCCCTCTGTGTTAGACTTGGCTGGAAAAAGGGGGAGGACAGAAAGGTAAGGTTAGGATGTGAGCCGAAGGGAAGCGCAGAGCAGGTCCTGGTTTTCCTGTGCTTTCTACGACTTCAGTTGTCTTAGGAGGATGGAAAAGTTTTTTCTTCTCGTGGTGCTGTTGCTGGTAAATGGCTGCTTGGGCATCATTGTCTTTTGCTGGGTATCTAAAAGCTTTACCATCAGCTCCCTCCCCCTTGAAACACAGCCTCCAGACCAGATTTCCCATAGATTGCTGATGTGAAAGAAAGACATAGGAGGTGGAATGGGGAGAGATTCCTTTATTATTATTATTAGAAATAGAAAGAAACAATGTCTCTAGCCCTTTTTCCGGGGATAAGTGGCAGTGGTCATCACATGTCCACTAGCAGGCTTTGCCTTATCACAAGAATATACTACCTTGTGTCTTCTAAGGCTTTTTTTTTCCTTGAAATGTGATGCAAATGTGGATAGAAATGTAGTCGGCAGACAAATGCCTCGCCTTTGTAGCAGGTTTGAGTATCGCAGTTTGCATCCTTGAGCACTGGATGGCAGGTGATGCTGGGGTTCACACCCTGGGTGCTCGTTCTCATTTGCTGCCCCATGTACGCAGCAGCTCCTGGGGCTGCTAGCACCTCTTCTAATACTGTAATGCCTCCAGAGGTGTGAACAGCATCTCTGTGCACACATGATGCTGTGTTACTCGACAAGTCCCGTGTGCCCACACTGTGTCGGTCATGCTACACAGGTAGAGGTCTGTCCTGTGGTGCAAACGGGGACCAAGCTCTCCTGAAGCTCCTTGGCCAGGCTCTGCATGTGCTGCCTGGAGCATGCTCCTCTATTTCCACCCAGGAAATCCTGGACAGAAATAAGAGTGTCATTGCTTTCTAAATGCAAACGATGGCACTTAGGCTAGTGCTTCGGGTGCTGCTGTAGGTCTGATACACCTGATGTGAATTTCTGACTTGGGGGAGAAGGGATGAAAACTTTCAAGTTGTGGTGGTTGCTTTCTTCTTTGCTTGAGTTTTGGTTGTTTGGGGGCTTCTGTCTTTGTTTTGGTTTTAATTTTTTTTTTCCCCTTCCAATGTGCTGGGTCACAGAAATCGCAGAATGGTTTGGGTTGGAACGGACCTTAAAGCTCATCCAGTTCTAACCCCCTGCCATGGACAGGCAGGAACAGCTTCCACTAGACCAGGTTGCTCAAGGGCCCGTCCAACCTGACCTTGAGCACTGCCAGGGATGGGGCAGCCACAACTTCCAGATAAATTCGTATTTTCATCTTGACTGGCTCTCTTTGCACACTTGTCACTGCCTCCTGCAAGTCTAAGGTTGTCTCTGTAGAAATGGGAGGATATGGCGAGTTCTGAACAGCAAAAATCCCCCACCTTTAAATCTCAGCCTACATTCAAGTGCATTGACTTGTAAATGCTTCCAATTATGTAATGACATAGATTCCTTGTTCCTGGTAGCTGGCTGTCGTCACTTCCAGCCTTTGAAAGAGCCGGAAACAGAAAATCAGGCCCTTGTGTTTAAAACCTGAAAGTCTGCACGTGCTTAGCCTGTGGGTTAAGCTGGAGCTGCTCAGGCTTGGCTTTCTGCATCTCACATCTTGATGAATTAAGAAGCTTGTCCCAGGCACACTTGTTTGAGATGTGCATTTCTGGACATGGTGGGAAATAGAAGGATTATATGAAAAAGCCTTTCAACATAACACATCAGATTTCCTCCATTTGAAAATCCAGGCGCAGTAACTGGCTCTTAACGAGATTTTTCCCTGAGCTCTGCAGAGTTCCAAGGAATGGATGGTGTTAAAAGAAAAAATGAAACAAACAAACAAAAAAGGTCAAACAGCAGTTTAAATTTTCAAACTGGCCTCCCAAACTTGTTGAAGAGCTGGTGTTCCTCAAGGCTTCTATGGTAGAGGGGCGGCAGGTCCCTGGGCCTGGGGGCCTGGCTAGGCAGGATGGGCGCCAGGATGCTGTGGTGCGGCTGGTTGGGCAGGGTGCTGCTGGGTGACACCAGCCAGGGCAGGACCTGCGCTGCAGGGTGCCAGCTCTGCAGGGGCAGCTTCGACAGGCTTTCAGGGCTGCTGGCAAAGGCAAAAGGGAGAGGTGAAAGGGGGCTGCAGCGTTGCAGGGAGCCCACAGCCCACCCAGGCGATGCTGAGGCAGGGCAAAGGGAAGCCCTGGTCCTCTGGTTCAACTTCCCCCTTGAAAAGAGTGTACGCAAGGGTTTCATTGCTGTTAGGTGCTAGGTGGGGAGTGCATAAGAGGGTGAGGCAGGGGAGTGACTGCCGAAGCGATGTGGGCTTTTACATCTGGCTGCTCCTGCCTCCAGGGAGACTGGGAGCAGCCCTTGGCCCCGTGTGAGGAGCTGGGAGGCAGTACCAGCACCAGGGCTGAGCGGTACCTTTGGAAAGCCAGGTTATTGCAGCCTGCCAGTGCCCCCGGGAACACAGAGCTGGAAAGGGTTGAAAGGTGGTAATCGCGCCGGTGGTAGTGTTTCAGTCTCCCAAAAGCCCTCCTTGCCCTATCGGGAGTGGAGTGGTCATGTCTCCATCCTCCTCTGGCTTTCCTCCTGTGCTGCTGCTGCCTGCAAGGTGGAGAGAAAGAGATGCAGATGCTTTCTTTGCACATTGGGGGCCGGTTGTTTTCATTTACACCCCCAGACAGATTTGGCATGTTTGCATCCTAAACCAAAGTTTTTATCCCAGAGGAAAGCACCAAAACTGTTTCAGCCCTGCAAAACAGGCGTGCTGGTGGGGCACCAGCCAGACCGGGGAAGAGCAGGACAGCGGGGAGAGGTCTGGCTGATGCCTGCTGGGAGGTTGAGATGTTGTCTCCTGCAGGGTTTTTTACTTACTGTTCTTTTGAACAATATATAATATATAATGAGGAGTTAGGCTCTCAGTTAAAGCCACATCCCCAAGTAGGCTCCTGCATGGTACCTTTTGCTGCCACCACTTGTTCAGGACACCATCACTGGCAAAAACAAAGGGTCCCCCTGGACCTTAGGGTGGGAAAACAGGGCAGTGCTGCTGCTCTGTGGGAATGATCCTGGTGGCCCTGCTCAACTTGCCACTTGCTTCTCTCCCAGTGCTTCCCAGAGGAGGATGCTCCTTATTTAGAATCAGAATAGTTAGGGTTGGAAAGGACCTCAAGATCATCTAGTTCCAACTCCCCTGCCATGGGCAGGGACACCTCACACTAAACCATTCCACCCAAGGCTCTGTCCAAACTGGCCTTAAACACCACCAGGGATGGAGCATTCACAGTGCCATTCCAGTGCCTCACCACCCTCACAGTAAAGAACTTCCTCCTTATATCCAATTTAAACTTCCCCTGTTTAAGTTTTAACCCGTTACCCCTTGTCCTGTCACTGCAGTCCCTAATGGAAGAGTCCCTCCCCAGCATCCCTATAGGCCCCCTTCAAGTACTGGAAGGCTGCTATGAGGTCTCCATGCAGCCTTCTCTTCTCCAGGCTGAACAGCCCCAACTTCCTCAGCCTGTCTTCATACGGGAGGTGCTCCAGCCCCCTGATCATCCTCGTGGCCCTCCTCTGGACTTGTTCCAGCAGTTCCATGTCCTTTTTATGTTGAGGACACCAGAACTGTACACAAAATTTCCCCACCTTGAGCTGTGCACACAACGTGGCAGGGCTGTTCCCACTCGCTATCCTCTCTGTGCCTGTTCCCTTCCTCTGTTCTGAAGAGCTTTTTGTCAGTCACCAAGCTAACAGCATCCCTTGCAGGACACCTCTGTGCAGTCACCCACCACATCCCTCATCCCTGGGGCCACTATCCCTTCCAAGACCCATCTTCCCCATCAGTGCCAAACACGCCATCGCTTTGGAGCCATGACCGTGCCAAGCTGCAGCTGGTTTCGGATGTGACCCCCCCGTTGCCCCGCCGCCGTACTCACCCCCCACGCCTCCTCTTCTCCCTGTCCCGCCAGCAGCAGACAGCGAAGGAGATGGACAGCGCCAGGATAACAGCTCCGCTGAGCAGCGACACGGCCACCGCAGCACGGGAGCCAGTGCCTGGGGGCTGCGGGGTGGCTGCGGGGAGAGATCAGGATGGGCCCATGGGAGCAGGGCTGAAGCGGGCATTGCTCATGCACCCGCACCGGTCCCGCTCCCCCTTATAATTGCGCTTCAGGGCATTGTTTTTAGGAAGAAGCATTTAAAGACAGCTCCATAAACACAAAAGTTGATGGTGTGTGTGTGTGGGGAGGGAATCCCCAAAATCACATTAAGAGTTAATATGGGAGAGAATGTCACATGGGAGAGAAAATGTGAGATGTTGGATGCAGCTTGGGTGAAGCATAAAGGGAGGAGGAATGAAACACAATGAAAAAGAAATGGTGGTAGGCTTGCTGTCGGTTGGGGTTGTTTCTTTTTAGTGGAATGTGTATTTTTGGTTGTCTGTTGCATGGGGAGGGGGATAGGGAAAAGGTTGAAAGAGAAAAATAAAGTGGAGAAGGGGAAGAGTGTGGGAAAGGGAAAAAGAGTGGAAAAGGGGAAGAAAGGGGAGAAGTGGAAAAGGGGAAAAAGGAGAAAAAGGGGAGTAAGAGTGGGAAAGGGGGAAAAGTGGGGAAATGAGTAAAAAGAGTGGAAAGGGAAAAAGTGGAAAAGGGAAGAAAAGTGAAGAAAAAACAGATAAGCAAAAAGTTAAAAGGGAACAAAAGTGGAAAAGTTGGGGGGGGGAAAGGGGAAAAGTATTAGGGAAGCATGAGTATTTGAGAGAAAAATGGGCTTGTGAAGGTTAAAAAAAAATTGATAAATTGGAAACTTTGATGAGTGTAATCATAGAATCATAGAGCGGTTTGGGTTGGAAGGGATCTAGGAGTTCATCCAGTTCCCACCCCCTGCCACAGGGGGACACCTCCCACTAGACCAGGTTGCTCCAAGCCCCGTCCAGCCTGGCCTGGAACACTGCCAGGGATGGGGCAGACACAGCTTCTCTGGGCAGCCCGTGCCAGAATTTTCTTGGATGGTGTATGGGCCATCCGAGTGTGTGACCCGTACCTGCCGTAAGAGCAGTGTTGGAGAGAGCAGATGAATACATCCTGATCAAACCATAAAGGAAGCCTAAATGGTGTTTGCATTGTCAATGTCTAAACTTAAGGAAGTGGCTCCCATCCCAAGAGCAAAATAATACAAAAGAGTTCACTAATGTCTGCAAAAATTGCGTGTTTTGGTTTTCAAAGTAAAAAAAAATACATGAACAATGCCCAACCTTACAATCCTTGCAAAATAACCAAGCTAAGACATCTGAAACAACAGAGATTTGCTTTTTGTTTTAAGGAGAAAAGGCGTATTGGGATTTTCCCCTTAAAGCTGTCTTAAAAGCCTTCTGTTCTGGGGAACCCAGGGTGTGATTTAACATTTGGAGGGTTTTTTGGTTCCCCCAAGTTGTTTCTGCATTCAGTAGTGCACAAACTGCAGCCTCTGTTTAGGGCTGAGAACGCAAATATTGCTGCTGAGTGTTAGGAGTGTTTCACTGCAGAAGCATCTGTAACTCATTGCAACAAAGTTCATTGCTTTTATTTTGCAATGCTTACTTTTATCAACGACAGACAGCGACTGATTGTGTATCATTAGGTTTTACAGCTCTGAATTGAGATGAATTGCTTTCTTTCTGTTCTCATCTTTAAAGGGTGAGCTGCCTGGAGTGCTTCTGAGCTGAAGCACCTGTGCGGGTGTCCTATGGTTGAAGCACTTTGGTTTTTAATTTTGAGGTGCTACCTGTTTAAAATGGATTTGCATGTTTTGAGCAGATGATAGAGATGATATTTCTTGAGCAAGTGAGAGAGAAGCAGCAAAAGGCAGACTTCTTCCATTTCCAACTCTTTTTAGCCAGCTCTTGCACCACAGGTTTGCCTGTCAACTGTTCCTGAAAGAGTCCCACGTCCGATTCCCAGCATGAGCAATACAATTCACGCATAAGCCATGTAGCATTTACAACTGAGGTGTTTTTGCTTGTGCTGCAACAATACACACCTTTCTTGGGGGCAGTTTTCCTGAAGTTGGTTAATGTGTACACACAGTACGCAGTGTGCGAGAGGAAGGTTTTAAAGCAGTAAGCTTTGTTCCTTCAACGTTAAGCCATTTGTTCTCAATAAACTGGTACCACAACAAATGTGAGGGTCATTTGCAACCGAGATTTGTTCTGCATGTGCTTTCATACACAGAACGTTTTGGGTTAATTCAAAGTCCAGCTTTCCTCCTATTGAAAGTTTTAGCTGTGCCCTGTAGTCCCTGTGCCTGGCACCCAGAGTCAGGTATCAGCTGGTACCAGCTCAGTGCTGCCTGTACCAGTTACTGGGAATGAGAGGAAGCTTGACCATTTGCTGTGCTGTTGCCAGGTGAACTTACCCTTTGACAACCCCTCACCTTATGCAGCTCATGAAGCGCTGCTGCAGGGACCCTGCTGAATCACAGCACATCACCCGTGCCAACAACCACCGAAGGGGACAAGCTGGACCTCTGCTGTCCCCTTTCAGGGTGGCAGGAGCACCCCAGCTCCTCCCCCTGCCCTCACTGGCTTGGCCAGAGTGAGGACACCCCTGTGTGAGGTTTTGTGCCTCCCCTCCCGTGTTAGTGATGGGGTGATGATCGCCTGCACCCCCCTGAGACCCTGTGAGCAGCTCCTTACCCTGACACCGGGGTGGAGGGTGGCTCCAGGAAGAAGTGCTGTCCCGGCGGAGGCAGGACAGCCTCTGGCTGCCCACCAGCTGGTACCCATCCTGGCACCAGTACACGAGCACCGAGCCCAGGGAGACACCTGAGCCTCTGTCCACGTAGTAGAATCCATAGCGTGGTGGGACGAGTGCTGTGCATGGTGCTGGGGAGAAGGGAGGACGTTAAGTGCAGGTGATGACAAAGCCCCTCTTGGTGATGCTCCTGAAAATGCTTCTGTACCCTGTGTCACTCCTGCAGGTCCTGCAAGTCTCTAATTTATTTACTATGTGTGTGTGTAATCCTAAAGGAAAGATGAAGGGAAGGCTGGTGGCTTTATCTGGAAAGCAAGTCTTCTAGTTGCAAACTCTGCAATGTGAGCAGCTACTGAACAGAAGTGGGACTGGAAATATACAGGTTGGGGAGAGTGTGCAGAGAGCAACTCTTAGGAGGGAAAGGAAGAGGACAGGCATTTTTAAATACCCCAGTATTCTGGGAGAATATTGTTGGCTGGATCTCAAAGCAATGAAATACTGTTCTATGCTGTAGGGAGATACTTTTTCCACCCCAGCCTTAATTTTTTTCCTAATTTGTTACCCACAGCTATTCGGAGCTAGTCAGTTATCCTGCTTAGATCATCCTTTTTTGCATTGCACCTTTTGTATCTTTAGTGCTGTTTGTTTCTGTTACTATCTGGCAAGAGCCAGGGGTGAGACAGACTCCAAACGGGATGCCAATCTGACTGTGTGCTTGCAGAAAATCCCTGGATATACTAACACATGCCAAGAAAGTGTGGGTGAGTACCTTCTCGTGTAACAGGTATCACAGGTACCAGTGTCCTGAATTAAAGGAAAATACTCTGATCAGCTCCAGTTAAGCTAAGTTTAGAACCTGCGGGCAGAAATGTGCTTTATCTAGCTTAGAGGGAACTTCTGAGGGAAATTCTGAGTGCAGCAGTAAAGCTAAAGTGTGAGAGAGGTTTGGTCTGCCTCTGTGTTTGTTGAGTCAATGTAGGCTTCTCTTCCAGAGGGGCTGACAAGAAACAGACCAGGTTGAGTAAGATCAGACTTTCTCTAGGTTAGCAATTCTGTTAACAGGTAATGGAGATGTCCATATGAGTAAATTCAGCAGTGCCAAGGAGGCTGCCCAGATGCCTGGTCTGGATCTGTTGCCCGGTTAAACTGTCTGACACTGGATAGCACCTTCCCCAACAATTCCTTGCTGTTGTTTAGATATAGGGTAGTCCAGGGGCTGTTCCCAACAAGCATTTTGGAAATTACATGTAGTTCATAAAGGTTTAGGAAGGTGACGGGTTCAGTAGTATGGCATGGGCTGCTCTGTGCCTCTGCCTGCACTGGGCAGGTGGTCATTCCACAGCAGCCCCAGTGCCATGTCCCACTTGCTGGGAAGCAGTGTGTGCTCTGCTCTAGCAAGTGGATTAAGAAAAAATAATCACCCCAAGCACTTGGAGATCATCTGTGCTTCTAAAGAATGCCCATCCTCATTTCTGCCCAGGGGTCCCAGCTCATCTTTTGGGGACAAGGATGTGTTCAGTGTGCCCATGCCCTGGGCGGGGAGCTGGTCCATCATGGTACGTATAGAGGTTAACTTGGGGGAGGAGTTTACTCTCCAAGGAAGACAGTCGAGTGTTAAATTTTCTCCCTGTGCCCAGCAACTTTTCCTCTGACATGATACACCTCTCACAGACTACAGAAGCTGCTGTGGCCATGGGGACCACACAAAGCCCTGCAGCCCCCTCAGTGTGCCTCCATGCCCACCAGGAGAAGCACCACAATGCCATCATCAACGCATCCCCCACCTTTCACCCTGTCTGCCTGCACAGGGAGGCAGCCTGGCAGAGGGAGAGATGGGCGATCACTCACTCGAGTACCTGAGATGTTGCTGTGCAAGTAGGTCCCGTTGGCAATGTCTCGGGGCAGCCCCTTTCTGACGCGTCCTGCCCCGGGTGAGGCAGTCCCGGGCCCAGCAGCATCACTCCAGGCAAAGCTCAGGCAGCTCCAGGGCAGCAGGCAAAGGGCGATGCATTTTCTGAGCCTTTGTCCCATCATCATTTGAGGAAACCCAGCATCATCGGGTGCCCGGCCGTCCAGAGTGCCTGCAGTTTCCCCTTCGCTTCTGAGCAGGAGTCAGCTGGGCTCTTAGGGCATTAAGCCTTGAGTGGCAAAGCTAGCAGCTGCCTTTCCCCCAGGGCTTGTTTCTTCTCTGTGCCGGCACAAGCGCCACATCACTTCTCCTGGCACTGCCAGCCCTGCTCTGGCTGCTTGGCTGAGCAGCTCTGCAGCGAAACCAGGCATGGGAAGGCGAGTGAGAAGCAGCAAGTGCTTGGAATCCACCTTTTACAGATCCCTCCTGCAGGGAATGGCTTTCACCATCTCCCTGGCTGCTGCAGCTTCAGACCGGGCCCCCTCCTCCTCCTCTATCTGCCAAAATACACATTCAGGCTCGCTGCTGAGACCCTCCCATGCTCGTCTTCCCTCCCGCCAGAGCCTAGGGCTGGTTTTCTGTAAACAGCAGTGGAGTGGGGTAAAAGCCATAGGAATCAAAAAGGTTTCATAGCAGCAACTCTGCCAGCTTTGCCACTGTGGGAACCGCAGAGAAATCTGTTTTCTTTTTCCTTGGGGTTCCCTCTGTCCAGCGTCTCTCCGCTTGTCTCTTCAGGCCCTGATGTTTTATAATGTTTTATAGATAGAGGTGCTGTGGTAGCAACCACCTTTTGCCTCCTGGGCTGTAGATTGCTCTTACCTGCACCTATGTGCCTAGTCCCTGCGTGCACCCAGGAAGAGGCAAGGTGCCCTATGTTGCCCAAGCCCTTGAGACCAAGATGTTTCGGAGCAGGCAGTGTCTCTGTGCTGAAGCCAATGGCCAGTCCACCACCTGCGTGATGAGCAGTGCTTTGTGGTGGTTCTTGGAGCATCCCCTCCTACGCCTATCTTCTCCCCTCCTTGCACCCCCGGGAGCTCCCTTCACCCTGTGGGTCTCCTTTACCCCTCTGGTAAAGCCAGAGGCAGCTCAGCAGTGCTTCAGCCCTCCTTGCACTTGCAGAGATGTTTTTTGTTGCCTTCCTGGGCCTTTGGACCTGAGAATGCCTTAATTCTCTCCGTCTGTCCGTCTGCCGCTCAGGCACTCCCTTTTGGTTTTGGCTGTGCTGGTACCTCTCTGGGCTTCTCTTCAGGGGATTTACTTGTTTTCCCAGGAAAACCTGTTTCAATCTCCCGTAACTCAGAACAATCTTGCTCAGAAATTACTTTAATCTCTTCTCTGGTTAATCCTTCCTAAACAGTGAGATTTCTTTGGCTTCCCTTGGAGAGTGGGCCAAGAAGGGAGGGTCCTCCCCAGCTCTGTGAATGTTGCTGTTGTTTTCCCTTCCCCTTCTGACTGCAGGGATTTTGCTGTTTGTGCAATGAAGAGAAGCTCTGAGGCAGGCTGAGCTGTGTGAGAGTGTGGCGCAGACAGCCAAGGAGCTGGCCTTGGGGCATGCCCTGGGAGCAAGCACAGCCATCTCCTGGCAGCGAGGAGCTGGGGTGCAAGCAACCCTATGGGCACTGAGGATGCACCCATCTGGTCACATGGGACCAACCCTGAACTGGCTTCTCTGCTGAGATGAGACTGGTGCCCATATAACTTCTGCTGGGTTTAAGAGCTGGCCTTACCACTGCTGGTGGCTGGAGGACAGTGGGAAGAGCCAAAGGCAGTGCCCTGTCCCCCTCCCCACTGCTGCATGTGTCCCGATGCTAAATAGCTGTGGACCAAGCACGTGCTGCAAGCATGGCCTTTAGTACAGGGCCAGTGGTGGTTAAGTCTTGTCATGTGTGCTGGGAAATGAACGGGATCAGCAAAACCCTGGGGACACAATAACTGTGCTTGAGCTTGTGCTCAAAATGCCGAGTAGATGACATGGATTATTCATTTGCTAATGCTCTTAAGAGATTTTCCTGGGGCTGAGGGAGACAAAGGGGCTTATTATTGCAAAATCAATATCCTGCCAAGGTGGGATTTCAGCTCTGTTTCCCGCTCCCTGCTTTCTGGTGGTGGCTCTCTGTGCAGACCTGGGGAGCCAGGCACCGAGCTGTGTGTGCAAGGAGTGACCATGGGCTCAGGAAAGAAGCAGTCCATATCCCAGCTCAACAAGCCCTTTCCTTGCAGGGAAGGCAAGGAGGAAGGGGTAGCTAGCAGGGGAGTTGATGTGGCCAAGGGGCTGGAGGTGTCCCAGCTCCAGGGTCTTGGCTGGTGGTTTCCTCTTTCCCAGCACATCACCTGTGGGTACCTTGTCCCCACCCCCGTCCAGAGAAGGCAGTATCCCCCTTCCTCTGGCACAGGCAGCCAAACAGAAGTGTACGGACATAAACATGGGATCATGGAACTATCAAGATTCCTCCTTAAACCCCTTGTAGGCGTTATTTTTCATCCTGGCCAGGGCTACACCCTCATACCATTCTCCTGGTTTAGGCACAGCCCTTGTCAGGTCTGCAGTTCTGTGCAGCTTTGACACCAAAAGCACAAGCCCCAAAGAACAAGGACTTTTCTTGCATCGTGTGATGTGAGGTTCTCTGCAGGAGAGTCCCTGGAGGAGCACAGATAGATGAGATGCAAGGGTAATCAGAGAAGGCTGCATGGCGTTCTGCCCTGTGGGACTTTGATCACAGTGTGCCCATGGTTTGGCCTGTGGAGGGGCTGGGCATTGTGGGCAGGATCAGCCCTGCATGGAGAAGCACTCATTCCCTGGGACTGACATGCCCACTTGGCAGCAGTGGGATCCAGGACCTGTACTCGGGGGGGCTGTGGTGAGATTGGATGAACAGACAGAGGAAAGAAGGGACTGGCTCAGGGGACACTTGCTGGGAGAGCTGGGTGACTGCAGGAGTATTGCCAGAAAAGAGCTGGGGAAGCTTGTGCGGCAGCCAGCTGAGTGGGTGTTGATGTCTGACTGCAGCCTATGCAATTTCCCTAGGACACTTGCTGTTGCATACATGGGGAACTGCCAGCCAGAATGTAGATGTGTGCCTCAGTGCCTCATCTGTCTTTTATATCTCAGGTCCTTTGGAGGAGAAAAGGCAACCGAGAGATGTGGGAGGGGTAGGTGAAGTACATGGGTAATTCTCCATCCAGAACTCTGTACTCAGTTTCTTTCTGTGCTGTAGAGATCCTGGTAAAAAAAATTGAAAGCAAGTATCCCTGACTGTTTAAGGGGATTTACTTTGGTCATGTTTATTCCCTTGTTGCATTTTAATCAAACGTTCTTGCAGATAAACTTTGTTGTATACCTCAAGTCCATTGTAGTGTGTTGCATTGGTTGCACTTAAATAAGGAGAATATCCTGTTTCTCATGGGAAGTAGTGTTTGCACAGGCCAAGACTAAAAGCACTGGGCTCACCTAGGTTTGTTCGTGAACAGTGCAGAACTTCCAAGTACAGTGCCAAATTTCCAGTACGGAATGTGCAAGTACTAATTTCAAGTCAGTGACCATGGATGATCCTCTCTGCTTGCAGAAGGTTCTGCAGACAGAAGAACATAGAGTTACTGACTAAATTACTCATTGCGAGTCACTTGCTTAGCTCTCTTGCTAGTCCATCCTTCATGCAAGGCAACCAGGGCTAGCTCTGTGGAAACAAACCGCTCTCCAGAAAGCTGATTCCAGGGTGTTTAGGTGCAAGGTCTTTGTGCCGTGCTGTTTCTATACCACATACATACACACTACGTAGCCCTGAGTTCCCTCTAAACCCACCTTTCCTCAGCTCCAGTAACTGGGGCTCAGTGCCACAGGTTTGCAAGAGCACTGTGCATGGACCTGACCTCCCAGCAAAGGCCTTGATGTGACTCACCGAGTCTGCACCTCCCTGGGTTATGTGTGCACAGCCCCCGATGAAGGGACTCCTCTCACTCAACTTTAGAAATCTTCATCTGTGCCACTCACTCTTGGCTGTTTCACCGTTCAGGTAGGAATAAGGACTTGCTTTACCAGCCCATGTGGGACTCCGGTTTCGAGATGCACTGGAATTTTTAAGAGGTGCCCTCTGACTGCAAAGGCAGCTCATGTAGCAGTGCCTGCACTGCAGATGGGTAAAGTTGCTGGGAGGACCCTCAGATGCCAAACTTGCCTGTATCCACTGGCAGCGGATGAATCTGCCAGCATGTGCAGATCTGTCACTATGCAGATTTCTGGGCAATTGCACTTGACAGGCCCTTGCCATGCTTATATCAACCAGTAGGGCCTTGGAAGTTGGCGTGCTGGTGTCATTCCAACCGCGATTAGGTGGGGACACCTAAGGAGTGCAAGAAGCTCCGTGGTCACGAAGGCGTGACCAGCGACAGTTCAGGTTTGCATCTCAGGGAGGCATTATAAGTTGATCCATTATGAAAGACACCCTTGGAAAGGCTTTGAGTTTCAGCATAAGAGAGAAAATGACTGCAAAAGGAGAGTCAGGATACAGGTGGACCAGGCTCCCCTTGTGGTAACAGGAGACTTGGGATAGAGTCTGAAGATTTTAACTTGGTCGCCCGTGTCCCCAGCCTTTTCCGTGATTCGCTGCTATTGACACTTAGTTGGTTGCTTCTGCCCCCAGGGGCATAAACTGAGACAGCCTCTACTGACATGAGCTGGCTACATAGTTTGACTGATAGCAGGAGATATGCCAGACACAGGAGTCTAAAGAGAATCTGTACTGGGTATATATGTGTGTATGTTTTCTCTCCTAACACATCATGAATGACTTGGACAGGTGGATACCTGCCCATTTATTCCTAAAAGCCATTCATACAATGATTAGGCTGTCATAAATAACCAGTAAATGACAATATTACCACTTAAGCATGTATCTTTGCTAACTGAATAATTCATTCTCCTGAAAAATCTCATAGTTTAGTTATTTATTACTAATCCTCTTATATATACACAAATATATGCGTGTACATAAGCATATGATGTACACATGCATATGATGTACACAGACATTTGCATGCACCCAGAGACTTACTACTTGCTTTGCTTATTTCCAAAGGCAGGATATTCCAGGCAGGGGCATTTCACATGGACTCCATAAACTTCTACTTTGACATGTACATTGTGCTATTTCATAACCTCCTTCTAGGTTCCAGATTACAGCATTAACCTTTTGTTGGCCAGAGGCTGGTGCTGTTAAACTCTTCATTCCTAACAGGCGTACTCTGATGTCCAGGCTTTTGGACACGTAGGACTTATTTCCTGTGTTTTACATGAAAACCCGCAGTCTCTTGGTGCTCTTAAAGTGGATTTTTTGCACTTCAGGCTTTCCCAGAATGGAAAAAATACTTTTACCCAGCTTTTTTGAGGAAAGGGATTGTTGTTATTACTGGCTTCTTTTTGGTTTGGGTTGTTGGGGTTTTTTTTAGGTTGTTGATTTGGTTTGTCTTCTTATCTTCCTGTTCACTTAATGCTCTGGGCGGTTGCACATGCTTGTCTAGATGACACAGGCATTGTTATGCACCTTCCCCTTTGGGTTACACAAGTTTATACAACCAAAGAGAAGAAACCCTCATTATTGAATGATTAGGTCTCATCTGAAAATAAGGGCATGGCAGGTCTGAGGAGTCATTGAATGGGTGCTGGCCTGAAATTAGGAGGTGCAGGATTTTACGAAGGGTGGTCTCATGAAAGTCTACTGGGAAGGCAGACTAGCCCCAGAGGAATGTTGAGGGTGGTTTAGTGATTCATGCAGTGAAGTAGGAAGTCAGTGGAAGATATCAGAATAGACAGACTCAGATGACTGCTTGGAGAACTGCATCCAGAAACAGGAATGTACCTTCAAAAAAGGAATGGAAAAATTCAGTACTCCTTTGCTTTGAGCCTGGCAATGGTGCATCCCCATTGGTATTGCCATCCTCACTAGTACTGCTTAATGGACACTGCCAGTATGTACAATCAAACAGTAAATATACAATGAAACACAACCATACAGTGCATTGGATAACAAAAGATTAGCAAGTTTGTACAACAGGGCGAGGTGGTTGTGCTGCTCCCTCTGCACTGGGAATTGCTAGAGTTGAAGGTGAAAGTTGTAGTTTGACCAGGAAAAGAGTTCTTATTTAGAGCTTGCAGGAAAAAAGAAAAAGTGGCCTTGTGCCAAAATCAGTGCGGCTGAAAATGCACTTCCTGCAGTTAAAAATCCAGGGAGATTCCTATATAATGGGACTTCAGAGAGGAGATCTGGCAAAACTGTGAACATCTATTCATTTTGTTGCCTTAAAAGTTAGCTTCCCAGCAGCTCTTCACTTCGCTGGTGGTGTTTAGGGCGAGGTTGTCTCATCCTATAATGTAGTCCTGGTCTGACATCTGAGAATACCAAAGCTCTACAGGAAAAACAGGGACCAGAGTTTATTTCAGTTACACCACTTCCTGCGTGGAAATCAGGAGATGTTCCCAAAGGGCGGTCACTGTGTGTAGGCGATAGCATGTCTCTCTCCACAGGAGCTCTCTGCAGCTGGTCTGGGAAGTTTACTGCCTCAGGAAGCCAATAAATTAAACAGATACTTAATCTGAAGAGGGCTGGGCTGGGGTGGCCAGAAGAGCTTGGTGGAATATTAACACTGTTTGCTGCTTATTGAGAGCAGGGTAACTGTGCTTTGAGCCATCGATGATCACCATTCAGCTAGGAACCTTAGCTGAATGGAGATAATCATATGACCTGAAGTAGTCCTTTTTCAGTCTTACTACTTTTTTACCTCCCTGGTGTCATGTTCTGATGATGTGATTATTGGTTGCTGAGTTAAATAGGTTCCCAGTAAAATCCTGATTCTTTTCATATTGTAATAGGATTATCATACAAGATGACGGTGTTTGCATCTGAGACAAAATACACAGTAGTTTACATGCAGAAGAAGTGCAACCATCTAGAAACTGAATTTTCTAAAGATCAGCACAAAGCTCTTGAAACAGGCCCAACCCAAACGGAAAATACAAGGTGCTGTTGAATCAATAATGAAGCAACAAGTTTCAAGGCTGTGCCAGGAAAACAGGGAAATGTCTCTCCCTTCGCATCCTTACCTACGGAGGAAGTTTTTTTCTGCCATCGGTTACTGATTCACTCAGTCCAGGGAAGGGCTGCTTTCCAGTTTGGTTTGAATGCCGGTCCTCTAATCAGCTGGAGAAAAGGAGTCACTTATATAAGCCAAAGGAAAGGAAATGCTTCTGTGATACAGATCACATGAAGAGCTAGGACTGAGCACTGGTTGTCTCCCGAAGCCCAGTTTCTGCATCTTCTCACCCTGATTCTTTAGGGCTGAGTTGACTGAGAGAAGTGGCAATTTAGGAGCCTTTCCTCTTCTTACTGGTCTTTCTTTTTCAAGGCAGTTGGTGAAGGCAAGTGGAAGGCATGACCCCCTCCTCAGACAAAGAGCTCAACGGGCTAGATAACCCCATCTTCATGGTGAGTCTGCTTGTCTCCTACGGGTAATTCTTGCATTAACAGGTACGAGACCTGCAAAAGGAGGAGAAAGCCAGGGGCTTTTCTGACTGGCTGCAAAGATGCTGGTGTGTTGTAAACGTCTGTCTCAGCTCCTTTATCAACAGGAATCTAAGGAATGATTTCCACACTACAGCCTGCTGCTGTGGACTCAGCATACTGCCTGCTCTGTAGTGCTTTTTAAGCTTTTTTTTTTTTTTTTCCTCCATTATTTCTAAAACGGTATCATAGATGAATGGCAGCACACTTGTATCTGTACTGAAAAGCAAGCAGGCTTGTGGCACCTTGTGGCTGTGTCCCTGGGTAGAGCACTTTGCATAATAATTAGTAAAATTGCAATAGAAATTTAGCCTAGTGAAGAATGTGTTTATTTTCTGTGTGTCTTCTGCATATTTCTAATGGGATGAATTGTCAGAGAGATGGGTGAAAAAGCGATTTGGGAGTCACTGGAAGAACGCATGCTGTAGAGTTACAGCAGGGTAGTAAAAGCTGTAAATGATGCGTCAGTTCAGGGTCATGCAGTGCCCTGGAAATGCTGCAGGCTATTACAGCCATAGGGCGCGGGCCTGAGGCACAGCAGCCCCCTTCCTATCCCACAGCAGGGGTCATGTCCGTTAGAATCTAAAAGAGCTGCCTATGTTCTGACAGCAGGTGTGAAGGAGTGAGGTCCTGCAACCATCTTCCTACCTTGGTACAGAGCACCCATCTTGGAGGACCTTGGAGGAGGCATTTAACTTCCTGGTGTGCAAAGTGCCCCATTTCTTGGCTAGCTCTTGGTGAGCTTGCTGTAGCAGTGGAGGTGGGAGTGCTCTGCCAGCTCTGGGCAGAGCCTCTGGGAGGTGCTCAGGGCAAGTAAGAGGTCTTCTTTTGGTATTGGTAACAGGGTTTCTGTTTTTACCTGTTCTGACATAACACAGATCAGGATCGTGACTTCCTCTGGTTTGAATCACCCCAGAGAAGGTAGAAGTCAGAGGTCTTTTACCTGTGGTTCAAGCAGTTCAGTATCTGACTGCCTTCCCGATGTGCTTATTTAAGATGCTGTTGAGGGCCCTTATGCTATGACCGGAGCCTGAGATACATGGAGGTGTCCTGGTCCCCTGGGTTGATGGGAGCATCTGGGCTGAAAACCACCAGCAGCAGTTCCTCTTCTCTGCTGCAGACTGCTCCTGCCTTGTCCTTTTCCAGCATCTCAGCATCACAGACTGGCTGAGGTTGGAAGGGATCTCTGGAGGTCAACTCTTTCAACCCCTCTGCTCAAGCAGGGTTATCTAGAGCCAGTTGCCCAGGACTGTGTCTAGACAGTTAAATATCTGTAAGGATAAAGAATCCACAACCTCTCTGGGCAACCTATGCAGTACTTGGTCACCCTCACAGTGAAAAAGTATTTCCTCATGTTAAGATGGGACCTCCTGTGTTTCATTTTGAGCCCGTTGCCTCCAGTCCTGTCTCATCCTGTTATCTCCACTCCATCCTTCTCCCACTGAACCCTGCTCACTCTCTCCCCTCCAGCTCCTGGGGTGATTCAGGCCTTCATGTGGTGATCATGTGGAGCTGCTACTGGCACAGGCTCTGCCTGGCTGGAATATGCCTCCTGGTTAACATGGGAAAAGTTCCAATGCAAGGAAAGGAGCTTACTGCTGTCTGCCTAGCTTAGGATTCATCTACCCGTGGTGTTGTTCAGGAGTAGCTGTCCCCAGATGACTCTGTGCATGGGCAGCCTGAAGTACCTTGCTGTACATTTGTTAATCCATGGCTTAGGCTCTCCTGTTCTGAAGTGAAAATGTCTCCACAGGGAGTTATTCAGGAATGCCTCTTGCTCTCAGAGTTCATGCCTGAGTTCAGTTTGAATTAACTCTGTCGTCACCCATCTATTTTGAAGTACCTATAATGCTCCCAGCCTACCTAAGCTGGATAAATACAAAGGTAATATAAATAAATAAAAGGTATTACATAGCGTTATTTCAACAGCCTGGTCTAAAATGGGACTTTGGAGACTCAGCTATGAGAATGGAAACCTGGAGGATTCAGGCAAATGATAAAGTCCTTCAGGATTAATCTGCCCCACCTGCAATATTTATGACTGAATGTAACATTAATTTTACATCCCTATTCCCTGACCTTATTGTTAGCTGTTTGCCCCTACTGGTAGGTAGGCTACGAACACTACTGCAGCTACCTCACTTTGCTGAGCGTTTCAGTGTCTTCAGCTTCCAGCAGGACTTGGATGATAAAAAACCCCAGAAGTCTGGTGCTGACAAACTGGTTGAGCTTCTCTTGATAACAGGTTTCTGTCCCTGACTGAGCAGGGCAACCCAGCCCAGGAAAACCCCCTGCTGCCAGGGTGCCAAGGACTCACTGGCTGGAGAAGGGTCGGTGAAACAAATGGCTTGGGATCTGAATTAGCTTTTGCATTTGGCTCAAAACATTGTGGCTTCCCAGGCAGCCTCCTTCCATTACATGCGTGTCTGCAGGGATGTGCATGTCTGTGTGTGTGCACATGGGGTGTCCATGTGCACAGGCAACGTGTGTGTGTGCATGTGTATGCACAGGGGTCAGGGGGCTTGGGAGGAGGAGTGGACAACCAGGGGCATTTACATAGCTTAAAAGCTGTGGCAACTGAAGCAAAGCAGTGTTTTGCTTTCCTTGGCAAAACATGTCTTTGTATAAATAAACCGTGCAGGGCGTACAGCTCTCTGGGGTGCCCTGGAGCTTCTGGGAGGAGATTCAAGTCTTCCTGGGGAGCTATTTCAGACCCTGCCACTTCCCTGAGGCTCCAGGTCCCCATGCTGCTTCCTGGTCCCCGATGCTGCTCCTGCCCTGGGGCATCCTTCTGGGTGCCATTCCCCACAGCATGTGGTTGAGCTGTGGCAGCACCCCAGTAGCCAGCTCCTTCGAACTGGGCACCGGGACTCCTCATCCACTGGTGTCCCTGTGTTTTACCCGGTTCCTCTGTAGGGGTGAGGTTTCCTAGTAAGACAAAGGACAGTTGCGTTCATCAAGGCAGAACATCTGTAAGGGTGAGTAAGGAAAGAGAAGGCTTAAGAAGAAAAGAAATGTAAAACATGCTTCTACTCTGTATTAGTGGTGACCAAGTTGCTTTACCATATTTTATCAAAAGCACTGTTTGGGTGGGACAGCCAGGATGGACAGAACCTACTGGACAGTGCAGCTTTCACTGATTAACCCATTCCACACTCTTCCATGCTTCTGATTGCAGTTTCTCCATCCTTAGCTAGATGTTAATGATTCCAGCGCACTTTCCCCAGTTGTCCCTCCGAGGCTGAGACACCCTCTAATGTCTCTTCTGGTCTGGACAGACATGTGCATATAAAAGTTTTCCGTAGCTGTTTGTACCTCTCTTTTAATTTTCCCCTTTGCTCTTCCTTTTCATCCTGGCATTGTTGAAAGCTACATACGAGATATTCCTGCAAGACATAGAGCATGGCCACAAGAGAGGTGGCTGCTGGGTGCCTGCAAGGACAGGCTGTGGCTAATGAACGGTCTCTCCTATTTTCCAGGGTGAAGTTGGGAAACACTACTGCTCCTCACTGGATCGTGCTGTCCGGGGCCCAGAGGAAGGCAGGGACATGGGCCACAGTGGCATCAAGCTTGCCTACACTGTCATGGACGTGCCCCCCTGGTACCTGTGCATCCTGCTGGGCATTCAGGTGTGATGGGGGAGCAGGGGGAGGCTGGGACTGGGTGAGAGTTTAATGGCTCTTCAGCTGGTTAATGAGGGTGAAACCTGAATTTGGAAGTGCTTTACCATCACTGGGCATGGCTGGAGCTTTGAGGCTGGATCTTGTGAGCTCAAGTCCCTTCTACCACCTCCTCAGCACAGACTCTTAACCTTGTGCCCTCAGCTACACTGCACCCCTTGAAGTGCATGTGGGAAGGCAGGGTCCCACAGTTAGGGCCAAATAGTGAATAAAAACAGGTCGGATACCTCAGCTGAAGGTAACCAAATGTGTAAGTGCTGTAATATAAACTTCCCATGGCAATATAAACTGCACACAAGGGCCACACTGCTTTGGCTGGTGTCGGTGCCCAGGTAAGTTGAATGACCCAATGCCACCAATGCAATGCTGGGTACGGAGCCTCAGGGAAGAGAGATCTCAGAATGATTAAGGTTATCACTTGGAGCTTGGTGGACATTTTGTACTTTGATTTCCTAAATGGTTACCTCAGATTTAGAGTGTATTAAACCAAGTTTTCTGAACACATCTGCATCATAATTTTAATAAAGCATGCCTTTAATGAACACAGTGAGTTTCTGAGTGCCACCAGTTCCACTGCAGTCCCGTGCTCCTGTAAGAACTGAAAACTAAGGTTAATATTTAAAGCAAAAATAACTTTGAAACATAATTTACAGTAATTAACTGAAGGTCATTGTAGAAATATGTCTGCGACTCTTCTGAAAAACGCAATGCCCGATTTTTCCATTTGTTGGCATCCAGTTTTCATGGTTATCTGTAACTGCACTGGGGGAGAAAAGCAAAGAATTGGTAGGACCAATTTGCCAACTTCTTATGTCATCCTTTGTAGTGCAAATGAGATGGGCTGAAACATTTGCATTCACTTTGCCTGATCTCTCTCTCCCTCTACCTTGGGATGTGCCCACCTTCCTGTAAGAGAGCCGAAGACAGCTTTGTCTGCAGGTGCTGTGGATAAACTGGTTGCTCCCGACAGTAGTCTGTGGAGTCCAGAGCACTACAAAAGGTCTTTGGGCATGGAAAGAGGGATAAGTTTGTGGGGGTGTATTGCAGTTCTTGTAGGTGCTTTGCAACAGCGTCTAGCAGAGCATTCAAGTTGCCAAAAAAAGAGAATGGGTAGTACTAGTACCTCCCAAACACAAATCTGTGCACTATTAGATTTCCCTCAACAACACAGTATTAATATACAGCCAGTTCTGTGCCCTTTTTCACCCAGTCTTTCTCTATGGCTCCTAGCATTTCCTGACAGCCCTAGGAGGTCTCATAGCCATCCCGCTGATCCTCTCCAAAGAGCTTTGCCTCCAGCATGACCTCCTCACCCAGAGCCACCTGATCAGCACCATCTTCTTTGTCTCAGGGATTTGCACCCTGCTGCAGGTCCTCTTTGGAGTCAGGTAGGCCAAATGCAAGAAATGGGATACATGGCAGAACGGCTTGTAGATGCAGAGTTTTTGTAGAATGCTTGTATAATTACTGCATGCACAGCACCAGCTTGGTGTAGAGTGAGGGTCATTTTCTACTCTTGGGCAATCAGGGCACATACCAAAGCATCCTGAAATTGCTGTACGTTAATAGCTCTTCACTGTTCCGCCTTTTACATCTCCTGGTACTTTGTGCACCTTTTGTTGCGTTTATACAACTCTCTCGTGTAAAAAATAAAGCATTGACACATGCAGTAAACAGTATCTGCTTGCTCCTTACCCCAGGGATCCTCTAGCTGAGGCAGGACCCTTCTGATCTGGGCCTGGGATCAAGATCACAGATCCCACAGGAAACTGTAGGGCAAAGGATAACTTGGAGAAAAGTGATTGAAACTCTTCTACCATCAAATCACTGGTCAACTGCCAGCTCCACAACATGTTTTTATTCCTCCTGTTTCTTCCCCCATCTCTGTCTGTCTTAAGAAGTGGCTGGGGGCAAACATCTCCCCAGAGGTTGCTCTCCTTCTCCTACATCGCTAAAGGATTAGTGGAGGAGGACGGACATCCTGGCCATGAAAAAGAGAGACTCTGGTTCTTCGCAGTTGTGTTAAAGTCAGGCTGGGGTACATGACCATGGCTGTGGCTGCTGGTGCAATTCAGGCTGGTGTCCTCCCAGGCACCCGCAAATACCTCAGTGAATACCTGAGAGCTGTGATGTTCTCTGCTTGCTGTTAGCTGAGGATGAAGGAGTAACAGGGATCCTCTCCTATAGCTGAGTGGCTAAATGAGGAACAGCAGATCCAATTAAGTGGTAAGGACCTGTTCCCACAGGATAAGCTTGAATGGCTTTTACTGTGCTGAGGATGCAATTGCAGTGTTGCAGGCCCCAACCGTAAGGCGTGAGGGCATTCCCGACAGGAAGGTGGGATTCAGCCTGCAGTTTGGCCGGAGGCAAACCAAGCCTGCGGAGGCAGTGAGAAGCAGATTTTTCTTTCTCCTTTTTCTGTTTTCTGAAACCCCGCAGTAGTTGTTGACAACTGTAAGTCACCAACAAGACAGCCAGAAACATGGTGAATAACGAGCTGGAGGAGATGCTTTTTACTGGAAAATATCCATGCTACTCTCTGAGGCCCTGGGGAGCCCGCAGCTGAGTGCTCTGCCCAGTTCTCAGTGCCCGCATTTAAAAAAAGACTACTTCAGAGGATAGGAGGTAAGGAGATGGTCTGTTATTGTGGCTTGGGAGACTGTGTTATAGAGGCTGGCCTGGTTAGCAGGGCAAAGTGGTGGCTCAGAGGGGTACAGCTGTTGCCTGCTACTAGTCTGGAAGAGAAATGGGGGTCATCAGGCAGGGACAAACCATTCTGGCTAAAAGACATTGTTGGCACATGAATGAATGGATGGGAACTGGCCATGAAGATGAGGAGGTTCCCATCGAGACCAAGCATGGTTCAGAAGCAGCCCTGCAGAAGCAATAGCCAAGGAAAAAGCCTGACTTGCTGCAACTTGTAGCTCAGTCATGTTACACAGCATGAAAAAGCAGTGATGGGTCACAGGCAGTAACTGGAGATACTATTCAAGAGGTTCCTGAGGGGAGACATATGTCACTTGCAATTATGGCGAGCCCCACTTAGCAGATTCTTGGGCATCATGTAGTGATTATCAGAGCATCACATTTCCTTCCCTAAACCTGCATCTTTTCCTCTTGCAAACCTCATGGGAAAGAGCTTAGTGTGCCCTGTTTGCCTTGCTTTGGCACCCCAGTTTCCTCTGAGCACAACCATTGCCAGCAATGTCTGTGAAACTGAGAGCCAACGCAGCAGGAGCTATAAATCTATTGTTAATTCAACAGTGGTGGCACTGGGCCTTCTCTGTTTCCTTTTGTTTGACTTTTTGCCTTGCCAAGCAAAATCCTTTGAAGGCTGCAACATATTTGGCCAAATGCCATAAATAAGTAACTCCACAGATGACTGATATTCAAATACCACTTACTGGCAATGCTTTGACAGTGCTTCGATTGTGCATGGCATGAGTAATTGCAGTGGTATAAATATTTGCTTTAGGTGATGGAGACGTGATGCTGTTACAGCTATGCCATCTCTTATTTTGCAGTGCTTTTCAGAGAACAGTTGAAATGCTTCTGTTTCAGGGGAATCCGTTCCCTGCACTCACCTGGCTTTCTGCCCTGCTGCTTTTCTGAGCAGGAGCCGTGAGACCTCCTGGTGCAAGGAAGGGTTGCTCTGGGGACTTCTTCCTTCCTAAACAGAGGGAGCAGAGCACCTCAGAAGTTTCCTTTGACAGGTTCAGAGCTGCTGTGCCAGCCTGCACCCTCAGGCAGCTTCGGCTTTTCCAAGCGTGCTAAAGAACAGCCAGAACAACTTGCACTGCAATGGGGACTTAATGCCTGTGGGAGTTTGAAGAACCAGTCAGACCTTTTAGGTCTCTTTCTCCATTTCTCCATGCATGGAAAGAGGCTGGCATAGCTCACAGGAGCATTGGCTCTACAGTAAAAGCCAGTGCTGAGTGCCTCTGGATGAGCAAGCTCCTTGCTAGCCTGAGGGATTTGCAGAGTGAGGGTTACTCTAAGCCAGGAGGCACGCGTGGTGTGGGGAAAGCCAAGGTCTCACCCAGCCAGTATGCTCAGACCCATCCATGCAGGTTTCCTTGGCAGTGTCAGTAGAAATGAGGCAGAGGAATTAGCTTTCAAAAAGCCAGGTCACATTTTCTACTGCCCTCAGTCAGATGGTTGTGATGCGGGGAGTAGCCAGTGCACGTCCTTGTGTTCATGAGCAGGTTGTGAAGAAAACTGAGGCAGCTGAAGGGGACAGACGAAGCAGCTAGATATTAGCAAGATTTGGGCTTAGATCAATGCTGAGCTCACCATCTTCCGAGCCTCACCATCTTCCTTCCTTGGGCTTTTCCCCTCCTCCAGCTTTTTACTTTTGTTGTTGTTCTACTCTGTGCAGCTCCATGGTCTCATCTTACCTTAACAGGGCTACTTTTTCCTTAATGCAGGGCAGCAGTTTGACTGCAGCACTGACGTGCCCCTCCATCACTAACCCTGAGCTCTTCCCCCCAGGTCATTGCTCTTGAGTGCGATGGGCAGCAATTCCCACCCATGGTCAGTGATAGAGAACTGCCAGAGTATTTCAAGATATACTGCCAGAGGCCATGGGCAGACTGTTTTTTAGGTTATTCTGCTTTTTCTCTCCCCTGTGGAGCTGGGTTTCTTGCATTCTCACTCATCATCTTTTGCCTCTGCTCTCCTTCCAGGTTGCCTATTATTCAAGGAGGAACTTTTGCATTCCTGACCCCCACCCTGGCCATGCTGTCTCTCCCCAAGTGGAAGTGCCCTTCTTGGACACAGAATGCCACCCTGGTGAATGCCTCTTCACCAGAGTTCATTGAAGTCTGGCAGATGCGGATGCGAGAAGTACATTACATTTTCAGTGTCACCTACTCTGTACCAGGGCTGTTTGCTTTCAGAAAAGTGCCTGACCATGTCAAGGCCATCACTTCTGGAGATCCCTCTATCCCCAGTATACATTTGCCTTCACCCAGTTGCAGCTTCCTAAGCATCTATTCCCTAGCAAAAAAGCAGGTGCTTCACTGCTGCTAAACAGGGGTACAGGCCTCAGATGGTTGATTTATGATGCCTGCAAAGTCTCCTGTGATCCAGCCAGATCCATTCTCCATGAAGCATGGTTAGCCTTGAGGAAGGAAAGAAGGCAAGATGCTTCCAAGGAAGGGACCCTGTCTAAGCACAGAAAATAGTAAAAAGAAATACAGAACTTACTGTAAGGGGCAGAAAAGAAATGCAGAACTTACTGTAAATATTAAGGAGAAGTGCATCCTTAGGTAGTCAAAAGAGATAAGGAAAGGTCAGGGATCTCACTGCCACATTCTGTCTGTTGCCTTACGAGCCTAAGTGGCTGAATTTGCTTCTGTTGATCCATTCACTGAGTGCTTTGCAAAGCTCTTGGGAAGCATTCAGAGCTCATAAGGACCTTTACCCCAGCCCCTGTGTTCCTCTTCAGCTTGAAGGCAGGAGAGGGAAGTGCTCAGCACCACAGAGAACCCAGCCTGGCTCTATTACCAAATCTGTGAAGGCAGGGAGCAGCCTCACCCCTGCGTCCCCTGCATGGAGCTGATGTGTACAAGCAGCGTTTCAGGATGTAATTGCTGGCTACTTAACAGTGACTGTCAAATATGGGAAAGTTCAGGGTGATGAATGTGTCCCCCAAGGGAAACTGATACTCGGAACAAAACAGAGGCTGTAAAGATCCACCTGCCCTACCAGCATACTGAAGTGCCCGAAGCCCTTCCCAGATGGGAGATGAGTGGAGATCATGGCCCTGCTCCTGTTTTCAGGGCAAGAGCTTTTCCCTTGTGTTTTGGGGGGACAGGGAGAAACAGTGTAGGGAAGCTGATGCATGCTTGCTTGGCCCAGGAGGACAGAGAGGAGGGGGTCCCTGGAACAAAATGAGACCTGGAGAGGACTCAGTCCATCAGCTGAGAGGGAGTTGGTGTGCTGGTACTTTGGGGGTCCTTTCCCACACATGATGCTCTGCCAGGCTTTGCTGTAGTCAGTGGGAGGCCTCTGAGCCTGGCTCTCACACTGGATTTGTGTGATGCATCTGGACCTCCTTTCAACCTCTGCTCTCCCCCTCTCTTTTATTCCAGTTGCAAGGAGCTATCATTGTAGCTTCCTGCTTCCAAATCTTCGTTGGATTTTCTGGCCTGATTGGATTCCTGATGAGGTTCATCGGCCCCCTGACAATCGCGCCCACCATCACCTTGGTTGCACTTCCTCTCTTTGACTCGGCTGGCGACGAGGCTGGGCAGCACTGGGGCATAGCGTTCATGTAAGTCTGACTTCCCCATGCAGAAGCTGCGCGCACACAAACCACTTACCTCTAATATGAAACCAAATGTCACAGCCTGTAGCAGGGTTCCTCTGGGTTCAAGGGTTATTCACTGAGCACTAACATACAGTGGCCTTGTGCAAGGCAGCACCGTGGGAAAGCAGTGGAAACTAGCAGGAGGTTAGAGCCCTCAGCATCAAAGCAAACCCCAAAAATGAGTTAAAAAATCTGTTTTTTTTGTGACAATCCAAAGTTTCTTCATAGGTCAGTAGAAGAACAAGCCTTTCCAGGGGGCAGTCTCTGTCACGAGCTGTTTGCGCACACTGTTTCACACCCCCATTATGTAA
This sequence comes from Lathamus discolor, assembly GCF_037157495.1. NCBI lineage: Eukaryota > Metazoa > Chordata > Aves > Psittaciformes > Psittacidae > Lathamus > Lathamus discolor. Next base: position 53,901,277 of record NC_088884.1, read on the forward strand.
GTAAGTTAAAGATGCATTCCTAAAATGACAAAGTTGAGCACCCAGAGTTAGGTATTCCTCGAGTTAAAATAGCTTTATGCATTGGTTTCACATGTCGAGGAGGAATTGTTTTCTCCACAGGGTGCTCTGGAAATGTCTGCCCATGTGGCTTTGTGGCAGTGAGTGCTCTCTCAGGGATATTTGTGTGTGTGCCCTTGGGCATCAGGGTACAAGTGTGCTTGGTGGCAGAATTCCCATGGTATTTCAGGAATTAATTTAAGAAGTAGAAATCCCTCTGCATGGTTCCCCTGCAGATTTGGTACCTTCAGATCCCTGATGCAGATTTGGTACCTTCAGATCCCTAATGCAGACTTCAGCTCAGGATAACATGCAGTAGAAGTAGGTTGTTACCCTCCCTATGGCCTCCCATCAGTTTGTTAGCACTTTCAGACCTGCCTTTGGAGACTCAGGGGCCAGGCTTGACTGCAGCCCCACAAGGCAGCTTGCTGGTCTGGGGACCTGCTCCAGTCCACTTCTCTCTCCTTCTTTTCTTCCTCAATTTGCCCTCCCAGACCCCAAAACCATGTCCCTTCTCCACCCCCAGTTCCTCACTTAACTGCTCTCTTCCACCAGCACCCTGTAAAATCCCAAACCCTGCCTCCAGCACAACCCTGCCTCCAGCCCGTGTCCCTGCTCTCAACCTAGGTCACCCTTTCTGTCTGGTTCATTTCTGTCCCATCTTCTACCTGTGCCAATCCTAGTCCTGACTTTCCTGACTCAGGTGCCTTAGCTCCAGCTTGATCATTATGCTTTGAGCCATCTCTGTGCCCTGTTTTGCTGCCTTCTCCATGCTCCATGGGTGTCATTAGGGAAAGAGGAAGGGCGATAATGGAGAAAGTAGAAGACATGAGTCATGTGGTCTCAGCACTCTGCTGTTCAGCCGCACCCCATCACAAAGCCCCCATGATGGGTGATACCGTTGCCTCAAGAAACTGATGTAGAGAGCGCTCACTTGCTCCCTGTGATGGTGCCTAAACAGTTCATCACTGGGCAGGGACTGGACGTATTCAGAAGGCTCAGAATCTTTAGGGGCTGCAAATGTTAATGCCTGAGATGTCTCTGCTGACTGCCTGGGATCTGGGATGAGTGATCATTGTTACAGACTGAGCATACCTGAACACGTTTTTGTTCTAATAGAGCCCAAAGAGCAAGTTCTACTAAACATCAATTTTCTGCTCCAGCTCATAAGCAGACCCTGCTACTGCTAAAGGCAAAATGACCTTCTCAGTGCAGACTATGTACTATGTCTGTTTCCTGAGCATCACTCTTTCAAAAAAGGTTTGGGATATATTTTTTTCCAGAAACATTTAGCCTGAGGCTGATGTTTTCCATGGAAAATTTCATCCTGAATGGGTAAAGTTAGGTAGAATTAAAAGCAGCTGAAAATAGTGTTTGCTAATGGATGAAAGCAGTGACACCTACCCGAGATAGACGAGGGCTCTGCAGTGATTCATAAGGCTGTGAGCACCTTTGTCAATGCAAATGTACAAAATGTGCACTGATGCAGTCTGTCTGGGCTCTGTAGCTCTAGAAACCATGAATGGAAACCAGTTCCTCCTCAGACTTTCTGCCTCCAGTCATTCAGTTGTGATTGATAGATAACCTTTGGCTGTATGGTGTCATGCGTCTCTGCACAGAGGTGAGGTTAGTGTTTCCTTTGCACTGCTGGTATTCTGCCTGCACATAAATATTGGACCTATACCTCATCACTTTTTCACACATGGAAAGGTACCAGTTTTCCCTGCACTGTCAGTGCACTTCAGCTGATGCAATTGACTTCTCACCAAATCCTACCTGGATTAACTCATTCAATATATACAATTTAGACTTGTTATAAAAAAATGAGCCCTTCAGAGGCCTGGTTAACATAGGAGGAAAATGTCCAAGGTATTTTACCAGTTCAGCAATCAAAGTGAGGTGCCCAAGTCCCTGCCCCCTCACTGCATTTGGCAGCCTCCAGCTTCATCTGGTTGCCCTTTCTGAGGGGCAGACACCTGGGGGGCAGACAGGGCTTGCTATGAGAGACCCAGCTGTGCTGCTGCTTGCAGGAGATGTGTCCTACACAAGAGATGGGAGAGGAGCTGTGCTTCATGGTTGATACCACCAGAATGAGCCCCAGGTGCTGCTATGGGCACACATGAGAACCCCTGATTCGGGCAGACCAGAGGGCCGTGCTCTCCCCTTCTTGGCTGGCTGGGAGGGTTCTGTGGGTGCCACGTGCAGCCCCACAGTCCTGCCATGTTTTTTTTCTTTGAAAACAGGAACTTGCACAGCAAAATCGGATCCTCTTTCTTTTACTCCATGCAGCTCAAGTCTTCTTTCCACTTGGACAGCAGTATAGGTAAACCTGAAATCAGGAAACCAATACATCCTGCGTTTCCACTACATCTGGATTGCACAGAAGGTCAGGGAAAGTTTCCTACAAAGCCTGCCTGGATCTTGCATGTCTTTCAGGGCCTTCTTTTACGGAAGCAGCATCCTTAAATTTCCTGCAACTGTGTCATACTCATTGATGCACTAACTGGGGGTCAGTCTTGAAACAAAGTGGGGGGGGGGGGCGGTGGGGAGAAATACTTGCAAATGCAGAGGAGCTTGTTCCACCTCAGGCTTGCTGAAGTGGGGACTCACTCTCTAGTGCTGAGAGCCTGGTTTCCTTTGGTCCTCTGGAAGCCTGGTTCCTCGGGTAACAGGCCTTCGGTTATTGTGGGGACAGGTGGGCAGCTGGGCACCCACTTTGTTAATGATCTGGTTTACCCTCCTTCTAGGACCATTTCTTTCATAGTTCTGTTCTCTCAGTACCTGAAAGACGTCCCCGTGCCACTGCCATCTTACCAAGGAGGCATGAAGTGCCACCTCTCCCCAGTCTACCTCTTCCAGATCTTCCCGGTACGTAGGGGTTCCCCGGTATGTGGCAGCAGGCCTCACCTGCTCCAGGCTGCCTCGGCTCTTTCCACTCACATCCAGCCGAATTGGTGCTTCCCAGCCCACCCTATGCAGTGAGGGGGCAGAGGGGAAGAAGGTCCCCATGGCCCTCACCATCAGGAGGGAGGGAAGAAGGGAGGATCACCAGGACCCACTGCCATCCCTCTGCTTCCATTCCATGTGCAGGGGAAAGGGTTGGGTGGGGAGACACCTTTTCCACCTCAACCGTGCTAGAGATGTGGCCATATCCTAACCAGACCCCACTGCTGCATCTGATGGGCAGGTGCTGATGGGGCTGTCCCTGAGCTGGCTGCTCTGCTACGTGCTGACGGTGACCGATGTCCTCCCTGCAGACCCCACTGCCTATGGCCACCTGGCCCGGACGGACATCCGTGGGGATGTTCTATCCCAGGCTCCCTGGTTTCGGCTGCCTTACCCAGGTACCACTGTTCTGCTTTTCCTCATCCTGCCACGCTGCTCCCTGCTCCGGCTTTCATCTCCGCTTATGGCTAGCAGGGGGAGAGTAAATGCCAAAAAGCAGGCAAACACCCACAGGCATCCCTGCTGTTCTCCCCTAATCCCCTGCAATAGATTTCAGGACAAACCAACCTGAACCGAGCTCTTTACTTGCAGGCCAGTGGGGAATGCCAACAGTCAGCCTGGCTGGAATATTTGGCATCTTAGCTGGGGTGATTTCCTCCATGCTGGAGTCTGTGGGAGACTACTACGCCTGTGCTCGCCTGGCCGGGGCCCCGCCACCGCCAAAGCATGCCATCAGCCGTGGCATCGGGGTAGAAGGCATCGGCTGCCTCCTGGCTGGTGCCTGGGGGACGGGGAATGGCACTACCTCCTACAGCGAGAACGTGGGGGCCCTGGGCATCACCAAGGTGAGCCTCACCACAGCGGGGTGGCTCCTGGAGGTTTACCCCAGGGGTGCCTGTACAAAGGGGTGGTGCACATGGGTATGTGCTGGACCTGGGGTGTGATCTTAGCCCAGCTTCTGCAAGGCACGTGGGAGGATGTGCCTTGGCACATTGGTGACCAGCTCAGCAGCACTGTGAAGCACCTGAAGGTGGCCAGTCCTGCTTTTTCTCTGTTTATTGTCTGTGCCTGGGATGAGTGCACACTGCTGTTATTCATGGCATGTGGCTTGATCAAGCCCAGCATGCCAGTAAAAAGAGGATTTCCCCGAAAAAGAGGATTTTAAGGAGAGGTAAAGACCTCACAGTCACCATGTAGATAGCAGGGAACTGTGCAGTTTCTTCAGTCTTAAGAAAGAGAAATGATTTTCATGTTTTCCTGACATTATTGAAATAAACTCTAAGGTAGAGGCTTTAGCAGCATATGCTCACACTTGTGGTACCAGTGGATTAGGTAATTTGCCTTCAAGGCCAATTCCATATGCTGGTTAATTTGACATTTTGGCAAGTTAAGAATCTGAAGCTTCATTCTAATCTTGGAACAAATAGATCTGTTGGCTTACATTAAATTACAGTTTTGATGGTAATGGTGTACCAAGGTTTTAAGCCAAGGAATATAAAAAGCCCACCTGAAGGCAGCGAATGATTTTGAAGCTCCCTACCAAATCTTTTTCATTTATCTTTCACAGTCAAGTAAGACTTAAAATATTTTAAAAGGACATGTTTAAGAAACACTTAGAAACAGAATTAGTTACTAAGAATGTTTTTTGTTTAAAGCATTCACAAGAAGCCCTGCCTGAACATATGACGTTAAAGGGAGGGATTAAAATATTTAATTTCATTATAAAATGTTTGCAGAGGATTACAGAGTTCCCTGCCTAAGACACAAATGTTGTAAATCTTAGCGTGATTCTTTAAGCTATCCAAGTTTTGGTGTGGCAAGGCATATCTCGACTTGAAAGTCTCATAAATACTGCTGCTTTTCTTTTTAGTTTCCATAGTATGTAAATGTCTCTTTCATCCCCTTGTTTGGCAGATACTCTTTTTTTTTTCCCTATTTGCATGCTCTAACAGATCTGAATGAAAGGCATGGCTTGGTGCTTCATGCTGTCTTTGTTGTAGTGCCCAACCCAGAAAAGGCCACCATGGCTCTTTCTAGGGGGAAAAAATGAGAGTAAGAATGGTTTTACTGAAGCAATGGGTGAGGAGAGATAGGGACAGACCAAGATACTTCCCAGTTTCTGATTAGCCATTTGTTGACCATAGAATGGATATATCAGATCCCAGAGTTTGGCACTGGAGCAGCCAGCCAGCTCTGGTCTCCCAAATCTTTGTCTACAGGGATCAGTGTGGGACACCTCACTGAAAGCCATTTTTAGGTAGCAACCCAAACACTGGTGGAAGGATTGTCCAGTGGATTGACTGAGTGGTTGCAGCGCTGTGGGTATGCCAAGACATTTCTAGGCTTGAGTGAGAGCAAAGCTGTGTGTGGGGATTAGTGTGCTCTTAATGTAATAATACTCTTTTTGTTTAAGAGCAAACTGTTAAAGTCATGACAACAGTGGGAACGAGGGTAACACCATGTAAATAGGTGTGGATCCATGACTGCTCTCAGAGTGCCTTTCATGATGCAGATTTAATAGTGCACAGATACAGATGCTTCCTACGCAGTGTGAAAATTCCAGCTCACTGGTGGCTGCATCTGAACCTGTGACCAAATGTGCCACTGAGTGCTTCATCCAGAGGTGTAACCCCTGCCAGGCAGGCTGGAGCTGGAGCCTGCCATCCCTCGCCTCTCTGTGCCGGTCAGCGTGTGACTGCCCTTGCCTCCTCTTCCTCTTGCCCCAGGTAGGGAGTCGAATGGTGATCATCGCTGGTGCCTGCACTATGCTCCTCAGCGGTATCTCCGGGAAAGTCGGGGCAATGCTTGCCAGCATACCCACCCCTGTGATCGGAGGCATGTTCCTTGTGATGTTTGGAGTTATCACGGCAGTGGGGATTTCCAATTTGCAGGTAATGGCTGTGCAAGTGCCACTGCTTCCCTAGGGAAGGGGACTTCTGTTTCAAATCAGGTTATTACCAGGCTGAGTCAGATGCAAACATTTGCATTGGCAGTTCCTTGAGAGAAGATGAGGGGATGTTCCCAGAAGGGCTATATCACACAGGGTTCCCTGGTCAGAACGGGGTTTCCTGGCACTGACGGGAGCAGGATCACCAACACCCCAGCAGCAACAGGGCTGCTGCCCATGTCCGCTCCTGCAGGCAGTGTTTACATCCAAGCATGTCTCATGGACATGACAGTAATCCACAGGCTTGGGTAATTCCAAATGTAATGTATACAATTTCTCTATGCAGTACACTGATATGAACTCCTCGAGAAACATCTTTATCTTTGGATTTTCTGTATTTGCTGGCCTCACGGTTCCCAACTGGGCAAACAAAAATAGTACGCTGCTGGAAACAGGTAAGAAGCAACATCAGAAGCATTTCCTGTAGCATAAAACTGAAGCAAAGGCTGATCCATAGAAATCTTATAAAATGCACTTTTCCCTGATAAACCCCTGAAACATGCTTTGACTGTTGCCTGTTTCTTTCTGGGAGGGCTGCTCTTGTCCTTTGCTCTGATGCACAGCTGTGGTGCAGAAATCTCTGGTCTCGATCAGTGACTGCACCTCACCAGATTCCTGTTGTGCTAAGAATTGCAGAGTGCTTCCCTGGGACACGCTCCCAGGATGGAGCAAGAGAATACTCCAGGGCTGAATTTTGATCAGCATCTCAATGAATGAGGCTTCCTTATGGACTCATACACAATAGCACTTGTATTTCCAAAATGCCCAAATTCCATCAAGTTCACTTTATTGAAATTTCCAGTGCTCCAACACCCTTTCATTGTGTCTTGTGTGACTAATGTGTTCATCATAAAGGCTGTAGTGTCCTCTGTTAAGGTATATCTGGCATGCTCGGTGGGCTGTTGAAAGAGCTGGGCTCACAAATCACTCACTGTGTAGGTGGTCTAAGAGTGCCACTGGGCTTTGCTCATGTCTATTAGCCCTCACAGAGAAACATTACACCTGGTTAACTCACTGTGAAATCACATGCTAAATATACCTGTGTTTTATTGGGAACTGAAGCTTGTGCTTTTGTAGGAAACTGCTTGGTGTTATGTTGTGGAGGTGCAGAGTGAGTTTGGAGAAGAAGGCAGCTTTTTCTGGGCCAGTGGTGGGGTCTGCACTGTTAGTAGGCTCTTAATATGTTCATGAGTTACCTCCTGCTCACTGGCAGCTGGGTCAGTGGATAATTACACAGAAGAAAACTGTAAGTTTGGAACTGGCTGTGAGATCAATCTCTCTTGCATTGCCAAATCTTAAGCTCTGCTTTGGGATTTGCAAGTCTTGTCTAAACAAGCATGCAGCTTGCAGCCTCTTGGCACTGGGTAAGATGCTGGTCAAACATGCGTCTCTGCATCAAAGCTTTGTTTTTTCGCTAGGAATCATCCAGCTGGACCAGGTGATCCAGGTGCTTCTCACCACTGGCATGTTTGTAGGTGGACTCCTGGGGTTTATCCTTGACAACACCATTCCAGGTAGGATTTGCTGAAATGAGCTACACTACTAGTTTGTGCCTGCCCTAAGGTTTGTTTCCTAGCATGTTTTTGTCTTCATGACTACTGCTCTATGGGCAGGAGTTGTGCTACCAGCCATGAAACACCATGTGATTGAACTCCTCCCAGAGAGGGGTGAGAAACAGCAGATATCACTGAAATGGTCTCTGGATGGAAAACAGCAGATTATAAAAAACCTAACTCATTTTTTCAGGAACAACCTAGTCTGAGAGAAAGATTTATTTGGGAAAAATGTCTTTTAGGGAAAATGCCAGCCTAGGGCCATTTTGCTGGTTGAAAGGAGAGAGAAAGCCCAAACGTGTGCCTCCTTATGTTTGCTGCTAAAACTGAGGCTTGAACTGGTGCTACAGCAATGGAAAGCAGTAGGAAAGCCTGATGACCAAAGATAGGATGTAGCACCTGCAGCTGGTCGACACAGCCAGGAAAGAGCCTTTGATTTTCATTGAGCCTGAGGAAGGATGGCTTAAGAACAGGAGAGGAAGCCGTCTTTTCTGCTACAGAAAAAGAGCAGGAAGGACACTCCGTTAAGCAACTGCTTCTACTGTCTCAGGCTCCTTGGAAAGTGAATCTCCTTCTGTCTTATTACTTTTCTTGTAGCCCTTGATCTTCAGCTCCTCCAGGCAGGATATACAGGTGTGCTCACTCCCTTTACCCAAGAGGGACTCAGCTGTTGCAACAGCTACAGGCACTTGCAATTCCTTGGCTTGGGTAAACACCTGTGACAGACTACTAATTGCCAGCTAAACCTTATTCCTCTATTCTGCAGTATGTGGGCAGTTAACATTCTGCTTTGCTTTCCTAGCACTGTATGAATCCCCCTTTGAACAGTCCTTGGATCTCAGGTGGCTTGTGAAAACCTGTCTAGGTATACTTGATTCCCATGGCAAGCAGTGGAGAAGACTGCTTAAGACTGAAAGCCATTGAAGGAAGATGGGTATTGTCTAGAAGCTTGTTAGTGAGGTTTGTAAAGAGATTTGGAGCTAGAAGGGTTTAAGTGCAAGGGATCTGTATGTTGTGCTGGGTCTGCCGGGCTTTTGGAAGTGGGTGTGAGGCACTCAAGGTAGTCCTGTGCTCAAACACCTGCTGTTTTAAACACAACATTCTCGGTTTTGCTGTTGCAGGAACACAGGAAGAGCGAGGGCTCCTGGCATGGAAGCATAGCCACAAGGGAGAGGCAGACATCTCTCAGCTCATTTCCAAGGTGTATGATCTTCCATTTGGCATAGGCACCAAATACTGCGCTGTCTCTTGGTTTCGGTATCTCCCTGCTTGCCCCAAAAGGCTACTTGGTGGCAAGAGAATGGATGAACTGAAGGCTGCCGAACAGGAAAGCAGTGTTACAGCAAGCTCAGAAAGAGACTCTGAGATAGGTGCTGGTACAAGGATATAAGCACCTTCCTATCTCGGAAGCAGAGGTCTGAAAAGGATGTCTGCAGCCCACATCATTTGAACATGAGCTGGCAGCTGTCAGAGGCTGGAGCAGGAGAATGATAATGCCTTTCTCTTCCCAGCTGTGCCCCCTGCACCTCAAGGGAGTAATTTTTCTCCTCTCTGCTCCTGCCTGCCCACCTCTAGGAAGAACATATTCCCTCTTCAGGGAACACCAAAGCCCAAGAAATGCTTGGAAAAGATGTTCAGTTTCCTTCCTTGCACTGAACCTTGGGGACCCCAAGGAGCAGCTGTTTAGCTGAAGCAGAGCTCTTCCTGTCTTCTGTCCTGGCTGCCCAAGGAACCACAGAAGATATCCCTGATGTAGGCCCTGTACCACTCTCAGGCATCCCTAGGGCTGAGGCTAATCCCCATCACCTTAAGGATCTGTAATGGCAATGCTCACCTCTCAGCTTGTGGTTTACACTCATCCTGGCCAAGAGGAAGGGGTGGGCACCTTTAGGTCATGATTATTCTCACTGCATATTCCCATAATTTAAAGTCAGTCAAATGAATGCGGTTGTAAGAGAGGTGGCTGAGGTTAATGGGCTTGACTGTCTTCTGAACATGCCTCTCCTGTATTGGACTGCAGAGGGAATCTAGATACCTTCTGTTCTTGACCTAACCCAGCTTCATTGCAATGAATCCCTGAGCAGTCTCACGGAAGCCAGCTTCCCCAGAGCGCCAAACCCGACAAAGATGAAGGAGACAATTCTTCTGCTCACAGTGAGATGCATCCCCGTTACTGCTATGTCCTGTGTCCCCTCCACTGTACTTGTTTGGTCTGGTGATTGTTCTCTGGAAAACAGTTTGCAGATTCTTGTTCCTGTCCACTGTCAGCAGAAACAGCCTTAACCTATATGGCCATGTCCAATGCAGTTGCATGCAGTGCTGGTTGCTGGTGGTGTGTAATAACATTGTTGTAGTATGAGCTTGTTTCCAGTACTGAGATTTATACTTAGTTGGGGTTTTTTTGAAAATAAATGAAATGTAGAGTGTAATCGTATTTCTCAGGGTGATCACCATAGTGAGTGGCTGATAGCATTCAAAGAATCAGTGTATAAGGGACCTTTGGAGGTCATCTGGGCCAGCCCCTGCCCAGAGCTGGTCCTATTACACCAGGTTGCAGAGGACTGTGTCCAGTTGCGCTACGGGTGGAGAGCCACAGCCTCTCCAGGCAGCCTGTTCCAGTGTCTGACCACCCCTATGGTGAAAAGCGTTTTCCCTCATGTCTACCTGGAATTTCTAATGCTTCACCTTGAGTCTGTTGTCTCTTGTCCTATCACTGTTCTTCTCTGAGAAAAGTCTGACCCCCTACTCGACAGCTGAAGGCCATGATATGATGTCCCCTTTGCTCTCTTGGCTCAAGACTGAACAAAACCTGTGTAGTTTAATTGAAAAGCTTTAATTCCTCATGCTTATTACAGTCCTGTTCTTTAGTCCCATCCTTCAGCTGTAGCAGTATGTGGCTTATTTTACCAGTAAGGGATATATTGGGTTTTTTTTTTGCTTTGGGAGTGAATGAAGTCTGAATAGATCAATTGTGTGAGCGCTGGGATCCAAAAGGAGGAAAGATTATGGTACAAATAGTTTGCTGTTATGGGCAGGCTGCAGTGCCTCTGTTGAAGATTGTGGCTGTTTTGCCTTTGGGAGAAAAAATAATTCGCACATTTAAGTATAATCTGATCCCTCCCCATCATCACAGATTTTACAGAGATGACTAGTCCCAGGCATCTCGACTCTGGCATCTGCATCCTCCACAACCTTGACTACATCTCTAGGCTTATTTAGAGCCAGCCTGTTCTCCCAGAGATCTAGCAAACAAACCCATGGTGATACTCATCATCACTCACAAATTTACTTGTGCTGCAGCACGTGTGAAAGCAAGTTGTTACTCTACCTCAGCCTGTTCCTGTGTCCTGTACTGAACCTGCCAGGCTGCTGCTGGCCAGACCTGCCACACACTGGAGGAATGGTTTTGATGGGAACAGGATACACAGCTAATGACCAAGGTACACAAGCCACACCAGCAGGGCCAAAACCTGCTGTACTGTATAGTCTTGAGGTGTTCCATCTGCCATGTGAGACCTTTTCCTTCAGTGCTGCAGTTGGAATCCCCACATGGAAAAAGCAAGGTGGGAAGCACAGATGGGGAACCCTTAGTAATTACTGGCTCTGTGTCAGCTCTGTGGAGGATGCAGCCGTATCTTTTTACTTCTCATTAAGACATGTTAGGATTCTGGCAAGTGTCAGAGGTTTATATTTGCTTTAGCTCTGTTCAAAAAAACCCAAACTATTGCCCCAGGTTTTCCTACAAATATAAGTCTTGATTTGGCTTCTAGTTCCCCACACCAAGGATGGAGAACATTGCTCGTCTGTTATGTTGTCACCATTCACTGCTGCAACTTCACAGCTCCTGGCATGAGAAACCCCAGTTCCCAATGGAGGGGGTTATCCTAGCACATCCTAGAGCTCAAGAGGCACAGACAGCTCTGTGTGTGTGGGTATGCTGGTCTGGGGCAGCTGTATCTGCTGTTGCTAAGGCTTAGAAGGCAGTTTTTCAGAAGCTGTTTTATGTCCCTGTTTCAAGCTCAGGCTTCTAAATGTCCTTTAAAATCCTCCCTTTGGTGTGTTTGTTGTAAATATATAACATATTCTTTTATTTGCCTCAGGAGGACATTTCCAAATGTTAAAGTAGGCAGTGGTTAGGCTGCAGGGCCACCATTCCTCCCAGCTGCATGTGGCCACTTAAGGTTTGGAAACAGCTTTGGCTTTGCACTGCAACGACACAGCTTCTGTTTATTTGCTACTTACTGAAAATAAATGAAAATCAGGGGATCCTCAAGTGTGAAAGTGAACACTTGAGTGCTGTTCTGGATTGCTTTGAGAAGAGCCAGCTACCTGTTGACTCTACTACCCTTTGGGCTACTGTTGAATCCTAAGCACAGCAAGACCTGATTCCAACCAGGAGTGGGGTCACCCTGCTTGCAGCTGTGCAGAGAGGCAGCCAGCCAACTGGGGAGTCACAGCACATGCTCCTGCTGTTCTGGCTGAGGAGACCTGTTGATGGATATTTGCTCATACAAAGGTGCATTGGCTCTAGAACAGCTAATCAGAGCCTCATTTTCACAGCTTTCTCATAAAAAGATGGGACCTGGGCAGTAGGACTGCCCTGTGTTGTGAATGCCCCATCCCTGGCAGTGATCAAGGCCAGGCTGGGTGGGGCTTTCAGCAACCTGATCTAGTGGAAGGTGTCCCTGCCTGTGGCAGAGAGGTTAGAATTAGATCATCCTTAAAGTCCCTTCCAATTTCAACCATTCTAAGATTCTATGTTGTGCTCAATGTGTTGTAAAGTGAGGGGCTGCTGCGCTGCACGCAGCAATAACACGCTCAGGAATTAAGGCTGCTTCCCTGCCAAGGCAGAGCAGCCCTCCTGCACACCAGGGCAGAACAGCTATTGTCTGTGTAGTGGTGGCTCTACAGGAGAGGATGTACGGGCTTGCACTCTTGTAAACTATGATCATGCAACAGGAGGGACCAAAGTAATAAGTTCTTGATCTTCTCCTTAATGTCGGAACGCCTCCACAAAGCCTGCTACCTTTTGGAGGGGTTATTATTTTCACATTCCCTGAATACACCTGTTGTTTCGCACTACTGTTCAGGCCAGGCTTAGCCTAAAATTCTGCTAGTGAAGCATATGTAACGATCAAAGGAATGCATCTCCATAGTGTATGGTATCCATTTAAAACTGCCTCCCCTAGTACTTGGCAGGCTGAAAGCCATTTGAAAATGAAATATTCTATTCTCTAACTTCTGTCCTGAACTGGTCTTCAAAAGGGGGGGATGAAGGGCTAATAAAGAAAGGCTGTTAACCCTTGAACATAATTCTGAGATATAAAGGATTTTATTCATCTTCACAGCATTTTTAATTCTGAGACACTATCTGAGCAGCATTACTCATCAAAGAATGAAACGTGACAGAAGAGCACAGGGCTGACCACTCAGCTTTACACACTTTGCAAAAGTAAATAAACCAGTGTATTACTGTGACTGCCCTGGCCAGCTGATTTGGAAATGCGTAGTCACTGCTGCTGTCCTTAGAAAGAGATGCAAGAGCCTCATCTCTCTGTGAGGCAATCCCTCTCTCCTTGTCAGCCTGAGCTGAAAAATTGTACCAGAACAGTAATCACTGCAAGGGTGCAGGCACTTTGTGATTTTTGCAGGTTGCAGTTTGAGACCTGCATCCTATGAGGGTGAGTAGCCTAATGTGACCTCTCTGCAGCTCTTTCACAGCTTATGCTAGGCAAGTCACTTAACTGTACATGGCTCAGTTTACCTGTGAAGCGAGGTTAAGCATTAAAAAGCAATAGACCGAAGTATTTCTTAACATTTTATAAATATCTAAAACCTGTAACAAAGGTATAAATTACTCAACCGATACACCAAGAAGCACTGATGAGGGAATGGGAAATTAACCATAACAAACCACTTTAACACAGTGTCTCCACACTCTGCTCAGCGAGAGGTGCTTCACTGAAAGAGGTGCAGTCTCTTGGTGTACCCAGAAATGCTTGGCAAAACTTTAGCAAGCAGAGAAACTGTTTAGAAATCTTCGTCATCGAAGGTCTCGGTGCACCTCAGCATGACAGTCTCATAATCAAACTGAAGATCTTCTTCCTGAAAGCCCCCCCAAAGTCAAGCAGGGTTAAAAACTACAGGAGCTGATTGTATTTCAAATATACAGTGGGTTGGTCAAGTGCTGACATGTGCCAGCTGATGTGTCATGAGCCCTCCTCTGAATCAGCAAATCAGCACTTGCCAGGTGCCTGAGGTGCCAGATGAAGAATAGCTCAAATCTTCAACCAATTTCTTTCTAAAATCACAGGGCTCCACCTTGTGTCTATCAATGTAATTTAGACAACTGGGCCCGAGTGTGGTAGCAAGTGGGTCGTGTAACAGGCTCTGAAGATATGAGAGCTTCCTTGTAAGCCCTTAATTTCTACTGACTTCAGGCTTTGCTGCTCTTTTAGCAACAACAGGAAATAGTTTTGTCTTTCACCAGTTTACAGAGAGAAAGTGGCTCTTCAGAAAAATGTAAGTGTAGGAGAGAAAAGTGTTCATGTCTGCATTCCATCTAGTCTACCTTCTGCACGGATGCAAGACTCTTTAGGGCAAAACTACTTTTTAAAAATAGGTGCCATTTAAAAAATAAATAGTGTAAGGAGCACTAAATCCAACTTTCTTTTTAAGTGTCTCACCTAAAAATCTGTAGTTTTAACAGAAATTGGGCCTTTGAAGAAGCAAAAGCCCTCAGTGCCATTTAGAAAAAGACCCTCAGATTTTTACTTACTGTAAAACCTTTCGACCTCAACCTAAACTAATTCTTTACTACTTTTGCTGCTACACATCTCTTATGTGACCTTAAGACAACAGCTCTTGAAAAATGACAAGACGGCTTTAATCTCACACTCAAAAATATTTCTCTACCATCTATGATGGAAGTATGCTCCTGTTCTCATTTTTGGGTCACTATCCTTTTAAGAGCCCTCCCCATCCTTGTCCAAATGATTTACTCTCTCCTCTTGTGCAAAAGCCTTTCTCAAACATTTTATACCAATGGGGTGCATGCCCTCGGCAGGCTTGAGAGCCAGGACAGCAGTTCAAGAAAGGCTGCGCTCAGTGGATCTGAGATTACAAAATCCGGAATATACACAATGCAATAGTAATACTTTGTACCTGGACAGTTATCCAGAAATGGCGTTACATAGCACTGGCATATGTTGAGCAGCAATAAAACCCATCACCTCATCAGCTCTGCAGATGAAAGGAGACCATAAGCTGTCTTTTCTATTTCAGTTAGGTGCAAACTGCATGCCTTGCCTTGGTACTGTACCTGCTACCCACCGCTATGTCTTCTACAAAGTATGTGCACAGTGCACCAAGACTTCACATTATCCTTGGGATAACTTATCTCAGCACTGCCCAGACTCTTGGGCTAGTGTAGCACTAGCATAGGTACTGCATCAAGGGATGGGGTTCAGTGGGCAGGAAGAGCTCCTTTCCCTGTCAAATCCAAGAGTCTCTGATGCTCCAAGTAGCCCAATTTCTGGGGTAATGTATGTAGCCTATACTGAGGTGTCTGCTGCTGCTTGGGTTAGTTATCTATACAACTGCTTCCATAACTGCCTCAATTTGTTTGAGATGGAGCCGAATTTCTGCTCTCAAAACAAACAAACAAAAAAAAAAAATCGGTTTTTTTTTGCCTCTTGGTGCGATTTGCTGCACTGCAGTTCTCTAAACCAAAACAGACTCTGACCTTCTTATCATCAGTACTCCCTAGCCTTGATTTCTGCTCACACACTGTTTTTATTGTCTTATCACAGACAACTCAAAGTTCCTCCCTAAAAGAAGTGCACACATCCTTTTATTTCCTTTTGGATTCAGGGAGCTCAGTCAACTGCCAATCTGCAGTACTTAAGCTTCTTTTCCTGCTTGTCTTCCCATTACTCGTATTTTCCTAGTCTTATTCCAAATGTCCCTTTTCAAAGCTTGAAAGGGATACTGTCTCTTATACCACCTCATCTGGGAGCTGTGGGAAGGACTTGGGCTCACACATAACAATGCAGCACCAAGCAGAAGGACAAAATGGGACCACTTAATGCTGCCAGGAATGACTTTCACAAAAGGAATTTAAAACTGGAAAATACTGTACCTTTGTTTTCTAGGCCTGCACAGTTCGTGGTCATTTACATAAATACGGAAGAGCTCTGATGCAGAACATAGTTATTCTATGTAATAAGGCTGTGTAGATCAGTGCTTGGTCTCTGACAAAGGCCGGGAGTGGATGTTCAGGCAAAAAGTCCAAGAACTGTGCATGCACTGTGCTCTGTTCCACAATATATACTCCGACATTATGGCAAACTGTGCTGTGAGGACCTTCTGAGCTGGAAATTGTATCTGGACCTTCAGATTTAGTAATTGTCAATGGATTGATGTTCAGGAGTTAAATCTGATAATTTTCATGTGCAAGTGTTTTTTAATGTTGAGTTGTTTTTTTCTTTTTTAATTTTTCTTAATTAGTGTTTTCTAGTTATTCTTGTGTTAGACACAATGAATAATTGTTTTGGGTACCAACTCCACACCATTTCAGACCAAAATTCTCTCACAGTACATGTCAGTCTTTTTTGTGGAGAAGTCCTACTTAGTTGCTCCTCTTTAATGCCTTTTGGTGTGCCTGCTGCCATTTTCTGAGCTTCCTTTAGTGCTACTGTCTCTCTGAGATGGGGGGAATCAAGTGGCATGCAGCAGTTGCTACATGCTTAGTGGTGCATCACTAGTTTCTGCTTAGTTTTCTGTCCCAGTTACCCCTCATCAGAAACACTCTATTTCCTTCAAAGGAGCATCTGCTCAAGTAACAAAGACTGGGTGGAATATAGGTGATGGAAAATAGCAAAAGAGTGGCTACTGTGGAGGTACAATTGACTCTGAATCCAAACAAGCAACTCTGGCTGAGGTGTATCTATCTCCCTTTTGCTTGTCCACCTACGTGCAAGCTCTGAGCCACCTCCTTGGGAGGAGGGCAAGAATGCAAACACCATGACTTCTGGCTCAGGGAACCTGCAACTGTAAGGCTGAAGTTAAGAGGCAGCTCAGCAGCTGTTTATCAGTTCTTTCAAGAACATGAATACCCTACTCCTAAGGCCTTCCAGCAGATGGCTCAGCCTAGGGAACCTGGCACCCAGACAAGGAGAAGGTGGTCCTACTGAGCTCAGAATGGAGCATCTGAGTGTTAATGGAGGACTGCAAAGTCAGCTTCGCCTGCTCAGATGCTTTCATGAAAACAAAAAAAAAAGAGAGATCCTCATATAATTTGCCATTTTGAATAATTTCTAAGCACTATAAACACCTCACACTTTGCTTCTTACAAAGGCAATCCTACTGACCTTTTGAAATGACACATCTGAAGTGATGAGCCCCAAGTTGTCATTTGTAATGATTCTGGACAATATGATCAGAAGCACAGAAAACAGAAATCCTTTTTTGACAATGACAGAAACATATTGTTTCTATAAGAAATCCTTTGGCAAAGCTTACCTGGCAAAACTGTGTATCAGCAAAGAAGAGTTTTTTTAGGAAGTCAGTGATCTGCCGATAGAGCATGTGGTGCTCCTTTGGATTTTCGTAAGTGCAGCTTGCAAATGCTGAACTGAAAATGGAACCAGACAATACATTCAACTTTCCATTCCTTCATTTCTCCTCCTACTTTAGCTTTTCCATATTTTTACTTTCTCTCCTTCATATTTTTCTTATAAATTAAAAAAATATTCAAATTGTTTTCAAGATGATTCTGATATTAAATACAATAGCCAAGCAAGACAGGGAAGGGTGGAAATAGATGTACTGATGAGATAGATACTTTCTATCAAATGCAAGGAAAATATGTAAGGAAAGAGAATGGCAATAGAAGAAACCAGAATCACAACAAATAGATCCACATAACAGCTTTAGTAACATTGTTTTGGGGAGAAGTATCTATCCATTACAACAGAGAGCAACAATGGTTATTTGTTGGTGTAATTTTTTAGGGTTGTTTAGAGAAACAGCTTTGACTTCTTTTGTAAAGTTTTTGAGTGAATGCAGTAACGTGTAGTCATGAAATGACATATTAGCTATCACTGGCAGGTTTGTGTTCAGGTAACAGGTACTTCTGTCAAAAAAGCAATGAATTTTGTTCCTCTCCTCTATATCCTCCCTGGAATTTTACAAAGTTCTGCCATCATGTCTCTGTCTAGAATTACAAGGCACAGAGCGACAGGGAAGGAAGAGAAGAGCATAAATGTTGACTACTGAAATACTAATCTAATTTGGGACCTAAAACAGATTGCAAAGATGATGGCAATACACTGCAGTATTAAGGAATAGTTAATCTTATTTTAAAAACAAACAACAATTGTGACCTAATAAATGTTATTTAATAGATCCGTATTTCTTAAGCCCTATTATATATTCAAGCATATTCTGATCAACAGCCAAAACAGCCTTTTTTCCATTCATTCTGCTCTGGAAGTGCAAGGTGGAATGGTGGTAAAAGAGATTCACACTAAAGAACTCTAAATACGGAAAAATAAGTAGGAAAAGGGATTAAAAAAAACCCAAACCAAACCAAAACCAAACCCAGAATAAAAACACTATTTGCAAAAAGAAACAATCCTAATGAAGTAGCAAGAATGCATAAAGATGAGTTTTAATGTGATTTTCCTCTTCAGGAAAGCACCCTTTTCTTTCTTTGGTCTGAAAAATCAAAGGCAGTGCCAGCTTTGCATCTGACATGTTCTCTTTTAGGTAACTCATCTGACCTGTAGAGGAAAAAGATGTTTCTATTTAATAGGTCTTGTATTTCTTTCATGTAACTACTCATGTCAACCACACTTTAGCTTGATCACTTCCTTGTGATTGAATTGGGGTACTTGAAAAAGGTACGGGAGACAATGTTAGAAAATTATCTTTTTTGTCATTAAACGTGGGTAGAGTTTATGATTAGCTGACTTATCCAGGGAATGCCTTATAGTCCTCCTAGACCTGGTAAGTGAGAGAGAGAAAAGGAAAGTATTACAAATACTGTAATTTGAAAAGATGGAAAGCTATGCAGAGTAGTGAAGAAAATGAGAAGGACCCTAGTTACTTTGAAGTGATGGGGTGTTCTTAGTAAGTGATTCTTACTAATTCTGTCGTAAATGCCTATTAATCATTTCACTTATGCACCTTAAGAGACAGTATTATTATGAGCACAATTGCTGGAGGCTGCTATTGTAACCATTTACTAAAAATCAGGCACAAAAAGAGAAGCTAGGCTATTGCCTTACTATGCAGAAAACTTGCCATGGAGAATTGATAGTGGGCTACTAACTTAGTCTGTCTAGCAAAAGGGGTGAGTTTGCAATTTACCTCTCGCTAGACATTCCTTGAGTCTCACTTCTGTCAAGGAAACCAGCAGCAACATCAAATGCATCTTCAAACATTACCTATTGGAGAAACACTTCAGATGTCAACATATTCAGCCACCTAGAAGTTCTACCTAGTAGATAATTTTTAAAAATGAAGCTTTTAAAAGCATGATATTATTTCTTTCCTTTTACAAGTATGCTTACGGCTAGAGTAAACCAAGAGGGTTTTGTGAAGACAGGATTAATAGGGAATAACCTTATTTCATGACTAGGAACATAAGGTTAGTACATTCCCTTCAGTCTGTGTTTCAGCTTCTAGGAATTAGACTTAACATTACATCTCCCAAAAATCAGTAAAAAACATGAACTGTATCAGTGCTTTAGAGACTTGACCATGGGCTGCTGCTTCTGGCTGGAGACCTCAGTCTCCCCAAATCTCATTCCAGTGTGTGTGACATGGCTTGCAAAGGAATTTAGATGCTCCCTGCGACAGACTGATGAACTCATTAGTTTACTCTGCCATAATGAAGTTCACACATTTTCTGTGCCAGAAAGTACTGTACATGCAACACCCCCATGACATTTCCTAAGGAGGTCAGCAATATAAGTTGTGTCATGTGACTCAAAAAGAACTTGTCAATACCATTTACTTACATGCTAAAGGTAGGCATCTGCAGCTAATAAAATTACACATCTTTGAGCAACTAGTTGCTTAAGTAATCAGTGCTCCAGGAACAGTTTACAAAGAGTTGGCTGTTATTTCATCTCTTTTTAACAAATGCCCCGGTCTACTCAGTCACTAAGTTCTTCGCTCTGCAGAGGTGCACGACACAGGCAGTCATTAGCCCTGTACCACTGGAACTTTCTCTTTGCTACCAAGTGCTTTGATGAAAAAAAGCCACACAACCCAAAACACAGCAGGCCTTGGCAAACTGGGTATTCCTTCTGGATTTAGATCATCTGTGCTCCTTGGAGAGTTTGCAGAGAACAGTAACTGCGTAATTCTTGTCCTTGCTTCCTACCCCTGGAGCAAGTTAGAGCAAATTTAACTGTTACTTAGCACAAAAACTACAGGTCAGTGGAGACTATCAGGATTACTACCACTGCACTCCTATAGCTTGCCAAGGAGACAATTCTCTTTTACCAAGAGAGAATTTAGTGCAGACACTTACTCAAAGACTACTTATTGTTTTCACTTTTCGCATTCAAGTGGTCTTGGGAAAGCTTAATTGCAACTACTGTATGTTAACAATTAAAAGCTGCAGAGCCAATTAGCATCTGAAAGCTTGGAGTTTCAGAGGCAGATGTATGTTACTGAACACTTACTTCCTCTGGTGTGGAGACTGAGGAATCACTGGCTTCCTCACTGTTACCTCGACTGTCCCTCACACTACCTTCAGTGCATGCAGGCTCCTGGCAAGCAACCTTAGGATCCATGAGGAAATCTCTCTGTCTACAGTACTGCAAGATGCTGTCTCTCCTGTCTTCTGAAAGCTCTTGCCAGAGGTGGGAAATAGCCGTGGATACCTCAGGAATAGGCACCTCCTCAGTGCAAACAATTCCATGCTCTATCAGTAGGTCCACTGTGTGCTTATAAAAATACAGGTATCTGCAATGAACGGAAAGTGAGCATCTTTTAAAAGCAGGCTATGATGCAGCCATTTACTGTAATTCAGCAGGAGCCTGGGGAGTAGCTCTGATTCATAACTTCAATCACTCTCCCCCAAAGACTTCATACAATTACTGCAGGTTCTCCAACACTGTTTGGAGATCTTAGCAACTCTTTGCCAAGGTTTCATCTGCAAGAGGCAGGTTCTAGCCACAGTCCAAGCAAAGCTGCCTCACAACAGAAGCTCCAGGCACTGCACACTGCACTTGTTGCACAGGCAAACTTCATTCTGGCATTTCATAAATTTTGAGTTACTTGCCTTTATATCTGAGGATTTTACATTGTAATTCACTTTTTATACTTTTAGTGGCATCACACTACACTTAGCCTTGGCTGAGGCCATATCCTGATGTATTAGGTATTATACATACAGATAGACTACCCCAGGTCTGGATGCTCTGACTTAAATAAGCATAGGAGCTCAATTTCCTCCATTTTATATCTGAAGAAACACATCCTTAAGACTGACTTCTGTGCAGTCTGTAGTGAAATTTGTAATGGAACATATGTGCCATAATTTCAACCCTGTTACTAATCTCGGAATGAGCCCACTTCTTCTGTTAGCACTGTGTGGCACAGTGAACTAGGGATAATAATATCTACTTTGGAAAGGTTATTTTATGTTAATTAAATGCTTAGAGCCTCTCAGATGAAAATAACAAGATAAAAAGAGTACAAACCAAGAGTTGTATAAACAGCAGTCACTCTTACTAAGTTTGGGCTCAAAATGATTCCTTGAAGGTGTCCCAGATGAGCACATTTCCTGATTAACTGAACAGTATTGCATGAGAGAAAATAACTCGGAAGAGTTCAGTCTCTTTTCTTTACTCATTTTCCTTTCTTTTCTCATTTTCTCCTCTCCTCCCCTTTCCTCATAGTTGTTCCAGCAAACCAATATCGAAAAATCTTAAGATTCTGCACTCAAGCATAAACATATTCAAACTCCAGTTTCCACACTCTGGAGTATTTTCCTTCATTGTGGGAGACAAAATAACAGAAGGAGAATAAGCATTCTCATGTACAGTATTGCTCTCACTAAAGATTCTGGATATCCAGCTCCAAACAAAGGATCTGGAGTTTCTCAAACAGAAGAATATGAATGGTCATTAGACTGCTTTGCCAAAGAAATTAAGCTTGAACCATGATTCAACCATTTCCTTCCTGGCTGGAAGGATACAACAACACTTTGCACTGGACAGGGTACCCTACCAATATAGCTCCTGTTGCTGGACATGGGGGGAAAAAAAAAAAGGCAAGCCAGTTGAAGCTCAAAGCATTTCTGATGCTGGCCAAATAATATGATTACGCAGTCACCAAAAGGCTGTTATTTTCTTTGATGAAGAGTCCCTATTGTTTTATGCCTGTTATAAAAGACCATTTTTTGAGAAGAATTAGCTATGAACCAACTGCGGTCTGCCATATGACTGTAGGATAACTGCCAGAGTTCATACAGTACAGGCCCTGGTCTACCTCGTCAGTGAAGAAGCTGTTTATGGCTCTGTCATGCATGCTTTCATGAAGCAGAGCTTACTTCCCCCAGAAAATCTCGAGTCAGCACATTTCAAGGTCTTGTAAATGATACCTTACTACAGCCACCTCTGATTCTCACAGGAGCAAAAGCAGGAACAGGAGCGGGAGGCTGGTGCCATCTGCTGGCACAACTGAAGCCTCACTTTGATGAAAAACTCAATAATCTAAGTGAATTTTATAAATAAGCACCGGCTCAAAGGAAAAGAGAAGAAGGAACCGCAGAAGTTTTTGTTTATGTGGAAGAGGATGCCAGGCACACCTATGGATTCTCCTGCACTGCATATTTTTAACTCTGAAATGGTTAGGGTGAAACTGCTTGATGGTACAGGATAGATTAGATACCCATCTGTTTCTCAAATCTTTACAACTAAATTATCATTTATGCTTTTGGAAAGCATCCATGACGTCTAAGTACCTCCTAGTGCTGTCTGACAGCAAGAGGAAGAATGTGATGAATAATGTACTCAGTCTTAAGATACCAATAACTTCGAAATAAACCCAGTAATTTTACCATTTCAACCAGAGACTAAAATACATAGATCACTGACACAAGAACAGTGGTCTTTGATTTTGAGGTCCTGCATCAGGCACTTAGGAGCTGATTGTAAAGGAGGTCACAGGCTTGCACCCACTAGCTAGAAGTCTGACACACATAGGTGTTTAGGTTCCCCTTCTCCCCCCTGCCATGCTGCAGACATTCTGAAGAGCGCTTTCTGGTATCTTTCAGACCACCACTATTTTGCAGCCCAAAGGCTGAGGACTACATGATCTTCCCTAACGGGATCCAGCCTCATCCTGCTCTGATCCCACAAAAAAGTACTGCAAGCTGTCAGGAGCTAAAGGTCTATTTCTGTGAGGGGCAATAGTGTTCAAGCTCCTCATAACAATGCTATTACAGGCAGAATGAACATCACTGTGGGGGAAAGTGTCTGCCTCTACCCCTGGTTCCTGCACCTCCCCAGAACACATACAGCTAGACATACATCAATTCTTACATTCCTAAAATCTAGCCCTGTTGCAGAGATACAACTTGATAGTGGTACTGATGCCACACGGACATGCACCTACATAAAGCATTCTGGATGAATAATCTCCTATTCCATCTGAGCTTGCCTATTGAACCACTTTTGTTAGCAGGTCTGTTGCATCTGACCCTGCAAGCAGTATGGACAGTGGTAAAACATGGCCACACATGGACTGACATATTTAAAAGAAAATTTTTTCCCTTTCTTGAGGATGGGTGGAAAATCCCCAGGGATTTTCCAAGGCCTGGAGAGCTGGGGGCTGCTATGATGCTGGGAGCCCATTGACATGCGAGTATCAGGTAAGGGACTTAGGAGGTGCTCAGGTTCATCACCAGCAGGGTTAAAATTGCTGGCATAAAGCTTCTGCAAGGCAGATAAAAGCTCCAGTAGGGCTGCATGAACAGCAGCAACTGGATGCACAGTGCTATTTCAAACAACTTAAAAAACTGAAGTCAACATGGGATGCATCTACCGTTCAAATTCCACCAGATCCGGGGATGAAGTGTCTGAAGACTGGATCAATTCTGGCTTCCTATCCTCTTCCAGTGTTGGCTTTTCGTGTTCTTGAATCAAATACCAGACAGAAGAGTCACTCTCACTTACAGCTTCGGAGGCTGATGCAGTGCTGGAAAGAACACAAGAATACACAGAATAAAAAGCCACATGAACAACTTATTAATTGAATTAATAAGATCCTTGTCATGCTCACTCCCGAGTGAAGGGCCATTCTTCCCAAGCCAGCCTTCTCCCCCTCTTTTTGTCTGCAGGCAAATGAGAAGTCCTTGCTGGAGATCAGCTACATAGGAGGGAAGGAAATACAAGCACTGACTAGAAATGAGACCAACAACATGCTTAGAGTGTTTTTTCACAGCACAGATATTACAGGGGTCCAGGTGAAATCTCTTTACCTCACACTGAAAGGCCTCTGCTTGGAAATACAGCAACAATGACAAAGAGGTTCAGAGATGCTGGGATGAAAACAAGTGCAAAATAGTATCTTTCTTTGGCATAAGCCTTTACCTGTGATTGCTGAAGTGCCTCTTGACATATTCCTCCCTGACTTCCTCCAAGCCAGATGGATTCCCATCCTCCAGACTGAAAGATTCTGTTGTCAGCAGAAAAGTTACTGTCACATCAGGGCACTCTAGGCTTCCCTCTCACCCTCAGCCCAAAACAAACAGAGTAATTTCAACAACTGGTTCTTCACAAGCCAGAGCTTTTCATAAGCAAAAATGATGTAAAAGGAGAAACTTCTGCCTCTTCTACAATGTAATTACCATTGGGGGTAATGGGGGGTTATGATTATTGAGGAACTTTGAATTGATACCTTCTTCCTGATGTTGGTCTGATAGACCTGATGGTGAAAACGACCAGCAAATCAATGTCCAGGCAAGTACTAGTCAATACAGTATTCACAAGCAGTATGAATTGTACTTATATGCAAGTAAATGCAAGGGGAAGTTTACTTCCAAACTCTCCTCAACCAGCCTCACTGCTTGTGATCCCTTCAATTTTATAAAACAATAGAACAGTTTGTGTTGGATAGGACCTTAAATATCATCTGGTTCCAACCCCCTGCCATGAGCAGGGACACCTTCTACCACACCAGGTTGCTCAAAGCCCCGTCCAACCTGGCCTTGAACACTGCCAGGGATGGGGCAGCCACAGCTTCTCTGGGCAACCTGTGCCAGTGCCTCACCACCCTCACAGTAAAGAATTTCTTCCTAATATCTAATATAAACCTACCTTCTTTCAGTTTAAATCCATTCCCCCTTGTCCTGTCACTACATGCCCTTGTAAAAAGTCTGTCTCCAGATTTCTTGTAGGCCCCCTTTATGTATTAGAAGACTGTTACAAGGTCTCCCCTGAGCCTTCTCTTCTCCAGACTGAACTCTTTCAGCCTCTCTTCATAAGAGAGGTTTACTCTGTCAAACTACTCCCTCTGCCTATGGCTGACTTTTATGATTTATCAAAGAATGTGCACACAGAGGAAATTGCTCATTTTAAGCACTGGGACTCCTAAGAGTAGCAAATTATTGGGAGGAGCAAGTTGAAAGAATAGCAATGTCTGGGCATTTTTTCTAGCCAACATTAATTTGCACACTTGAAGGGACATAAAAATACAGCCAAAGTCTCTACCCTATCAGCCCCCAGTCCTACTTGCTGCCACTGAGGGCAGTAGCCAGCATCAGTAAACAGAAGGCATGTTGGCAAGGGTGTGAAGTTCCAAAGTGGGAGCTGCCTCAACTGCTGACAGCACACACTAGACTAGTGTGATGCATGCTGTCACAAGTGATAATGGAAGAGTGCATGAAGATGACCCATCACGCTGAAAAAAAACAAAACTGTGGCATCTCTCTTACCCATTTCTATAAGAGGTTCTTAATTAGAGGCTCTGTTTCCTATTCTAGGAAATCCTCAAAAGCTTCTCTGTCCCCCTCCTTTACCTCACCCAGAGCCTGCTGTTCTGAAGTTTAAGTCCTGGCTGGGCTCAACTTGGACTGTGCCATGTTGCTGCAGCTGCGAGGAGCACACACGCTCCTGCAGCCTCTCAGTGGGAGCCCAAGCATGCAGCCTGGGGACCCACGCCAGCCCCAAACCTGACAGGGGTGAATTGGCAGAAGGGAGACAAGGGCACTCCACCTGAACTACTTGCTGCCATGGGTTAGCAGGAATTACTTGTTTCCTTCCTTCACGTAGGCTGAGGAAGGGGTAGGAACAACTGAGAGTCAGAGGGGGATTTCTGAGGTGCAGTGATTAGTAGGTCAATACACTTTTTGCTATCTCCTGCTTACTGCTACAACTAAAGCCACAGTTTAATGTTTTAATGGGCTCAGTCGTGTACCTATCTGTCTCTATTTAACAAATAAATTAACAAAACAAGTCCAGGCACTCTGTCCACGGCAAATGCAGT
Organism: Lathamus discolor; assembly: GCF_037157495.1. Taxonomy (NCBI): domain Eukaryota; kingdom Metazoa; phylum Chordata; class Aves; order Psittaciformes; family Psittacidae; genus Lathamus; species Lathamus discolor. The sequence goes on from NC_088884.1 coordinate 53,927,290, forward strand.
TGCATGCAGTTGCATACAGTTACCTTTCATCTTCAGCAAAGAGCCCAAGGTTTGCTCCAGCTTCTGGATAGATTTCTTAGCCTTACGCAAAACCTGATACTGAACATAAGAAGAAATGAGAACTGACTGCTCTCTGCTCTGACTAGATTCATATTTTAACATAGCTTGGTTGCTTTCTTCACTTTTCCTTCATTTCGACCTTCAGTTATATCAATGTCTCCGTGAAAACAACTGTGTTTTTTCACCAGCAACCGTCGTGCATATGAAAAACTAATACCAGAGCAAACTTAAATATAGGATATAAATATATATTATATTATGCAATACAAACACATAACATCTAGTTACATAGACATCTGCTACTTAACTCTGACCTTCTTTCATCAGCAAATGGTCTTGTTTGGCTCACTCTCTTCTTGGAGCATGTCCAGAAATACTATGCTGTGAAGTCTTGCTGGATATCTACAAACTTCAGGCATAAGACTTTACTAATCATTTCCCATGAGAATTTTGCTAGGAGAAGCCTTTGCCCTGTTGTAGTCTCAGCTACACTTATGTAAACTGGAACAACTTCAGTTTGCTGCACATCATTCCATCATTTATAGAAAATACAGATGAGAACATATGGCCAATACATTTAAACATATGCAGCTCAAAAATATTTCAAGATTTATGTGATTGGTGACACGATCCACAATCGCCATAGGCAGGATGAATATCTTGTAGAGTTTTCACATGGGATATTTTAGCCAGACACTAGCCACTGGGATTACAAGTGAATGTCTGTGTTTAGGCTCTCAAAGATACTGAGCCTCCTTGGCCTCCAAGTGTCACACAAGGGGCACATGATAGTATGAAAATGCAGTTTCAAGAATTGATGTGAAGATAGTCCCCTTAGACTAGACAAAATAAGTATCTGTTTAGTCCTGGCTTCTGGGATAATGGTGATTTCAGCTTAACTTGCATCTTGTTCAGAACATGGCAAACTGAACTCTTACCTCAACCTGCACGAGATGTAAGGTGCTCAGCAGGCACAAGCCCCAGATAGCAGTATTTTGTATGTTCGGAGCCTCAAAACCATTTACAAGGACAATTACCTTCCTAAGCAATCATTATGCTCTCCATTTTACAAACTGGAAAACTGAAAGTAACCGATCTTACTAAATGAAGTAGCGGTAGAGTCGAGGATAAAAAGGATTCCCCGTGTTTATTCCTCTGCCTTGAGAATGGTAATATCCGTCCTTCCAGTAGCATTTTTGGGTCAATTTTATCTTTATAAACAATTTTAAGGAAATAATTTTGGGGGTTTTGGTTTGTTGGGTTTGTTTTTTTTTGTTTTAGTTTAGTAGAGACAAATAAACAGTACTGGTGGTTGTTTTTTCCTGACTTATTTTTCCAGTGTGTTGAACACAGAGTGCATTCAGCCTCATAAGGCTGAATGAATTACTCCCTCCCCTACAACTTATTCTCTTAATCCTTAAACACACTATTCTGATTTCACAGCAAAATGCTGCAAAATGAAGATAACTTCATCATGGGATCCCTTGGTTTGTTTACAAAATATAAAGAAGCTGCAAAGCTATAAAGAAGCTGCAAAAACCATCTGAGAAAAGTGCAGACAGAGCCCATGATAAACCCATGATCCATAGATTACAAAGCGAGCAATTTTCTTACACTGACCTGCCTGCTTTAAAGTAAATGCAATCGAGGAAAGCTGCACAGAGTGAAATTACATACAGACTGGCATCCATAAAGATACAGTGGCCATCCTAAGGAACCTGGTTAAATTTAAGCACACCCACGTATAACAAGCACTGCACAAAGAAATAGTCACTGCTGCGCACCTTTGACGCTGAACTGCCTGACCGGGACAAAACAGCCTCCTGCAAGCCGCTGAAGAGGTTTGCCAGCGTAGCCCGGTGGCGTGCCTGTGATGAGCGCCGCTTGGCCACGTGAGGCTCTGCCACTTGCAGTTGTCTCAGGGGACTGGGATTCACTCTGGCATGCGTCTTCCTACAGCCTCCAGTTGTCTCCATCAAAAGCTGCAATGCAATATTTATTTATATTGAATAAATATGTAAGTAAGTGAAGAAAAAGAAACCTTAAAGACTGCATAGTGGACTGACGAAAAAGGCAAGCTTGGGTGACTGAAAAGGGCACTCCAGCTCATTTTTCCACAGGAAGTAATGGAGTTTGAAATCTTCTCTTTGCCTGAGGGATGTCACCTCTAAGTACTGACTAAGGCCTAACCTATCACTAATGATAAACTGGGCCGCGTGAAACACAGCTGAGGCAAGCCCCCCATCTCCTGCACCCTTCCCCACGATGACTTGATGCTGCATTTTCATGGGCTATCTGGGGCTCAGCTTCACATTGTGCTGAGGCTCCTCAGGCCCACCAATGGTAAAGACAGACTTCTTCTCCACGCCGGAATTCTTTCTCCAATTAACTGTGACATCTGAGCAGGCATTGGTACAAAATGTACACGTCTGAGAGGGCCAGATACATGCCCACCCGGGCCTGCTGCAGCCACCCCTCCGGCCTGACAGAGCCCAGATCGCCCGCCTTGGGAAGCCCTTCCTGGCACCGGACCAGTACTCCCTGCCCCATTACTGACCGTAAGCACGGCCTAGAGGTAAGAACGCCTACCCCTGCCGTTTCTTCTGCAGCCGGGAGGGAAAAGGCCGGCCCGGATAAGCCCCTGCGGGCATCCGCCGGAAGCTTCCGTGGATCGACAGAGCGATCGAGCGATCGAACGATCGATCGAACCCGCCCTGCCCTGCCCGGCTCGCCTCGGTTTCGGCCCGACCCCCTCGCATGTTCGCCGCTCCCCTGCCCATCCACGCCCAGCAACTCGAGCCGCACGTGGCAGAGGGCCAATCGGAACGCAGTCGGAGCTCGTCGGCAGCCAATAAGGAGGCGAAGAAAACGCGGGCTTTAGGTGCTGGCTGGGAGGGGGGACAATTACGAGGCGGGTTGGTCGTGCGCATGTGCAGCTGCCGGGACTACAAGCTCCGTCGTGCCTTGCGCTGCATAGGCACGGCAAGGCACGCTGGGAGCTGTAGTTCTCCCGGCGTTGGGCCGGGCTCTTTCTCTCGGGGCCCGGCTCTTCTTTCCCCGCCCGTGGGCGGGCGGTGTCGGGGGTCCCCATGGCTGCGGCGGCGGAGCGGACTGACGAGCTGGTGCGGGAGTATTTGCTTTTCCGCGGCTTCACTGCCGCCCTCAAGCACCTGGATGCGGAGATCAAAGCGGACAGGGAGAAGGGCTTCCGGGTGAGCGGCGGCCGTTTCCCCCCTGCCGCCGGGGCAGGCCCCGGGGAGCCCTCCGCGTACCCGCTCCCGGGGCTGGATGGGTGGGTCGGGCAGGGCGGCAGTGCGGAACTCCCGGAGTCCCCGCGCTCCTCCGCGGAAGCGGCTTGCCTCAGGGCCGCCCCCGCCTGGGCTGGGATGGCCAGGGCGCTGGGGCCCGGTGGGCCGCGCAGGCGGGACCCCCCTCATCCCGGTGGCAGGGGCCGCCGCCAGGCCTCGTCGCCGTTTTTTGTTGGCGCAGCCTCCCGGTTGGGCGGCTTCAGCCGGTGGAACGCACTCCTCCTGTTGGTTCTGAAGCGGCGTTAGCGCAGGGCAGCGGCGATGGGCCGTGGGCTCCATCCCCCTCGCCTGCCTTCGCGGCCGGGAGTCGTGGTTCCCCTCGCGCCGTCCTCAACTGCTGTCCACGGACCTTGTGTCTGACCTGCGAACCACTAGAGGATTTTCAGCTTCGTCCCGAGAGGAGAGGGGAAGATGTGTGTACGAGAGGGCAGCGGCAGGCGGATGTCGCTTTGCCTGCATCTGTCCTCAGTCATGAGGTTTTTTATCCAGCGGGTTTGCAGGTCTGCTCCTCAATCTGGATATCTGAATCACCAGCTAACTTGCTGGATGGGTGGAAACTGGCGCGGGATTTGCCACCCTCAGAAATACAGTTTCAGTCCGTTGTGCAAGCGTCTTGTTCTGTAGCAGCAGTTGTGGGCACTGCATGTAGTGTTCTGAATAGTCAGATTTTTCTTTTAACTAGGACCGCAATCAGTATGCGTCATTATTCATAAAGTGTGTTGCTTTTATTTTTAGAGCATCAGCACTTTGCTAACGTTTAGAGGTCAGCAAACATTTGATTTAGTTGGAATGATACCGAACAAAATAGGACCACTGGGGTCACAGACTGTCCTTTCCTTTATCTGTAGGAAGCTGCGGAAGCTAGATGATGTCCTAAGATATTAAGTGATGAGGAGGAAGCAAACCACATAGTAAACAACTTTGGTAGTTGAATTTTGTATAGGGTGCGGATGTTTTTTTCTGATGCCTGTCTTGGCCATCAGAAGATCACTGAACAAAAAAATCAGTTTCCACACCACCATTGTGCCTTACTCATATGCAGAGATGATTTTCAAAGAAGCATGAGGACAAAAAGAAATCTGTTGCAGATTTCTGTGCCTGCCTTGTTAGTAGATGATATTATTAAAGATTATATTAAAGATAAAGGTACTTAAAAGATTGCAGTACAATGGACCTTCCTCTTTGTTGGCTAAATACAGCTTTTTCAGTCTAAAAGTAATAAAATTTTCCACATGTTGCACTTGAGTTTTCAACATTTAATCACATTATTCCTGTTTCTTCATATACAACTGACCTCTTTTAAAAGAAGAGGAAAAGTATTGCTTGCTTGCAATAAAACTGATCAGCTGTGTTTAATGAAATGTGATTTTTTTTTTTTTTTTTTGGTCAGAAATCTGTTTGGTTATGTTCTTTCATGTTTCTTCTTTTTTCTTGGTTTTTTTTCTTCTTTTTTTTTTTTTTGTTTGTAAAGGTGCTCCAGAGTGGAACAATGCTAACACCAAATGCAGAGAGTGTTTCAAGGGTTAGGGGTGTAGCTAATGCATAAGTGCTGGACTGTAATATTATTTGTGCGGTTAAAGCTTCTCAGCATTAAGTTACAGAAAATCTCATGTGCTGGAAGAGCCCTCATGTGACTGCAGTCTCTCTTGTTTTGCCCTCTTTAGGTGGATAAGATAGTGGACCAGCTGCAGCAGTTTGTTCAAAGCTATGATCTGGCAGCCCTGCGGGATTACTGGAGTTATCTGGACCGACGTCTTTTCAGCCGTTTGGAAGATGTGTACAGGCCAACAGTGAACAAGCTGAAAACCAGCTTATTCCGATACTACCTTGTCCATACTGTTCAGGTACTACTTGTTTTTTAGGCTTTGTTTTAAACAAAGATCCTGATGTCTGAAATCAGAGCAATAAAATACCCTTGTGAGCCTCTGGCAGGCCTGGTGGGTAAGGGACAAGCAATTAATGTGTCATACATCAGGAGTATAGTAAGGAATTTAGTGAAGACTCACATGACAACCTTGTAAGCAGGATAAAGGAAGCTCCAGCAAGAGGGTTACATGCTTAGCTGTGAGCAAGATACACTTGGATGTGAAAGCAGGTCCCCCTCAGACAGGTTGGCTGTACTGCTAGCTTAGTCCTGCTCAGCCTCTGATACCCGGAGACACCACAGGGTTTGCAAATGCCTCCCTGTGGAGCATTGCTGTGAGAACAGAGGAGGACAGGAACAGTGCTCAAAGCAATCTTCATAAGTTAAAGAAGCAGAAAAAAAAAGTCCCAAGTACCTGTATGTAGGTAGTAGTCAATTGCTCTGATGCACAATGAGGAACAATTTGGCAGGCAGCAGTAGTGCAGGGGATTGACAGGCAGGATTGTCTGTTCCTTCCACTGTAACCTGCTGGCAGGACTCAGCTGGTCCTTCCAGGCCCCACAGGCTTTACAACACCAAGAGGGTAAAAGGAGCCAGAATTAAAAAAAAAAAAAAAAAGACTACTTGCCCCTCCATGGGAGCTCAGAACCAAGGTATATTTACAGTTGTATTTGCTGTCGCTGTCTGCTGTACCTTGTGATACTTTTGAGTTCTGTACTGACTCTCATTTATATATGGATCCTGTAATTAGTCTTTTGTCTAGCATTGAAGTTGGTGGAGTTTTAGTTTATAAGAGAGAGGAGAAGTGGGCTTCAAATCTGTACAAGACAATTTGTAAGAGAAAATTAGTGCTTTTTTTGTTTGTTTGCTTTGAATCAAACAGAAAATAATGAGCTTACAAGGGAGCAAAGATTATCCTGTTGAAACTCCAGGAAAGTGAATGGAATATACTACACAGAGTAGGCTTTGGTGAACAGAACAGATGAATACCTGTAAGGAATTCATGTTCCATTTCTTGCCTTTTAGGAGTGATGTTTCCTCCTTGATTCCATTTTCTGACTGAAAATCTTTAAGGATGGGTGTTGGCGGAGGAGTCAATCTAAGGCACATTTCTGGGAATGTGCTTTTTTGTGTATTGTTTTGCCCTGTGCTTACCCAAAGGTGTGACTGTCCTGTCTGAATAATGTATCTTGAAAAGGTTTCCATCTAATACATCTGATACTTTGGTCCTGTATACAAATGCTCATGTCTGACATCAGTGCACAAACTACATTGGTTAGCTGGAAATCAGTATGATTAGTTTGATTTGCCCATAAGCAAGACTGTGGTGACTAGAAAAATGGTTGGATTAAGTGCATTTGTGAGCTTCTCCTACTGTGTTCGAGATTCTTCTATTCCCTGATGAATCTGTTAACTAACCACTTGTTTTGTTGGGTGGTGATAGTATTTATTACTGTGTTTATAACCCAGAGCAACTATTTCTAGAACCCATTTGATGGCATTAGTGGAAGCATGAGCCCTGTTCTTCTTGCTGTGTTTCAGACCGGCCGCAATGACAAGGCGCAGGAGTTTTTCCTCAAGCAGGCCTCCGAGCTCCAGAACCAGGCAGAGTGGAAGGATTGGTTTGTCCTGCCCTTCCTTCCTGCTCCAGACTCCAACCCCACGTTTGCCACCTATTTCTCCCGCCAGTGGGCAGATACATTTATTGTTTCTCTGCACAACTTTCTGAGCGTCTTATTTCAGTGCATGCATATCCTTTTCTGCAACTCCCTTGCCTTGGTGTTATGCTCACCATTAACAGTGGTGCCAAGAATATAGTATTACAGAACTTGCTGCTTTCAGGTTATTGTCTAGAGCCAAGACTTAATAGGAAGCTGGTGTTAACCAGAGGATGTTGGAATGTTTATTGTTCAATTATCTGATGATATGTTATATTCCCTGGGCATAAATAATTGTGGTTGTTGCTAGCGCTGAACTCATCCCTATGTTAGTGACTAGAAATCTTGTGCACATCTTGTTCTGAAACACTTTTTCCGCTTTGCTTGGCATAGTACAAACCAGGCATGCAAACTTGGGTCATAGTCCACAACTGAGCTAGTAGCTCCTATTAGACCCTATCACCCGAGTGATAGCTCACCATAATAGGGTAGTTCAGTGTTGGCGGAAATAACAGGTTTTGTCTCACACTACAGAGTTCTGACCTTTTTTGTTGGCTGACTGGCAGGTTTCCACAGCAGCAAGAGTACAGCTCATCTTGAACTGTTTCTTCAGTGTATACTAACACCATAATATAACCTGTTGTGTCCTCCACTTCTGGTATGTAAAAAGGAAAAATCTAAAAATCCTTGCAAAGCCTGTGTGAAATAGTGTTCTGGTTTTGGCTGGGATAGAGTTAATTTTCGTCCCAGTAGCTGGTGCAGTGCTGTGTTTTGGCTTTAGTCTGCGAACAATGCTGATAATGTACTGATGTTTTAGTTGTTGCTAAGTAGTCTTACCCTGATCAAGGACTTTTCAGAAATCTATCAGGCCTTGCCAGTGAGGAGGGGCACAAGAAGCTATTGAGGGAGCAGAGACAGGGTACCTGACCCGATCTCGCCACAGGGGTATTCCATACCCCAGCATATCATGCCCAGTATATAAACTGGGGGGAATTAGAAGGGGCTGATTGTGGTTTGGGGATGAGCTGGGCATTAGTCAGTGGGTGGTAAGCAGTTGTATTGTGCATCACTTTTTTTTCTTGGGTTTTATTCCTCTCTCTTTCCTATTATAATATTTTATTGTTATATTTTATTTCAATTATTAAACTGCTCTTACCTCAACCCATAGGTTTACCTTTTTCTGATTCTCCTCCCCATCCTGCTGCAAAGGGGGTGGAGGTGTGAGCAAGCAGCTGACTGGAGTTAAACTATGGCTAACGGTTTGGCTTAGGTAACTACACTGTTACTAGTCTAATGGCCTTGCACATACTTCCCGCTAGTAGTATGGACTAAGCAGCTTTGCCATTTTACAGGCAAATGGCAGTATGGAGTGCTGGCTCGTAGAATTAAGCCAGATGCATGCAAGCTTTTGCCTGGATTTTCTTTAACATTCCTCACCAGTTCCCGTCATTTTGAACTTTGAAGCTGAATGTCTTAGGAGCAGTCTTGTACAAGAAGAAAATGAATCCTTGCGGCATAAGGTCAGAACTGAAGTCACTGTTTTAGCTGCTGACTGCATGAGGCTGAGAGTTTTGTAAAATTGGTTCCATCCTTTCAAGACAGTTGCAGTTAAGGGCACTTATTCCAGGAAGATTGTTCTATAAGCATTTGTTATTTTGGCTTATCTTTCAGCTGTGTCCAGTAAACTTAGGGTTGCTGTTTAGGGTATTACTGTCCCTTCTCTGGAGGTGACTGTCCCTCTCCCTGTACTATCTGGTAGGTGGCTAGATAATGTGCAAGCTCCTTTCCTGCTACACTACAAAGACAAGACAAGGTGAAACTAGTAGCAAGTTAGGAGCATATATGTCTGACTTTGCGTGGAAACTTGTGAACAGCATTCAGTCACTTTCAGATTTTAGCTGATGGAACAATAGAAACTGGCAATAACTTCTGGCAGAGGCAGAACTGTTTCTTCTGAATAGCCAGTTGACTGTGGTTGACATGCAGTTAGATCACCTAATGATAACATTGTGAATGCCTGTTTTCCAACTCAAGACCTTGCAGTAAATCATGAGAAGGGCTAACCAGTTCAGACAAAATAGTGCCCATCTCCGTCTCTTGTTTTTGGCAGTATCATCAGTAGATGCTTAAAGAGACTGTATGAATATGTAACATGTGTTGTTCCTTTGCCAGTATAATTTCCTGTTAAAGAGATTTGTGAAATCTACAGTTCAAGAGCTTTATAAGCTATATATCACATGTGGATGACAGCGTACAAGTGGGAAGCCTTATTCATGCAAGGAGGACTTTTAGTTCCACTTCCTCAAACATACCAACTAAAAACTTGCTCTGTATAAATACTTAAGTAAGTTTTGTGCTTTACCTCCTGTGTTATAAAACACTATGTTGTATGTTGTGCTTCCTGTTTCAACTGTTTTGGTAGTTGATCAGGACTGTTTATTTGTCCTAAAAATGTTGAAGTCAAAGAGAATAATTGATTTCTAAATGGAGGCACTTTTTGTGAAAGAAAAATAAAGTTTGTTGCTGTAAACTGTATGGATTCAGTGGTTCAGGCAAATTTTGATAGGAGAGTTCTGCAAAGATGGTCAGTAAATAGGGACAGCAGGATAAGGTATGTTTTGAAATTGAGCTCTTTTATTTCCTCGATTTTTGTATTCTATACTTTTAGTCAAAGTAAAGCTGGTTTTTGTGGTTTTGGTTTTTTGGGGATTTTTTTTTTGTTTGTTTGTTTTGCTTTGTTTTTATTTTGTATGCAGATTGATATAATTTACAGACTGGATAAGTGTTCTCTGACAAATAGTAGAGGTAAAATTAGACTTCTTTTTGGAGAGCTGATCAGGTCAGAAAAGGAAGAGGCTACCTATAGAATCATAGAATGGTTAGGGTTACAAAGTGCCCTTCAGGTACTGGAAGGCTGCTATGAGGTCTCACGCAGCCTTGTCTTCTCCAGGCTGAACAGCCCCAACTTTCTCAGCCTGTCTTCATATGGGAGGTGCTCCAGGCACCCTCATGACCTTCCTCTGGACTTCTCCAGTAGCTCCATGTCCTTTTTATGTTGAGGACATCAGAACTGCACACAGTGCTCAAAGTAGGGGTTTAAATAAAAAATGCTGTGAATAAATACTGAATTTGATGCTAGTTGAAATTAAGTAGTGATTCTGATTTCACTGTTGAAACAACACAAGTACAGGAATAACAAGCTGAATTTCTGAAGCTCCTTTTCCTTGTAATTTCTTTCCTTAAATACTATGATGAAAGGAAAACGAAGAATAACATCTGAAAAACATATTTGTGAAAATAGAAAAGCCTAAGGAACTCTTATTGTGAACAAGAGTCACAGGCATAAAAAGATCTGTCCTGAGGTTCCTTTCTGCTAAGGAGGGGAAAAGAAAAAAAGCTCTTCCCCTTAATGAGATAAATCTCACTGTCAAGCTTGGGAGGGAGTTGGGCAGTGCACAGAGCTGGATTTCAGCATGACCTGATGGCATTGGCTTCAGTACACTGTGCCAGCTCACTGAACCCTTAGCTGTGGGAAGATTACCTTCTAGGCTCAGTGCCCATACATCACTGCTGCCAGTCACATGCATTGCCCTGGCCTTGAAATGCCTGCATGGAGTGGCTGATCAGCTTTGCTGTAGCTGGCTCTTGCTTTCCAGCACCATTAATGTCCCTACAGCAGCAGTTCAAGGAGAAGAGTGAAGGATTTTAAGTGGGCCCCAGTTTCATGTGTGTAAAGTACTGACTATTTTGACTACTTGGACTTATGTGATGCTCAGCTAGTCAGAACAACTTTCTTCTGTCCACATCCTTATAGGGTTGTTGAAATAAAAGGAGTAAACAGCCTTGGCAAGTGGAAAGGAGGTGAATTTCAGTGACCCTCTGTTTACTTGGCTCTCTTGTTGTAGCTGTTTGCTTTGCAGGCTGAATCCTCCCGCATGAAGAAAGAGGAAGTGGAGGTGGAACAAGCAGTCATGCATCACAAGTTGCCTGCATATGTGGCTAACATGGATCGACTAGGGGACTCTGAGCTGTGAGTGCCTGCAAGGGACGGGCTCTACTGCTTTTAATGGATTAAGGAGGACCCTGAAGGGTCATTTCCTTGTTTCCTGCTCTGCAAATCAATGCAGAAAGGCATCCAAGTAGAAATTCTGGTGACCTAAGTGGTTTAATGGGAGAATTCATGATGGGCATCTCTCGCACCATTTGGGAGAGAGATATTTGCCAATCAGTAAGAGCCCAAGCACACATGGAAGTGATTCTGCTCTGCTCTCAGCAGCAAGGTGGTATGGGCAGCCAGGGTACTGATAGCAGTGCAATACCCAGCTGTATTGCTCAAATAAAGTAGGTTGTCTCTTGACTTTTACTTGCATTAGTGCCTGCAGAGCAGTAGGTGAGTGTCCTATGTTAGAATCATAGAATCATAGAATAGTTAGGGTTGGAAAGGACCTCAAGATCATCTAGTTCTGTAGCCACTGTTACTGTATAATCCAGAGGGGCCATTGTTATAGAGAGATGCTTTCTTACTTTTGCAAAGTCAAGGAAAAAGGAGTTTCTCTTCTGTGAGGCTCAGAATTCTTCATAGACGTGCTGCAGTTAAGGTGTGTTCTATGGCTGCATCTTCTGTATTCCTGTCTGTGGAAATTAGGCAACATACACAGTGATACAGCTTGTTTAATTGTTTCTTTTTGCCCCATTATGCAGTCATGCAAAGCAAGTCTGGGAGTTTGAATTCATTGTGTTAGAGATTTGTTGTTTTTTTTCTTGCTTTAAAAGGATCTGAAAGCAAATGTATCTATCTCAGTGCAAGGTATTAATAACTGTCAGGGCTTTCACTTTCTCATGTTCTTCTTTCACTTCAGATGGGAGGGGGATTCATCAAATTAATCTGCTGACAAGGACAAATAAAAGTTTTAGCAGAGACCACACACGAAGCTTTAATTTTAGTGTAAAAATTGTCCGATTAAATAGACCTAAATTGTTCACCAGATACTTGGATAATTGCTCTGCACTTTCTGCATGGGACAGGCTACAGAGTTTGAGATTTTTCTTGTTTGTTTTGTTTAACCTCTTTAAGTGGAAAACCCTGATGTTCATCTGCACACAGGGGGGAGAGTGACATGTAGGATGGGATCATTTATTCCCATATTCATATTTGCCCATTTGTATTGGAAAAACTTGTCTAAGAAGTGGCAGGTTTTTTGTGTGCAACTTGTCTGTTAGTCTGGGGGCTAGTTCTGGTTGCTTTTTCCATGTCTCTGCTCAGCCCAAAACCCAGCTTTGGTAGAAGTGTTCCTTCCTAGAAGAGAGAATAGACACAGTGCAGATGATGGTACTTCACTTCTGCATGCTGCTCTGCTCTGAAGGAGCTGTAGCAGAGTGAGGTCAGACAATTATGTTCTGGGAAGCAGCTGCTGCTCTTAGCGTTGTGGGCTGAGCAGGGAGGTGTGTGTAATCACAGAAATGGGCCTAAAATTTCTTGGCTTTGGGTCCAGGTTTTGAGATATTCAGGGCCTGTGCTTTAGAATTGCTGAACATGACTTGCTAAACACCTGAGGGTATTCAGTGAAACAATGAATACTGAATGCCCCTCAAAGTAGGGCTATGTTACACTTTGACTTGGGAATCACAGCTGAATAGGTTCTTTGGAAATCTGGATTCCCCTGCCTTTCCTTTGAGATCTTTCTGAACTCACCAAATGGAGTGGAAGGAATTTGAGGTGCCCCTTTGAGCCTGCTATCTCAATGGCATCTCTGAGAAATGAGCTTTGGTTACAGTAATTTTAATGTTCTGCTCCAGGCACCAAGAGGGTGTTTTAGAACTGTGTTTTAACGCATAGTGGTCCATCAGCTTGGAAAGGAACATCTGTCCTCCAGTGGGTCAAACAGCTGGCACTTGTTGGGTGGTCTTTGATGTTGTCTGGCTACACTTTCATATTCTGTTTGGTGTTTTTGTTTGGCTTGTGTTTTATTTATCTTTATTTTTTATTAGCAATATGACCTGCAGTCAGAGGGGTACTGCACATTCTCTCCAGTCCCGGGGAGGCTTTCTGTCCTCTTTTCTTTCCCAAAGTAAAAAGAGCCCTTCCAGACCAGCCCATCCAAGTGGGGCTTCTCCAACACAGACCAGCAGTGTGCTGCTAGGAAAGAAAGAATCAACAAACCATCAGGTAATTCTTGACTGGGTTTGTTGAAAGGTGTTCGGTGTCCAAGGAGGTAACTTGCAGCACAGCACTGTTCCAAGCTTTTGTGTGCACCTGAAAAAAAAAGAAATATCCTTTCCTTCCTTGGAAGTGTGTGGTGGGTTTGAACGCAGCACAAACACAGCTGCTGTTGTCTGGGAGGCTTCTGGAGCCCTTGCAGGTGCTTGGTTTCTTTGCCTCCCCTTTTGCTCTTTGCTTTGCAGCCTAGCAAAAGTGTAACTTGGCCAAATTGTTCCTTTGCCTTCCAGAGTGCCAAAGGAAAAGAAGGAGCAGTGAGCTCTAAGGATGGGAAGAGCCATTTCAGTGGCTTAGCAGGTGAATCGAGTTCCCTGCAGCAGCGGCAGAAGCGTCTGCAAGAACATGGGAAGGAAAGGAAGGAACTTCTGTCAAAAGGAACCTTCCAGGTACTGGGCAACACTGTAAGGTTGGGAGGCAGAGGGCTGGTATTTCTGTAATTTTTTGTGCTAATTGGTAAAACAAGTGCAAGTGTTCCCGTTTAGCTTCTGAATTGCTACTCAGATCTAACTGTATCACAGGTTAATCTGTAGTTAATCAAGTCCTTCTGCATTCGGTTTACTTCTGTGTCCCTGGAAGAGAATCAGTATTGACATTTCAGATGGAAGAAGAGTTGTTTTTTCCCATGATACTTTCAACAGGCTGGTCCTGGGGAGGGTATGTTTCATCTACCTGAATGGTTATGTTCAAATATCTTGTTATAATCCCCATTCCATTAACCAAGCAGTGGACTTGGCTCACCCATCCTGCCCAAGTGAATTCTCTCCCGGTTTGTGCAGGCTCTGCGTAGGACAGATAAAAATTGATAGGAAGTTTTCCTGGGTAGGCGTAAAAATACCGTCAGCAGCAAAGTTTGCTTTTCTGAGGTTTTTGCACTGTATGTTGCAGTTTTGCCTGGGGGTGTGCCCTGCTTTCTAATCAAATAAAATAATAAACTGTGTCTTGGAATTTAATCATGAAATAATAAAACCGTGTCTTGGATTTTAACCACTGAAGGTCAACAGACTACTACTGTTCACGTGTGTATTTTCTGGCTTTCAGAAGCCATGTGGTCAGAGGATACAGAGCACAGGAATGATGGCAATGTCTTAGTCATGTTTACTTTGGCTGTATGAGACACTGTGCCTTGTGGGAGAGCCAGTGATGAAGGACTGTTGCCTATTGGCCATGTGTGGCTTTTCTGTGGTGGGGGGGAGTGGTGCTTTAGAGAGGAAATGTTACTTCACCACTAAATGTTCAAAGTTACGAGGGAACCTTTCAATTAATGTCTCATCTAAAACATTTTAATTAAACAGTGTTTGGAAAATTGCAAAGCCTGGTTTCCCAATAAGTATTCGTTGACTTTCCTATTTTTGTGATGTTCCAGGTTAAGACAGTGTTTTCGTGGCTTTGTAAAAGCTGCTTCTGGTGCTCTTGGGGAAGCTGATCCTGTTCAGCTTTCTGTTGTGCTCAACACACGTGAGCAGAAAGGAAACTGAGAGGCAGCACTGTTTCTTTCACATGAGTCTCGTTCATTGGTTATCTTCTCACATTAACTAATACAGAGAGGGGCATTCTTGGATTTATTTCCCAGTCTTTTCCAGCTATGTGACTTTGCTTGATTTGATTATTCAGTGTGTGACCCTGAATAATGTTGCTCAAGATGTGAAGCTACTGTAAATAAGGCAAGGATGTATTAGGGAACAGGGATTCAAAACCATCAATACTAACACCATTTTGGGGCACTTCATCTTCAGAAAATGGTTTAGCAGAGGAATGCTTACAGATGTTTTACTGGGTTATGTGCTGTATCTGTTTCTTGGTCAGCTTCTGGTAGTAAGGGAAGATTAAGCTGCTTTCAAACACTGTACTGCAGTACAGATCTCGTCTCGTTCATATACCTTTACTTTCCAAAATTCCTTTTATGCTGTCTGCCCTGTCAAATTGGGGTTTAAGCTTATGGCCTTGAGTCTACCATTGTCCTAAGTCAGTTGGCTGCAGTTGTTGCCTCATTGTGCACAAATTCAGTCTCTGGCAGATGAGAATAATCCATCCACTGGGGCTTACCATCCATCAAGAGTTTTTGTGCAGATTACTGAAGTGCAAATTATACCAACCTAACTTGTGCTGAAGAATGCAAGAATTCCTAGAAATATGTTGATTTCCTTGTAAATCTGTCCCCTGATGGCATCAAAATGGGCCTCTGGTACCAGCTGATGTATGCCAAAGCGATGTTGTGGTTTGTTTTAAAGTGTATGGCTGGGAACATGGAGGGGGATATAAGGGACTCTACAACTAAGGAAGCCATATTAAATGGTGCAGTTGTGCAACACACCATCATTGTGCTCAGAAAGGTCCCTGGCAGAATGTGTGTTGAGCTGAGAGTGCTTCTTTTCCAGTGTAGCTTTTTGGTTGTTTTTTTTTTTCTCCCATCAGACTGGGGTGGCTGAAGAGCTTGATCTGGAGGTGCTGCTGCTTCCTTGTATTTCACACAGGATTTCTTCCTTCAGGGCCAAAGTGCTGAGAAGAAAACAGATACTAGCACAGCTGAGATGGAGCCATGCTCAGAGCTACCTGCAGAGCAAACAGAGACTTCGGCCAAAATGCCTGCCAGCAATGCAGAGGCTGTGGGTGTCCGGCACGAGCAGCCTTTCATCGTTCTGAGCCAGGAGGAGTATGGGGAGCACCATTCATCCATCATGTACTGCAGGTAATGGACTGGCAGAAGAAGCCTCTCGTCGAAGGCTCTGTAGAGGCTGTCTGGCCTCTTTTCCCAGCCTCTGTTCTGTCCAGCACATTGTGCATGTACTCTTGGCTGTAGGGCAGTAAAGTTGGCGTGAATGATAATAGCCTGTAGGTTGTGCAGTGAGAATGGACAGAGATTTTTGTGACTGGGAGATGCCAGTCAGGAAGAAACTCCCTGGGAAAGCAAGGTGATACTGCTTAAGGGCATTATACTTTACATGTGGAGCTTGGTGCACTTCATTGCGGAAGGGGCATGAAGTGGTGCAAGGAAGTTCTGATTCCTGCAGAAGGAATTGGAGTGTGGGCAGGAGAGGAAGGATTACTGGGGCATATATTTACATCTAAGAACTTCAGGGAGAGAAAAAAATCCAATCAGTTTCCTTCTGCCCATAGGGTTGATTGTTCTGGACGGCGGGTGGCCAGCTTGGATGTGGACGGGGTCATCAAAGTGTGGTCTTTTAATCCCATAATGCAAACTAAAGCTTCATCCATTTCCAAATCTCCATTGCTCTCTCTGGAATGGGCAACCAAGCGTGATCGGCTGGTGAGTAGTTTGCTTGTAGAGGCTTGAGAAACATGTCAGATGATTTGGGGCTGTGCTGCTGCCCACTAACTTCTACATAGTTGCATTGTGGATAAGCTCAGGGCAACAGCTAGTTTCCACTTAGTGGGACATGGGGAACTGAAGTCTAAGAAAACTAGAGTGAGGAGTGTACCCTGTGTATTGATCAAGGAGTTCAGTAGCAGTAGCAGGCAGTTTTTCTCCTTCCTAGTAGCTGGTGCAGTGCTGTGTTTTGACTTTCAGCCTGGGATCAGAGCTGATAACACTGATGTTTTTAGTTGTTGGTCACGAACTAGAAGGTAGGGAAGCCAAGCAGCTGGGATCACTTGCTAGAGAAGTGGGAATTGACAAAGCAATTGTAAGAAAGAAAAAGTCCCTCAGTCTTTGGAGGCGGCTCTTGGCAGCTGTGAAAGAAAGGTTTCCATACAAAGACGATGTTATGAGTCGTTCGGCCAAGTGGACTACTTTAAACAAAGGCATCCAGTCTCTGAGGGAATCGGCCATTGTAGAGATGATCTATCACATCAAGCCAAATAACGGGGATATACCCATAGACCCAGATGAAGTCGAATGTACACAACCCAAGTGGCGAAAACTAACACTGAATGCACCGTCATCATATACCCATTCATTGGCAACAGTAACCTGGAATGACATAGTACCACTAAGAGTGGATGAAATGATTCATAAACTCCAAGAGTTCGAAGACAATCTCACCTCTTCTTCTTCATCATGTGATGATGACTCCTGATCAAATGCTGGACCGGGTGGTGAATACATTGTTTCTTCATCTTGCTTCCCCCTTCTTGCCTCTTTTTTGCTCTTTCTCTTGCTTACAGGGGTAACCGCTATTGGTACGAATTGGTCCTCTGGTTTAGCTGCAGTGATTATCACTGTGGTTTGAGTAGCAATTGTACTTGTTGCTGGGGGTGGTGTAGCTGCTGTGCTTGGAGCTGGGGTAGCCGTGCTGTCTGTTGCAGTCGAAGTTTGAGTAGCGCCCCACGGGAATGTCACCAGAGGAGGAGGTGATGCATGCTGAAGAGGCCCCACCATATAATAAACTGTCAGAAAGCGAAAAACAGTGTGCCTTGTTTACTGATGGGTCCTGCCATATTGCGGGAAAGCATCGGAGATGGAAGGCAGCTGTATGGAGTCCTCGGCGACAAGTTACTGAAGGAGAGGGTGAATCGAGTCAGTTTGGCGAGGTGAAAGCCATCCAGCTGGCCCTGGACATTGCTGAACAAGAAAAGTGGCCAGTACTTTACCTCTACACTGACTCATGGATGGTGGCAAATGCCCTGTGGGGGTGGTTGCAGCAGTGGAAGCAGAGCAACTGGCAATGCAGAGGTAAACCCATCTGGGCTGCTGCACTGTGGCAAGATATCGCTGCCCGGGTGCAGCACCTGGTGGTGAAGGTATGCCATGTAGATGCCCATGTACCCAAGAGTCGGGCCACTGAAGAACACCAGAACAACCAACAAGTGGATAAAGCTGCTAAGATTGAAGTGGCTCAGATGGACTTAGATTGGCAACATAAAGGTGAATTATTTTTGGCCTGGTGGGCCCATGACACTGCAGGCCATCAGGGCAGAGATGCAACATATAGATGGGTTCCACCCCTTGACAGCTTGATGGCATCAGGGTACAATGTGCACCGGTATCTACTAGAGCCTTATACTTCTGTGGGACTGATGTGGCAGGCCATCTGATCCACACAGTCCAGTAAATCCGATTGTCCCCTACCTCCACACTGAACAACCCGGGACAACTGGTTGCCTCTGAGACAGAAGTTCTGAAGATGCTGTGGAAGTACAGTGGCAGATTAGAAGCAGTTCCTTTAAGAAAAGTGCCTCTCTTCAGGCAGAGGAGGCAGCCACTTGGCAGGCAAGAGCCAGCCTGGTGCAACAGCCCATGGGAACCCTGCAGCAGGGATCTGTGGGGCTTTATTCTTTATTCACTCACACCCTGGGCCAAAAGCAGAGTAGGGGGGAGCATGGATCCGGTGTTGTCATTCTACTTGTGCAGGTGTGAAAAGGGCTTTCTGGCCAGTTTTATACTGGTGCCTTATGAATTGGGGGTTGCTGTGTGCATAAGGAGCTCAGGGTTTGTTTAAATATCAGGACAGTTTAAATGTTTCCTATAGCACTGTTTTTTTTTTCTAGTTCTCTTAGTAGAGAGGAGCCTTAAATTATATGCATTCTTCTGAGTCCTGGAGCTGTTGCTAGTGTTTCATGAGCTCCCTTGCTGAAGAGACAGGGCTGTATGCAAAGGCAGGCCTGCAACCAGGGGATTATTGTACACATTCTGGCACTGACAGTGTGTTGCTACTAAACTCCATAATGCCACCTGTGAAGAGCTGGTGCTATAGCTTGTCTTCCTTTTCTTTTGCTCTTAGAGAGGAAGTTGTCCATGCTGTTGGTCTGATGTTTCTTCTGCTTTGTGGAGTTTATTTCCTGCTTGCCGATAGATTCTTTTTTCTGAAATTTATGGGGATTTTGCAGCAAATCAGGTTCTCAATTAAGAAGGATCTGCCTTGTTTAGTTTCTTATGGTAATGCATCCCTCCATGGTTTTGCTTTTGATTTAAATTGTAGCACCACTCGTAAAGCATGTGTGAGCCCTTCTGGATGACTTAATTCTCCGCCGTATGAAAGGAGGTGGCTTCTGCTATTTTCCTCTTAAACTTGTTAATTCTGTGTTACTCGTTCTTGCTCCCCTAGATATTGAGACTCCATGTAAGTCTGGCATCCTATAATGTTGAGCCACAGTCTAGAAAGTAGCTTTTAGTCCACCTTTTTGCCTATTGGATCCTTTTCTTGCTGGAAAGCAGTGCTTCTACTTTGACTTCTGTGGCTTTGGGGTAGTCTTACTCAGCATGATATGCAGAGGAAGACAGGATGTGCCCTAATGGAGTGATGTTTAATCTGAATGCATAAACAGGAAAAAAAAATTGTGATGTTGATTGTTGGACAGTGTCATTGTACTCTTCACTCACATTCCTTTCATCTCCTCCTTGCTGGTTTCAAGCTATTGCTTGGCAGTGGGGTTGGGACGGTTCGTCTTTATGACACAGAAGCAAAGAAGAATCTCTGTGAAATCAGCATTGATGAAGACATGCCCAGGTAACTCTGGAATACTGGTTTTTGTATATAAATACAGATATTGCTGGTTTTGACTGTGAAAAGGTAGGTGAAGTCTCAATGTTCCCGCTGCTTTCCTGCAACTGGAGGACTGTAACCTTCGTCCAGAAGGCGGTCCCTGTCTGAGCAGCATAAAGCTGCTTAGTTAAATGGGAAATGTGCAAAATCAGTCTAAGCATTTGAATTCTGCCCTCCTGTACAATGCATCCTGTCTGGGAGAGCTTGTAGTTGAGGGTTGTGCTTGAGGCAGCCGCTGGAAAGGCAGTTCAGACTGTTTGCTGTGTTTCAGGATCCTCTCGCTTGCCTGCAGCCCAAGCGGTGCCTCGTTTGTGTGTTCTGCAGCAGCCCAGAGCCCCATCTCGCACATGGACTTCTCAGCAGTCAGCTCTGGGGGCAGAAGCATGAACCAAGTTCCTGGGAAGCTGCTACTGTGGGACACTAAAACGATGAAGCAGCAGGTACTTGCTTTCCTGTCTCAGACTGCTTGCTTAGAATGAGTGTCTTCTGTTTCAGTGTGTAGGAGCTCTCTTTCTAAATTATGCTTTCTTTTCAATCCTCTACTTTTAGCCCCCTTCCTGCTTTCCCCTCTGTCACATGCAGGAGAAAAATGAATAGTGTAAGCAGCTTTTGGGATTGGGTAGAGGTTTTTGTTGTCTTGGTATATTGTTTTTTGGGGGGTTTATTTTTGTTGTTTTTTGTGTTTGTGTTTTTGGTTTTGGGTTTTGTTTGGGGTTTTTTTTGTGGGGGGGAGGGGGTGTTGCTTTGTGGTTTTTTTTTTTTTTTTGTGGACTATGCCTCCTGCACAGTTTATGACTGAAAATGTCCCAAGTGGAGTGAATGATTCTTTGCTCAGGTTTTCTCCAGTTGAGCTACATTGAAGGGTTTTCTTTGCTATTTCCCCTGCCCTGCCTGCTTTTGAGTGAAGTGCTTCATTCAGAGGTTTCATCTTGTGTTATCTTCTCCATTGTTTCAATTTAAATGGGTCAGATTCTGGCAGGGAATCCTCATTACATTCCTTACCTTTGCTCTTAAGAAATGCTGTCCCTGATGTGTAGGAGAAAGCAACATACTCGGGCGAATGCCTGCCAGAAGCTGGGTTTGCAGCCTTGAGGCCATGGCCAAGAAAGCTGTGGCTTGGCTGACGTGGATTGTTGTGTTAGTGTCACAGTAAAATGCAGCTGCCAGCCTTAAAGCCTATAATCATGAGAGGTAAAAGGTTCCAAACTGGAGGAGTTCTTGCTGCTAGATACAGTCTTTCCTTCCTCTCCTGGAGATCAGCTCCTCAGCACCCCAGAGCTCCATTTCTCAGCATTAATGCAAACTTTCCCTTCCAGCTGCAGTTCTCTCTGGAGCCTGAGCCCATTGCTATTAACTGCACAGCTTTCAACCACAATGGCAACCTGCTGGTCACCGGTGCTGCAGATGGGATTGTTCGTCTTTTTGGTATGGTGGAAAAGGCCCTGGGGGTGTTGGTTGACAGGCAGCTGAATATGAGCCAGCTTGTGTCCAGGAGGCCAAGAAGGCCAGTGGCATCCTGGACTGTATCGACACTGGTGTGGCCAGCAGGGCCAGGGCAGTGATCATCCCCCTGTACTCAGCACTGGTGAGGTCACACCTTGATCACTGTTCAGTTCTGGGCCCCTCAGTGCAAAAGAGATGTTGAGGTGCTGGAGCAGGTCCAGAGAACGGCAGCAAAGCTGGTGAAAGGTCTGGAGCACAAGTCTGATGAGGAACAGCTGAGGGAATTGGGGTTGTGTAGTCTGGAGAAGGGAAGGCTCAGGGGGGACCTTACCACTCTCTACAGCTACCTGAAAGGAGGATGTAGTGAGGTGGGGGTTGCTCTTTGCTCCCAAGTAACAAGTAATAGGATGAGGGGAAGAGGACAAGCTGTGCCAAGGGAGGTTTAGATTGGATATTAAGAAATTTTTTTTCACCAAAAGGATCATCAAGCATTGGAACAGGCTGGCCAGGGAACTGGTGGAGTTGCCACCCCTGGAGGTATTTAAAGGATGTGTAGATGTTGTCAGGGCCATGTTTTAGTGTTGGACTTGGCAGTCCTGGGGTAACAGCTGGATTTGATTATCTTTAAAGGTCACTTCTAACCTAAATGTCGCTGTGAAACTGGGCATTGAGGTGGCCCCTTGGTGTCCCTAGCTGGCTGCCCCTAGCACCCTTCTTCCTCCAGCAGGGAGGCAGCTGTGGGACATGCTTGAACACCAAGGTGGAAGCTATTTTCTCTCCACAATAGCTCTCAGGAGGGAATTGTAATAAACCTTTTTCTGGGCAATACTGGCTGGTGACCTTGGTAGTGCTGCTAGACCTGTTGTTTCCCTCCTGCTGAGGAGCAGATGACTTGCCCTGGAGCCATGTGGTCTTGGGTGTGCCATGTAGCAGTACCACTGCCAGAGGCTGAGTCTTGAGGAAAGGAATTAATGTGTGACCTTCTAGTTGAAGGCAAGGGTTTCCCATCTTTCCTTCTTCCCTGAGCAATTTCTGTTTCTCAGGTTTTGTCCTCTTCAGCCTGTCCTTGTAGTAAAAGCAGTTTGGGCCTGCCTCTTCTATGAATGTGAATAAGGGATCTGCTATTGGCTCGGTTGCTGAGCTGGAGGCTGCAGGCCTGTATCTAGGAGGACAGAACTGGCAGCAGCTGTGAGGGTGGAGAAGGGGGAAGAAGAATAAAGGTGTCAGTGGGGCTTAGATGCAGAATGCCTGCAGTTGACCGTGAGCAGCCCTGTAAAGTTAGGGGAAGAGGTGCCTAATTACAGGCAATGATTTTTTTTGTGGTCAGTGTAAGAGCCACATGCAGGAGGATAAGCACAGGGTGCTAGGATTGTCTCTTGGGCTTCCCCAGACTGGTTTAGAGGGCTGGGGCAGAGACCTCATTAACATAAAGGACTTCTCTCTCTTCAGCTCAGCTGTGTGTGAGTATGAGTTGTGTTCAGTACTAGCTCTCCCCTCAGATATGCAGCAGCATGAATGCGCCATGAGCTGGAAGGCACACGATGGGGAAGTCTACTCCGTTGAGTTCAGCTGTGATGAGAACACAGTGTACAGCATAGGCGAGGATGGCAAGGTAGGCTCTGGGTGACCTTCTACTGCTCAGCTGACTGAGATACCTTCTGGAGTCTTCTCCATGTGGTGGGGATAGCAGTAAAAATAGCCTCAGAATCTGGGGATCTGCGGGCTGCTGACTGTAATCATAGATGTGCAGCACCATCCTGCTCCGTGCAGTTTCTGTAGAGAGAGTGTCTGGAAAGCTGGAGCTGTCTCAGACCTTGCCTGCAAATCCTGCTATTGGTAACATCCCCTTCCTAGGGAATCCATGTGAAGATGACCTCTCTGTGCCCCTGGCATCACCACATTACAGATCTGGGGATTCCCCAAGGAGCAGATCTTTGACCACTTTGTATAAATTTCCTTGTCAGCAGCTCCCTTATAGTTGCTTATAATAAAAGGCTTCAATTTCTGCAGTTCCACAGTCTTGAGCAGTAGAGATGTGGCTCAGGGAGGGATCCACCTGCCTGAAGGTGGGGCTGGTGAGAGTTAAGTGAATTCCCACCAGGATCCTGCATGCAATGTGGAAGGACACATAGGCAGCAGTGCTAGTGGAAGGTAGAGCCTATGTTTGCCTGGATAGTAGGCACGCTGCAGCCTTTGCGGCTTGCGTTTTATAGATTGTCACTTAGATACACATGTCAAAATGCCGTATTCTGTTTGTGAGGAATAGCCAGTTGGCTTAAAAGAGGAATGGCCCCTCTGCTTTCATCCCAGTCAATGTAACTATGGGCTTTTGTAATCTCTTTTTGTCCTTCTAGTTTATTCAGTGGAATATTCACAGAAGTGGCTTGAAGGTGTCTGAGTACCATCTTCCGACCGAAGCTACGGGTCCTTTTGTTCTGTCTGGGTACAGTGGCTACAAGCAAGTCCAGTTCCCACGAGGAAGGCTTTTTGCTTTTGACTCTGAGGGCAACTATATGTTGACATGTTCCTCTACTGGGGGAGTAATTTTTAAAGTAAGTCTGAGAAGTGGTGGGGAATACTCTTACGCATCCATACAAGCTCTTGCACTACAAGGCTACAACACCAGCAGCTAGAGGTTCTTGAGCAGCATGTACCCATCCCTGCTCTGTGAAAGTTGCTGCTCAGTTTGATGTGGTGTTTAGCAAGTGTTTGAACCCCCTGTACGTGTTTGGCTTTCTCTATGTAGGCAGAGTATGGATGCTGCATGTTCTTCAGCTTAGGTGCAGCAGTTTTCCTTAGTGCCCAGGTGCCTAGGATGAAGTTTTGGGTTTTTTTTAATGTATTGATACATGCCAGTTCTTTGCCAAATATGTGATTGTTGGCTGATGCTCATCTTTAATCTGCCTTGTGTGCTTGCTGCTACTATGTTAGTCCCAGCCTGATTATGTGCTCTTAGTGTACACTGAAATTAAGGGTAAGGCTGGATGGTTCCAAGTACCCAAATTTCTGTGCCACTGCAACAGGTGGTTACTGATTGCAGCCCCCTTGCCTGATTCTTTAGTCATTACAGATGAGTATAAGCCACTGCAAGGCGAATTAGAATTTTTACTTTGCATCTGGGGCATTCCGAGCACCCATGCTAACATGAGTTATAGCTTAGGCCTATGTGCTCCTCATCAGTTTGTGCTCTTAGACTGCCTTGCTGAATTCCTGCAGCTCAGCCGATGTCAGAAGCTGAGAACACATGCTTCTGTCATGAGACTGGAAATCTAATTCAGCATGCGTGCTACATACCTTTCAACTTCTGATTTTTGGCTTAATTATGTATGCTGATAAGAATGTGGAGTCTGTAGCACGCTTTGGCTTCTGTTGGTGCACTGCCCCTGCCCAAGAAGCTTGCCTCCTTAAAACCTTATGTTTTCCTTCTTTTAGTTAAATGGTGAGGAAAAGGTTCTGGAGAGCTGCCTTTCCCTGGGAGGACACAGAGCTCCCGTTGTCACAGTGGATTGGAGCACGGCCATGGACTGCGGGACCTGCCTCACTGCCTCTATGGATGGGAAGATTAAATTAACAACCTTACTGGCTCAAAAGTCTTAACCTGGGTAGTGCTGAAGGAAAAGAGCAACAGCCTTGACAGAAACAGTGTTAACTCCACAGGAACAAACTGCATGGGAGAGAGAAGGCAACACTGTCCCTCTTCTCATTGTAGCTTTTGTCTCTTGACAAACATTAAATACATTTGGCAAACCACTGTGCAATAGAGTGCTGATATGGGACCAAATCAGTGGCAGCACTGAAAAATGGAGTCTCCAGTGACCCGTTATAGCAGCTGCGATCCCTCCATTGGGGAATCTTGAGTAGCACGTGGCTACAAGGCTTGGTGTCTGCAACGATTGCTGCCATCTTTGTGCCTGGCAATGCTGGATACAGTCTGAAGTTGTTTTGTCTGTTGCCGACACAGTTACAGCTAAGAGGAGGTCAGACTTGGGCAAAAGGTTCGTGAAAAAAGCAGGCAGGAGGTCTGTCCAAATAAGACTGGGCCTGTGTGAATGTATGTATCGGTATGAAATGTCTGGATCAGCAGAGACATCTGTGTGTTAAAAACACAGCTTCATGGAGGCTGGCCCTGGCCTGGCCTGCCCAAAGCAGTCAGGCAGTGCAGGTCATGCAGGGCCATCTCCAGTCTGGAGCATCTCCAAGCAGGGAGACTCCATAACCTCTCTGTGGCACAAATGTAAGTCACCAGCAGACTGAGCTGGGTCCTCCAGCCCATGGGCTCAGGAGGCCCACCGGGGCGTAGGCAGAGGCCTTCAGGCCCCGCCTGAGCTGCAGCGTCCCTGCCTTCAGGTTCACCTTCACCTGAAGACGGAGCCCCTGTCCTCAGCTCTGTCTTGGCTGTGCCTGTGCTTGGCCATGGCCCTCGCTGTTCCAGAAACGGGCTTGCAGTCTGCCTTCCCCGCCTGCCCTTGGCCTTCCTGTGGGCCCGCTTGGCCATCGCTGACCAGCAGCGTCTGACCCTGCTTGTCACTGTTACCATAAAAGTTGGTCAGAGAAACTCTAAGACTCAACTTGGAGTTTTAGAAAGCAGGCATTTTTTCATTGCAGTGCTGGGCGTGCATGCGCGTTGTTTTGCAGAGGTGAGCACACCCGTTACTGCCAGCAGCAGCTGTAATGTATGTATTTAGCATACTCATGCGTATTCATAGCCTTTCCAGGAACTAATTATAATATTTACATGCTAATTATGCATACGCTTTCTTGCTGAGTGGGGGTCTCTGGTGGTCGCTGATAATCTTCCTCACTGTGTTTACTGAATGAGCTCAGTGCTTGCACACGCTTGCAAGGTCCTAGTGCCGAGTTAGCGGTTTGTATGGCCTTGCTTCTGTTCTGTTCCAGTCTCGCTCCACACTGGGTGCCAGTCTGCTGTCTTGAACACTAGCATCCTTGGTCTCACTTACTGTCTCCTTAGTTGTTACCAGTCCCGTGATGTTCCTTCCCTTGTCAGCTGAACATTCTTTTCTTTCAACGTGTAAGTAGGCTAGAACAGTGTGGTCTAGTGGACGTTAAAGACACACACACTATTGTTAGTTTAAGCCTACACCGTCACTGGGCCTGAACCCCAGCACAGCCTGGCCTGACCTCCTGGCTTACCCTCGGAGCTGCTGTCTCACCAGGCACTTGTTTGTGGGTCTGGGCCCTTGGCTGCTCACCCTGGGACTGCCCTGGCCCTCCTGCTGGGTAGGCCAGAGCTGGCCCTGCCATGCTGGCCGTGGGACCCCCTTTGGCTCCCTTCCTCTGAGGGAGCAGCGTGCCTGTGCCAGTTACCCCAGTCTCTCACCAGAGGAAAAGTTTTTCTTTAGGTTGAAGTGGGATTCCCCCTGCTCCAGCCTGTGCCCACTTCTTCACACCCTTCCCCTCAGTGGGCTGTAAATCTGCCAGATTCTCATGGGATCTGCAGAGCTTCTGTGGCTTCCAGAAGCTCACCCACCACCTTCTGCCTATACTACCAGCAGGATTGCTGTAAAAAAGCAGGAAGAGTCGAGTAAGTGGTTATTAGCAGTTGCTCAGTGATAGTCCCTGATCTGAGCACAATCAAGCTTCAAGTTTCCCAAGAGGAAAAGGATACAGAGGGGCCCTCTGCAGTACTGATTCTCCAAAGGTGCTAGGTCCTAAGTGCTCCAGTTGTGCAGCAAAATGAAGACACATACTAGATGACACTGTTTATTAAATATCAAGCTGTAGCACAACACTTGGAACTAGATGCTAGTGGCTGCACAAGGTGGAAGGCAAAGGTTTCCAGGCTTCCTTCAGCTACCTGTGACCACTATCTTCTGTTCCTCTATTCTGCTCTTGTGAGAACCCACTTGCAGTACTGTGTAATTCTGGTGTCCTCAACAGAAGGAGGACATGGAGCTGTTGGAGGAAGTCGAGAGGAGGCTGTGAGGCTGATCAGAGGGCTGGAGCACCTCCCGTATGAAGGCAGGCTCAGAAGGTTGTGGCTCTTCAGCCTGGAGAAGCTGTGTGGTGACCTCAAAGCAGCCTTCCAGTATCTGAAGGGGGCTTACAAGGATGGTGGAGAGTGACTCTTCATCAGGGACTGTAGTGATAGGACAAGGGATAAGGGGTTTGAGCTAAAACAGCGGAAGTTCAAGTTAGATATGAGGAAGATGTTCTTTATTTTGAAGGCAGTAAAGCAGTGGAAACTGATTAAGTTCGGTTCCGGAGGAAACCATTCTATGATTCTGCTACTGGTGGTTCCTCTGCTCCAGCATCTGCTTATCGCCGACTATGGTGGCTGTTCAGCAGTGGCTGGGGAAGGGTGGGAAAAGAAATGGCTGCATAATAGTTTTCCAGCAGGCTGGGCCAAAGGAGGCATAGGGAAGTGGATCACAGAATTACAGCACTAATGTGTAGATCCTGATACCAAAGCCCACGCATTCAAAGGTGTCAACAATAAAGTTACAGTCAGTGTGCTACAGACAGACCATTCATCCTGACTCCGTGTAAAATGGGGAGCTATTCTTGCAGGTCTTGGTTTCATCTTGCCTGCTGCATGCATTTTTTTGACTGCATCTCCAGCTGTTGGGAAATGTCAGCAACTTGCAGGTGGCAAAACAACAGGAAATCAAAGAGAGCGCTAAAGGGACTCACTTCTGTGGAAACCCGTAAGGCGAGAGGGCATGGAGGATGCGTTCGTCACCTGCTGGCAGAGTACTAAAATGTATGGGGAGCAGCTCTGCTCTGCTTGCTTGGGGCCCCCAGGACTGTGTCCCGGCCCATGAGGCCATTGATCTTAGCAGCCCTGCTGGGACTCCTGGCTCCTGGTTTTTACTCATCATGATAGCTACACCCATGTTCATCAACATCATCTGCTACAAAAGCAGCAGGAGCAGGAACAAAATAATCCCCTCAAATCCACCAAACCATCCAGAGCTCACCTTTCTTAGTTCACCAACTTTGTTGGCCACTGGAGAACAGCTGTCCTTCATCTCCCCCTGGAAACTGAGCAGGGACTCCCCACCTATGCCATCAGTTTTCTCTTGAGATTTCTCCAGAAGCATCTTCAAACTACACAGCAAATTAGTAAGGAAAGCGTGAAGCAAAGCACCTGTCAGCCTTTATCACATACTCCTATGTAAGCAGCACAGCCATGGCTTGCTTCATCAGTAACATGCTTGACAGACCAGGAATTACTGAGAACAGCACTACACGTCCCTTGGAGGGCCCAAACTTTACCTGAACAGAGGAAGAAAGACTTCCTTCCCTCCCAGCAGAGCTGCAGGCAGCCTGCATTTGCAAGGCCTTCTGCAGCTTTTTAAAAGCACAGGCTCATGCACAGAAGCCCCTTGCAAAATTGAATGTGAGGCTTAAATTTGCTCACAAAGCGTTACATGTGTGCTTTTACATTAGAGTTCAGTAAAGCTTGACTTGTACTCAGTGGGATATTTCCTTAAAACACTAAAAACCCATGCCTGGCACGTTCTTTCAGTAGTGTGACGTTTCGTCTTTGTACATTGTCCAGAAGTGCTCTGAGTTGGTGTTCTAGCTGGGCCAGCTTCTGCACTTCCTTTCTTCCACTCCACCCCTTTCAAAATAGAAAAGATACATGTCACAGAGAGCACAGGAACAGGATCCATGTGCAGAATGTGCAGGCAGTATTCTCCGTGAATTGCCTCTAGGCTCAGCACCCCCAGAGCCCAAGGAGATTCCACAGCCGAAGGTACTAAATCTTTCTACTGCTTGATTCTCTCAAGTGCCATCTGAGTTCTCAACCTCACAACTGGTCTAAAGCAGAAAATACTTAACCCAGTGCATTACTGTCTACTTTGTTAAGGAGAAAGACGGAGTTAAGCAGGACTTGCTATTGTCTCATGGGGCAACCCTCAAAAGCAGAAAGGTTGGGTCAGCTTGGAATGAGTCAGCAGGACTTTCAGAGCAGCCTATAGTCAGCAGAACAGAGGAACTGATCTCTCCTAGGCTCTCTCCAGCAAAACCTCACCTTAGAATTTCCCCACGGAAATGAATACAGAACTAGGCTCTGTAGCTCATGAAAAGAGAAGGCTCTGACTAGCTTACTAGGGCAGAGGCTTGCAGGTCTTCCTGAAGAGCTTCAGTGGCCTTGGCTTGTTGCTGGACTGTGGCTTCCAGCTGGGCCTTTACAACTTGGAGACTGAAAAAGAAGCACAGACCTTATAAGAAAAAGTCCACAAGAGCATAATACCAGAAAAAGTGCAAGAGAAACTCATCTAAACCAAAAGCATCTTTGCAGACCGTGTATTCCTGTCTCACTGGGTTGCAAGAAGACAGTCCTGTTGTTTTCACACAATCACAGAAAGCAAAGCCTTGCTCCACTTCCTTACCAGTCAGGTTACTTCCTTACCATTGTATGCATTCTTCCAGCTCTGGCATAGCCACAGTTCCAGAAGACGAGGGCAGAAGGCCCTGTAGGACCCTATAAGCTGTCAGTTCCCTGTCCTTATTCTCACTGGCATTCTTCAGGAACTTGGCGTAACACTTGGTCTGGATACACTGTTCTTTCAATTCCTGCAGCTGTCAAACCACAAGAATATCCAGTATTCGGCTTAGGTTTGATAAATAGGAGCGGCCTACTTTGACTCTCAAAATCCATGTTACTTCATCTTTTATACTGGCCCTCTCCTGCATCTACACTGACTTCCTACAGTGTTTCCTAAACACCCCTGCAACACTCTTCCTCCTCTCTTACGAACTCCAAACAATCTTTGTAGGCATTTGTTGCCTACTCCAATGCAGTTAGAAGCTCCTCCTCCTCCTAAATTGACTTTGCAACTCCTTAACCATGATGATGTGATGAGGGAGTACAAATAAAAGCACCAGCACAACACTCCAGTATGCCATTTCTCCATCAGCACACACTCCCTTTGAAAAGACCCAAGCAGCAAGTGCACGTGCTTTTTGAAGCAGCAAAAAGTAGCTATTTGAAAGGCACACACACTCCATCTACTCCTGCTGCAAAGCTGTTTAGTGTACTAAGTGTACTAAGACCACCTTAGCGCAGCCCTGCACTGGTATTCAAGCAGTGCAAGCAGGCAGGCACCAAAGGTAGAACTGCTGTTCCCTCACAGCCCCCTCATCA
This sequence comes from Lathamus discolor, assembly GCF_037157495.1. Taxonomy (NCBI): domain Eukaryota; kingdom Metazoa; phylum Chordata; class Aves; order Psittaciformes; family Psittacidae; genus Lathamus; species Lathamus discolor. The sequence continues at coordinate 53,957,395 of NC_088884.1, forward strand.
CAGCTAGCCCCACACTGAAGCACCCTCGGTTACACAAAATCCCCAAGAAAGGATCAGTTCCACAGGCTGGTTTGTTACCAGAAAAGCCCGGGCCCCTGCCAAGAGACAAGAGAAAGGCCCTCTCCATACCTTAGCTTTAGACCTGTCCAGTTCTTTCTGCAACTGCAGTTTCTGTTCCTGCTGGTCCCTGCTGTAGCGTTTCTCAGCTTCTAGGGAAGCTTCTGCCAGCGAGTTCTTCCTGAGAGCATTGGCTAGCTCCTGCTGCAGCTGCCTGACCCATCTCTAAAAAAATGGTGTTCCATGAGCACGGAGAGATCAGTAAGATGATAACATGCCAGATGCTTTTCCTCATGGGATTGTATCTTTAGACCACTCTTGAGGGTAGCCAGCAGGCTGAAGGAAGTGCTTCTCTCCTTCTACTCTGCTCTGAGATCGCATCTGGAGGACTGCATCCAGCTCTGGGGTCCCCAGCGTAAGAAAAACACAGATCTCTTAAAGCAGGTGCAGAGGAGGGCCCTTGAAATGGTCATATTGCTGAAACACCTCTCCCGTGAAGAAAGGCTGGGAGATTTGGGGTTATTCAGCCTGTGGAAAACCAGGATCTAGGGAGACCTTACTGCAGCCTTTCGAAGCAGATGGGGGGAGCCTTTTTACCAAGGCCTGCAGTGACAGGACAAAGGGCAATTGTTTTAAACTAAAAGCAGGTACATTTGGATTGGACAATTATTTTGCAATAAGGGTGGTGGGACACTGGAACAGATTACCCAGAGAACTTGTGGGATACCCCATCCCTGGAAGCGTTTAGAGTCAGGTTGAACGGGACATTGAGCAACCTCTTTATCCAGCCCTACTGCTTCAAAATGGGAATGAAATGAGGTTCAAAATGCAACTGAGGTCCAGACACAAACACCTCCTTTCAGCAGCACTCCAAAAAGAACTCAGGAGCAAGGACAACATTCCTTAAACTGACAGGCTCTCTCTCGGTTATTTGCATCAGTCCCTAACAGAATCACCTGTTTTTCCCTTGGATAGCCAGTTTGAGTTGAAGCATGCTTCTTTAGCTGAAGCTGTTCTCCCTCCGATAAGGAGAACTGAGGGAGAGAGCACAGGAACAGAGTGGGAAAAGGAATCTCCAGAAAAACTGCAGCATCACACCACATTGAAGCACTGGGGCTAGGAAAGTGTGACAGCTGCTAAAGGCAATACATATCCGACAGAAAGTAAAGTACTTCATTCTTAGAGAAGAAATCAGAATCTTCCTTGTTCTCTGCTCCAGCCACTGGCAAGACTCCTACAGAGGAGATAAGAAACACAGGGCTGCTCTGAGTGCTTATTTCACTCTGCTTTCCCCACCTGCTTCTCGACAGAGAAGCCTTCAAAGAGAACCCTTTAGATCTTAAGAAGTTACCATTGCTCTGCTGTTCTGGGAGGGACCCTGTTTCTGCTGTGTGCCCGTTCACATTGGGAAGCAGCACACCGCCCGACTCTTTCCCTGGAGCTTCAGAATCCACCTGCGTAATTGAAGACACGCGTGAGGGCTGGCACAGGCTCCATCTCAGCCAGGTTCCGTGCTTTAATTTCCCTCTTCAGCCAGCAAGTAAACTGTTCTATCAGGTGGGGCAAAGAGGGAAAAAAGGGCAAAAACTCTCAGGGAGTTGGGCATCCCATTTGAGCAGAGATTTCCTGGAGGCCAAACGTCTCCTGCCCATGGGAGGGAATAGAGGGAACCTTGGCAGAAGAAGCAAAGCACTAAAACTGGAGGCACTACAGGCAACCACTGGATGTGGACTGGATCAGAAGGCAGCTGTGTGACGGAAAACCAGGGATGCTCACAGCGCCAGCCTTGTAGGACTGGAGAAGGCTGTAACCAGCAGAAAGCTTTATGGCTTCAATCCTAGAGTCTAAATCCATCTCAAAAGTCAGCTGCTAGGAGACCTGGGTCATTAGCTTGACATCACTTTATCCCAGACCTAATTTAAACGCTTTCCATCAGCATGGCCTGTAAAAGTACAAGTTAGGAGCATGTGGTGGAAGTTGCAGCAGAGGGAACTGACCCCAGAGGCAAGTGATCCAAGTGGAGCCACACTGCCTTCTTCAGAAGAATTTCTATGAGAGTCTGATGAGGAGTCATGTTTTTCCTCTTGTTCTGCTCCTGTATCTGGGAGGATCCCTACAGAGGAAATAAGGAGAGATCTACTGTGAGTGCTTCTTTCACTCTGCCTTCCCCACCTGCTTCTCGCCAGAGAAGCTTTCAAAGGGAACCATTTAGGCTGTCAAGAAATTACCTTTGTAGTACTTGTCCGCAACTGACTTGGCCCCGACTCTGAGTCTGCCTCCAGCTGGACAAGATGCAACGGCTGACACGCTTTTGGCATTTTTAGACTCTATCTAGGTAATTTGAATGTCAAGGTTCAAGTTAGGAGCAGTGGTGGAAGAAGCAGCAGCAGAGGGAAATAAGCCCAGAAGCACTGGAGACAGGTGCAGCCCCAGTGCCCATTTCAGAAAACATACCGCAGGTTCCAAAACGGAGTCGAAGTCTTCCTCTTTTTCTGCTCCTGGTGCTGGTAAGAAAACAGCTGTCAGTGCTTATTTCACTCTGCTTGTCCCACCTGCTTCACACCAGAGGAGCTTTCAAAGGGAACCACTTAGACCATCAGGAAATTACCTCTGTAGTACTTGTCCACAACTGACTTGGATCCCACTCTGAGTCTGCCTCCAGCTGGATGAGATGCAATGGCTGACACGCTTCTGGCAATTTCAGAATTGACCTGTGTCATCTGAATGTGAAGGTTCAAGTTAGGAGCAGTGGTGGAAGAAGCAGCAGCAGAGGGAAATGAGCCCAGAAGCAAGGGAGACAGGTGCAGCCCCACTGCCTCTATCAGAGAACGTACCACAGGTTCGAAAAGGGAGTTGACGTCTTGTTCTGCTCTTGCAGCTGGCAAGATCCCTATAGAGGAGATAAGAAACACAGGGCTTGCTGTGAGTGCTTATTTCACTCTGCCTTCCCCACCTGTGATTCAGAGCAGCCCTGCGGGGAAAAACTTCGGGGTGCTGGTCGATGAGAAAATGAACATGAGCCGGCAGTGTGCGCTCGCAGCCCAGAAAGCCAACCGTACCCTGGGCTGCATCAAAAGGAGCATGACCAGCAGGTCGAAGGAGGTGATCCTGCCCCTCTACTCTGCTCTTGTGAAACCTCACCTGGAGTATTGTGTGCTGTTCTGGTGTCCTCAACATAAAAAGGACATGGAACTGTTGGAACAAGTCCAGAGGAGGCCATGAGGATGCCCAGGGGACTGGAGCACCTCCCATATGAAGACAGGCTGAGAAAGTTGGGGCTGTTCAGCCTGGAGAAGAGAAGGCTGCATGGAGAGCTCATAGCAGCCTTCCAGTATCTGAACGGGGGTATAGGGATGCTGGGGAGGGACTCTTCATCAGGGACTGTAGTGACAGGACAAGGGGTAACGGGTTAAAACTTAAACAGGGGAAGTTTAGATGGGATATAAGGAGGAAATTATTTCCTGTTAGGGTGGTGAGGCACTGGAATGGGTTGCCCAGGGAGGCTGTGAATGCTCCATCCCTGGCGGTGTTCAAGGCCAAGTTGGACAGAGCCTTGGGTGACATGGTTTAGTGTGAGGTGTCCCTGCCCATGGCAGGGGGGTTGGAACTAGATGATCTTAAGGTCCTTTCCAACCCTAACTATTCTATGATTCTATGATTCTAGGAGATAACAAACACAGGGCTGCTGTGAGTGCTTATTTCACTCTGCCTTCCCCACCTGCTTCTCGACAGAGAAGCTTTCAAAGGAACCATTTAGACCATCAAGAAATTACCATTGCTATGATGCTCTGCAGGTGACCATATTTCTGCTGTGTGTCTGCCTGCATCAGGAAGCAGCACACCAGCCGACTCTTTCCCTGGAGCTTCAGGATAGATCTGTGTAATCGAAAAGATATGTGTGAGTGCTGGAGCAGGCTCCATCTCAACCAGGTTCTGCGCTTTAATTTCCCCCTTCAGCCAGCAAGTAAACTGTTCTATCAGGTGGGGCAAAGAAGGAATAGGGCAAACTCTGCCACTGAATCAGGCATCTCTGTTGAGCAGGGCTTTCCCAAGGGGCCAAAACACTCCTGCCCATAATAGAGAGGACCTTGTCAGAACAGGCTAAGCCTCGAGACTGTAGGCAATGCAGACAACCATTGGATGTGGACCGCATCAGGAGAAGGCAGCTGTGTGATGGAAAACCAAGGATGCTCACAGCACCAGCCTTGTAGGACTGGAGAGGATTGTAAAGAGCAGGAAACTTGATGGCTTAAATCCTAATGTCTAAATCCCTCTGAGACGTCAGCTGCTAGGAGACCTGGGTCAGTAGCTTGGTATCACTTCATTTTACATCTAAATCATGGGCCTGAGTGCAGAACTGGCACGTCAAGTGCAAGTTAGGAGCTTGTGGTGGAAGTTTTAGCAGAAGGAACAATGCCCAAGGCGAAGAGATTCAGGTCGAGCACCACTGCCACCTTCAGAAAAGTTACCTTAGAATCAAACCAGGAGTCACAGTCTTCCTCTTCTTGTGCTTCTGCAACCAGCAAGACCCCTACAGAGGAGATAAGAAACACAGGGCTGCTGTGAGTGCTTCTTTCACTCTGCCTTCCCCACCTGCTTCTCGACAGAGAAGCTTTCAAAGGAACCATTTAGATCATCAAGAAATTACCATTGCTATGATGCTCTGCAGGTGACCATATTTCTGCTGTGTGTCTGCCTGCATCGGGAAGCAGCACACCAGCCGACTCTTTCCCTGGAGCTTCAGGATATATCTGCGTAATTGAAAAGACACATGGGAGTGCTGGCACAGGCTCCATGTCGACCCACTTGCACGCTCAAAGCTCCTGCTTCATCCAACAGGTAAAAAGTGCTATCAGGTGTGGCAAGGAAGGAATAGGTCAAACAGTGCAGTGAGCTGGGCATCTCTGTTGAGCAGGGTTTTCCCAAGGGGCCAAAACACTCCTGCCCATGATAAAGAGGACCTTGGCAGAACAGGCTAAGCCCTGAGACTGTAGGCACTGTAGACTACCATTGGATGTGGACCGCATCAGGAAAAGGCAGCTGTGTGATGGAAAACCAAGGATGCTCACAGTGCCAGCCTTGTAGGACTGGAGAGGATTGTAAAGAGCAGGAAAATTGATGGCTTAAATCCTAACGTCTAAATCCCTCTCAGACGTCAGCTGCTAGGAAACCTGGGTCAGTAGCTTGGATATACTTGATTTTACATCTAAATCAAGGGCCTAAATCAAGTGCAGAACTGGCATGTCAAGTGCAAGTTAGGAGCGTGTGGTGGAAGTTTTAGGAGAAGGAACCATGCCAAAGGTGAAGAGATTCAGGTCGAGCACCACTGCCACCTTCAGAAAAGTTACCTTAGAATCAAACCAGGAGTCACAGTCTTCCTCTTTGTGTCTCCCTGCATCAGGAAGCAGCACACCAGCCGACTCTTTCCCTGGAGCTTCAGGATCGATCTGCGTAATTGAAAAGATATGTGTGAGCGCTGGCACAGGCTCCATCTCAGCCAGGTTCCGCGCTTTAATTTCCCCCTTCAGCCAGCAAGTAAACTGTTCTATCAGGTGGGGCAAAGAAGGAATAGGGCAAACTCTGCCACTGAATCAGGCATCTCTGTTGAGCAGGACTTTCCCAAGGGGCCAAAACACTCCTGCCCATAATAGAGAGGACCTTGTCAGAACAGGCTAAGTCTCGAGACTGTAGGCACTGCAGACAACCACTGGATGTGGACCGGATCAGGACAAGGCAGTTGTGTGATGGAAAAGCAGGGATGCTCACAGTGCCAGCCTTGTAGGTTTGGAGAGGACTGTAACTAGCAGGAAGCTTTACGCCTTCAATCCTAAAGTCTAAATCCAGCTCAGATGTCAGCTGCTAGGAGACATGGCTCATTAGGCTGACATCACTGCATCCCAGAGCTAGTTCAAAGGCTTACCCTCAGCATGGTAGGGCTGAGGTAGAAGTAGCAGCAGAGGAACTGACCCCAGAGGCAAGCAATCTAAGTGGAGCTCCACTGCCTCCTTCAGAAAAATTTCTCTTAGAATCAGATGAGGAGTCACAATTCTCAAAGGCTGACATGCTTTTTAGATTTCCACTATATATCTGTGTAATTTAAATGTCAAGTTCAAGTTAGAAGCGGAGTTATTAGCCTCATTGTCTCTTTCAGAGAACATACCTCAGAAGTTAAAGTGGAGTCATCTTTTTCATGGGCAGAACATTCTTGAACAGAACTGAACTCTTTATCGCATGTTAACTCCTTCAGGTAGGTATAAATTCTGTGTCCAGAGAGGAAGGAAATGCATTTGGTAAAATTATCCCACCACTTGGACACTCTTTACTGGAAAGAGCAACAGAAACTCTTAAGCCGTCCTGACTATATTCATTGCCAGCTCGTAAAGGGTAGCACACGTACACAGTTCACTGCACTACTGGAGTAGTGGAGACTGAAATACTGCTTGACTGTTCATAGTACAGGTGCCTGTTATTGTATATGGAGCAGCTCAGCCCTGCTGGCTCGTGTGATCTCACCTGTCCCGTTTTGAGGGCCAGTGAGATTAACAAGCCCCTTGGTAGACTGACATCTAACTACACGGCTACCTCAGCAGAATACTATAGTAATGCTGCAGCTATTCTTTGCATCAAGCTGGGCTAACATCTCCTCAAACCCAGTCCTGGCTCTGAAGGGCTTCAGAAATTCCCATCATTAGCCTGAGGACCTGAGAGTTTAGAGAGCTCCCAGGTGAGATATCAAGACGCCAAGAAAGATTCCAAGCTCTGTGGGGATTAACTACACTGTACGGGTGTTATTTTGTAACAGTCCTGGCAGAGGATCCGCTGGGGCCCAAGTGAGAGACCCCTTTCACTGCTTCATAAGCAGAACTGAACACCAAATGAAAATCCCCAAACAGACAAGAAAAGGGGAAATTAAAACGTGTTCCAGGCCAAGGCTGCCATACCAAATGGTGTACTAGCCCAACATTAATACTGTGCCAGGAGCTTGGAGGCAAGGAATGGACATCTTGTTTTGCTAGAGCAATCCTCAAACATGCTTTATTCCTAAAGGGGTTTCTACTCCACAGGGGTTCTGCCCAGGCACCCTACTCTCCTGCTTCCCATCGACACAGGCTGACTGAAGGGGCAGGGGGATAAGAAATGAAGTTGAGATTCTCAGAGAGATCCATGGGGGGAAGTTTTCCTCAACTTCCAAATACACTCTTGACATGGTAAGAGATGCCTCAGAGGGACATCGCTGAGCCCAGCTTCAACAGAGGTCTCAAGGCCTCATGAAACCCTGGTGATGTTACTAAAAAGGGCCATAACAACAGTATGGACATTCCCAGAATGCAGCTGCTCTCATTAGAATGTAAAACACGCAGGATTTAAACACATTCTGGAATACATGGTTGCTGTGTAGCCTGCTCTGTCTATACAAAAAGGATCAGCACCATGCCGATGAAGAGTATGTATTATATTCAAATCCCCAACCGTAACAGCAATCATAAGAGCAGTCCTAAAGGGTCCAAGAGATGATAGGAAATACATCAGCTTCTGTGGACTTCGCATTGCCATTACTTCAGTCTCTCTTTGCTCCCCAATTAATTTCCCCTCTCCTACAGGCAGAGCTAAAGCACAGCCAAATACGTGGAAGCGTCAGAGAATTCAGGTTGGTGGGACCTCAGGAGGTCTCCAGGCCAACCCCCTGCCCAGAGCAGATTCAGGGCATGCATACATGAGTGTGGCACCAAAGCCAGTGCTTTCTTGCAGTCTTCAGTGCGGAAACCATCCCCTGAGGTAAGAGAGCAGCCAAGTGCGGGTCTGCTTTCACAAGTCACATAGAAGGAGCGTCTCCAAGCAGCTCCTGGTACTTTTTCAAAGATAATTTCTATTCCTCCCATCAAACCAACTTGGACAGTGCTAAGGAGTTCCACGTGCACTTCTGACAAACCCTTTACCTTTCACTCTTACAACGGGCATTTACGTCAGCTCCTTTCTGAAGCAGCAACTCAACTATCTCTTCACAGTGCATACAGACTGCCTCAGCAAGTGGAGTTTGTCCAAGCTGAAAGTAGACATCACCTCCGTTAGAGTAACACAGAAAAGTCAGACAAGTTTGGGGAACAGGAGCCTTACCCAGAGTCCAAGATTACCTCATTCACAGCATCAATATGGGCACTGTGCTCCAGTAACAGCTCCACTAGACGTTTGTTCTTTACTAAGGTAGCCAGGTGAAGGGCAGTGTTGCCGACAAAATCTCTGAGGTCAGTTCGGGCACCAAGCTCCAGCAGAGTAGCTACACAGTCTTCGTGCCTGAACTCTACTGCCTAGAAACAAGACAGAAAGGCGGAATGACTACCAACAGCGACGTTTTTCTCTGTCAGTACTCTGGCACCTTCCCAACACTGGGAAGTACAAGCATCATCAAAGATCAGGCAACATATGCCCCTTCCCTGCTGACTACAACATACCTGTTTTATGTAGGCCTACATAAAGAATTGTACAAGGTATGCATCACTCACTGCATATGTGAATAGCCCAATAAACAACAGCAGAGCATATTCCACCTACCCTCATCAGCGGCGTTTTCTTGTCTTTGTCACGAGGGTCTAGGTGGCACTGATTTCCTGCCAGAAATCGAACGACATGTGCATGCCCATTCTCACAAGCAAGATGCAGAGGTGTCCTAGAAATTAAACATGCTCAGTTAACACAGACAGACAGCTGAAGGTCTTGTTTCAGGCTGTGGTAGCCACCACACAGGCCAACAAGCCTCAGCTGGCAAAACAGAAAAAAAGGCTGAAAGGAAGTTTTCTCATTGCAGAGCAGGTGGCAGCGCTTGCACGCCCAAAGGCTGGGGCTGGCTAGGAAAACTCCACCATATGTCTGTTGTGCCACGAGACGTTTCCTCAGCTGTGCCAATGAACTCACACAGACTCCTGTGCCCTGCCTCCAGCAGGACTGCCTGGCCACCCAGCGCAGCAGAGACCACGTCGTGGCAGCCTGGAGTCTGTGGTGTCTACATAAGGCTATATGGAGTCTGTGCAAGGCCCTGGGCTTTCCCCCTATCAGTCCCGTGCGGGAAGTGTCCCAGAGACAGTGGGGGTGAGGTTTCTAATAGCAATGGGAAGGCTGTGCCGTGTCCTTCTGCAAATCTGCGCCCTGCGCAAGCAAGCCGCTCAGCCTGGCAACAGAGGAGGAGCCATCTCTGCTTGGATGAAGGCCTGCTGAGCTCCACACAAAGCTGACTAGTGGGACAGACGATGCTCGAGGTCCCTTCCAAGCTGCTATTCTACGATTCCAAGTCCAGGCTTGCAGAGCAGCGCAGGCAGGGCGGGCCGGGGCGGAGCATCTGCCGCCGCCCGTCCCAGCTCGGGCAGGCCTACGGTGAGGCCAGCGCTGTGGAGCCGGCCCCCTCCTTGCTTGCGACCCAGCGTGGCGGGCTTCGCTGGCTCCTCCAGCCGGGGGGGTGGAGGCTTCGCTGCGGCACTGCGCGCCCGTTACCGCTTTCGCGCGTCCTTCTGGTTAACACGGAGGCGATTCCGCGCCGCCAGCTCCTGCAGCTGGGCCAGGTCCCCACTGGCGGCCGCGCTGTGCGACTTGCTGCCGTCCCTCGGCTGCAGCTTGCTGAACAGCGCGGCGAGCCGCTGCATGCTGCGCCGGGGACCAGGGCAGGGCACAGCCCGTCCCGGCGTGAGCGGCCGTAGGGGAGAAGTGAGCGGTACGGGCGTTTGTGGCTGGGAGCGGCCGGGGCTCGCCAGCGCTGAGCTCCGAGGCCTGCTCCCCTCCCTCTGTGCAGTGAGCGCGCTCGGCTTATGACGCCCGAGCGAGCTGTGCCTCTGCCGGGAGCGCGCTCTACGCGTTGAGGCTCCCGCGCCGGGCATGGCGAAGGCGGCTCCGCGGCGGCGGCTCCTCCCAGCCTGGATGGGGACGGCGGGGGACGGTGGGCCGGTCGTGGCCCCGGGCCCCGCGGCCGGGCGGCGGAAGGCGGCGGCAAGGCCCAGGTAGCGACGCTGGGGCTGGGGGCGCGGCGGACCGTGCCCGTGCCGGTCCCGCACTGAGTGTCTCCCTCCGCATGCGCGCCCAGGGCGGCGGCGGTGCACTGCATGAACGAGGCGGAGCTGGTGAACGCGGCCCTCGCGGTCCTGGCCGAGGTGAGCCCTGACCCCCGCCCTGGCCCTGGCGGGGCACGGGCAGGAAGCGCTGCCGCCGGCAGCTCCCGGGCAGCCCCTCTGCAGGAGGCGGAGCTGGCAACGCTGCCGAGCACCGCCCGGGTTTCGCGGGCCCCTCCCTCCGTTTCTCGGGGGCTGCCGGGGCCTGGGCAGGGCGCTTGTCCGTCGGCGCTGCGAGAGAAAGCCGGCGCCCCCCCGAGGTCCGGCGAGGGGCGTCCCGCGGGGTGAACCTCTTGTGGGCTCCCGGGGTGACGCCGCGCACAGCCGGGTCTGTTTGTTTTCCCTTTCGTCAGAAGCTACAGCGCGAGGAAGAAGAGGAGAAGGCCTGGTCCCGGAGCGAAGAGGAGCGGGAGCTCCGGGCAGCGTCAGGCGAGGCTCCGGGAAACACAGCCAGCACAGGGGGAGGCAGCGAGCGCAGTCCGGCTCTCCCATCCCCTCCTGGCGCTGGTGCTGATGCGGAGAGGACAGGCTGGGAGGACTGTCAGGGTGATGTTCTGAAGTATGTCAGGGAGATCTTTTTCAGCTAACGCTGTCCCCTCTGTGGCTGCCCAGGAGCAAAGGGGACAGTGAGGAGGGTGTCCTCTCCCACAGCAGGGAGGATGGTGGGAGCAGGGTGTGGGGGCTGGAATGTATCCGAGCTGTCAGAGATCATGGGAAGGAGGAACTGCAGCAGGCAAGTAAGAGTGACCCATCCCTGACTGGTACTTGGTAGATGTCGGCACTGGAAAGAGGATGTCGGTAAGAAAATCTGATAGACTTTTCACCTGATGTAACTGCAAGGCAAACACAGATGTGCTTGGCTAATTGTTCGGAAGCATATAAATATCGTGTAACCTTTGCAATAAATGATGCAGCTTGTACTCTACCTTTGGGTCTGTGCATTCCATCTTCACAAATGGCACCCGAACAGGGACTTGCTGAAGAGCCGTGACTCAGTGATCGGTGAGGACGTACAGCCGAATTCCGAAAAGCTTCCACAATTAACCGATACCCCTGACTGAGGTAGGCGGCTGGGAACGGGAACATGGGGAACTCAGTCTCCGCCGAGCACAAGTCAGTGTACAAAGTACTAGTAAAATTCGTAGCAAAGAAGGGGGTTACTGTGAATGGAGATAGACTGAAAGACCTATTAATATAGGCCTCGACACATGCCCTTGAGGCGACATCAACTAATTTTTGTCAGACGGGAGTATGGGACAAGATTGGGGTCTACCTCTGGGACGCAGCCACAAGGGATGACGCAGCGGCACCCAAATTGCTGGGGGTATGGCGCTCAGTCTGTGAGGTGCTTGAAGGGGCAGTACAGGAGGCATCACCACCATCCACCCCTTCTGTCCCAGTGAACTACACCCCTTCTGTCCCAACAAACAACATTCCGGACCTTCTCGACTCGGGGCCAATAGACCCAGAAACTGAGTCAGATCTATTCCCACCTCATCCTGATACTCGCTGCCGTGTGGCACAAGCTTTGCCAGTGCTAACGCACCCTCTTGTGCACACTGATTGGTGTGGAGATGTCCGCTGGGAGGCTGTGGCAGAAGGAGATGTAGAGTGCTTGAAAGCGCTCGCCATGCCTGTCCTTTTGCGAGCGAATGGGGCAGCAGAATGGGAAGGATTTCAATGGAGCCTGATTAAGGAGATTTGACGTGGTGTAAAGGAGCCTGGGCTCCACTCCCCATATACAAAAGGTCTCATTCGGTTGGCTTTAAACACCACCTTGATGCTGCCCAATGATTACCGCACTTTGGCGCAAATAATCCTATCCCCGACTCAACATATGATGTGGAAGCAGGCTTGGAGGGACAATTGTGAGCATGTTGCCATGGAAAATGTGGGGTGCCAGCAGGGGGATCCCCTATACGGTATCGTGCCAGATGTTTTGCTGGGCGAGGGACCCTTTCGTGGGCATAACATGCAGTTGCGAATTGTTAAAGAGGCTTTGATCCAGGGACAGGATGAAGCATTGAAGGCCATGTTTAGCCTTCCTGAGGGGCATGGGGGTGGCTCAAAGTCTTTCGCCACCATAAAACAAGAAGCTACCAAACCATATATGAGTTTCATTGATCGGCTACATGATGTGTTAGAGCGACAGGTTGAACACCCTGAAGCCCGCCAAATACTTTTGAAGGACCTTGTGGTAGCCAATGCTAATGTGGATTGCAAAAAGATTCTTGGTTCGCTACTGGTGGGTAATCCTGATGCGAATATTCCCCAGATGGTGGAGGGTTGTAATGTAGTGGGAACCCAGACGTGACAAATGCAAGCTATGATAAGTTTTTGCTGCTTGTCAAGCACAGGGGGGGTTGCTTTTCTTGTGGCCAGATGGGCCATTTGAGACGGGATTGCCCGAAGAGCCCCCCAATATATCCGAGGTGTGGAAAAGGCAGGCACTATGCTAATCACTGCAGGTCAAAATATGACAAGGAAGTAAAACTCCTGCCTGAATCCCGGGGGGGGGGGGGGGGGGGGGCAGGAAACCAATATTGAAGCTCCAAGGGGAAGGGTGTGAAGGTATCAAGTGCTCCCCAGGGCTCCCAGGGCGCCAAAATGTGGATGGGGGTAGCAGCAGCCAACTCAGAGCAGCCACCCGCGGCAGCGCCGGGTTGGACTTGGCCACCTCCCAGTCCACACCCAATCCACATACTTAATGGCTTCCAAGCCTGTAGTTATGCCCACTGGGATACAAGAGCCCCTGTCGGAAGGACATGCCCTACTCCTGGGACATTCCTCCACAACCTTCATAGGCCTGTTTGTGCTGCCAGGGGTAATTGATGCGGACTATACAGGCGAAATAAAAATCGTGATGTGGACCCCTCAACACCTGTGTTTTATAACAGCAGGATCCCCAATTGCCCAGCTCATCCCACTTTTTGCGATGCGAGATGAGAATCGAAAAACTTTGACTGATTCCCAAAGACTAGAAAAGGGTTTCAGCTCCACTGGGGCCCGAATGGTTTATTGGGCTGAGGACATAAAGGCAAAGAGACCAATGTTCAGCTGTAAGGTCCGCAATCAAGAGATAACTGTCAATGGTTTGATAGATACAGGCGCAGATGTTGCCATCATTACAGTCCAAGATTGGCCTTTGCATTAGGATTCGGAGCTGACCCACACCTCGGTAACCGGGGTAGGTGGTCATATAAGTCCCTACCAGAGCAAATCTTTGATGTTGATCGTAAGTCCTGAGAACCAAGCAGCAACACTTAAGGCCCTGATCCTCCCAATTCCAGTGACACTGCTTTCGAGATGCACTATCCCAATGGAAGGTGCAGCTACAAATTTTTATTTAGGAGCCGCTGATGAGCAACCTACCCCGAAAATGACATGGCTCATGACTACACCTGTTTGGGTTGATCAGTGGCCTATGACTGCAGAAAAGCTGTGGTACCTTAACGATCTTGTGAATGAACAACTGCGGCTAGGACATATAGTCCCAACCCAGAGCCCGTGGAATACTCCGTTTTTTGTTATCCATAACAAGTCAGGAAAATGGGGGCTTTTACAGGACCTCTGAGCCATGAACGCTGTTCTGGAAGATATGGGCCCTTTACAACAAGGCTTGCCTTCACCCACTGCTATTTCTCAAAACTGGCCGCTCGTTATCATAGATTTAAAAGATTGTTTCTTTACAATTCCATTGCACCCTGATGATGCTCCATGTTTTGCCTTCTCCGTCCCGTCCATAAACATGGCTGAGCCTAGCAAATGATATCACTGGACAGGTCTACCCCAGGGAATGAAAAACAGCCCTACTATATGCCAGTTTGTATATGTGCGCTATCACCGGTTCGCATATCCTTTTCTGACTGCTTGATATATCAATACATGGACGATATCCTAATTGCCGCTTCCACTGGGCCACAGCTAGAAGAACTGCTGACCGCAACAGTATAAAGGCCCTAACCGTGTTTCATCTTGTAATAGTGACGGGAAAACTGCAGAGGATGGCGCCATGGCAATACTTGGGATGGCGAATAGGGGAATGGACTGTAGCACCCTCATCATTGCAGATTTCGCAAGATATGAAAATCCTGAATGACTTGCAAAAACTCTTGGGGTCTATTAATTGGATACGCCCTACCCTAGGAATTTCTACAGAAGAACTTTCCCCTTTATTCGACCTTTTGAAAGGAGATCCCGATTTGTCGTCCCGAAGGGAACTATCCCCTATAGCACGAGCAGCGCTTCAGTCAGTACTTGTGAAGGTTCAGCACTCACATGCTGACCGTTACAATCTCAGATACCCAGTTGATCTTTACGTTTCTTCAGGCAACAATTGATAAAAGGCGCTTTTGTGCCAAATGCAGGGTCATCAGCTTTTATTGCTTGAGTGGATATTTTTACCCCATACGGGGAGGCGAACAGTATCTTCTCTAGCGGATCAGTTGGCAGAAGTGATTGGCAGGGCATGTGTTCTCCTGTGACAGATCCTGGGCTTAGAACCTGCAACTATATATTTGAATATTACCATGGAGCTTTTAAATTATCTATTCCAGTTTAGTGACACCTTTGTATTGAGACAAGGGGGGACACAAAATCACAGAATGGAATATATAAACCTTTAGAATCAGTTTTAAGTAATGTTAAGTTTGATGGCTTTGTAACAGTAGCAATGGAAAATTACCGAGGTGCATGATACATAGAAAAAAGAAATAGAGTGCAGCTAGAGAGCACACTGAGCATTCTTGTACAAGATAAATTGTTATAGTTGACAGAGTTTTAAGAAAAACAGTCTAGAAGAACAGGACACAGGGATAAGGAGTATCTGGGAACGGCAGGTGTCCAGGATGGGCTACAGTTAAACTAACTGATAAGTAGGAGGATAGGAGGATTATTATGTCTCTGGTGCTAACGAACCAATTAAACTGGTATAAGCATCTACTGCACGTGCTCCAAAGGCTGCCAGAAGTGATGAAGACTGATGGAAGAAGTAAACTTCCGAGTGGGGCACTTGTCCTCCACTTGCAGGCTGATGCAGGAGCAGCGGAAAGCCCTGCCCAGATCCTTCAGCACCCTTCTGAAGCGGGATGGCCCTTGCTGTTGGGCTGCTCCTGCATCCGAGAGGGCAGCGATGCCTGCGGGGGAAGGAGAGCTGTAGGCACGGGGCTGGGCGGGCTCCGGGCAAGCTCCTGCTGCCAGCCGCCACCGAGAGCTTGCCTGGGGACTTTCCACTGAAGGCTTTCATCCCTCACCCAGGGAGGGGAGGCCGGGGCACGGCCAAACTCGTGCACACGCTGCTGCCAGCCTGGCTCGACTCAGGGACGTACCTGGCTCGTCCTTGGTGTCCTGCGCGGCTGCAGGTGACACTGCCAGTTCATCCTTGTGTGATGGTGGGGAGGCAACAGCTGCGCTGGCCTCTCCCTGATGCTTTTCAGGTGCTCTCCTCACTTTGCGCCTGAAAGAGGCCTGCAGAGCTCTCTCAGTATGTATGTGCTGCCTTGGGGCAGGTGCCTGTACTGGTGTCTGCTGCTTGTCCATGCTGGGCTCTGCCTGAGGCTCTGCAACCACAGGAGTCTTGACGGCCTCAACTGCTGCCGTTGAAACATCCCTGCTTTGGGACATGTCCTGGTGTTCCAGAGGCTGCTTGTGCATTTCCTGTACAACAGCCAAAGCCTTGTGCAGGATGCCCCTCATGAGGCACCTCGCTGTTTCCTGTCAAACCAACTGGGAGGCTGTGGGGCTGAGCAGGGCAAATGCTTTTCTCTGTGTCTCTGCTTCTGTCTCCTGCTCGTTGAAGCTTCCTCCTCCTGCTCTTGTACCACAGCAGCGAGAGGTGTGCGGTGCTGCTCTTGCTCAGCAGCTGAGCAGACATCTACTGTGATGGCCGCTTCCTTCCCTGTCTGCAGGCATGGGAGACACGATGTCTTCGCCACACTCCACAACAGAGCCTGGCTGTGTAGTGTTGTACCGACTCAGAGGCTGTGGGGCTGAGCAGGGCAAAAGCCTTTCTCATTTGGCTTTCTTCTTTAACTTTGTTTGTCCTCCAACACGACGCAAGCAGCTCTGGGGCAGCGCACAGCAGCAGCACCGCGGCATGGACACAGCCACATCTGCTCCTCTGGGTGGGTTGGGTTATGGAAAGGTACTGCTCTAGCTACTCGTCAGCCCTTCAGCTTTCCTTGAAACATGTTAGTCTTTCAGCAATGTCATTTGTATGTAAAACATTTGCATTTCCGTGAATGCTAAGCTAAAAAACCCCAACTCTAACACCTGGGAAATGTTTTACTTTATTTGCAAGTCTGCTCTCTCTTTGTCCTCTCTTTGGTTTTTCCCTTGACAACACAAAAAGGGGAATGAAGAAAAGAAAGAGAGAGAGGCAAAAGGGAGAAGGGAAAACCAACAACAATAATACAAAGCTTGGTAACTAGAACTTTCTCATACAGATTTTAAAGTTTTGGCAAGATACGCAAGCATGTTTTTTAGAAAAACACACTGGGAAAGCACTTGGAGCTTAATTGAATAACAAACTTGTGAACACTCTTTGCCATCTTTTGGTTAGCTCTAGCAGCTCTTACAGCCGAGACTGGACTTTCCGTGTTGCCTTTTCCACCAGAGTTTGACCATGAGGATGAGCAGCAGTGTTACCCTTACAAACGGATGAACCTGGTGTCATGGTGCTGTGGCCAAGTGACATCAGGGTCCAGCTCTGCTGCCCCTTTGCAGGTCAGCCTCATCGGCAAGGGAAACAGAAACTGCAGGCAGCAAAATGCCCCTTCTTTCCCTTCAGAGCTGCGGTCTTGCCTGCAAACCCCCTCCCCAGAGCCAGTGGCTGAAGGAGTCTGTGCACTTTCCAGCTCTTGAAGACCACAGCAACTGAAGGCTGGATGCTCTTCTGAAAGGGCCCATCTCCTGGACCGTCCCCCTTGCATCCTGCGGCAGGCAGAGAATTAGCTGCTGTCAGCTTCAGCAGAGGGCAGAAGAGGTGAGGGCTGGTTCCTTGGTTGCAGCCTCATCCGCATTTGAGCCTTCTCTTTCCTGGGCTTACACGCTCTTCCCTGAAGGACAGCCCCTTGGGCCAGCAACCGTGCCCGGCTAGCAGGAGCTCACCTGCCCTGGGGAGGACGAAGACGGAGCTGATAGAAAGCCACTAACTTCCACCAAGGGTATCTGCTCCTCTCAGCCACGCGGTCCCGTATGACCCCTTTCCTGTGCCATTCACAAGTGAGGTAAGCATCATCCCTGGGTGGGCAGCCTGGGGAAGAATTGAACTGGGAAGGAATTTTAGGGCTCCTTGGGTCCGGTTTGTCATTGAAGCAGTGACAAACAGTGAAGCAAAGTTACTGCCCATCTCTCCCTACCATGAACAGGAGGAGATTCCACGCCGTCAGTGGTCTACCAGACATACACGGGGCCAGGATCTTGTCCTGCCTCTCTGCGCAGGGACAAACTGTCCCAGTGACAGAGGGAGATGATAAGGGGATGTTACCAAGCCTTTTCTTTGGCTTTTTCAACTGGAAATTGTCACTCATGGTCTTCCCTCTCCTCCTCATCCCACATTCATCTCAACCTTCCTTTCCTTTTCTAACACACCTCCCCACCCCACATTTCCACCCAGGACAAATGACCGTAAGTCATTTGCTTTTCCTGCAAGGAAATGAAAAATTCTGAGGACCTGCATCTTCTTCCCTCAGCCACATGCAGGCTTTGGGATGTGCCCTGCTGTTCCACTTGCTGCTGCTTGGTTCTCTCGACCACAGCCACAGACCGGACAAGTGGTTTCCTCCACATGCGCGTGGCTGTCAGCCGCAGAGCTGCATCCATTCCTTTGGTGGTCGGCAGGGCAGGTGTCTGTCTCTGTCCCTGTGCTGCTGCCTCCTGCTTGCCAGAGCGATGGGAAGCTCGTGCCAGTGCTGCAGGAGGGAGAGGTGCCTGGTGCTTCCCAGCAGCTCCGGCCAGGCAGTTCCTCTTTGGAGCAGCAAAGGCTGCGTGTAAAGGATTGCTGGGACCCCATGTTGTGCACAACCTCAAGGTCTGAGAGCACAGCGGCGGAGGGATGCTACGTACAACACAGTGCCGTGGGGAGATTGAGGCAAGGAATGTAGCCACGCCATGGGTCATGGGGAGGAAGGGAGTCCAAGTTAGCACTCTGCAAGCCGTGCTCCATGAGATTGGACAGGGCTCAACAGAGGAGCGCTAAGCAGATGGAGTTTTAGGTGGCAAAGCAAGGGTGGATTGCCATCTTGGTAGCACTGTTCCAGAGGTCTCCGTGTGTAGGTGATGCCCAGCATAGCCATTAATGGCCATTAATATACAGTGTGAAGGGCAGAGTTTCCTGTTGCCGTGCTCTTCAGGGTATGAAAGTGTTGAGATCTGCTTGTGCGTGCACACAGGCTCTGTCAGCCACACGTGCCTGTGCACGTTTTCTCTCTGCTCCACTGTAGCCAGTGCACCAGAGTCACCATTACGAGGGGCACATTAGATGCAGAGTTTTCTGGCGAGAGAAGTTGCTCTGGATGAGATGCCTAAAGGCGTCTTCAGTACTGGGAAATAAAGGCTGACTTACTTCCTTTAAAATTGGTGCTCCAAGATGAATAGCAATGCTGAACCCTGACACAGTGCAGAGAGGGTGTTGATATTTCCATAAGTTCTCAGAAACCCCACGGGATTATTTTTGGTGGGCTTCAGCCCCAGAATGAGCAGTGAGATGAGTGGGAGCAGTGTGCTCACAGGTGGCCTTTGTTACCCTCACCAGGCAGGAGAAGGTTCTCTGAAGCTGTTGATTCTTCTGGGAGGGTTGGGCTTGCAGAGGAAGGTGTGTAGGGTATGTGCTTTGCTTGCTCTGTTTTAGTCGGGTTGTGGCACTGTTATTAGCGTGAACGACACTTGCATTAGCACCAGGCAGTGATCAAACACGTGTTGTGTCTTTGTTAATAGATGGTTTTTGCTTTGCTAAGTGACCCCTGTTCCCTGCACTGAAACATGTAGGAGTCTGAAACAATGACACTGGGCTCCGTCCCTGTGGGTGTTGCTAACAGTACTGACTTGCTGGCCCCAAAATCCCTTTTGCTCTACCTCTCCTTTAAATAGTCTGTAGATTTTTTGGACTATGCCTTGCTTACAACATGCAGCAAGAACATGAGCTGTATCTAATCCTGCCCTTGTATTTCAAACATTTCATGTGAGTGGCTGGTGTCACTGCCACCAAACAAAGGAGGAAGGAGAATAACTCATTGGCTACCCAGGTGCTGTATAAACAAGTGCCTGGGCCAAAGGGCTGATGAGATCTCACCCACACCTGATCTCAGTCTACCTCGGGCCCCCTTGCTCAGTCTGTGAGAGTGGAAAGTGAGGCACAGAGCTGCAGGGTCATCTCCAGGGCTTGCCAAGTCCCTGCTAGTGCGAGCACCCTGTAGATGCCTGTTGGAAACTGCAGCACTTGTAATGAAAGATACTGGGTGGCAGAGTAAGCCCGTGCTCTGGTTTGGCTTAACTGGCATTAACTTGTGGGGTTTCTCCTCTTCTTTAGTACCAAAGGGGAAGCACCTTCCAAAGGCTTTGTCTCCTGTTTGCGCCTGTCCCGTTTTCCTTCTTTAGACACTCGGAAGCAGTCACCTCTTCTTCTCCCTCCCAAATTCAGTATGGAGCGGATTATTCCTACAAATTAGCAAGCAGATTATTCCTACAAATAACTGAGTGTTGCTCTCCAGGTTTGCTGAGGGAAGAGCACTCCTAAGTAAGTTGTTTCAAGCTGCATTTGTTGTTCAGGGAGTTGTGTCACTGGGAGCACATTTTTGCTCTCATGCTCACTGGGCACAACCAGGTTTCTTCCCGGATGGGAAGTGTTTGAAGTCCCGTTTGACTGTCAGAGAGTCAGTTTGGTTTTTTCTCTTCTTCTTCCAGTGAGTGCTTTTCTTCACCATTTGCTTGAAAGGGTTTGAGTGTTTCTTGGGAAAATACAGCTATTGGATTGTATTGGTATTGCAGGAGCATTTCCCCAGCATTTAGATGTCCTCATGAACAGTAACAGCATTAAGCAAGACCTTGAATTCCTCCTAAACTCGCAGAGCACAGGGACAGCTTCAGATAGACACAACTGGGGACGGAGCTTTCATTTCTGCTCAGCTTCCCAGTTACCATGGCAGACAAAAGCTCTGATCAGCAGCAAACACCATCCCTCAAAGTTGTGTTCCAAAACCACACGGATTTAACGCAGTCAGTGTCAGGAGCTGGCATGCTGCCTGTAGCTGGGATGCTTTCAGCCAGCATGTGAAAGTCCCCTCCAGGTCGGTAGTTCCACCAGGAAGTGCTAAGCCCCCAGCAGAGCCTCTGGTCCCTTTTGCCAGAGGTACAGAATTAGCACTTTTCTCCTATCCCCATTGTAAAGCAGCATGAGTTGCCCTCTGACTGGAGTTCAGAGCTGGATTTAGCCACTCCCTGACAGGCAGAGCAGACTTTGAGTCTGCAGTAATTAGAGAAAGGCAAGAAGTAAGCAAATCCTCTCTCAAACTTCACCAGCTCTGCTTCATGCTTCCCTGGCCTGTGTCAGGACAAGCTGCCAGAGCCTGAGAGTGATTTTACAGGGGAAAAAAGCATCTGTGGGGGTGGAGCATCCCCCAGTAGACAGCCACATCTGTGTGCACACAGGGGAGAGCGGCTCCCACAGCAGGCAAGCACGCACAGGGGAAGGGTTGCAAGGCAGTGACCAAGGAAAGCCATTGGGATGGACGTAGCTGCTAGTAATAGTATCAGTGCCAGAAGAGTCTGGAAAGAGCTTGTCCTGCCCTGCGCTAGAGCAGGAGCCCACACAGCCCCCCAAGCGTAGCTCTCTCTAAGCTACAATCCCAAGCAAGCTCTTGGGTCTGCAAGCATCCCTGCTGGGCTTGCGCTGGGGAAACGGGAGGAAAACCACGCCGACCGTAAGAATTTGCTGTTCAGAAGTAGCAAACCAGTTCTGCAGGTTGCTCAGCCTTGCGTTGAGCAGGGTTTAGCTGCACACAGGCTGACACAGGAGCAGTCAGATCCTGACCTGAGGCCAGGCGAGAAACACAGGCTGGCAGGAAATGAGCGCCTTGCTCCACAGCACATTGGAATAGCCAAGAGTTCTATCGAAGTGATAACAATGCTGTCTACATCTCCTTCCTGCATATTGAGTGTCAAAATCCCTGTGAAAGGGTCTCCTGCATCAGCAGCAGACACACTGGTGCCCTGCTTCGCCAGTGCTTCCCACTCTGGAAGTGAATGCAGCTTTGAGAGATCTCACAAAACAGCTCCTTGAGGAGCTCCTTGTGTTTCATGTCCTTGAAAGTAGTTTTGGAGCTGAAAAGCCCTAGCATTGCAGGGGAATAGCA
Organism: Lathamus discolor; assembly: GCF_037157495.1. Taxonomy (NCBI): domain Eukaryota; kingdom Metazoa; phylum Chordata; class Aves; order Psittaciformes; family Psittacidae; genus Lathamus; species Lathamus discolor. The sequence continues at coordinate 53,978,891 of NC_088884.1, forward strand.
GTGCCACTGATATTCAGGTTGAGGTGGGTGTAGGGAACAGGATGGGATGGGAGGGAATGGGATGGCGTGGAATGGAATGGAATGGAGAGTCCTAGAATGGAGCAGACTAGGCTTGGAATGGAATGGGTTATGCTGTGTGATGCCTCCAAGTCTGCCTGACAAGTGGAGCCCGAGGTCTAAGGGGTCCAGCCAGGAGAGCAGCAGTTGCGCTGCAGCCTCTGCAGTGCAGGTCCCAGAGCCATCCAGGAGACAGGGACAGGCTGAGCTCCAACACAGCTCAGGCAGGGACTGAAGGCCCCAGGCTGAGCTGAGACACAGCCCCTGGGCCCTCGGCAGGAGGCAGCGGGGTGGGGGTCCCAGCAGAGATGGGTCCCAGCTACTGAGGCCTTTCGGTACCCCCAGTACCCTGGCAGAAGTAGCCCTGCTCTGCTCATAGGCTCTCCATTAGACATTGCCGCTTGGCCTCTTTGACACCAAGGAGTGGGCATATGCACTTTCTCTCCGATGCACTCCCGTTCTTCTTAGGCTCTTGTGCCTCAGAATGTTTTGCCAAGGGAACAACTCAGGCATTTCTCAAAAGGAGGACAAGGCAGTAAAAGCAAATCCATGGGGATCTGAGGAGGTGTGCCTGCCCCTGCCAGGGGGACTGGAACCTGCTGAAGAGAGAGCCTCTGCCCTCCTTGGAGCTATCCTTTAAGGACTGGAATGCTGTGAAGAGCTCCCCCAGCTTGTTTAACCCATGCTCAGACATAGGAGACTGAGGGGTGACCTCAACAGTGCTTACAAATACGTAAAGGGTGAGTGTCAGGATGACGGAGCTAGGTTTCTTGCAGTGATGTCCAGTGACAGGACAAGGGGCAATGGGTGTAAACTGGAGCATAGGAGGTTCCATGTGAACATCAGGAAAAACCTTTTTACTGTGAGAGTGACAGAGCACTGGAACAGGTTGCCCAGGGGGGTTGTGGAGTCTCCTGCGTTGGAGATATTCAAGGCCCGCCTGGACAAGTTCCTGTGTGATGTACTCTAGGTTACCCTGCTCTTGCAGGGGGTTGGACTAGATGATCTTCTGAGGTCCCTTCCAAGCCTTGGGATTCTGGGATTCTGTGATTGCATTCTGTTCCGTTCCATTCCATTCCGTTCCATTCCATGCCATCACCTGGCAACGCAGCAGTCACAATGTCCCGGGACAGTGTAAAAGGGAGCAGGCTCCTGTGTCCTCTGGCCTCCTGTGCCCGACTGGGCCAGGGAAGCCCAGGACTTCCTAGAGGAAGTCCTTGAGGAGCTGCTGCAGTTCCTTGTTTGGAGGTTCTAGCAGGGGAGCGCAGCTACTGTATAGGCGTGACTGAGGCAGGGGAGCGCAGCTACCGTATACCCGTGACTGAGGCAGGGGAGCACAGCTACCGTATACCCGTGACTGAGGCAGGGGAGCACAGCTACCGTATACCCGTGACTGAGGCAGGGGAGCACAGCTACTGTATAGCCATGACTGAGGCAGGGGAGCGCAGCTACCGTATACCCGTGACTGAGGCAGGGGAGCGCAGCTACTGTATAGCCATGACTGAGGCAGGGGAGCACAGCTACCGTATACCCGTGACTGAGGCAGGGGAGCGCCTGTGTCGGGGAAGGTTGTCCTCTTGCCGAGCACGCAGTCTGGGGAGGGACGCATGTGGAGTGGCAATGGAGGAAGGGGACACGTGCGTAGCCCGCCAGATGAGCTGAATCAAGCCCAGCGATCAACAGGGTGACAGATATCGCAGGCAGACGGCCCTGAAATGCAGGCAGAGCTAGAGGCTGGGCAGAGAAGAGCTTCAGAGTTGTGCGCTGCAAGGCCAGGTCCTGGCCGGCAGCAGAGATAGCAGTCCTTTTCAGCTGGATAGGCAGGGCTAGATGCTAGGAATGCCTTTTTGAGGAGCACCGCAGAGCTCCCCATTCTCATCCCCCGCGGAGCCAGGGCCAGCAGCCATAAGCAATGGGACGCAGAGGTGCTTCCAGAGATGCCAGCGCTTTGGAGCAGCCAGTGATGCCCTGCCACGTGTAGGAAGGATGGATTCTTGCCCCCAGGCTCGATGAGGCCGGGGGCCTTTGGCCACTCTCAGCAGCCGCTGAGGTGGCTCCAGATTGAGGGAGAATAGGGCTTGGGCATCTGCGGGGAGGCGTGAGCAGCCTGTGGAGCAGGAGCAGGTCCTGCTGCCATGCTCAGGGATAGCCGATCGCCAGTGCTGGGGTCAGGAAGGAATTTTCCCCCGGGCCACATTGGCACTGGTCCCGGGGGTTTTTTGCCTTCCTCTGAGCACGGAGCAGGAGCACTTGCCAGGGCTCCTCTGCTCCATTCTGGCTGCGGTACCGCCTGCTGCTCATGCACCATGAAGGTGGCCCCTGGTGTCCTGCAGCTGGGGGGGGAAGGCCTTTTTTCCCCCACGGAGGGCCTGCCAGTGTCCCCATGGGTTTTTTGCCTTCCTCTGCAGCGGTGAGCCAGCCCCTTGACAGGGCTCCTTTGGGCTCTTGTGGCCTGAAGGCTGCTGCTCCTGCTCCACGCAGGTGGCCCCTCATGCCCCCATGCGGGGGGAGGAAGCTTTCACGACTCCCGGGGTAGCCCCTGGACGTTGCTGCTTGTCCTCTGTAGCACTGAGCACAGCCCCTTGACAGGGCTCCCCTTCGGGCTCGCTTCTCGCCCGCTGCTCAAGCTGGCAGAGGGAGCCACTTCTGCTCTGCCCTTGGCTCCATGTCGCCGGGGGTTCTGGCTTGTGCACAGCAGCCTGTGCTTCAAGGCCTTGATGCTCGTGAGCATCGCCTCTGAAACCAACCCAAAACAAACCCCCATGGCATCGTGGAAAATTCGGTAAAAAGAAGATAACCTAAGGCAAAAGATAAGAAACCAAACTAAAATCAAACGGAATCCTAAAATAAAATCTTTTTTGCACTTGTAAGCTTTGTGTTTCGTGTCCTTGAAAGTGGTTTTGGAGCTGAAAAGCCCTGGCATTGCAGGGGAATAGCAGTGCCACTGTTATGCATGTCGGGGTGTGTTGTGGTTTAAACCCATCCACACAGCTTGTCCACTCACCCCCCCCCCCGACCCTCCCCAATAACAAGAGAATACGATACCATCGCCGAACGAGTTCGACCCCCCCCCCCCCCCCGCCCCGAAGAGAGACAGTGCCCTTCCGGGTAACTCCCAGTCACCTCCCTGGGCATGACGTGCTGTGGTATGGAATACCTCTTTGGCTAGTTTGGGTCAGGTGTCCTGTCTCTGCTTCCTCCCGGCCTCCCTCGTCCCCAGCAGAGCATGAGACTCCCAAAGTCCTTGGCCAGAATAAACATTATTAACAACAATTAAAAACAATCGGTGTTATCAGCTCTCTGCCCAGGCTGGAAGTCAAAACCCAGAGCTTGCACCAGTTACTAAGAAGGAGCAAAACGGCTCCTGGTAAACCCAGGACAGTATCCACCCCTTATTCCATACCATTCACATCATGCTCAGATCCCACATTTTCAGTATACCATCACTCTTATCTCAGTACACTCTTAGTGCATGGACCAGTCCCTATAAAGCTGCTGAGTCCATTCGGTCCATGATGTCAGGTTCCATCCCTTGTAACAGTCTTTCAGGGCAGGAAAAGCTGTGTGCAGTGTTGGATCGTTGCCTGCTGATGCTGATTGTTCCTTCACTGCAGAACTTGTCTGGTTCTATCAGAATTCATTCTCTGTTGTGATGATGGCTGGAGGGAAGTCACGGCCAGCCGCTGGTGACCTGGGTGAATTGATGGGCTCTAAAAGTATTACACAGTATAAAAGTATTACACAGCAGGCAACAGCACACAATTAAGTTCATTGGCTGTTTTCCCCTAAAATCAAATCCCCTTGAGGTATACATCGGACTTCCCCTTTGCTATAAAGTTTCTGTCTTGGCCATGGTCTGATTTAATTACTTTATTAGAACTGATTAATATTGAGAGGCAATAAGCAAGCAGCTCTGGGTGCGTAGGGGAGTCTCTGCTCCACCAAAACGCACGCCGGGGTCTTTGGGGTCCAGTCTCTTATACTTCTTGGTCTTGGGTCTCAGCCAGTCCCTTCTTCATCTGTACCCAGATGCGGACGTGGCCCCTTTTCGTTGTTCTTTTCTTGTTGCCGAGGTCTGCGTTTTGGTGAAGAAATTTCTTGGAAGAGGTACTGAACCCCTTGGTAATTTATTAATAAAGAATCGTTTATCACAAGCTTAATCACAGCCCTAGTTCTATCCTTATATGGTTATTTAGTCAAAGCACAGGTTTCACAAACCCCTTCCTTAAAGCATTCAAGCAGTAAAACAAAACCTGATTCTTTTAACAGTCAAAAATGATTAAAGACTATTTTATTCCTTTGTTTCTTCTTCTCTCCCTTCATTATATTGACAGCAACATTTATTAGAATCAAAGTCATTTTTATGCATCCCGCACATGGTACACTGGTCACAGGTGCATTGGTAACAATGATTCCCAGGTTCTTGACATGAATCATTCTTGTATTCTTTACAATTCCCTCATTTGTTTTTATGTAACCCATTGATTCGTGTTTTGGCTTCTAATCTAATGACTGCTTTCCGAGCTGCAGATAATATTGGAGTCGCCCTTGTTTTTAATATCATCAGTGATTGAGCTTCTGTCTTTTCGGACTCCATTGGTACAGCAGTTAGTTGCATGTTCTGGATAACTGTACTCATTAATCTGGCAAAACACGGGATCATACATGGGATAATTAACAATCCTCCTAATATTCCTAATTCCACTATTCCAATTTTAGTGAGCCAACCCCCATAAAAAATTGCCCCCAAGATCCTAGTCCTCCAAAATTAATTCCGTTCCATGTTTGAACTGGAACATGAGCTATCTTCTTCGTTTCTCTTATTAGTTCATTTATAGCCTTTCCTTCATCATCTATTTCTAGACAACAATTGCTAAGATTAAATTTTCCACAAACACCTCCTTCCTGAGCTAGTAAATAATCTAAAGCCAAGCGATTCTGATATATTGCAGTTCTCCTCTTAGTATTTTGGTTTGCAACCAATCCTAATGCATCTCCCGTTTTATTTACTACTATTTCCACTACAGCTTGTAACCTTAGAATTCTATTCAGCATATATATAGGGCTCCTATATCTCCAGGACCCATCTTCAGCCCAAGTTGCTGGATCCTAGTAAGAGATTATTCGTTCAGGTGGCCACTCATTATCCTTCCAATTGCCAATTTGCAATTCTCTTTTATATTGTTTTCTTCCCAATTCGTCTGTTTCTCTGTACAATTGGACTCCCAAGTGTTCCCCCCGGCTTATAGGTAATAAAAAGAAACTAGGTCTGATTGTTCCTAATATACATGATCCTGTCCAATTTTGAGGTAAAAATGCAAAAGCTAGTTTACCACAGATCCAATAATGTCCATCTGGAGTGGGCCAACCGTTTGGTATATTAGTTCCATTGGTCCAGTTACTGAATTGTTGATTCATTTCTATCGAATTTCCCCATTTTTCCCAGTCTTTCTCTGTTCTGTTCCATATATAACCTTCTTCACAAAGCAAATTTCCTACTGGTTTTCCACCATTTTCTAAGTTTTGCTAGCAACTTTACCAATTATACTTGTTTGTAAGATCCATTGTTGTTTTCTGTTGTTCCCTCCGCTATTTTTCCATATTGTAGGACCACTTATGTTACTCTCCATTGCCTCCCAGGGCCATCTCTCTCCCTGGTTAGTTCCCCCACAAACGTAGCAGTTAGTTACATTCAATGCTTTAGCTATATTTTCAGCGAGATTTACAAAGAGATTCTTAGCAACAGTGGGAATTTCATACTGGACTCCTGTTTCCATTTCATGATAAAATAAGTTAATACTAAATGATGTTGTATTGATTCCTTAACACTTTCCATAATTTTAATTTGGACTATAGCTCCTAGATCCTTTTCTGTAGCCCATATTTTAATTCCAAATTCCTTACCTTTCTTATTTTTCCATTTTCCAATGTTTATGATAGCTAGATTTCCATAATATCTTATCCATCCTATATCTCCACATCCTCCGGTATCCAGATCTTTGTCAATTGCTTTACAGACATCAAAAATCACAGATGCTGAAGAATCGAGGTCAGGGAGGGGTATGCTCAATTCAGGTTTCCAATTTACAGCAGCTCCCCCTGTTTGTAACTCTATCTACGAGTAATAAACAATTGGGATACCTTACCCTAATATACAAATTGCATCGTTTGCATATGGTACTGGCCCTTATCCTATGGTTTCTTAAAATAATTTCAGCGATACCTGCAGTTTTCATATCATATTTACAGGAGTCAATATGAATTCCCTCAGTTACTTGCTTTTTACAGCTATTGCTCGCCTCCAAAAGAGTTGCAACCATTTGCTTGAGGAGCATGTCCTGCTTCAGTCTGAGGCTAACAGCCTGGCTAGTGCCAGACGTGTGGGAACCCTGCTCAACTGGATGAACACAGAAGACTTCCATGATGCCGCACACGTCTTTTTCTCCTCTGGGGCCTGCCTCTGGAGAGATTTAGCTTAGACATTAGGCAGACGTTGTTCCCTGTGAGGGTGGCGAGGCGCTGGCACGGCTTGCCCAGAGATGTGGCTGCCCCATCCCTGGCTGTGCTCATGGCCAGGTTGGATGGGGCTTGGAGCAAGCTGCTCTAGTGGGAGGTGTGCCTGCCCCTGCCAGGGGGACTGGAACCTGCTGAAGAGAGAGCCTCTGCCCTCCTTGGAGCTACCCTTTAAGGACTGGAATGCTGTGAAGAGCTCCCCCGGCTTGTTTAACCCATGCTCAGACATAGGAGACTGAGGGGTGACCTCATCAGTGTTTACAAATATGTAAAGGGTGAGTGTCAGGATGACGGAGCTAGGTTTCTTGCAGTGATGTCCAGTGACAGGACAAGGGGCAATGGGTGTAAACTGGAGCATAGGAGGTTCCATGTGAACATCAGGAAAAACCTTTTTACTGTGAGAGTGACAGAGCACTGGAACAGGTTGCCCAGGGGGGTTGTGGAGTCTCCTGAGTTGGAGATATTCAAGGCCCGCCTGGACAAGTTCCTGTGTGATGTACTCTAGGTTACCCTGCTCTTGCAGGGGGTTGGACTAGATGATCTTCTGAGGTCCCTTCCAAGCCTTGGGATTCTGGGATTCTGTGATTGCATTCTGTTCCGTTCCATTCCATTCCGTTCCATTCCATGCCATCACCTGGCAACGCAGCAGTCACAATGTCCCGGGACAGTGTAAAAGGGAGCAGGCTCCTGTGTCCTCTGGCCTCCTGTGCCCGACTGGGCCAGGGAAGCCCAGGACTTCCTAGAGGAAGTCCTTGAGGAGCTGCTGCAGTTCCTTGTTTGGAGGTTCTAGCAGGGGAGCGCAGCTACTGTATAGCCATGACTGAGGCAGGGGAGCGCAGCTACCGTATACCCGTGACTGAGGCAGGGGAGCGCAGCTACTGTATAGCCATGACTGAGGCAGGGGAGCGCAGCTACCGTATACCCGTGACTGAGGCAGGGGAGCGCAGCTACTGTATAGCCATGACTGAGGCAGGGGAGCACAGCTACCGTATACCCGTGACTGAGGCAGGGGAGCGCCTGTGTCGGGGAAGGTTGTCCTCTTGCCGAGCACGCAGTCTGGGGAGGGACGCATGTGGAGTGGCAATGGAGGAAGGGGACACGTGCGTAGCCCGCCAGATGAGCTGAATCAAGCCCAGCGATCAACAGGGTGACAGATATCGCAGGCAGACGGCCCTGAAATGCAGGCAGAGCTAGAGGCTGGGCAGAGAAGAGCTTCAGAGTTGTGCGCTGCAAGGCCAGGTCCTGGCAGGGCCAGCTTCTTAGCTGGCGGCAGGGATAGCAATCCTTTTCAGCTGGATAGGCAGGGCTAGATGCTAGGAATGCCTTTTTGAGGAGCACCGCAGAGCTCCCCATTCTCATCCCCCGCGGAGCCAGGGCCAGCAGCCATAAGCAATGGGACGCAGAGGTGCTTCCAGAGATGCCAGCGCTTTGGAGCAGCCAGTGATGCCCTGCCACGTGTAGGAAGGATGGATTCTTGCCCCCAGGCTCGATGAGGCCGGGGGCCTTTGGCCACTCTCAGCAGCCGCTGAGGTGGCTCCAGATTGAGGGAGAATAGGGCTTGGGCATCTGCGGGGAGGCGTGAGCAGCCTGTGGAGCAGGAGCAGGTCCTGCTGCCATGCTCAGGGATAGCCGATCGCCAGTGCTGGGGTCAGGAAGGAATTTTCCCCCGGGCCACATTGGCACTGGTCCCGGGGGTTTTTTGCCTTCCTCTGAGCACGGAGCAGGAGCACTTGCCAGGGCTCCTCTGCTCCATTCTGGCTGCGGTACCGCCTGCTGCTCATGCACCATGAAGGTGGCCCCTGGTGTCCTGCAGCTGGGGGGGGAAGGCCTTTTTTCCCCCACGGAGGGCCTGCCAGTGTCCCCGCGGGTTTTTTGCCTTCCTCTGCAGCGGTGAGCCAGCCCCTTGACAGGGCTCCTTTGGGCTCTTGTGGCCCGAAGGCTGCTGCTCCTGCTCCACGCAGGTGGCCCCTCATGCCCCCATGCGGGGGGAGGAAGCTTTCACGACTCCCGGGGTAGCCCCTGGACGTTGCTGCTTGTCCTCTGTAGCACTGAGCACAGCCCCTTGACAGGGCTCCCCTTTGGGCTCGCTTCTCGCCCGCTGCTCAAGCTGGCAGAGGGAGCCACTTCTGCTCTGCCCTTGGCTCCATGTCCCCGGGGGTTCTGGCTTGTGCACAGCAGCCTGTGCTTCAAGGCCTTGATGCTCGTGAGCATCGCCTCTGAAACCAACCCAAAACAAACCCCCATGGCATCGTGGAAAATTCGGTAAAAAGAAGATAACCTAAGGCAAAAGATAAGAAACCAAACTAAAATCAAACGGAATCCTAAAATAAAATCTTTTTTGCACTTGTAAGCTTTGTGTTTCGTGTCCTTGAAAGTGGTTTTGGAGCTGAAAAGCCCTGGCATTGCAGGGGAATAGCAGTGCCACTGTTATTCAGGTCGGGGTGTGTTGTGGTTTAAACCCATCCACACAGCTTGTCCACTCACCCCCCCCCCCGACCCTCCCCAATAACAAGAGAATACGATACCATCGCCGAACGACTTCGACCCCCCCCCCCCCGCCCCGAAGAGAGACAGTGCCCTTCCGGGTAACTCCCAGTCACCTCCCTGGGCATGACGTGCTGTGGTATGGAATACCTCTTTGGCTAGTTTGGGTCAGGTGTCCTGTCTCTGCTTCCTCCCGGCCTCCCCTCGTCCCCAGCAGAGCATGAGACTCCCAAAGTCCTTGGCCAGAATAAACATTATTAACAACAATTAAAAACAATCGGTGTTATCAGCTCTCTGCCCAGGCTGGAAGTCAAAACCCAGAGCTTGCACCAGTTACTAAGAAGGAGCAAAACGGCTCCTGGTAAACCCAGGACAGTATCCACCCCTTATTCCATACCATTCACATCATGCTCAGATCCCACATTTTCAGTATACCATCACTCTTATCTCAGTACACTCTTAGTGCATGGACCAGTCCCTATAAAGCTGCTGAGTCCATTCGGTCCATGATGTCAGGTTCCATCCCTTGTAACAGTCTTTCAGGGCAGGAAAAGCTGTGTGCAGTGTTGGATCGTTGCCTGCTGATGCTGATTGTTCCTTCACTGCAGAACTTGTCTGGTTCTATCAGAATTCATTCTCTGTTGTGATGATGGCTGGAGGGAAGTCACGGCCAGCCGCTGGTGACCTGGGTGAATTGATGGGCTCTAAAAGTATTACACAGTATAAAAGTATTACACAGCAGGCAACAGCACACAATTAAGTTCATTGGCTGTTTTCCCCTAAAATCAAATCCCCTTGAGGTATACATCGGACTTCCCCTTTGCCATAAAGTTTCTGTCTTGGCCATGGTCTGATTTAATTACTTTATTAGAACTGATTAATATTGAGAGGCAATAAGCAAGCAGCTCTGGGTGCGTAGGGGAGTCTCTGCTCCACCAAAACGCACGCCGGGGTCTTTGGGGTCCAGTCTCTTATACTTCTTGGTCTTGGGTCTCAGCCAGTCCCTTCTTCATCTGTACCCAGATGCGGACGTGGCCCCTTTTCGTTGTTCTTTTCTTGTTGCCGAGGTCTGCGTTTTGGTGAAGAAATTTCTTGGAAGAGGTACTGAACCCCTTGGTAATTTATTAATAAAGAATCGTTTATCACAAGCTTAATCACAGCCCTAGTTCTATCCTTATATGGTTATTTAGTCAAAGCACAGGTTTCACAAACCCCTTCCTTAAAGCATTCAAGCAGTAAAACAAAACCTGATTCTTTTAACAGTCAAAAATGATTAAAGACTATTTTATTCCTTTGTTTCTTCTTCTCTCCCTTCATTATATTGACAGCAACATTTATTAGAATCAAAGTCATTTTTATGCATCCCGCACATGGTACACTGGTCACAGGTGCGTTGGTAACAATGATTCCCAGGTTCTTGACATGAATCATTCTTGTATTCTTTACAATTCCCCCATTTGTTTTTATGTAACCTATTGATTCGTGTTTTGGCTTCTAATCTAATGACTGCTTTCCGAGCTGCAGATAATATTGGAGTCGCCCTTGTTTTTAATATCATCAGTGATTGAGCTTCTGTCTTTTCGGACTCCATTGGTACAGCAGTTAGTTGCATGTTCTGGATAACTGTACTCATTAATCTGGCAAAACACGGGATTATACATGGGATAATTAACAATCCTCCTAATATTCCTAATTCCACTATTCCAATTTTAGTGAGCCAACCCCCATAAAAAATTGCCCCCAAGATCCTAGTCCTCCAAAATTAATTCCGTTCCATGTTTGAACTGGAACATGAGCTATCTTCTTCGTTTCTCTTATTAGTTCATTTATAGCCTTTCCTTCATCATCTATTTCTAGACAACAATTGCTAAGATTAAATTTTCCACAAACACCTCCTTCCTGAGCTAGTAAATAATCTAAAGCCAAGCGATTCTGATATATTGCAGTTCTCCCCTTAGTATTTTGGTTTGCAACCAATCCTAATGCATCTCCCGTTTTATTTACTACTATTTCCACTACAGCTTGTAACCTTAGAATTCTATTCAGCATATATATAGGGCTCCTATATCTCCAGGACCCATCTTCAGCCCAAGTTGCTGGATCCTAGTAAGAGATTATTCGTTCAGGTGGCCACTCATTATCCTTCCAATTGCCAATTTGCAATTCTCTTTTATATTGTCTTCTTCCCAATTCGTCTGTTTCTCTGTACAATTGGACTCCCAAGTGTTCCCCCCGGCTTATAGGTAATAAAAAGAAACTAGGTCTGATTGTTCCTAATATACATGATCCTGTCCAATTTTGAGGTAAAAATGCAAAAGCTAGTTTACCACAGATCCAATAATGTCCATCTGGAGTGGGCCAACCGTTTGGTATATTAGTTCCATTGGTCCAGTTACTGAATTGTTGATTCATTTCTATCGAATTTCCCCATTTTTCCCAGTCTTTCTCTGTTCTGTTCCATATATAACCTTCTTCACAAAGCAAATTTCCTACTGGTTTTCCACCATTTTCTAAGTTTTGCTAGCAACTTTACCAATTATACTTGTTTGTAAGATCCATTGTTGTTTTCTGTTGTTCCCTCCGCTATTTTTCCATATTGTAGGACCACTTATGTTACTCTCCATTGCCTCCCAGGGCCATCTCTCTCCCTGGTTAGTTCCCCCACAAACGTAGCAGTTAGTTACATTCAATGCTTTAGCTATATTTTCAGCGAGATTTACAAAGAGATTCTTAGCAACAGTGGGAATTTCATACTGGACTCCTGTTTCCATTTCATGATAAAATAAGTTAATACTAAATGATGTTGTATTGATTCCTTAACACTTTCCATAATTTTAATTTGGACTATAGCTCCTAGATCCTTTTCTGTAGCCCATATTTTAATTCCAAATTCCTTACCTTTCTTATTTTTCCATTTTCCAATGTTTATGATAGCTAGATTTCCATAATATCTTATCCATCCTATATCTCCACATCCTCCGGTATCCAGATCTTTGTCAATTGCTTTACAGACATCAAAAATCACAGATGCTGAAGAATCGAGGTCAGGGAGGGGTATGCTCAATTCAGGTTTCCAATTTACAGCAGCTCCCCCTGTTTGTAACTCTATCTACGAGTAATAAACAATTGGGATACCTTACCCTAATATACAAATTGCATCGTTTGCATATGGTACTGGCCCTTATCCTATGGTTTCTTAAAATAATTTCAGCGATACCTGCAGTTTTCATATCATATTTACAGGAGTCAATATGAATTCCCTCAGTTACTTGCTTTTTACAGCTATTGCTCGCCTCCAAAAGAGTTGCAACCATTTGCTTGAGGAGCATGTCCTGCTTCAGTCTGAGGCTAACAGCCTGGCTAGTGCCAGACGTGTGGGAACCCTGCTCAACTGGATGAACACAGAAGACTTCCATGATGCCGCACACGTCTTTTTCTCCTCTGGGGCCTGCCTCTGGAGAGATTTAGCTTACACATTAGGCAGACGTTGTTCCCTGTGAGGGTGGCGAGGCGCTGGCATGGCTTGCCCAGAGATGTGGCTGCCCCATCCCTGGCTGTGCTCATGGCCAGGTTGGATGGGGCTTGGAGCAAGCTGCTCTAGTGGGAGGTGTGCCTGCCCCTGCCAGGGGGACTGGAACCTGCTGAAGAGAGAGCCTCTGCCCTCCTTGGAGCTACCCTTTAAGGACTGGAATGCTGTGAAGAGCTCCCCCGGCTTGTTTAACCCATGCTCAGACATAGGAGACTGAGGGGTGACCTCATCAGTGTTTACAAATACGTAAAGGGTGAGTGTCAGGATGACGGAGCTAGGTTTCTTGCAGTGATGTCCAGTGACAGGACAAGGGGCAATGGGTGTAAACTGGAGCATAGGAGGTTCCATGTGAACATCAGGAAAAACCTTTTTACTGTGAGAGTGACAGAGCACTGGAACAGGTTGCCCAGGGGGGTTGTGGAGTCTCCTGAGTTGGAGATATTCAAGGCCCGCCTGGACAAGTTCCTGTGTGATGTACTCTAGGTTACCCTGCTCTTGCAGGGGGTTGGACTAGATGATCTTCTGAGGTCCCTTCCAAGCCTTGGGATTCTGGGATTCTGTGATTGCATTCTGTTCCGTTCCATTCCATTCCGTTCCATTCCATGCCATCACCTGGCAACGCAGCAGTCACAATGTCCCGGGACAGTGTAAAAGGGAGCAGGCTCCTGTGTCCTCTGGCCTCCTGTGCCCGACTGGGCCAGGGAAGCCCAGGACTTCCTAGAGGAAGTCCTTGAGGAGCTGCTGCAGTTCCTTGTTTGGAGGTTCTAGCAGGGGAGCGCAGCTACTGTATAGGCGTGACTGAGGCAGGGGAGCGCAGCTACCGTATACCCGTGACTGAGGCAGGGGAGCACCGCTACTGTATAGCCATGACTGAGGCAGGGGAGCGCAGCTACCGTATACCCGTGACTGAGGCAGGGGAGCGCAGCTACTGTATAGCCATGACTGAGGCAGGGGAGCACAGCTACCGTATACCCGTGACTGAGGCAGGGGAGCGCCTGTGTCGGGGAAGGTTGTCCTCTTGCCGAGCACGCAGTCTGGGGAGGGACGCATGTGGAGTGGCAATGGAGGAAGGGGACACGTGCGTAGCCCGCCAGATGAGCTGAATCAAGCCCAGCGATCAACAGGGTGACAGATATCGCAGGCAGACGGCCCTGAAATGCAGGCAGAGCTAGAGGCTGGGCAGAGAAGAGCTTCAGAGTTGTGCGCTGCAAGGCCAGGTCCTGGCAGGGCCAGCTTCTTAGCTGGCGGCAGGGATAGCAATCCTTTTCAGCTGGATAGGCAGGGCTAGATGCTAGGAATGCCTTTTTGAGGAGCACCGCAGAGCTCCCCATTCTCATCCCCCGCGGAGCCAGGGCCAGCAGCCATAAGCAATGGGACGCAGAGGTGCTTCCAGAGATGCCAGCGCTTTGGAGCAGCCAGTGATGCCCTGCCACGTGTAGGAAGGATGGATTCTTGCCCCCAGGCTCGATGAGGCCGGGGGCCTTTGGCCACTCTCAGCAGCCGCTGAGGTGGCTCCAGATTGAGGGAGAATAGGGCTTGGGCATCTGCGGGGAGGCGTGAGCAGCCTGTGGAGCAGGAGCAGGTCCTGCTGCCATGCTCAGGGATAGCCGATCGCCAGTGCTGGGGTCAGGAAGGAATTTTCCCCCGGGCCACATTGGCACTGGTCCCGGGGGTTTTTTGCCTTCCTCTGAGCACGGAGCAGGAGCACTTGCCAGGGCTCCTCTGCTCCATTCTGGCTGCGGTACCGCCTGCTGCTCATGCACCATGAAGGTGGCCCCTGGTGTCCTGCAGCTGGGGGGGGAAGGCCTTTTTTCCCCCACGGAGGGCCTGCCAGTGTCCCCGCGGGTTTTTTGCCTTCCTCTGCAGCGGTGAGCCAGCCCCTTGACAGGGCTCCTTTGGGCTCTTGTGGCCCGAAGGCTGCTGCTCCTGCTCCACGCAGGTGGCCCCTCATGCCCCCATGCGGGGGGAGGAAGCTTTCACGACTCCCGGGGTAGCCCCTGGACGTTGCTGCTTGTCCTCTGTAGCACTGAGCACAGCCCCTTGACAGGGCTCCCCTTTGGGCTCGCTTCTCGCCCGCTGCTCAAGCTGGCAGAGGGAGCCACTTCTGCTCTGCCCTTGGCTCCATGTCCCCGGGGGTTCTGGCTTGTGCACAGCAGCCTGTGCTTCAAGGCCTTGATGCTCGTGAGCATCGCCTCTGAAACCAACCCAAAACAAACCCCCATGGCATCGTGGAAAATTCGGTAAAAAGAAGATAACCTAAGGCAAAAGATAAGAAACCAAACTAAAATCAAACGGAATCCTAAAATAAAATCTTTTTTGCACTTGTAAGCTTTGTGTTTCGTGTCCTTGAAAGTGGTTTTGGAGCTGAAAAGCCCTGGCATTGCAGGGGAATAGCAGTGCCACTGTTATTCAGGTCGGGGTGTGTTGTGGTTTAAACCCATCCACACAGCTTGTCCACTCACCCCCCCCCCCGACCCTCCCCAATAACAAGAGAATACGATACCATCGCCGAACGACTTCGACCCCCCCCCCCCCGCCCCGAAGAGAGACAGTGCCCTTCCGGGTAACTCCCAGTCACCTCCCTGGGCATGACGTGCTGTGGTATGGAATACCTCTTTGGCTAGTTTGGGTCAGGTGTCCTGTCTCTGCTTCCTCCCGGCCTCCCCTCGTCCCCAGCAGAGCATGAGACTCCCAAAGTCCTTGGCCAGAATAAACATTATTAACAACAATTAAAAACAATCGGTGTTATCAGCTCTCTGCCCAGGCTGGAAGTCAAAACACAGAGCTTGCACCAGTTACTAAGAAGGAGCAAAACGGCTCCTGGTAAACCCAGGACAGTATCCACCCCTTATTCCATACCATTCACATCATGCTCAGATCCCACATTTTCAGTATACCATCACTCTTATCTCAGTACACTCTTAGTGCATGGACCAGTCCCTATAAAGCTGCTGAGTCCATTCGGTCCATGATGTCAGGTTCCATCCCCTGTAACAGTCTTTCAGGGCAGGAAAAGCTGTGTGCAGTGTTGGATCGTTGCCTGCTGATGCTGATTGTTCCTTCACTGCAGAACTTGTCTGGTTCTATCAGAATTCATTCTCTGTTGTGATGATGGCTGGAGGGAAGTCACGGCCAGCCGCTGGTGACCTGGGTGAATTGATGGGCTCTAAAAGTATTACACAGTATAAAAGTATTACACAGCAGGCAACAGCACACAATTAAGTTCATTGGCTGTTTTCCCCTAAAATCAAATCCCCTTGAGGTATACATCGGACTTCCCCTTTGCTATAAAGTTTCTGTCTTGGCCATGGTCTGATTTAATTACTTTATTAGAACTGATTAATATTGAGAGGCAATAAGCAAGCAGCTCTGGGTGCGTAGGGGAGTCTCTGCTCCACCAAAACGCACGCCGGGGTCTTTGGGGTCCAGTCTCTTATACTTCTTGGTCTTGGGTCTCAGCCAGTCCCTTCATCATCTGTACCCAGATGCGGACGTGGCCCCTTTTCGTTGTTCTTTTCTTGTTGCCGAGGTCTGCGTTTTGGTGAAGAAATTTCTTGGAAGAGGTACTGAACCCCTTGGTAATTTATTAATAAAGAATCGTTTATCACAAGCTTAATCACAGCCCTAGTTCTATCCTTATATGGTTATTTAGTCAAAGCACAGGTTTCACAAACCCCTTCCTTAAAGCATTCAAGCAGTAAAACAAAACCTGATTCTTTTAACAGTCAAAAATGATTAAAGACTATTTTATTCCTTTGTTTCTTCTTCTCTCCCTTCATTATATTGACAGCAACATTTATTAGAATCAAAGTCATTTTTATGCATCCCGCACATGGTACACTGGTCACAGGTGCGTTGGTAACAATGATTCCCAGGTTCTTGACATGAATCATTCTTGTATTCTTTACAATTCCCCCATTTGTTTTTATGTAACCTATTGATTCGTGTTTTGGCTTCTAATCTAATGACTGCTTTCCGAGCTGCAGATAATATTGGAGTCGCCCTTGTTTTTAATATCATCAGTGATTGAGCTTCTGTCTTTTCGGACTCCATTGGTACAGCAGTTAGTTGCATGTTCTGGATAACTGTACTCATTAATCTGGCAAAACACGGGATTATACATGGGATAATTAACAATCCTCCTAATATTCCTAATTCCACTATTCCAATTTTAGTGAGCCAACCCCCATAAAAAATTGCCCCCAAGATCCTAGTCCTCCAAAATTAATTCCGTTCCATGTTTGAACTGGAACATGAGCTATCTTCTTCGTTTCTCTTATTAGTTCATTTATAGCCTTTCCTTCATCATCTATTTCTAGACAACAATTGCTAAGATTAAATTTTCCACAAACACCTCCTTCCTGAGCTAGTAAATAATCTAAAGCCAAGCGATTCTGATATATTGCAGTTCTCCCCTTAGTATTTTGGTTTGCAACCAATCCTAATGCATCTCCCGTTTTATTTACTACTATTTCCACTACAGCTTGTAACCTTAGAATTCTATTCAGCATATATATAGGGCTCCTATATCTCCAGGACCCATCTTCAGCCCAAGTTGCTGGATCCTAGTAAGAGATTATTCGTTCAGGTGGCCACTCATTATCCTTCCAATTGCCAATTTGCAATTCTCTTTTATATTGTTTTCTTCCCAATTCGTCTGTTTCTCTGTACAATTGGACTCCCAAGTGTTCCCCCCGGCTTATAGGTAATAAAAAGAAACTAGGTCTGATTGTTCCTAATATACATGATCCTGTCCAATTTTGAGGTAAAAATGCAAAAGCTAGTTTACCACAGATCCAATAATGTCCATCTGGAGTGGGCCAACCGTTTGGTATATTAGTTCCATTGGTCCAGTTACTGAATTGTTGATTCATTTCTATCGAATTTCCCCATTTTTCCCAGTCTTTCTCTGTTCTGTTCCATATATAACCTTCTTCACAAAGCAAATTTCCTACTGGTTTTCCACCATTTTCTAAGTTTTGCTAGCAACTTTACCAATTATACTTGTTTGTAAGATCCATTGTTGTTTTCTGTTGTTCCCTCCGCTATTTTTCCATATTGTAGGACCACTTATGTTACTCTCCATTGCCTCCCAGGGCCATCTCTCTCCCTGGTTAGTTCCCCCACAAACGTAGCAGTTAGTTACATTCAATGCTTTAGCTATATTTTCAGCGAGATTTACAAAGAGATTCTTAGCAACAGTGGGAATTTCATACTGGACTCCTGTTTCCATTTCATGATAAAATAAGTTAATACTAAATGATGTTGTATTGATTCCTTAACACTTTCCATAATTTTAATTTGGACTATAGCTCCTAGATCCTTTTCTGTAGCCCATATTTTAATTCCAAATTCCTTACCTTTCTTATTTTTCCATTTTCCAATGTTTATGATAGCTAGATTTCCATAATATCTTATCCATCCTATATCTCCACATCCTCCGGTATCCAGATCTTTGTCAATTGCTTTACAGACATCAAAAATCACAGATGCTGAAGAATCGAGGTCAGGGAGGGGTATGCTCAATTCAGGTTTCCAATTTACAGCAGCTCCCCCTGTTTGTAACTCTATCTACGAGTAATAAACAATTGGGATACCTTACCCTAATATACAAATTGCATCGTTTGCATATGGTACTGGCCCTTATCCTATGGTTTCTTAAAATAATTTCAGCGATACCTGCAGTTTTCATATCATATTTACAGGAGTCAATATGAATTCCCTCAGTTACTTGCTTTTTACAGCTATTGCTCGCCTCCAAAAGAGTTGCAACCATTTGCTTGAGGAGCATGTCCTGCTTCAGTCTGAGGCTAACAGCCTGGCTAGTGCCAGACGTGTGGGAACCCTGCTCAACTGGATGAACACAGAAGACTTCCATGATGCCGCACACGTCTTTTTCTCCTCTGGGGCCTGCCTCTGGAGAGATTTAGCTTACACATTAGGCAGACGTTGTTCCCTGTGAGGGTGGCGAGGCGCTGGCACGGCTTGCCCAGAGATGTGGCTGCCCCATCCCTGGCTGTGCTCATGGCCAGGTTGGATGGGGCTTGGAGCAAGCTGCTCTAGTGGGAGGTGTGCCTGCCCCTGCCAGGGGGACTGGAACCTGCTGAAGAGAGAGCCTCTGCCCTCCTTGGAGCTACCCTTTAAGGACTGGAATGCTGTGAAGAGCTCCCCCGGCTTGTTTAACCCATGCTCAGACATAGGAGACTGAGGGGTGACCTCATCAGTGTTTACAAATACGTAAAGGGTGAGTGTCAGGATGACGGAGCTAGGTTTCTTGCAGTGATGTCCAGTGACAGGACAAGGGGCAATGGGTGTAAACTGGAGCATAGGAGGTTCCATGTGAACATCAGGAAAAACCTTTTTACTGTGAGAGTGACAGAGCACTGGAACAGGTTGCCCAGGGGGGTTGTGGAGTCTCCTGAGTTGGAGATATTCAAGGCCCGCCTGGACAAGTTCCTGTGTGATGTACTCTAGGTTACCCTGCTCTTGCAGGGGGTTGGACTAGATGATCTTCTGAGGTCCCTTCCAAGCCTTGGGATTCTGGGATTCTGTGATTGCATTCTGTTCCGTTCCATTCCATTCCGTTCCATTCCATGCCATCACCTGGCAACGCAGCAGTCACAATGTCCCGGGACAGTGTAAAAGGGAGCAGGCTCCTGTGTCCTCTGGCCTCCTGTGCCCGACTGGGCCAGGGAAGCCCAGGACTTCCTAGAGGAAGTCCTTGAGGAGCTGCTGCAGTTCCTTGTTTGGAGGTTCTAGCAGGGGAGCGCAGCTACTGTATAGGCGTGACTGAGGCAGGGGAGCGCAGCTACCGTATACCCGTGACTGAGGCAGGGGAGCACCGCTACTGTATAGCCATGACTGAGGCAGGGGAGCGCAGCTACCGTATACCCGTGACTGAGGCAGGGGAGCGCAGCTACTGTATAGCCATGACTGAGGCAGGGGAGCACAGCTACCGTATACCCGTGACTGAGGCAGGGGAGCGCCTGTGTCGGGGAAGGTTGTCCTCTTGCCGAGCACGCAGTCTGGGGAGGGACGCATGTGGAGTGGCAATGGAGGAAGGGGACACGTGCGTAGCCCGCCAGATGAGCTGAATCAAGCCCAGCGATCAACAGGGTGACAGATATCGCAGGCAGACGGCCCTGAAATGCAGGCAGAGCTAGAGGCTGGGCAGAGAAGAGCTTCAGAGTTGTGCGCTGCAAGGCCAGGTCCTGGCAGGGCCAGCTTCTTAGCTGGCGGCAGGGATAGCAATCCTTTTCAGCTGGATAGGCAGGGCTAGATGCTAGGAATGCCTTTTTGAGGAGCACCGCAGAGCTCCCCATTCTCATCCCCCGCGGAGCCAGGGCCAGCAGCCATAAGCAATGGGACGCAGAGGTGCTTCCAGAGATGCCAGCGCTTTGGAGCAGCCAGTGATGCCCTGCCACGTGTAGGAAGGATGGATTCTTGCCCCCAGGCTCGATGAGGCCGGGGGCCTTTGGCCACTCTCAGCAGCCGCTGAGGTGGCTCCAGATTGAGGGAGAATAGGGCTTGGGCATCTGCGGGGAGGCGTGAGCAGCCTGTGGAGCAGGAGCAGGTCCTGCTGCCATGCTCAGGGATAGCCGATCGCCAGTGCTGGGGTCAGGAAGGAATTTTCCCCCGGGCCACATTGGCACTGGTCCCGGGGGTTTTTTGCCTTCCTCTGAGCACGGAGCAGGAGCACTTGCCAGGGCTCCTCTGCTCCATTCTGGCTGCGGTACCGCCTGCTGCTCATGCACCATGAAGGTGGCCCCTGGTGTCCTGCAGCTGGGGGGGGAAGGCCTTTTTTCCCCCACGGAGGGCCTGCCAGTGTCCCCGCGGGTTTTTTGCCTTCCTCTGCAGCGGTGAGCCAGCCCCTTGACAGGGCTCCTTTGGGCTCTTGTGGCCCGAAGGCTGCTGCTCCTGCTCCACGCAGGTGGCCCCTCATGCCCCCATGCGGGGGGAGGAAGCTTTCACGACTCCCGGGGTAGCCCCTGGACGTTGCTGCTTGTCCTCTGTAGCACTGAGCACAGCCCCTTGACAGGGCTCCCCTTTGGGCTCGCTTCTCGCCCGCTGCTCAAGCTGGCAGAGGGAGCCACTTCTGCTCTGCCCTTGGCTCCATGTCCCCGGGGGTTCTGGCTTGTGCACAGCAGCCTGTGCTTCAAGGCCTTGATGCTCGTGAGCATCGCCTCTGAAACCAACCCAAAACAAACCCCCATGGCATCGTGGAAAATTCGGTAAAAAGAAGATAACCTAAGGCAAAAGATAAGAAACCAAACTAAAATCAAACGGAATCCTAAAATAAAATCTTTTTTGCACTTGTAAGCTTTGTGTTTCGTGTCCTTGAAAGTGGTTTTGGAGCTGAAAAGCCCTGGCATTGCAGGGGAATAGCAGTGCCACTGTTATTCAGGTCGGGGTGTGTTGTGGTTTAAACCCATCCACACAGCTTGTCCACTCACCCCCCCCCCCGACCCTCCCCAATAACAAGAGAATACGATACCATCGCCGAACGACTTCGACCCCCCCCCCCCCGCCCCGAAGAGAGACAGTGCCCTTCCGGGTAACTCCCAGTCACCTCCCTGGGCATGACGTGCTGTGGTATGGAATACCTCTTTGGCTAGTTTGGGTCAGGTGTCCTGTCTCTGCTTCCTCCCGGCCTCCCCTCGTCCCCAGCAGAGCATGAGACTCCCAAAGTCCTTGGCCAGAATAAACATTATTAACAACAATTAAAAACAATCGGTGTTATCAGCTCTCTGCCCAGGCTGGAAGTCAAAACCCAGAGCTTGCACCAGTTACTAAGAAGGAGCAAAACGGCTCCTGGTAAACCCAGGACAGTATCCACCCCTTATTCCATACCATTCACATCATGCTCAGATCCCACATTTTCAGTATACCATCACTCTTATCTCAGTACACTCTTAGTGCATGGACCAGTCCCTATAAAGCTGCTGAGTCCATTCGGTCCATGATGTCAGGTTCCATCCCTTGTAACAGTCTTTCAGGGCAGGAAAAGCTGTGTGCAGTGTTGGATCGTTGCCTGCTGATGCTGATTGTTCCTTCACTGCAGAACTTGTCTGGTTCTATCAGAATTCATTCTCTGTTGTGATGATGGCTGGAGGGAAGTCACGGCCAGCCGCTGGTGACCTGGGTGAATTGATGGGCTCTAAAAGTATTACACAGTATAAAAGTATTACACAGCAGGCAACAGCACACAATTAAGTTCATTGGCTGTTTTCCCCTAAAATCAAATCCCCTTGAGGTATACATCGGACTTCCCCTTTGCTATAAAGTTTCTGTCTTGGCCATGGTCTGATTTAATTACTTTATTAGAACTGATTAATATTGAGAGGCAATAAGCAAGCAGCTCTGGGTGCGTAGGGGAGTCTCTGCTCCACCAAAACGCACGCCGGGGTCTTTGGGGTCCAGTCTCTTATACTTCTTGGTCTTGGGTCTCAGCCAGTCCCTTCTTCATCTGTACCCAGATGCGGACGTGGCCCCTTTTCGTTGTTCTTTTCTTGTTGCCGAGGTCTGCGTTTTGGTGAAGAAATTTCTTGGAAGAGGTACTGAACCCCTTGGTAATTTATTAATAAAGAATCGTTTATCACAAGCTTAATCACAGCCCTAGTTCTATCCTTATATGGTTATTTAGTCAAAGCACAGGTTTCACAAACCCCTTCCTTAAAGCATTCAAGCAGTAAAACAAAACCTGATTCTTTTAACAGTCAAAAATGATTAAAGACTATTTTATTCCTTTGTTTCTTCTTCTCTCCCTTCATTATATTGACAGCAACATTTATTAGAATCAAAGTCATTTTTATGCATCCCGCACATGGTACACTGGTCACAGGTGCGTTGGTAACAATGATTCCCAGGTTCTTGACATGAATCATTCTTGTATTCTTTACAATTCCCCCATTTGTTTTTATGTAACCTATTGATTCGTGTTTTGGCTTCTAATCTAATGACTGCTTTCCGAGCTGCAGATAATATTGGAGTCGCCCTTGTTTTTAATATCATCAGTGATTGAGCTTCTGTCTTTTCGGACTCCATTGGTACAGCAGTTAGTTGCATGTTCTGGATAACTGTACTCATTAATCTGGCAAAACACGGGATTATACATGGGATAATTAACAATCCTCCTAATATTCCTAATTCCACTATTCCAATTTTAGTGAGCCAACCCCCATAAAAAATTGCCCCCAAGATCCTAGTCCTCCAAAATTAATTCCGTTCCATGTTTGAACTGGAACATGAGCTATCTTCTTCGTTTCTCTTATTAGTTCATTTATAGCCTTTCCTTCATCATCTATTTCTAGACAACAATTGCTAAGATTAAATTTTCCACAAACACCTCCTTCCTGAGCTAGTAAATAATCTAAAGCCAAGCGATTCTGATATATTGCAGTTCTCCCCTTAGTATTTTGGTTTGCAACCAATCCTAATGCATCTCCCGTTTTATTTACTACTATTTCCACTACAGCTTGTAACCTTAGAATTCTATTCAGCATATATATAGGGCTCCTATATCTCCAGGACCCATCTTCAGCCCAAGTTGCTGGATCCTAGTAAGAGATTATTCGTTCAGGTGGCCACTCATTATCCTTCCAATTGCCAATTTGCAATTCTCTTTTATATTGTTTTCTTCCCAATTCGTCTGTTTCTCTGTACAATTGGACTCCCAAGTGTTCCCCCCGGCTTATAGGTAATAAAAAGAAACTAGGTCTGATTGTTCCTAATATACATGATCCTGTCCAATTTTGAGGTAAAAATGCAAAAGCTAGTTTACCACAGATCCAATAATGTCCATCTGGAGTGGGCCAACCGTTTGGTATATTAGTTCCATTGGTCCAGTTACTGAATTGTTGATTCATTTCTATCGAATTTCCCCATTTTTCCCAGTCTTTCTCTGTTCTGTTCCATATATAACCTTCTTCACAAAGCAAATTTCCTACTGGTTTTCCACCATTTTCTAAGTTTTGCTAGCAACTTTACCAATTATACTTGTTTGTAAGATCCATTGTTGTTTTCTGTTGTTCCCTCCGCTATTTCTCCATATTGTAGGACCACTTATGTTACTCTCCATTGCCTCCCAGGGCCATCTCTCTCCCTGGTTAGTTCCCCCACAAACGTAGCAGTTAGTTACATTCAATGCTTTAGCTATATTTTCAGCGAGATTTACAAAGAGATTCTTAGCAACAGTGGGAATTTCATACTGGACTCCTGTTTCCATTTCATGATAAAATAAGTTAATACTAAATGATGTTGTATTGATTCCTTAACACTTTCCATAATTTTAATTTGGACTATAGCTCCTAGATCCTTTTCTGTAGCCCATATTTTAATTCCAAATTCCTTACCTTTCTTATTTTTCCATTTTCCAATGTTTATGATAGCTAGATTTCCATAATATCTTATCCATCCTATATCTCCACATCCTCCGGTATCCAGATCTTTGTCAATTGCTTTACAGACATCAAAAATCACAGATGCTGAAGAATCGAGGTCAGGGAGGGGTATGCTCAATTCAGGTTTCCAATTTACAGCAGCTCCCCCTGTTTGTAACTCTATCTACGAGTAATAAACAATTGGGATACCTTACCCTAATATACAAATTGCATCGTTTGCATATGGTACTGGCCCTTATCCTATGGTTTCTTAAAATAATTTCAGCGATACCTGCAGTTTTCATATCATATTTACAGGAGTCAATATGAATTCCCTCAGTTACTTGCTTTTTACAGCTATTGCTCGCCTCCAAAAGAGTTGCAACCATTTGCTTGAGGAGCATGTCCTGCTTCAGTCTGAGGCTAACAGCCTGGCTAGTGCCAGACGTGTGGGAACCCTGCTCAACTGGATGAACACAGAAGACTTCCATGATGCCGCACACGTCTTTTTCTCCTCTGGGGCCTGCCTCTGGAGAGATTTAGCTTACACATTAGGCAGACGTTGTTCCCTGTGAGGGTGGCGAGGCGCTGGCACGGCTTGCCCAGAGATGTGGCTGCCCCATCCCTGGCTGTGCTCATGGCCAGGTTGGATGGGGCTTGGAGCAAGCTGCTCTAGTGGGAGGTGTGCCTGCCCCTGCCAGGGGGACTGGAACCTGCTGAAGAGAGAGCCTCTGCCCTCCTTGGAGCTACCCTTTAAGGACTGGAATGCTGTGAAGAGCTCCCCCGGCTTGTTTAACCCATGCTCAGACATAGGAGACTGAGGGGTGACCTCATCAGTGTTTACAAATACGTAAAGGGTGAGTGTCAGGATGACGGAGCTAGGTTTCTTGCAGTGATGTCCAGTGACAGGACAAGGGGCAATGGGTGTAAACTGGAGCATAGGAGGTTCCATGTGAACATCAGGAAAAACCTTTTTACTGTGAGAGTGACAGAGCACTGGAACAGGTTGCCCAGGGGGGTTGTGGAGTCTCCTGAGTTGGAGATATTCAAGGCCCGCCTGGACAAGTTCCTGTGTGATGTACTCTAGGTTACCCTGCTCTTGCAGGGGGTTGGACTAGATGATCTTCTGAGGTCCCTTCCAAGCCTTGGGATTCTGGGATTCTGTGATTGCATTCTGTTCCGTTCCATTCCATTCCGTTCCATTCCATGCCATCACCTGGCAACGCAGCAGTCACAATGTCCCGGGACAGTGTAAAAGGGAGCAGGCTCCTGTGTCCTCTGGCCTCCTGTGCCCGACTGGGCCAGGGAAGCCCAGGACTTCCTAGAGGAAGTCCTTGAGGAGCTGCTGCAGTTCCTTGTTTGGAGGTTCTAGCAGGGGAGCGCAGCTACTGTATAGGCGTGACTGAGGCAGGGGAGCGCAGCTACCGTATACCCGTGACTGAGGCAGGGGAGCACCGCTACTGTATAGCCATGACTGAGGCAGGGGAGCGCAGCTACCGTATACCCGTGACTGAGGCAGGGGAGCGCAGCTACTGTATAGCCATGACTGAGGCAGGGGAGCACAGCTACCGTATACCCGTGACTGAGGCAGGGGAGCGCCTGTGTCGGGGAAGGTTGTCCTCTTGCCGAGCACGCAGTCTGGGGAGGGACGCATGTGGAGTGGCAATGGAGGAAGGGGACACGTGCGTAGCCCGCCAGATGAGCTGAATCAAGCCCAGCGATCAACAGGGTGACAGATATCGCAGGCAGACGGCCCTGAAATGCAGGCAGAGCTAGAGGCTGGGCAGAGAAGAGCTTCAGAGTTGTGCGCTGCAAGGCCAGGCCCTGGCAGGGCCAGCTTCTTAGCTGGCGGCAGGGATAGCAATCCTTTTCAGCTGGATAGGCAGGGCTAGATGCTAGGAATGCCTTTTTGAGGAGCACCGCAGAGCTCCCCATTCTCATCCCCCGCGGAGCCAGGGCCAGCAGCCATAAGCAATGGGACGCAGAGGTGCTTCCAGAGATGCCAGCGCTTTGGAGCAGCCAGTGATGCCCTGCCACGTGTAGGAAGGATGGATTCTTGCCCCCAGGCTCGATGAGGCCGGGGGCCTTTGGCCACTCTCAGCAGCCGCTGAGGTGGCTCCAGATTGAGGGAGAATAGGGCTTGGGCATCTGCGGGGAGGCGTGAGCAGCCTGTGGAGCAGGAGCAGGTCCTGCTGCCATGCTCAGGGATAGCCGATCGCCAGTGCTGGGGTCAGGAAGGAATTTTCCCCCGGGCCACATTGGCACTGGTCCCGGGGGTTTTTTGCCTTCCTCTGAGCACGGAGCAGGAGCACTTGCCAGGGCTCCTCTGCTCCATTCTGGCTGCGGTACCGCCTGCTGCTCATGCACCATGAAGGTGGCCCCTGGTGTCCTGCAGCTGGGGGGGGAAGGCCTTTTTTCCCCCACGGAGGGCCTGCCAGTGTCCCCGCGGGTTTTTTGCCTTCCTCTGCAGCGGTGAGCCAGCCCCTTGACAGGGCTCCTTTGGGCTCTTGTGGCCCGAAGGCTGCTGCTCCTGCTCCACGCAGGTGGCCCCTCATGCCCCCATGCGGGGGGAGGAAGCTTTCACGACTCCCGGGGTAGCCCCTGGACGTTGCTGCTTGTCCTCTGTAGCACTGAGCACAGCCCCTTGACAGGGCTCCCCTTTGGGCTCGCTTCTCGCCCGCTGCTCAAGCTGGCAGAGGGAGCCACTTCTGCTCTGCCCTTGGCTCCATGTCCCCGGGGGTTCTGGCTTGTGCACAGCAGCCTGTGCTTCAAGGCCTTGATGCTCGTGAGCATCGCCTCTGAAACCAACCCAAAACAAACCCCCATGGCATCGTGGAAAATTCGGTAAAAAGAAGATAACCTAAGGCAAAAGATAAGAAACCAAACTAAAATCAAACGGAATCCTAAAATAAAATCTTTTTTGCACTTGTAAGCTTTGTGTTTCGTGTCCTTGAAAGTGGTTTTGGAGCTGAAAAGCCCTGGCATTGCAGGGGAATAGCAGTGCCACTGTTATTCAGGTCGGGGTGTGTTGTGGTTTAAACCCATCCACACAGCTTGTCCACTCACACCCCCCCCCGACCCTCCCCAATAACAAGAGAATACGATACCATCGCCGAACGACTTCGACCCCCCCCCCCCCGCCCCGAAGAGAGACAGTGCCCTTCCGGGTAACTCCCAGTCACCTCCCTGGGCATGACGTGCTGTGGTATGGAATACCTCTTTGGCTAGTTTGGGTCAGGTGTCCTGTCTCTGCTTCCTCCCGGCCTCCCCTCGTCCCCAGCAGAGCATGAGACTCCCAAAGTCCTTGGCCAGAATAAACATTATTAACAACAATTAAAAACAATCGGTGTTATCAGCTCTCTGCCCAGGCTGGAAGTCAAAACACAGAGCTTGCACCAGTTACTAAGAAGGAGCAAAACGGCTCCTGGTAAACCCAGGACAGTATCCACCCCTTATTCCATACCATTCACATCATGCTCAGATCCCACATTTTCAGTATACCATCACTCTTATCTCAGTACACTCTTAGTGCATGGACCAGTCCCTATAAAGCTGCTGAGTCCATTCGGTCCATGATGTCAGGTTCCATCCCTTGTAACAGTCTTTCAGGGCAGGAAAAGCTGTGTGCAGTGTTGGATCGTTGCCTGCTGATGCTGATTGTTCCTTCACTGCAGAACTTGTCTGGTTCTATCAGAATTCATTCTCTGTTGTGATGATGGCTGGAGGGAAGTCACGGCCAGCCGCTGGTGACCTGGGTGAATTGATGGGCTCTAAAAGTATTACACAGTATAAAAGTATTACACAGCAGGCAACAGCACACAATTAAGTTCATTGGCTGTTTTCCCCTAAAATCAAATCCCCTTGAGGTATACATCGGACTTCCCCTTTGCTATAAAGTTTCTGTCTTGGCCATGGTCTGATTTAATTACTTTATTAGAACTGATTAATATTGAGAGGCAATAAGCAAGCAGCTCTGGGTGCGTAGGGGAGTCTCTGCTCCACCAAAACGCACGCCGGGGTCTTTGGGGTCCAGTCTCTTATACTTCTTGGTCTTGGGTCTCAGCCAGTCCCTTCTTCATCTGTACCCAGATGCGGACGTGGCCCCTTTTCGTTGTTCTTTTCTTGTTGCCGAGGTCTGCGTTTTGGTGAAGAAATTTCTTGGAAGAGGTACTGAACCCCTTGGTAATTTATTAATAAAGAATCGTTTATCACAAGCTTAATCACAGCCCTAGTTCTATCCTTATATGGTTATTTAGTCAAAGCACAGGTTTCACAAACCCCTTCCTTAAAGCATTCAAGCAGTAAAACAAAACCTGATTCTTTTAACAGTCAAAAATGATTAAAGACTATTTTATTCCTTTGTTTCTTCTTCTCTCCCTTCATTATATTGACAGCAACATTTATTAGAATCAAAGTCATTTTTATGCATCCCGCACATGGTACACTGGTCACAGGTGCGTTGGTAACAATGATTCCCAGGTTCTTGACATGAATCATTCTTGTATTCTTTACAATTCCCCCATTTGTTTTTATGTAACCTATTGATTCGTGTTTTGGCTTCTAATCTAATGACTGCTTTCCGAGCTGCAGATAATATTGGAGTCGCCCTTGTTTTTAATATCATCAGTGATTGAGCTTCTGTCTTTTCGGACTCCATTGGTACAGCAGTTAGTTGCATGTTCTGGATAACTGTACTCATTAATCTGGCAAAACACGGGATTATACATGGGATAATTAACAATCCTCCTAATATTCCTAATTCCACTATTCCAATTTTAGTGAGCCAACCCCCATAAAAAATTGCCCCCAAGATCCTAGTCCTCCAAAATTAATTCCGTTCCATGTTTGAACTGGAACATGAGCTATCTTCTTCGTTTCTCTTATTAGTTCATTTATAGCCTTTCCTTCATCATCTATTTCTAGACAACAATTGCTAAGATTAAATTTTCCACAAACACCTCCTTCCTGAGCTAGTAAATAATCTAAAGCCAAGCGATTCTGATATATTGCAGTTCTCCCCTTAGTATTTTGGTTTGCAACCAATCCTAATGCATCTCCCGTTTTATTTACTACTATTTCCACTACAGCTTGTAACCTTAGAATTCTATTCAGCATATATATAGGGCTCCTATATCTCCAGGACCCATCTTCAGCCCAAGTTGCTGGATCCTAGTAAGAGATTATTCGTTCAGGTGGCCACTCATTATCCTTCCAATTGCCAATTTGCAATTCTCTTTTATATTGTTTTCTTCCCAATTCGTCTGTTTCTCTGTACAATTGGACTCCCAAGTGTTCCCCCCGGCTTATAGGTAATAAAAAGAAACTAGGTCTGATTGTTCCTAATATACATGATCCTGTCCAATTTTGAGGTAAAAATGCAAAAGCTAGTTTACCACAGATCCAATAATGTCCATCTGGAGTGGGCCAACCGTTTGGTATATTAGTTCCATTGGTCCAGTTACTGAATTGTTGATTCATTTCTATCGAATTTCCCCATTTTTCCCAGTCTTTCTCTGTTCTGTTCCATATATAACCTTCTTCACAAAGCAAATTTCCTACTGGTTTTCCACCATTTTCTAAGTTTTGCTAGCAACTTTACCAATTATACTTGTTTGTAAGATCCATTGTTGTTTTCTGTTGTTCCCTCCGCTATTTTTCCATATTGTAGGACCACTTATGTTACTCTCCATTGCCTCCCAGGGCCATCTCTCTCCCTGGTTAGTTCCCCCACAAACGTAGCAGTTAGTTACATTCAATGCTTTAGCTATATTTTCAGCGAGATTTACAAAGAGATTCTTAGCAACAGTGGGAATTTCATACTGGACTCCTGTTTCCATTTCATGATAAAATAAGTTAATACTAAATGATGTTGTATTGATTCCTTAACACTTTCCATAATTTTAATTTGGACTATAGCTCCTAGATCCTTTTCTGTAGCCCATATTTTAATTCCAAATTCCTTACCTTTCTTATTTTTCCATTTTCCAATGTTTATGATAGCTAGATTTCCATAATATCTTATCCATCCTATATCTCCACATCCTCCGGTATCCAGATCTTTGTCAATTGCTTTACAGACATCAAAAATCACAGATGCTGAAGAATCGAGGTCAGGGAGGGGTATGCTCAATTCAGGTTTCCAATTTACAGCAGCTCCCCCTGTTTGTAACTCTATCTACGAGTAATAAACAATTGGGATACCTTACCCTAATATACAAATTGCATCGTTTGCATATGGTACTGGCCCTTATCCTATGGTTTCTTAAAATAATTTCAGCGATACCTGCAGTTTTCATATCATATTTACAGGAGTCAATATGAATTCCCTCAGTTACTTGCTTTTTACAGCTATTGCTCGCCTCCAAAAGAGTTGCAACCATTTGCTTGAGGAGCATGTCCTGCTTCAGTCTGAGGCTAACAGCCTGGCTAGTGCCAGACGTGTGGGAACCCTGCTCAACTGGATGAACACAGAAGACTTCCATGATGCCGCACACGTCTTTTTCTCCTCTGGGGCCTGCCTCTGGAGAGATTTAGCTTACACATTAGGCAGACGTTGTTCCCTGTGAGGGTGGCGAGGCGCTGGCATGGCTTGCCCAGAGATGTGGCTGCCCCATCCCTGGCTGTGCTCATGGCCAGGTTGGATGGGGCTTGGAGCAAGCTGCTCTAGTGGGAGGTGTGCCTGCCCCTGCCAGGGGGACTGGAACCTGCTGAAGAGAGAGCCTCTGCCCTCCTTGGAGCTACCCTTTAAGGACTGGAATGCTGTGAAGAGCTCCCCCGGCTTGTTTAACCCATGCTCAGACATAGGAGACTGAGGGGTGACCTCATCAGTGTTTACAAATACGTAAAGGGTGAGTGTCAGGATGACGGAGCTAGGTTTCTTGCAGTGATGTCCAGTGACAGGACAAGGGGCAATGGGTGTAAACTGGAGCATAGGAGGTTCCATGTGAACATCAGGAAAAACCTTTTTACTGTGAGAGTGACAGAGCACTGGAACAGGTTGCCCAGGGGGGTTGTGGAGTCTCCTGAGTTGGAGATATTCAAGGCCCGCCTGGACAAGTTCCTGTGTGATGTACTCTAGGTTACCCTGCTCTTGCAGGGGGTTGGACTAGATGATCTTCTGAGGTCCCTTCCAAGCCTTGGGATTCTGGGATTCTGTGATTGCATTCTGTTCCGTTCCATTCCATTCCGTTCCATTCCATGCCATCACCTGGCAACGCAGCAGTCACAATGTCCCGGGACAGTGTAAAAGGGAGCAGGCTCCTGTGTCCTCTGGCCTCCTGTGCCCGACTGGGCCAGGGAAGCCCAGGACTTCCTAGAGGAAGTCCTTGAGGAGCTGCTGCAGTTCCTTGTTTGGAGGTTCTAGCAGGGGAGCGCAGCTACTGTATAGGCGTGACTGAGGCAGGGGAGCGCAGCTACCGTATACCCGTGACTGAGGCAGGGGAGCACCGCTACTGTATAGCCATGACTGAGGCAGGGGAGCGCAGCTACCGTATACCCGTGACTGAGGCAGGGGAGCGCAGCTACTGTATAGCCATGACTGAGGCAGGGGAGCACAGCTACCGTATACCCGTGACTGAGGCAGGGGAGCGCCTGTGTCGGGGAAGGTTGTCCTCTTGCCGAGCACGCAGTCTGGGGAGGGACGCATGTGGAGTGGCAATGGAGGAAGGGGACACGTGCGTAGCCCGCCAGATGAGCTGAATCAAGCCCAGCGATCAACAGGGTGACAGATATCGCAGGCAGACGGCCCTGAAATGCAGGCAGAGCTAGAGGCTGGGCAGAGAAGAGCTTCAGAGTTGTGCGCTGCAAGGCCAGGTCCTGGCAGGGCCAGCTTCTTAGCTGGCGGCAGGGATAGCAATCCTTTTCAGCTGGATAGGCAGGGCTAGATGCTAGGAATGCCTTTTTGAGGAGCACCGCAGAGCTCCCCATTCTCATCCCCCGCGGAGCCAGGGCCAGCAGCCATAAGCAATGGGACGCAGAGGTGCTTCCAGAGATGCCAGCGCTTTGGAGCAGCCAGTGATGCCCTGCCACGTGTAGGAAGGATGGATTCTTGCCCCCAGGCTCGATGAGGCCGGGGGCCTTTGGCCACTCTCAGCAGCCGCTGAGGTGGCTCCAGATTGAGGGAGAATAGGGCTTGGGCATCTGCGGGGAGGCGTGAGCAGCCTGTGGAGCAGGAGCAGGTCCTGCTGCCATGCTCAGGGATAGCCGATCGCCAGTGCTGGGGTCAGGAAGGAATTTTCCCCCGGGCCACATTGGCACTGGTCCCGGGGGTTTTTTGCCTTCCTCTGAGCACGGAGCAGGAGCACTTGCCAGGGCTCCTCTGCTCCATTCTGGCTGCGGTACCGCCTGCTGCTCATGCACCATGAAGGTGGCCCCTGGTGTCCTGCAGCTGGGGGGGGAAGGCCTTTTTTCCCCCACGGAGGGCCTGCCAGTGTCCCCGCGGGTTTTTTGCCTTCCTCTGCAGCGGTGAGCCAGCCCCTTGACAGGGCTCCTTTGGGCTCTTGTGGCCCGAAGGCTGCTGCTCCTGCTCCACGCAGGTGGCCCCTCATGCCCCCATGCGGGGGGAGGAAGCTTTCACGACTCCCGGGGTAGCCCCTGGACGTTGCTGCTTGTCCTCTGTAGCACTGAGCACAGCCCCTTGACAGGGCTCCCCTTTGGGCTCGCTTCTCGCCCGCTGCTCAAGCTGGCAGAGGGAGCCACTTCTGCTCTGCCCTTGGCTCCATGTCCCCGGGGGTTCTGGCTTGTGCACAGCAGCCTGTGCTTCAAGGCCTTGATGCTCGTGAGCATCGCCTCTGAAACCAACCCAAAACAAACCCCCATGGCATCGTGGAAAATTCGGTAAAAAGAAGATAACCTAAGGCAAAAGATAAGAAACCAAACTAAAATCAAACGGAATCCTAAAATAAAATCTTTTTTGCACTTGTAAGCTTTGTGTTTCGTGTCCTTGAAAGTGGTTTTGGAGCTGAAAAGCCCTGGCATTGCAGGGGAATAGCAGTGCCACTGTTATTCAGGTCGGGGTGTGTTGTGGTTTAAACCCATCCACACAGCTTGTCCACTCACCCCCCCCCCCGACCCTCCCCAATAACAAGAGAATACGATACCATCGCCGAACGACTTCGACCCCCCCCCCCCCGCCCCGAAGAGAGACAGTGCCCTTCCGGGTAACTCCCAGTCACCTCCCTGGGCATGACGTGCTGTGGTATGGAATACCTCTTTGGCTAGTTTGGGTCAGGTGTCCTGTCTCTGCTTCCTCCCGGCCTCCCCTCGTCCCCAGCAGAGCATGAGACTCCCAAAGTCCTTGGCCAGAATAAACATTATTAACAACAATTAAAAACAATCGGTGTTATCAGCTCTCTGCCCAGGCTGGAAGTCAAAACCCAGAGCTTGCACCAGTTACTAAGAAGGAGCAAAACGGCTCCTGGTAAACCCAGGACAGTATCCACCCCTTATTCCATACCATTCACATCATGCTCAGATCCCACATTTTCAGTATACCATCACTCTTATCTCAGTACACTCTTAGTGCATGGACCAGTCCCTATAAAGCTGCTGAGTCCATTCGGTCCATGATGTCAGGTTCCATCCCTTGTAACAGTCTTTCAGGGCAGGAAAAGCTGTGTGCAGTGTTGGATCGTTGCCTGCTGATGCTGATTGTTCCTTCACTGCAGAACTTGTCTGGTTCTATCAGAATTCATTCTCTGTTGTGATGATGGCTGGAGGGAAGTCACGGCCAGCCGCTGGTGACCTGGGTGAATTGATGGGCTCTAAAAGTATTACACAGTATAAAAGTATTACACAGCAGGCAACAGCACACAATTAAGTTCATTGGCTGTTTTCCCCTAAAATCAAATCCCCTTGAGGTATACATCGGACTTCCCCTTTGCTATAAAGTTTCTGTCTTGGCCATGGTCTGATTTAATTACTTTATTAGAACTGATTAATATTGAGAGGCAATAAGCAAGCAGCTCTGGGTGCGTAGGGGAGTCTCTGCTCCACCAAAACGCACGCCGGGGTCTTTGGGGTCCAGTCTCTTATACTTCTTGGTCTTGGGTCTCAGCCAGTCCCTTCTTCATCTGTACCCAGATGCGGACGTGGCCCCTTTTCGTTGTTCTTTTCTTGTTGCCGAGGTCTGCGTTTTGGTGAAGAAATTTCTTGGAAGAGGTACTGAACCCCTTGGTAATTTATTAATAAAGAATCGTTTATCACAAGCTTAATCACAGCCCTAGTTCTATCCTTATATGGTTATTTAGTCAAAGCACAGGTTTCACAAACCCCTTCCTTAAAGCATTCAAGCAGTAAAACAAAACCTGATTCTTTTAACAGTCAAAAATGATTAAAGACTATTTTATTCCTTTGTTTCTTCTTCTCTCCCTTCATTATATTGACAGCAACATTTATTAGAATCAAAGTCATTTTTATGCATCCCGCACATGGTACACTGGTCACAGGTGCGTTGGTAACAATGATTCCCAGGTTCTTGACATGAATCATTCTTGTATTCTTTACAATTCCCCCATTTGTTTTTATGTAACCTATTGATTCGTGTTTTGGCTTCTAATCTAATGACTGCTTTCCGAGCTGCAGATAATATTGGA
The DNA here is from genome assembly GCF_037157495.1 of Lathamus discolor. Taxonomy (NCBI): domain Eukaryota; kingdom Metazoa; phylum Chordata; class Aves; order Psittaciformes; family Psittacidae; genus Lathamus; species Lathamus discolor. The sequence continues at coordinate 54,013,444 of NC_088884.1, forward strand.
GTCGCCCTTGTTTTTAATATCATCAGTGATTGAGCTTCTGTCTTTTCGGACTCCATTGGTACAGCAGTTAGTTGCATGTTCTGGATAACTGTACTCATTAATCTGGCAAAACACGGGATTATACATGGGATAATTAACAATCCTCCTAATATTCCTAATTCCACTATTCCAATTTTAGTGAGCCAACCCCCATAAAAAATTGCCCCCAAGATCCTAGTCCTCCAAAATTAATTCCGTTCCATGTTTGAACTGGAACATGAGCTATCTTCTTCGTTTCTCTTATTAGTTCATTTATAGCCTTTCCTTCATCATCTATTTCTAGACAACAATTGCTAAGATTAAATTTTCCACAAACACCTCCTTCCTGAGCTAGTAAATAATCTAAAGCCAAGCGATTCTGATATATTGCAGTTCTCCCCTTAGTATTTTGGTTTGCAACCAATCCTAATGCATCTCCCGTTTTATTTACTACTATTTCCACTACAGCTTGTAACCTTAGAATTCTATTCAGCATATATATAGGGCTCCTATATCTCCAGGACCCATCTTCAGCCCAAGTTGCTGGATCCTAGTAAGAGATTATTCGTTCAGGTGGCCACTCATTATCCTTCCAATTGCCAATTTGCAATTCTCTTTTATATTGTTTTCTTCCCAATTCGTCTGTTTCTCTGTACAATTGGACTCCCAAGTGTTCCCCCCGGCTTATAGGTAATAAAAAGAAACTAGGTCTGATTGTTCCTAATATACATGATCCTGTCCAATTTTGAGGTAAAAATGCAAAAGCTAGTTTACCACAGATCCAATAATGTCCATCTGGAGTGGGCCAACCGTTTGGTATATTAGTTCCATTGGTCCAGTTACTGAATTGTTGATTCATTTCTATCGAATTTCCCCATTTTTCCCAGTCTTTCTCTGTTCTGTTCCATATATAACCTTCTTCACAAAGCAAATTTCCTACTGGTTTTCCACCATTTTCTAAGTTTTGCTAGCAACTTTACCAATTATACTTGTTTGTAAGATCCATTGTTGTTTTCTGTTGTTCCCTCCGCTATTTTTCCATATTGTAGGACCACTTATGTTACTCTCCATTGCCTCCCAGGGCCATCTCTCTCCCTGGTTAGTTCCCCCACAAACGTAGCAGTTAGTTACATTCAATGCTTTAGCTATATTTTCAGCGAGATTTACAAAGAGATTCTTAGCAACAGTGGGAATTTCATACTGGACTCCTGTTTCCATTTCATGATAAAATAAGTTAATACTAAATGATGTTGTATTGATTCCTTAACACTTTCCATAATTTTAATTTGGACTATAGCTCCTAGATCCTTTTCTGTAGCCCATATTTTAATTCCAAATTCCTTACCTTTCTTATGTTTCCATTTTCCAATGTTTATGATAGCTAGATTTCCATAATATCTTATCCATCCTATATCTCCACATCCTCCGGTATCCAGATCTTTGTCAATTGCTTTACAGACATCAAAAATCACAGATGCTGAAGAATCGAGGTCAGGGAGGGGTATGCTCAATTCAGGTTTCCAATTTACAGCAGCTCCCCCTGTTTGTAACTCTATCTACGAGTAATAAACAATTGGGATACCTTACCCTAATATACAAATTGCATCGTTTGCATATGGTACTGGCCCTTATCCTATGGTTTCTTAAAATAATTTCAGCGATACCTGCAGTTTTCATATCATATTTACAGGAGTCAATATGAATTCCCTCAGTTACTTGCTTTTTACAGCTATTGCTCGCCTCCAAAAGAGTTGCAACCATTTGCTTGAGGAGCATGTCCTGCTTCAGTCTGAGGCTAACAGCCTGGCTAGTGCCAGACGTGTGGGAACCCTGCTCAACTGGATGAACACAGAAGACTTCCATGATGCCGCACACGTCTTTTTCTCCTCTGGGGCCTGCCTCTGGAGAGATTTAGCTTACACATTAGGCAGACGTTGTTCCCTGTGAGGGTGGCGAGGCGCTGGCACGGCTTGCCCAGAGATGTGGCTGCCCCATCCCTGGCTGTGCTCATGGCCAGGTTGGATGGGGCTTGGAGCAAGCTGCTCTAGTGGGAGGTGTGCCTGCCCCTGCCAGGGGGACTGGAACCTGCTGAAGAGAGAGCCTCTGCCCTCCTTGGAGCTACCCTTTAAGGACTGGAATGCTGTGAAGAGCTCCCCCGGCTTGTTTAACCCATGCTCAGACATAGGAGACTGAGGGGTGACCTCATCAGTGTTTACAAATACGTAAAGGGTGAGTGTCAGGATGACGGAGCTAGGTTTCTTGCAGTGATGTCCAGTGACAGGACAAGGGGCAATGGGTGTAAACTGGAGCATAGGAGGTTCCATGTGAACATCAGGAAAAACCTTTTTACTGTGAGAGTGACAGAGCACTGGAACAGGTTGCCCAGGGGGGTTGTGGAGTCTCCTGCGTTGGAGATATTCAAGGCCCGCCTGGACAAGTTCCTGTGTGATGTACTCTAGGTTACCCTGCTCTTGCAGGGGGTTGGACTAGATGATCTTCTGAGGTCCCTTCCAAGCCTTGGGATTCTGGGATTCTGTGATTGCATTCTGTTCCGTTCCATTCCATTCCGTTCCATTCCATGCCATCACCTGGCAACGCAGCAGTCACAATGTCCCGGGACAGTGTAAAAGGGAGCAGGCTCCTGTGTCCTCTGGCCTCCTGTGCCCGACTGGGCCAGGGAAGCCCAGGACTTCCTAGAGGAAGTCCTTGAGGAGCTGCTGCAGTTCCTTGTTTGGAGGTTCTAGCAGGGGAGCGCAGCTACTGTATAGGCGTGACTGAGGCAGGGGAGCGCAGCAACCGTATACCCGTGACTGAGGCAGGGGAGCGCAGCTACTGTATAGCCATGACTGAGGCAGGGGAGCGCAGCTACCGTATATCCGTGACTGAGGCAGGGGAGCGCAGCTACTGTATAGCCGTGACTGAGGCAGGGGAGCACAGCTACCGTATACCCGTGACTGAGGCAGGGGAGCGCCTGTGTCGGGGAAGGTTGTCCTCTTGCCGAGCACGCAGTCTGGGGAGGGACGCATGTGGAGTGGCAATGGAGGAAGGGGACACGTGCGTAGCCCGCCAGATGAGCTGAATCAAGCCCAGCGATCAACAGGGTGACAGATATCGCAGGCAGACGGCCCTGAAATGCAGGCAGAGCTAGAGGCTGGGCAGAGAAGAGCTTCAGAGTTGTGCGCTGCAAGGCCAGGCCCTGGCAGGGCCAGCTTCTTAGCTGGCGGCAGGGATAGCAGTCCTTTTCAGCTGGATAGGCAGGGCTAGATGCTAGGAATGCCTTTTTGAGGAGCACCGCAGAGCTCCCCATTCTCATCCCCCGCGGAGCCAGGGCCAGCAGCCATAAGCAATGGGACGCAGAGGTGCTTCCAGAGATGCCAGCGCTTTGGAGCAGCCAGTGATGCCCTGCCACGTGTAGGAAGGATGGATTCTTGCCCCCAGGCTCGATGAGGCCGGGGGCCTTTGGCCACTCTCAGCAGCCGCTGAGGTGGCTCCAGATTGAGGGAGAATAGGGCTTGGGCATCTGCGGGGAGGCGTGAGCAGCCTGTGGAGCAGGAGCAGGTCCTGCTGCCATGCTCAGGGATAGCCGATCGCCAGTGCTGGGGTCAGGAAGGAATTTTCCCCCGGGCCACATTGGCACTGGTCCCGGGGGTTTTTTGCCTTCCTCTGAGCACGGAGCAGGAGCACTTGCCAGGGCTCCTCTGCTCCATTCTGGCTGCGGTACCGCCTGCTGCTCATGCACCATGAAGGTGGCCCCTGGTGTCCTGCAGCTGGGGGGGGAAGGCCTTTTTTCCCCCACGGAGGGCCTGCCAGTGTCCCCGCGGGTTTTTTGCCTTCCTCTGCAGCGGTGAGCCAGCCCCTTGACAGGGCTCCTTTGGGCTCTTGTGGCCCGAAGGCTGCTGCTCCTGCTCCACGCAGGTGGCCCCTCATGCCCCCATGCGGGGGGAGGAAGCTTTCACGACTCCCGGGGTAGCCCCTGGACGTTGCTGCTTGTCCTCTGTAGCACTGAGCACAGCCCCTTGACAGGGCTCCCCTTTGGGCTCGCTTCTCGCCCGCTGCTCAAGCTGGCAGAGGGAGCCACTTCTGCTCTGCCCTTGGCTCCATGTCCCCGGGGGTTCTGGCTTGTGCACAGCAGCCTGTGCTTCAAGGCCTTGATGCTCGTGAGCATCGCCTCTGAAACCAACCCAAAACAAACCCCCATGGCATCGTGGAAAATTCGGTAAAAAGAAGATAACCTAAGGCAAAAGATAAGAAACCAAACTAAAATCAAACGGAATCCTAAAATAAAATCTTTTTTGCACTTGTAAGCTTTGTGTTTCGTGTCCTTGAAAGTGGTTTTGGAGCTGAAAAGCCCTGGCATTGCAGGGGAATAGCAGTGCCACTGTTATTCAGGTCGGGGTGTGTTGTGGTTTAAACCCATCCACACAGCTTGTCCACTCACCCCCCCCCCCGACCCTCCCCAATAACAAGAGAATACGATACCATCGCCGAACGACTTCGACCCCCCCCCCCCCGCCCCGAAGAGAGACAGTGCCCTTCCGGGTAACTCCCAGTCACCTCCCTGGGCATGACGTGCTGTGGTATGGAATACCTCTTTGGCTAGTTTGGGTCAGGTGTCCTGTCTCTGCTTCCTCCCGGCCTCCCCTCGTCCCCAGCAGAGCATGAGACTCCCAAAGTCCTTGGCCAGAATAAACATTATTAACAACAATTAAAAACAATCGGTGTTATCAGCTCTCTGCCCAGGCTGGAAGTCAAAACACAGAGCTTGCACCAGTTACTAAGAAGGAGCAAAACGGCTCCTGGTAAACCCAGGACAGTATCCACCCCTTATTCCATACCATTCACATCATGCTCAGATCCCACATTTTCAGTATACCATCACTCTTATCTCAGTACACTCTTAGTGCATGGACCAGTCCCTATAAAGCTGCTGAGTCCATTCGGTCCATGATGTCAGGTTCCATCCCTTGTAACAGTCTTTCAGGGCAGGAAAAGCTGTGTGCAGTGTTGGATCGTTGCCTGCTGATGCTGATTGTTCCTTCACTGCAGAACTTGTCTGGTTCTATCAGAATTCATTCTCTGTTGTGATGATGGCTGGAGGGAAGTCACGGCCAGCCGCTGGTGACCTGGGTGAATTGATGGGCTCTAAAAGTATTACACAGTATAAAAGTATTACACAGCAGGCAACAGCACACAATTAAGTTCATTGGCTGTTTTCCCCTAAAATCAAATCCCCTTGAGGTATACATCGGACTTCCCCTTTGCTATAAAGTTTCTGTCTTGGCCATGGTCTGATTTAATTACTTTATTAGAACTGATTAATATTGAGAGGCAATAAGCAAGCAGCTCTGGGTGCGTAGGGGAGTCTCTGCTCCACCAAAACGCACGCCGGGGTCTTTGGGGTCCAGTCTCTTATACTTCTTGGTCTTGGGTCTCAGCCAGTCCCTTCTTCATCTGTACCCAGATGCGGACGTGGCCCCTTTTCGTTGTTCTTTTCTTGTTGCCGAGGTCTGCGTTTTGGTGAAGAAATTTCTTGGAAGAGGTACTGAACCCCTTGGTAATTTATTAATAAAGAATCGTTTATCACAAGCTTAATCACAGCCCTAGTTCTATCCTTATATGGTTATTTAGTCAAAGCACAGGTTTCACAAACCCCTTCCTTAAAGCATTCAAGCAGTAAAACAAAACCTGATTCTTTTAACAGTCAAAAATGATTAAAGACTATTTTATTCCTTTGTTTCTTCTTCTCTCCCTTCATTATACTGACAGCAACATTTATTAGAATCAAAGTCATTTTTATGCATCCCGCACATGGTACACTGGTCACAGGTGCGTTGGTAACAATGATTCCCAGGTTCTTGACATGAATCATTCTTGTATTCTTTACAATTCCCCCATTTGTTTTTATGTAACCTATTGATTCGTGTTTTGGCTTCTAATCTAATGACTGCTTTCCGAGCTGCAGATAATATTGGAGTCGCCCTTGTTTTTAATATCATCAGTGGTTGAGCTTCTGTCTTTTCGGACTCCATTGGTACAGCAGTTAGTTGCATGTTCTGGATAACTGTACTCATTAATCTGGCAAAACACGGGATTATACATGGGATAATTAACAATCCTCCTAATATTCCTAATTCCACTATTCCAATTTTAGTGAGCCAACCCCCATAAAAAATTGCCCCCAAGATCCTAGTCCTCCAAAATTAATTCCGTTCCATGTTTGAACTGGAACATGAGCTATCTTCTTCGTTTCTCTTATTAGTTCATTTATAGCCTTTCCTTCATCATCTATTTCTAGACAACAATTGCTAAGATTAAATTTTCCACAAACACCTCCTTCCTGAGCTAGTAAATAATCTAAAGCCAAGCGATTCTGATATATTGCAGTTCTCCCCTTAGTATTTTGGTTTGCAACCAATCCTAATGCATCTCCCGTTTTATTTACTACTATTTCCACTACAGCTTGTAACCTTAGAATTCTATTCAGCATATATATAGGGCTCCTATATCTCCAGGACCCATCTTCAGCCCAAGTTGCTGGATCCTAGTAAGAGATTATTCGTTCAGGTGGCCACTCATTATCCTTCCAATTGCCAATTTGCAATTCTCTTTTATATTGTTTTCTTCCCAATTCGTCTGTTTCTCTGTACAATTGGACTCCCAAGTGTTCCCCCCGGCTTATAGGTAATAAAAAGAAACTAGGTCTGATTGTTCCTAATATACATGATCCTGTCCAATTTTGAGGTAAAAATGCAAAAGCTAGTTTACCACAGATCCAATAATGTCCATCTGGAGTGGGCCAACCGTTTGGTATATTAGTTCCATTGGTCCAGTTACTGAATTGTTGATTCATTTCTATCGAATTTCCCCATTTTTCCCAGTCTTTCTCTGTTCTGTTCCATATATAACCTTCTTCACAAAGCAAATTTCCTACTGGTTTTCCACCATTTTCTAAGTTTTGCTAGCAACTTTACCAATTATACTTGTTTGTAAGATCCATTGTTGTTTTCTGTTGTTCCCTCCGCTATTTTTCCATATTGTAGGACCACTTATGTTACTCTCCATTGCCTCCCAGGGCCATCTCTCTCCCTGGTTAGTTCCCCCACAAACGTAGCAGTTAGTTACATTCAATGCTTTAGCTATATTTTCAGCGAGATTTACAAAGAGATTCTTAGCAACAGTGGGAATTTCATACTGGACTCCTGTTTCCATTTCATGATAAAATAAGTTAATACTAAATGATGTTGTATTGATTCCTTAACACTTTCCATAATTTTAATTTGGACTATAGCTCCTAGATCCTTTTCTGTAGCCCATATTTTAATTCCAAATTCCTTACCTTTCTTATTTTTCCATTTTCCAATGTTTATGATAGCTAGATTTCCATAATATCTTATCCATCCTATATCTCCACATCCTCCGGTATCCAGATCTTTGTCAATTGCTTTACAGACATCAAAAATCACAGATGCTGAAGAATCGAGGTCAGGGAGGGGTATGCTCAATTCAGGTTTCCAATTTACAGCAGCTCCCCCTGTTTGTAACTCTATCTACGAGTAATAAACAATTGGGATACCTTACCCTAATATACAAATTGCATCGTTTGCATATGGTACTGGCCCTTATCCTATGGTTTCTTAAAATAATTTCAGCGATACCTGCAGTTTTCATATCATATTTACAGGAGTCAATATGAATTCCCTCAGTTACTTGCTTTTTACAGCTATTGCTCGCCTCCAAAAGAGTTGCAACCATTTGCTTGAGGAGCATGTCCTGCTTCAGTCTGAGGCTAACAGCCTGGCTAGTGCCAGACGTGTGGGAACCCTGCTCAACTGGATGAACACAGAAGACTTCCATGATGCCGCACACGTCTTTTTCTCCTCTGGGGCCTGCCTCTGGAGAGATTTAGCTTACACATTAGGCAGACGTTGTTCCCTGTGAGGGTGGCGAGGCGCTGGCACGGCTTGCCCAGAGATGTGGCTGCCCCATCCCTGGCTGTGCTCATGGCCAGGTTGGATGGGGCTTGGAGCAAGCTGCTCTAGTGGGAGGTGTGCCTGCCCCTGCCAGGGGGACTGGAACCTGCTGAAGAGAGAGCCTCTGCCCTCCTTGGAGCTACCCTTTAAGGACTGGAATGCTGTGAAGAGCTCCCCTGGCTTGTTTAACCCATGCTCAGACATAGGAGACTGAGGGGTGACCTCATCAGTGTTTACAAATATGTAAAGGGTGAGTGTCAGGATGACGGAGCTAGGTTTCTTGCAGTGATGTCCAGTGACAGGACAAGGGGCAATGGGTGTAAACTGGAGCATAGGAGGTTCCATGTGAACATCAGGAAAAACCTTTTTACTGTGAGAGTGACAGAGCACTGGAACAGGTTGCCCAGGGGGGTTGTGGAGTCTCCTGCGTTGGAGATATTCAAGGCCCGCCTGGACAAGTTCCTGTGTGATGTACTCTAGGTTACCCTGCTCTTGCAGGGGGTTGGACTAGATGATCTTCTGAGGTCCCTTCCAAGCCTTGGGATTCTGGGATTCTGTGATTGCATTCTGTTCCGTTCCATTCCATTCCGTTCCATTCCATGCCATCACCTGGCAACGCAGCAGTCACAATGTCCCGGGACAGTGTAAAAGGGAGCAGGCTCCTGTGTCCTCTGGCCTCCTGTGCCCGACTGGGCCAGGGAAGCCCAGGACTTCCTAGAGGAAGTCCTTGAGGAGCTGCTGCAGTTCCTTGTTTGGAGGTTCTAGCAGGGGAGCGCAGCTACTGTATAGGCGTGACTGAGGCAGGGGAGCGCAGCTACCGTATACCCGTGACTGAGGCAGGGGAGCGCAGCTACTGTATAGCCATGACTGAGGCAGGGGAGCACAGCTACCGTATACCCGTGACTGAGGCAGGGGAGCGCCTGTGTCGGGGAAGGTTGTCCTCTTGCCGAGCACGCAGTCTGGGGAGGGACGCATGTGGAGTGGCAATGGAGGAAGGGGACACGTGCGTAGCCCGCCAGATGAGCTGAATCAAGCCCAGCGATCAACAGGGTGACAGATATCGCAGGCAGACGGCCCTGAAATGCAGGCAGAGCTAGAGGCTGGGCAGAGAAGAGCTTCAGAGTTGTGCGCTGCAAGGCCAGGCCCTGGCAGGGCCAGCTTCTTAGCTGGCGGCAGGGATAGCAATCCTTTTCAGCTGGATAGGCAGGGCTAGATGCTAGGAATGCCTTTTTGAGGAGCACCGCAGAGCTCCCCATTCTCATCCCCCGCGGAGCCAGGGCCAGCAGCCATAAGCAATGGGACGCAGAGGTGCTTCCAGAGATGCCAGCGCTTTGGAGCAGCCAGTGATGCCCTGCCACGTGTAGGAAGGATGGATTCTTGCCCCCAGGCTCGATGAGGCCGGGGGCCTTTGGCCACTCTCAGCAGCCGCTGAGGTGGCTCCAGATTGAGGGAGAATAGGGCTTGGGCATCTGCGGGGAGGCGTGAGCAGCCTGTGGAGCAGGAGCAGGTCCTGCTGCCATGCTCAGGGATAGCCGATCGCCAGTGCTGGGGTCAGGAAGGAATTTTCCCCCGGGCCACATTGGCACTGGTCCCGGGGGTTTTTTGCCTTCCTCTGAGCACGGAGCAGGAGCACTTGCCAGGGCTCCTCTGCTCCATTCTGGCTGCGGTACCGCCTGCTGCTCATGCACCATGAAGGTGGCCCCTGGTGTCCTGCAGCTGGGGGGGGAAGGCCTTTTTTCCCCCACGGAGGGCCTGCCAGTGTCCCCGCGGGTTTTTTGCCTTCCTCTGCAGCGGTGAGCCAGCCCCTTGACAGGGCTCCTTTGGGCTCTTGTGGCCTGAAGGCTGCTGCTCCTGCTCCACGCAGGTGGCCCCTCATGCCCCCATGCGGGGGGAGGAAGCTTTCACGACTCCCGGGGTAGCCCCTGGACGTTGCTGCTTGTCCTCTGTAGCACTGAGCACAGCCCCTTGACAGGGCTCCCCTTTGGGCTCGCTTCTCGCCCGCTGCTCAAGCTGGCAGAGGGAGCCACTTCTGCTCTGCCCTTGGCTCCATGTCCCCGGGGGTTCTGGCTTGTGCACAGCAGCCTGTGCTTCAAGGCCTTGATGCTCGTGAGCATCGCCTCTGAAACCAACCCAAAACAAACCCCCATGGCATCGTGGAAAATTCGGTAAAAAGAAGATAACCTAAGGCAAAAGATAAGAAACCAAACTAAAATCAAACGGAATCCTAAAATAAAATCTTTTTTGCACTTGTAAGCTTTGTGTTTCGTGTCCTTGAAAGTGGTTTTGGAGCTGAAAAGCCCTGGCATTGCAGGGGAATAGCAGTGCCACTGTTATTCAGGTCGGGGTGTGTTGTGGTTTAAACCCATCCACACAGCTTGTCCACTCACCCCCCCCCCCGACCCTCCCCAATAACAAGAGAATACGATACCATCGCCGAACGACTTCGACCCCCCCCCCCCCACCCCGAAGAGAGACAGTGCCCTTCCGGGTAACTCCCAGTCACCTCCCTGGGCATGACGTGCTGTGGTATGGAATACCTCTTTGGCTAGTTTGGGTCAGGTGTCCTGTCTCTGCTTCCTCCCGGCCTCCCCTCGTCCCCAGCAGAGCATGAGACTCCCAAAGTCCTTGGCCAGAATAAACATTATTAACAACAATTAAAAACAATCGGTGTTATCAGCTCTCTGCCCAGGCTGGAAGTCAAAACACAGAGCTTGCACCAGTTACTAAGAAGGAGCAAAACGGCTCCTGGTAAACCCAGGACAGTATCCACCCCTTATTCCATACCATTCACATCATGCTCAGATCCCACATTTTCAGTATACCATCACTCTTATCTCAGTACACTCTTAGTGCATGGACCAGTCCCTATAAAGCTGCTGAGTCCATTCGGTCCATGATGTCAGGTTCCATCCCTTGTAACAGTCTTTCAGGGCAGGAAAAGCTGTGTGCAGTGTTGGATCGTTGCCTGCTGATGCTGATTGTTCCTTCACTGCAGAACTTGTCTGGTTCTATCAGAATTCATTCTCTGTTGTGATGATGGCTGGAGGGAAGTCACGGCCAGCCGCTGGTGACCTGGGTGAATTGATGGGCTCTAAAAGTATTACACAGTATAAAAGTATTACACAGCAGGCAACAGCACACAATTAAGTTCATTGGCTGTTTTCCCCTAAAATCAAATCCCCTTGAGGTATACATCGGACTTCCCCTTTGCTATAAAGTTTCTGTCTTGGCCATGGTCTGATTTAATTACTTTATTAGAACTGATTAATATTGAGAGGCAATAAGCAAGCAGCTCTGGGTGCGTAGGGGAGTCTCTGCTCCACCAAAACGCACGCCGGGGTCTTTGGGGTCCAGTCTCTTATACTTCTTGGTCTTGGGTCTCAGCCAGTCCCTTCTTCATCTGTACCCAGATGCGGACGTGGCCCCTTTTCGTTGTTCTTTTCTTGTTGCCGAGGTCTGCGTTTTGGTGAAGAAATTTCTTGGAAGAGGTACTGAACCCCTTGGTAATTTATTAATAAAGAATCGTTTATCACAAGCTTAATCACAGCCCTAGTTCTATCCTTATATGGTTATTTAGTCAAAGCACAGGTTTCACAAACCCCTTCCTTAAAGCATTCAAGCAGTAAAACAAAACCTGATTCTTTTAACAGTCAAAAATGATTAAAGACTATTTTATTCCTTTGTTTCTTCTTCTCTCCCTTCATTATATTGACAGCAACATTTATTAGAATCAAAGTCATTTTTATGCATCCCGCACATGGTACACTGGTCACAGGTGCGTTGGTAACAATGATTCCCAGGTTCTTGACATGAATCATTCTTGTATTCTTTACAATTCCCCCATTTGTTTTTATGTAACCTATTGATTCGTGTTTTGGCTTCTAATCTAATGACTGCTTTCCGAGCTGCAGATAATATTGGAGTCGCCCTTGTTTTTAATATCATCAGTGATTGAGCTTCTGTCTTTTCGGACTCCATTGGTACAGCAGTTAGTTGCATGTTCTGGATAACTGTACTCATTAATCTGGCAAAACACGGGATCATACATGGGATAATTAACAATCCTCCTAATATTCCTAATTCCACTATTCCAATTTTAGTGAGCCAACCCCCATAAAAAATTGCCCCCAAGATCCTAGTCCTCCAAAATTAATTCCGTTCCATGTTTGAACTGGAACATGAGCTATCTTCTTCGTTTCTCTTATTAGTTCATTTATAGCCTTTCCTTCATCATCTATTTCTAGACAACAATTGCTAAGATTAAATTTTCCACAAACACCTCCTTCCTGAGCTAGTAAATAATCTAAAGCCAAGCGATTCTGATATATTGCAGTTCTCCCCTTAGTATTTTGGTTTGCAACCAATCCTAATGCATCTCCCGTTTTATTTACTACTATTTCCACTACAGCTTGTAACCTTAGAATTCTATTCAGCATATATATAGGGCTCCTATATCTCCAGGACCCATCTTCAGCCCAAGTTGCTGGATCCTAGTAAGAGATTATTCGTTCAGGTGGCCACTCATTATCCTTCCAATTGCCAATTTGCAATTCTCTTTTATATTGTTTTCTTCCCAATTCGTCTGTTTCTCTGTACAATTGGACTCCCAAGTGTTCCCCCCGGCTTATAGGTAATAAAAAGAAACTAGGTCTGATTGTTCCTAATATACATGATCCTGTCCAATTTTGAGGTAAAAATGCAAAAGCTAGTTTACCACAGATCCAATAATGTCCATCTGGAGTGGGCCAACCGTTTGGTATATTAGTTCCATTGGTCCAGTTACTGAATTGTTGATTCATTTCTATCGAATTTCCCCATTTTTCCCAGTCTTTCTCTGTTCTGTTCCATATATAACCTTCTTCACAAAGCAAATTTCCTACTGGTTTTCCACCATTTTCTAAGTTTTGCTAGCAACTTTACCAATTATACTTGTTTGTAAGATCCATTGTTGTTTTCTGTTGTTCCCTCCGCTATTTTTCCATATTGTAGGACCACTTATGTTACTCTCCATTGCCTCCCAGGGCCATCTCTCTCCCTGGTTAGTTCCCCCACAAACGTAGCAGTTAGTTACATTCAATGCTTTAGCTATATTTTCAGCGAGATTTACAAAGAGATTCTTAGCAACAGTGGGAATTTCATACTGGACTCCTGTTTCCATTTCATGATAAAATAAGTTAATACTAAATGATGTTGTATTGATTCCTTAACACTTTCCATAATTTTAATTTGGACTATAGCTCCTAGATCCTTTTCTGTAGCCCATATTTTAATTCCAAATTCCTTACCTTTCTTATGTTTCCATTTTCCAATGTTTATGATAGCTAGATTTCCATAATATCTTATCCATCCTATATCTCCACATCCTCCGGTATCCAGATCTTTGTCAATTGCTTTACAGACATCAAAAATCACAGATGCTGAAGAATCGAGGTCAGGGAGGGGTATGCTCAATTCAGGTTTCCAATTTACAGCAGCTCCCCCTGTTTGTAACTCTATCTACGAGTAATAAACAATTGGGATACCTTACCCTAATATACAAATTGCATCGTTTGCATATGGTACTGGCCCTTATCCTATGGTTTCTTAAAATAATTTCAGCGATACCTGCAGTTTTCATATCATATTTACAGGAGTCAATATGAATTCCCTCAGTTACTTGCTTTTTACAGCTATTGCTCGCCTCCAAAAGAGTTGCAACCATTTGCTTGAGGAGCATGTCCTGCTTCAGTCTGAGGCTAACAGCCTGGCTAGTGCCAGACGTGTGGGAACCCTGCTCAACTGGATGAACACAGAAGACTTCCATGATGCCGCACACGTCTTTTTCTCCTCTGGGGCCTGCCTCTGGAGAGATTTAGCTTACACATTAGGCAGACGTTGTTCCCTGTGAGGGTGGCGAGGCGCTGGCACGGCTTGCCCAGAGATGTGGCTGCCCCATCCCTGGCTGTGCTCATGGCCAGGTTGGATGGGGCTTGGAGCAAGCTGCTCTAGTGGGAGGTGTGCCTGCCCCTGCCAGGGGGACTGGAACCTGCTGAAGAGAGAGCCTCTGCCCTCCTTGGAGCTACCCTTTAAGGACTGGAATGCTGTGAAGAGCTCCCCCGGCTTGTTTAACCCATGCTCAGACATAGGAGACTGAGGGGTGACCTCATCAGTGTTTACAAATACGTAAAGGGTGAGTGTCAGGATGACGGAGCTAGGTTTCTTGCAGTGATGTCCAGTGACAGGACAAGGGGCAATGGGTGTAAACTGGAGCATAGGAGGTTCCATGTGAACATCAGGAAAAACCTTTTTACTGTGAGAGTGACAGAGCACTGGAACAGGTTGCCCAGGGGGGTTGTGGAGTCTCCTGCGTTGGAGATATTCAAGGCCCGCCTGGACAAGTTCCTGTGTGATGTACTCTAGGTTACCCTGCTCTTGCAGGGGGTTGGACTAGATGATCTTCTGAGGTCCCTTCCAAGCCTTGGGATTCTGGGATTCTGTGATTGCATTCTGTTCCGTTCCATTCCATTCCGTTCCATTCCATGCCATCACCTGGCAACGCAGCAGTCACAATGTCCCGGGACAGTGTAAAAGGGAGCAGGCTCCTGTGTCCTCTGGCCTCCTGTGCCCGACTGGGCCAGGGAAGCCCAGGACTTCCTAGAGGAAGTCCTTGAGGAGCTGCTGCAGTTCCTTGTTTGGAGGTTCTAGCAGGGGAGCGCAGCTACTGTATAGGCGTGACTGAGGCAGGGGAGCGCAGCTACCGTATACCCGTGACTGAGGCAGGGGAGCACCGCTACTGTATAGCCATGACTGAGGCAGGGGAGCGCAGCTACCGTATACCCGTGACTGAGGCAGGGGAGCGCAGCTACTGTATAGCCATGACTGAGGCAGGGGAGCACAGCTACCGTATACCCGTGACTGAGGCAGGGGAGCGCCTGTGTCGGGGAAGGTTGTCCTCTTGCCGAGCACGCAGTCTGGGGAGGGACGCATGTGGAGTGGCAATGGAGGAAGGGGACACGTGCGTAGCCCGCCAGATGAGCTGAATCAAGCCCAGCGATCAACAGGGTGACAGATATCGCAGGCAGACGGCCCTGAAATGCAGGCAGAGCTAGAGGCTGGGCAGAGAAGAGCTTCAGAGTTGTGCGCTGCAAGGCCAGGTCCTGGCAGGGCCAGCTTCTTAGCTGGCGGCAGGGATAGCAATCCTTTTCAGCTGGATAGGCAGGGCTAGATGCTAGGAATGCCTTTTTGAGGAGCACCGCAGAGCTCCCCATTCTCATCCCCCGCGGAGCCAGGGCCAGCAGCCATAAGCAATGGGACGCAGAGGTGCTTCCAGAGATGCCAGCGCTTTGGAGCAGCCAGTGATGCCCTGCCACGTGTAGGAAGGATGGATTCTTGCCCCCAGGCTCGATGAGGCCGGGGGCCTTTGGCCACTCTCAGCAGCCGCTGAGGTGGCTCCAGATTGAGGGAGAATAGGGCTTGGGCATCTGCGGGGAGGCGTGAGCAGCCTGTGGAGCAGGAGCAGGTCCTGCTGCCATGCTCAGGGATAGCCGATCGCCAGTGCTGGGGTCAGGAAGGAATTTTCCCCCGGGCCACATTGGCACTGGTCCCGGGGGTTTTTTGCCTTCCTCTGAGCACGGAGCAGGAGCACTTGCCAGGGCTCCTCTGCTCCATTCTGGCTGCGGTACCGCCTGCTGCTCATGCACCATGAAGGTGGCCCCTGGTGTCCTGCAGCTGGGGGGGGAAGGCCTTTTTTCCCCCACGGAGGGCCTGCCAGTGTCCCCGCGGGTTTTTTGCCTTCCTCTGCAGCGGTGAGCCAGCCCCTTGACAGGGCTCCTTTGGGCTCTTGTGGCCCGAAGGCTGCTGCTCCTGCTCCACGCAGGTGGCCCCTCATGCCCCCATGTGGGGGGAGGAAGCTTTCACGACTCCCGGGGTAGCCCCTGGACGTTGCTGCTTGTCCTCTGTAGCACTGAGCACAGCCCCTTGACAGGGCTCCCCTTTGGGCTCGCTTCTCGCCCGCTGCTCAAGCTGGCAGAGGGAGCCACTTCTGCTCTGCCCTTGGCTCCATGTCCCCGGGGGTTCTGGCTTGTGCACAGCAGCCTGTGCTTCAAGGCCTTGATGCTCGTGAGCATCGCCTCTGAAACCAACCCAAAACAAACCCCCATGGCATCGTGGAAAATTCGGTAAAAAGAAGATAACCTAAGGCAAAAGATAAGAAACCAAACTAAAATCAAACGGAATCCTAAAATAAAATCTTTTTTGCACTTGTAAGCTTTGTGTTTCGTGTCCTTGAAAGTGGTTTTGGAGCTGAAAAGCCCTGGCATTGCAGGGGAATAGCAGTGCCACTGTTATTCAGGTCGGGGTGTGTTGTGGTTTAAACCCATCCACACAGCTTGTCCACTCACCCCCCCCCCCGACCCTCCCCAATAAGAGAATACGATACCATCGCCGAACGACTTCGACCCCCCCCCCCCCCGCCCCGAAGAGAGACAGTGCCCTTCCGGGTAACTCCCAGTCACCTCCCTGGGCATGACGTGCTGTGGTATGGAATACCTCTTTGGCTAGTTTGGGTCAGGTGTCCTGTCTCTGCTTCCTCCCGGCCTCCCCTCATCCCCAGCAGAGCATGAGACTCCCAAAGTCCTTGGCCAGAATAAACATTATTAACAACAATTAAAAACAATCGGTGTTATCAGCTCTCTGCCCAGGCTGGAAGTCAAAACACAGAGCTTGCACCAGTTACTAAGAAGGAGCAAAACGGCTCCTGGTAAACCCAGGACAGTATCCACCCCTTATTCCATACCATTCACATCATGCTCAGATCCCACATTTTCAGTATACCATCACTCTTATCTCAGTACACTCTTAGTGCATGGACCAGTCCCTATAAAGCTGCTGAGTCCATTCGGTCCATGATGTCAGGTTCCATCCCTTGTAACAGTCTTTCAGGGCAGGAAAAGCTGTGTGCAGTGTTGGATCGTTGCCTGCTGATGCTGATTGTTCCTTCACTGCAGAACTTGTCTGGTTCTATCAGAATTCATTCTCTGTTGTGATGATGGCTGGAGGGAAGTCACGGCCAGCCGCTGGTGACCTGGGTGAATTGATGGGCTCTAAAAGTATTACACAGTATAAAAGTATTACACAGCAGGCAACAGCACACAATTAAGTTCATTGGCTGTTTTCCCCTAAAATCAAATCCCCTTGAGGTATACATCGGACTTCCCCTTTGCTATAAAGTTTCTGTCTTGGCCATGGTCTGATTTAATTACTTTATTAGAACTGATTAATATTGAGAGGCAATAAGCAAGCAGCTCTGGGTGCGTAGGGGAGTCTCTGCTCCACCAAAACGCACGCCGGGGTCTTTGGGGTCCAGTCTCTTATACTTCTTGGTCTTGGGTCTCAGCCAGTCCCTTCTTCATCTGTACCCAGATGCGGACGTGGCCCCTTTTCGTTGTTCTTTTCTTGTTGCCGAGGTCTGCGTTTTGGTGAAGAAATTTCTTGGAAGAGGTACTGAACCCCTTGGTAATTTATTAATAAAGAATCGTTTATCACAAGCTTAATCACAGCCCTAGTTCTATCCTTATATGGTTATTTAGTCAAAGCACAGGTTTCACAAACCCCTTCCTTAAAGCATTCAAGCAGTAAAACAAAACCTGATTCTTTTAACAGTCAAAAATGATTAAAGACTATTTTATTCCTTTGTTTCTTCTTCTCTCCCTTCATTATATTGACAGCAACATTTATTAGAATCAAAGTCATTTTTATGCATCCCGCACATGGTACACTGGTCACAGGTGCGTTGGTAACAATGATTCCCAGGTTCTTGACATGAATCATTCTTGTATTCTTTACAATTCCCCCATTTGTTTTTATGTAACCTATTGATTCGTGTTTTGGCTTCTAATCTAATGACTGCTTTCCGAGCTGCAGATAATATTGGAGTCGCCCTTGTTTTTAATATCATCAGTGATTGAGCTTCTGTCTTTTCGGACTCCATTGGTACAGCAGTTAGTTGCATGTTCTGGATAACTGTACTCATTAATCTGGCAAAACACGGGATCATACATGGGATAATTAACAATCCTCCTAATATTCCTAATTCCACTATTCCAATTTTAGTGAGCCAACCCCCATAAAAAATTGCCCCCAAGATCCTAGTCCTCCAAAATTAATTCCGTTCCATGTTTGAACTGGAACATGAGCTATCTTCTTCGTTTCTCTTATTAGTTCATTTATAGCCTTTCCTTCATCATCTATTTCTAGACAACAATTGCTAAGATTAAATTTTCCACAAACACCTCCTTCCTGAGCTAGTAAATAATCTAAAGCCAAGCGATTCTGATATATTGCAGTTCTCCCCTTAGTATTTTGGTTTGCAACCAATCCTAATGCATCTCCCGTTTTATTTACTACTATTTCCACTACAGCTTGTAACCTTAGAATTCTATTCAGCATATATATAGGGCTCCTATATCTCCAGGACCCATCTTCAGCCCAAGTTGCTGGATCCTAGTAAGAGATTATTCGTTCAGGTGGCCACTCATTATCCTTCCAATTGCCAATTTGCAATTCTCTTTTATATTGTTTTCTTCCCAATTCGTCTGTTTCTCTGTACAATTGGACTCCCAAGTGTTCCCCCCGGCTTATAGGTAATAAAAAGAAACTAGGTCTGATTGTTCCTAATATACATGATCCTGTCCAATTTTGAGGTAAAAATGCAAAAGCTAGTTTACCACAGATCCAATAATGTCCATCTGGAGTGGGCCAACCGTTTGGTATATTAGTTCCATTGGTCCAGTTACTGAATTGTTGATTCATTTCTATCGAATTTCCCCATTTTTCCCAGTCTTTCTCTGTTCTGTTCCATATATAACCTTCTTCACAAAGCAAATTTCCTACTGGTTTTCCACCATTTTCTAAGTTTTGCTAGCAACTTTACCAATTATACTTGTTTGTAAGATCCATTGTTGTTTTCTGTTGTTCCCTCCGCTATTTTTCCATATTGTAGGACCACTTATGTTACTCTCCATTGCCTCCCAGGGCCATCTCTCTCCCTGGTTAGTTCCCCCACAAACGTAGCAGTTAGTTACATTCAATGCTTTAGCTATATTTTCAGCGAGATTTACAAAGAGATTCTTAGCAACAGTGGGAATTTCATACTGGACTCCTGTTTCCATTTCATGATAAAGTAAGTTAATACTAAATGATGTTGTATTGATTCCTTAACACTTTCCATAATTTTAATTTGGACTATAGCTCCTAGATCCTTTTCTGTAGCCCATATTTTAATTCCAAATTCCTTACCTTTCTTATTTTTCCATTTTCCAATGTTTATGATAGCTAGATTTCCATAATATCTTATCCATCCTATATCTCCACATCCTCCGGTATCCAGATCTTTGTCAATTGCTTTACAGACATCAAAAATCACAGATGCTGAAGAATCGAGGTCAGGGAGGGGTATGCTCAATTCAGGTTTCCAATTTACAGCAGCTCCCCCTGTTTGTAACTCTATCTACGAGTAATAAACAATTGGGATACCTTACCCTAATATACAAATTGCATCGTTTGCATATGGTACTGGCCCTTATCCTATGGTTTCTTAAAATAATTTCAGCGATACCTGCAGTTTTCATATCATATTTACAGGAGTCAATATGAATTCCCTCAGTTACTTGCTTTTTACAGCTATTGCTCGCCTCCAAAAGAGTTGCAACCATTTGCTTGAGGAGCATGTCCTGCTTCAGTCTGAGGCTAACAGCCTGGCTAGTGCCAGACGTGTGGGAACCCTGCTCAACTGGATGAACACAGAAGACTTCCATGATGCCGCACACGTCTTTTTCTCCTCTGGGGCCTGCCTCTGGAGAGATTTAGCTTACACATTAGGCAGACGTTGTTCCCTGTGAGGGTGGCGAGGCGCTGGCACGGCTTGCCCAGAGATGTGGCTGCCCCATCCCTGGCTGTGCTCATGGCCAGGTTGGATGGGGCTTGGAGCAAGCTGCTCTAGTGGGAGGTGTGCCTGCCCCTGCCAGGGGGACTGGAACCTGCTGAAGAGAGAGCCTCTGCCCTCCTTGGAGCTACCCTTTAAGGACTGGAATGCTGTGAAGAGCTCCCCCGGCTTGTTTAACCCATGCTCAGACATAGGAGACTGAGGGGTGACCTCATCAGTGTTTACAAATACGTAAAGGGTGAGTGTCAGGATGACGGAGCTAGGTTTCTTGCAGTGATGTCCAGTGACAGGACAAGGGGCAATGGGTGTAAACTGGAGCATAGGAGGTTCCATGTGAACATCAGGAAAAACCTTTTTACTGTGAGAGTGACAGAGCACTGGAACAGGTTGCCCAGGGGGGTTGTGGAGTCTCCTGCGTTGGAGATATTCAAGGCCCGCCTGGACAAGTTCCTGTGTGATGTACTCTAGGTTACCCTGCTCTTGCAGGGGGTTGGACTAGATGATCTTCTGAGGTCCCTTCCAAGCCTTGGGATTCTGGGATTCTGTGATTGCATTCTGTTCCGTTCCATTCCATTCCGTTCCATTCCATGCCATCACCTGGCAACGCAGCAGTCACAATGTCCCGGGACAGTGTAAAAGGGAGCAGGCTCCTGTGTCCTCTGGCCTCCTGTGCCAGGGAAGCCCAGGACTTCCTAGAGGAAGTCCTTGAGGAGCTGCTGCAGTTCCTTGTTTGGAGGTTCTAGCAGGGGAGCGCAGCTACTGTATAGGCGTGACTGAGGCAGGGGAGCGCAGCTACCGTATACCCGTGACTGAGGCAGGGGAGCACCGCTACTGTATAGCCATGACTGAGGCAGGGGAGCGCAGCTACCGTATACCCGTGACTGAGGCAGGGGAGCGCAGCTACTGTATAGCCATGACTGAGGCAGGGGAGCACAGCTACCGTATACCCGTGACTGAGGCAGGGGAGCGCCTGTGTCGGGGAAGGTTGTCCTCTTGCCGAGCACGCAGTCTGGGGAGGGACGCATGTGGAGTGGCAATGGAGGAAGGGGACACGTGCGTAGCCCGCCAGATGAGCTGAATCAAGCCCAGCGATCAACAGGGTGACAGATATCGCAGGCAGACGGCCCTGAAATGCAGGCAGAGCTAGAGGCTGGGCAGAGAAGAGCTTCAGAGTTGTGCGCTGCAAGGCCAGGTCCTGGCAGGGCCAGCTTCTTAGCTGGCGGCAGGGATAGCAATCCTTTTCAGCTGGATAGGCAGGGCTAGATGCTAGGAATGCCTTTTTGAGGAGCACCGCAGAGCTCCCCATTCTCATCCCCCGCGGAGCCAGGGCCAGCAGCCATAAGCAATGGGACGCAGAGGTGCTTCCAGAGATGCCAGCGCTTTGGAGCAGCCAGTGATGCCCTGCCACGTGTAGGAAGGATGGATTCTTGCCCCCAGGCTCGATGAGGCCGGGGGCCTTTGGCCACTCTCAGCAGCCGCTGAGGTGGCTCCAGATTGAGGGAGAATAGGGCTTGGGCATCTGCGGGGAGGCGTGAGCAGCCTGTGGAGCAGGAGCAGGTCCTGCTGCCATGCTCAGGGATAGCCGATCGCCAGTGCTGGGGTCAGGAAGGAATTTTCCCCCGGGCCACATTGGCACTGGTCCCGGGGGTTTTTTGCCTTCCTCTGAGCACGGAGCAGGAGCACTTGCCAGGGCTCCTCTGCTCCATTCTGGCTGCGGTACCGCCTGCTGCTCATGCACCATGAAGGTGGCCCCTGGTGTCCTGCAGCTGGGGGGGGAAGGCCTTTTTTCCCCCACGGAGGGCCTGCCAGTGTCCCCGCGGGTTTTTTGCCTTCCTCTGCAGCGGTGAGCCAGCCCCTTGACAGGGCTCCTTTGGGCTCTTGTGGCCCGAAGGCTGCTGCTCCTGCTCCACGCAGGTGGCCCCTCATGCCCCCATGCGGGGGGAGGAAGCTTTCACGACTCCCGGGGTAGCCCCTGGACGTTGCTGCTTGTCCTCTGTAGCACTGAGCACAGCCCCTTGACAGGGCTCCCCTTTGGGCTCGCTTCTCGCCCGCTGCTCAAGCTGGCAGAGGGAGCCACTTCTGCTCTGCCCTTGGCTCCATGTCCCCGGGGGTTCTGGCTTGTGCACAGCAGCCTGTGCTTCAAGGCCTTGATGCTCGTGAGCATCGCCTCTGAAACCAACCCAAAACAAACCCCCATGGCATCGTGGAAAATTCGGTAAAAAGAAGATAACCTAAGGCAAAAGATAAGAAACCAAACTAAAATCAAACGGAATCCTAAAATAAAATCTTTTTTGCACTTGTAAGCTTTGTGTTTCGTGTCCTTGAAAGTGGTTTTGGAGCTGAAAAGCCCTGGCATTGCAGGGGAATAGCAGTGCCACTGTTATTCAGGTCGGGGTGTGTTGTGGTTTAAACCCATCCACACAGCTTGTCCACTCACCCCCCCCCCCGACCCTCCCCAATAACAAGAGAATACGATACCATCGCCGAACGACTTCGACCCCCCCCCCCCCCACCCCGAAGAGAGACAGTGCCCTTCCGGGTAACTCCCAGTCACCTCCCTGGGCATGACGTGCTGTGGTATGGAATACCTCTTTGGCTAGTTTGGGTCAGGTGTCCTGTCTCTGCTTCCTCCCGGCCTCCCCTCGTCCCCAGCAGAGCATGAGACTCCCAAAGTCCTTGGCCAGAATAAACATTATTAACAACAATTAAAAACAATCGGTGTTATCAGCTCTCTGCCCAGGCTGGAAGTCAAAACACAGAGCTTGCACCAGTTACTAAGAAGGAGCAAAACGGCTCCTGGTAAACCCAGGACAGTATCCACCCCTTATTCCATACCATTCACATCATGCTCAGATCCCACATTTTCAGTATACCATCACTCTTATCTCAGTACACTCTTAGTGCATGGACCAGTCCCTATAAAGCTGCTGAGTCCATTCGGTCCATGATGTCAGGTTCCATCCCTTGTAACAGTCTTTCAGGGCAGGAAAAGCTGTGTGCAGTGTTGGATCGTTGCCTGCTGATGCTGATTGTTCCTTCACTGCAGAACTTGTCTGGTTCTATCAGAATTCATTCTCTGTTGTGATGATGGCTGGAGGGAAGTCACGGCCAGCCGCTGGTGACCTGGGTGAATTGATGGGCTCTAAAAGTATTACACAGTATAAAAGTATTACACAGCAGGCAACAGCACACAATTAAGTTCATTGGCTGTTTTCCCCTAAAATCAAATCCCCTTGAGGTATACATCGGACTTCCCCTTTGCTATAAAGTTTCTGTCTTGGCCATGGTCTGATTTAATTACTTTATTAGAACTGATTAATATTGAGAGGCAATAAGCAAGCAGCTCTGGGTGCGTAGGGGAGTCTCTGCTCCACCAAAACGCACGCCGGGGTCTTTGGGGTCCAGTCTCTTATACTTCTTGGTCTTGGGTCTCAGCCAGTCCCTTCTTCATCTGTACCCAGATGCGGACGTGGCCCCTTTTCGTTGTTCTTTTCTTGTTGCCGAGGTCTGCGTTTTGGTGAAGAAATTTCTTGGAAGAGGTACTGAACCCCTTGGTAATTTATTAATAAAGAATCGTTTATCACAAGCTTAATCACAGCCCTAGTTCTATCCTTATATGGTTATTTAGTCAAAGCACAGGTTTCACAAACCCCTTCCTTAAAGCATTCAAGCAGTAAAACAAAACCTGATTCTTTTAACAGTCAAAAATGATTAAAGACTATTTTATTCCTTTGTTTCTTCTTCTCTCCCTTCATTATATTGACAGCAACATTTATTAGAATCAAAGTCATTTTTATGCATCCCGCACATGGTACACTGGTCACAGGTGCGTTGGTAACAATGATTCCCAGGTTCTTGACATGAATCATTCTTGTATTCTTTACAATTCCCCCATTTGTTTTTATGTAACCTATTGATTCGTGTTTTGGCTTCTAATCTAATGACTGCTTTCCGAGCTGCAGATAATATTGGAGTCGCCCTTGTTTTTAATATCATCAGTGATTGAGCTTCTGTCTTTTCGGACTCCATTGGTACAGCAGTTAGTTGCATGTTCTGGATAACTGTACTCATTAATCTGGCAAAACACGGGATCATACATGGGATAATTAACAATCCTCCTAATATTCCTAATTCCACTATTCCAATTTTAGTGAGCCAACCCCCATAAAAAATTGCCCCCAAGATCCTAGTCCTCCAAAATTAATTCCGTTCCATGTTTGAACTGGAACATGAGCTATCTTCTTCGTTTCTCTTATTAGTTCATTTATAGCCTTTCCTTCATCATCTATTTCTAGACAACAATTGCTAAGATTAAATTTTCCACAAACACCTCCTTCCTGAGCTAGTAAATAATCTAAAGCCAAGCGATTCTGATATATTGCAGTTCTCCCCTTAGTATTTTGGTTTGCAACCAATCCTAATGCATCTCCCGTTTTATTTACTACTATTTCCACTACAGCTTGTAACCTTAGAATTCTATTCAGCATATATATAGGGCTCCTATATCTCCAGGACCCATCTTCAGCCCAAGTTGCTGGATCCTAGTAAGAGATTATTCGTTCAGGTGGCCACTCATTATCCTTCCAATTGCCAATTTGCAATTCTCTTTTATATTGTTTTCTTCCCAATTCGTCTGTTTCTCTGTACAATTGGACTCCCAAGTGTTCCCCCCGGCTTATAGGTAATAAAAAGAAACTAGGTCTGATTGTTCCTAATATACATGATCCTGTCCAATTTTGAGGTAAAAATGCAAAAGCTAGTTTACCACAGATCCAATAATGTCCATCTGGAGTGGGCCAACCGTTTGGTATATTAGTTCCATTGGTCCAGTTACTGAATTGTTGATTCATTTCTATCGAATTTCCCCATTT
The DNA here is from genome assembly GCF_037157495.1 of Lathamus discolor. Lineage (NCBI taxonomy): Eukaryota > Metazoa > Chordata > Aves > Psittaciformes > Psittacidae > Lathamus > Lathamus discolor. The sequence continues at coordinate 54,038,223 of NC_088884.1, forward strand.
TTCCCAGTCTTTCTCTGTTCTGTTCCATATATAACCTTCTTCACAAAGCAAATTTCCTACTGGTTTTCCACCATTTTCTAAGTTTTGCTAGCAACTTTACCAATTATACTTGTTTGTAAGATCCATTGTTGTTTTCTGTTGTTCCCTCCGCTATTTTTCCATATTGTAGGACCACTTATGTTACTCTCCATTGCCTCCCAGGGCCATCTCTCTCCCTGGTTAGTTCCCCCACAAACGTAGCAGTTAGTTACATTCAATGCTTTAGCTATATTTTCAGCGAGATTTACAAAGAGATTCTTAGCAACAGTGGGAATTTCATACTGGACTCCTGTTTCCATTTCATGATAAAGTAAGTTAATACTAAATGATGTTGTATTGATTCCTTAACACTTTCCATAATTTTAATTTGGACTATAGCTCCTAGATCCTTTTCTGTAGCCCATATTTTAATTCCAAATTCCTTACCTTTCTTATTTTTCCATTTTCCAATGTTTATGATAGCTAGATTTCCATAATATCTTATCCATCCTATATCTCCACATCCTCCGGTATCCAGATCTTTGTCAATTGCTTTACAGACATCAAAAATCACAGATGCTGAAGAATCGAGGTCAGGGAGGGGTATGCTCAATTCAGGTTTCCAATTTACAGCAGCTCCCCCTGTTTGTAACTCTATCTACGAGTAATAAACAATTGGGATACCTTACCCTAATATACAAATTGCATCGTTTGCATATGGTACTGGCCCTTATCCTATGGTTTCTTAAAATAATTTCAGCGATACCTGCAGTTTTCATATCATATTTACAGGAGTCAATATGAATTCCCTCAGTTACTTGCTTTTTACAGCTATTGCTCGCCTCCAAAAGAGTTGCAACCATTTGCTTGAGGAGCATGTCCTGCTTCAGTCTGAGGCTAACAGCCTGGCTAGTGCCAGACGTGTGGGAACCCTGCTCAACTGGATGAACACAGAAGACTTCCATGATGCCGCACACGTCTTTTTCTCCTCTGGGGCCTGCCTCTGGAGAGATTTAGCTTACACATTAGGCAGACGTTGTTCCCTGTGAGGGTGGCGAGGCGCTGGCACGGCTTGCCCAGAGATGTGGCTGCCCCATCCCTGGCTGTGCTCATGGCCAGGTTGGATGGGGCTTGGAGCAAGCTGCTCTAGTGGGAGGTGTGCCTGCCCCTGCCAGGGGGACTGGAACCTGCTGAAGAGAGAGCCTCTGCCCTCCTTGGAGCTACCCTTTAAGGACTGGAATGCTGTGAAGAGCTCCCCCGGCTTGTTTAACCCATGCTCAGACATAGGAGACTGAGGGGTGACCTCATCAGTGTTTACAAATACGTAAAGGGTGAGTGTCAGGATGACGGAGCTAGGTTTCTTGCAGTGATGTCCAGTGACAGGACAAGGGGCAATGGGTGTAAACTGGAGCATAGGAGGTTCCATGTGAACATCAGGAAAAACCTTTTTACTGTGAGAGTGACAGAGCACTGGAACAGGTTGCCCAGGGGGGTTGTGGAGTCTCCTGCGTTGGAGATATTCAAGGCCCGCCTGGACAAGTTCCTGTGTGATGTACTCTAGGTTACCCTGCTCTTGCAGGGGGTTGGACTAGATGATCTTCTGAGGTCCCTTCCAAGCCTTGGGATTCTGGGATTCTGTGATTGCATTCTGTTCCGTTCCATTCCATTCCGTTCCATTCCATGCCATCACCTGGCAACGCAGCAGTCACAATGTCCCGGGACAGTGTAAAAGGGAGCAGGCTCCTGTGTCCTCTGGCCTCCTGTGCCCGACTGGGCCAGGGAAGCCCAGGACTTCCTAGAGGAAGTCCTTGAGGAGCTGCTGCAGTTCCTTGTTTGGAGGTTCTAGCAGGGGAGCGCAGCTACTGTATAGGCGTGACTGAGGCAGGGGAGCGCAGCTACCGTATACCCGTGACTGAGGCAGGGGAGCACCGCTACTGTATAGCCATGACTGAGGCAGGGGAGCGCAGCTACCGTATACCCGTGACTGAGGCAGGGGAGCGCAGCTACTGTATAGCCATGACTGAGGCAGGGGAGCACAGCTACCGTATACCCGTGACTGAGGCAGGGGAGCGCCTGTGTCGGGGAAGGTTGTCCTCTTGCCGAGCACGCAGTCTGGGGAGGGACGCATGTGGAGTGGCAATGGAGGAAGGGGACACGTGCGTAGCCCGCCAGATGAGCTGAATCAAGCCCAGCGATCAACAGGGTGACAGATATCGCAGGCAGACGGCCCTGAAATGCAGGCAGAGCTAGAGGCTGGGCAGAGAAGAGCTTCAGAGTTGTGCGCTGCAAGGCCAGGTCCTGGCAGGGCCAGCTTCTTAGCTGGCGGCAGGGATAGCAATCCTTTTCAGCTGGATAGGCAGGGCTAGATGCTAGGAATGCCTTTTTGAGGAGCACCGCAGAGCTCCCCATTCTCATCCCCCGCGGAGCCAGGGCCAGCAGCCATAAGCAATGGGACGCAGAGGTGCTTCCAGAGATGCCAGCGCTTTGGAGCAGCCAGTGATGCCCTGCCACGTGTAGGAAGGATGGATTCTTGCCCCCAGGCTCGATGAGGCCGGGGGCCTTTGGCCACTCTCAGCAGCCGCTGAGGTGGCTCCAGATTGAGGGAGAATAGGGCTTGGGCATCTGCGGGGAGGCGTGAGCAGCCTGTGGAGCAGGAGCAGGTCCTGCTGCCATGCTCAGGGATAGCCGATCGCCAGTGCTGGGGTCAGGAAGGAATTTTCCCCCGGGCCACATTGGCACTGGTCCCGGGGGTTTTTTGCCTTCCTCTGAGCACGGAGCAGGAGCACTTGCCAGGGCTCCTCTGCTCCATTCTGGCTGCGGTACCGCCTGCTGCTCATGCACCATGAAGGTGGCCCCTGGTGTCCTGCAGCTGGGGGGGGAAGGCCTTTTTTCCCCCACGGAGGGCCTGCCAGTGTCCCCGCGGGTTTTTTGCCTTCCTCTGCAGCGGTGAGCCAGCCCCTTGACAGGGCTCCTTTGGGCTCTTGTGGCCCGAAGGCTGCTGCTCCTGCTCCACGCAGGTGGCCCCTCATGCCCCCATGCGGGGGGAGGAAGCTTTCACGACTCCCGGGGTAGCCCCTGGACGTTGCTGCTTGTCCTCTGTAGCACTGAGCACAGCCCCTTGACAGGGCTCCCCTTTGGGCTCGCTTCTCGCCCGCTGCTCAAGCTGGCAGAGGGAGCCACTTCTGCTCTGCCCTTGGCTCCATGTCCCCGGGGGTTCTGGCTTGTGCACAGCAGCCTGTGCTTCAAGGCCTTGATGCTCGTGAGCATCGCCTCTGAAACCAACCCAAAACAAACCCCCATGGCATCGTGGAAAATTCGGTAAAAAGAAGATAACCTAAGGCAAAAGATAAGAAACCAAACTAAAATCAAACGGAATCCTAAAATAAAATCTTTTTTGCACTTGTAAGCTTTGTGTTTCGTGTCCTTGAAAGTGGTTTTGGAGCTGAAAAGCCCTGGCATTGCAGGGGAATAGCAGTGCCACTGTTATTCAGGTCGGGGTGTGTTGTGGTTTAAACCCATCCACACAGCTTGTCCACTCACCCCCCCCCCCGACCCTCCCCAATAACAAGAGAATACGATACCATCGCCGAACGACTTCGACCCCCCCCCCCCCGCCCCGAAGAGAGACAGTGCCCTTCCGGGTAACTCCCAGTCACCTCCCTGGGCATGACGTGCTGTGGTATGGAATACCTCTTTGGCTAGTTTGGGTCAGGTGTCCTGTCTCTGCTTCCTCCCGGCCTCCCCTCGTCCCCAGCAGAGCATGAGACTCCCAAAGTCCTTGGCCAGAATAAACATTATTAACAACAATTAAAAACAATCGGTGTTATCAGCTCTCTGCCCAGGCTGGAAGTCAAAACACAGAGCTTGCACCAGTTACTAAGAAGGAGCAAAACGGCTCCTGGTAAACCCAGGACAGTATCCACCCCTTATTCCATACCATTCACATCATGCTCAGATCCCACATTTTCAGTATACCATCACTCTTATCTCAGTACACTCTTAGTGCATGGACCAGTCCCTATAAAGCTGCTGAGTCCATTCGGTCCATGATGTCAGGTTCCACCCCTTGTAACAGTCTTTCAGGGCAGGAAAAGCTGTGTGCAGTGTTGGATCGTTGCCTGCTGATGCTGATTGTTCCTTCACTGCAGAACTTGTCTGGTTCTATCAGAATTCATTCTCTGTTGTGATGATGGCTGGAGGGAAGTCACGGCCAGCCGCTGGTGACCTGGGTGAATTGATGGGCTCTAAAAGTATTACACAGTATAAAAGTATTACACAGCAGGCAACAGCACACAATTAAGTTCATTGGCTGTTTTCCCCTAAAATCAAATCCCCTTGAGGTATACATCGGACTTCCCCTTTGCTATAAAGTTTCTGTCTTGGCCATGGTCTGATTTAATTACTTTATTAGAACTGATTAATATTGAGAGGCAATAAGCAAGCAGCTCTGGGTGCGTAGGGGAGTCTCTGCTCCACCAAAACGCACGCCGGGGTCTTTGGGGTCCAGTCTCTTATACTTCTTGGTCTTGGGTCTCAGCCAGTCCCTTCTTCATCTGTACCCAGATGCGGACGTGGCCCCTTTTCGTTGTTCTTTTCTTGTTGCCGAGGTCTGCGTTTTGGTGAAGAAATTTCTTGGAAGAGGTACTGAACCCCTTGGTAATTTATTAATAAAGAATCGTTTATCACAAGCTTAATCACAGCCCTAGTTCTATCCTTATATGGTTATTTAGTCAAAGCACAGGTTTCACAAACCCCTTCCTTAAAGCATTCAAGCAGTAAAACAAAACCTGATTCTTTTAACAGTCAAAAATGATTAAAGACTATTTTATTCCTTTGTTTCTTCTTCTCTCCCTTCATTATATTGACAGCAACATTTATTAGAATCAAAGTCATTTTTATGCATCCCGCACATGGTACACTGGTCACAGGTGCGTTGGTAACAATGATTCCCAGGTTCTTGACATGAATCATTCTTGTATTCTTTACAATTCCCCCATTTGTTTTTATGTAACCTATTGATTCGTGTTTTGGCTTCTAATCTAATGACTGCTTTCCGAGCTGCAGATAATATTGGAGTCGCCCTTGTTTTTAATATCATCAGTGATTGAGCTTCTGTCTTTTCGGACTCCATTGGTACAGCAGTTAGTTGCATGTTCTGGATAACTGTACTCATTAATCTGGCAAAACACGGGATTATACATGGGATAATTAACAATCCTCCTAATATTCCTAATTCCACTATTCCAATTTTAGTGAGCCAACCCCCATAAAAAATTGCCCCCAAGATCCTAGTCCTCCAAAATTAATTCCGTTCCATGTTTGAACTGGAACATGAGCTATCTTCTTCGTTTCTCTTATTAGTTCATTTATAGCCTTTCCTTCATCATCTATTTCTAGACAACAATTGCTAAGATTAAATTTTCCACAAACACCTCCTTCCTGAGCTAGTAAATAATCTAAAGCCAAGCGATTCTGATATATTGCAGTTCTCCCCTTAGTATTTTGGTTTGCAACCAATCCTAATGCATCTCCCGTTTTATTTACTACTATTTCCACTACAGCTTGTAACCTTAGAATTCTATTCAGCATATATATAGGGCTCCTATATCTCCAGGACCCATCTTCAGCCCAAGTTGCTGGATCCTAGTAAGAGATTATTCGTTCAGGTGGCCACTCATTATCCTTCCAATTGCCAATTTGCAATTCTCTTTTATATTGTTTTCTTCCCAATTCGTCTGTTTCTCTGTACAATTGGACTCCCAAGTGTTCCCCCCGGCTTATAGGTAATAAAAAGAAACTAGGTCTGATTGTTCCTAATATACATGATCCTGTCCAATTTTGAGGTAAAAATGCAAAAGCTAGTTTACCACAGATCCAATAATGTCCATCTGGAGTGGGCCAACCGTTTGGTATATTAGTTCCATTGGTCCAGTTACTGAATTGTTGATTCATTTCTATCGAATTTCCCCATTTTTCCCAGTCTTTCTCTGTTCTGTTCCATATATAACCTTCTTCACAAAGCAAATTTCCTACTGGTTTTCCACCATTTTCTAAGTTTTGCTAGCAACTTTACCAATTATACTTGTTTGTAAGATCCATTGTTGTTTTCTGTTGTTCCCTCCGCTATTTTTCCATATTGTAGGACCACTTATGTTACTCTCCATTGCCTCCCAGGGCCATCTCTCTCCCTGGTTAGTTCCCCCACAAACGTAGCAGTTAGTTACATTCAATGCTTTAGCTATATTTTCAGCGAGATTTACAAAGAGATTCTTAGCAACAGTGGGAATTTCATACTGGACTCCTGTTTCCATTTCATGATAAAATAAGTTAATACTAAATGATGTTGTATTGATTCCTTAACACTTTCCATAATTTTAATTTGGACTATAGCTCCTAGATCCTTTTCTGTAGCCCATATTTTAATTCCAAATTCCTTACCTTTCTTATGTTTCCATTTTCCAATGTTTATGATAGCTAGATTTCCATAATATCTTATCCATCCTATATCTCCACATCCTCCGGTATCCAGATCTTTGTCAATTGCTTTACAGACATCAAAAATCACAGATGCTGAAGAATCGAGGTCAGGGAGGGGTATGCTCAATTCAGGTTTCCAATTTACAGCAGCTCCCCCTGTTTGTAACTCTATCTACGAGTAATAAACAATTGGGATACCTTACCCTAATATACAAATTGCATCGTTTGCATATGGTACTGGCCCTTATCCTATGGTTTCTTAAAATAATTTCAGCGATACCTGCAGTTTTCATATCATATTTACAGGAGTCAATATGAATTCCCTCAGTTACTTGCTTTTTACAGCTATTGCTCGCCTCCAAAAGAGTTGCAACCATTTGCTTGAGGAGCATGTCCTGCTTCAGTCTGAGGCTAACAGCCTGGCTAGTGCCAGACGTGTGGGAACCCTGCTCAACTGGATGAACACAGAAGACTTCCATGATGCCGCACACGTCTTTTTCTCCTCTGGGGCCTGCCTCTGGAGAGATTTAGCTTACACATTAGGCAGACGTTGTTCCCTGTGAGGGTGGCGAGGCGCTGGCACGGCTTGCCCAGAGATGTGGCTGCCCCATCCCTGGCTGTGCTCATGGCCAGGTTGGATGGGGCTTGGAGCAAGCTGCTCTAGTGGGAGGTGTGCCTGCCCCTGCCAGGGGGACTGGAACCTGCTGAAGAGAGAGCCTCTGCCCTCCTTGGAGCTACCCTTTAAGGACTGGAATGCTGTGAAGAGCTCCCCCGGCTTGTTTAACCCATGCTCAGACATAGGAGACTGAGGGGTGACCTCATCAGTGTTTACAAATACGTAAAGGGTGAGTGTCAGGATGACGGAGCTAGGTTTCTTGCAGTGATGTCCAGTGACAGGACAAGGGGCAATGGGTGTAAACTGGAGCATAGGAGGTTCCATGTGAACATCAGGAAAAACCTTTTTACTGTGAGAGTGACAGAGCACTGGAACAGGTTGCCCAGGGGGGTTGTGGAGTCTCCTGCGTTGGAGATATTCAAGGCCCGCCTGGACAAGTTCCTGTGTGATGTACTCTAGGTTACCCTGCTCTTGCAGGGGGTTGGACTAGATGATCTTCTGAGGTCCCTTCCAAGCCTTGGGATTCTGGGATTCTGTGATTGCATTCTGTTCCGTTCCATTCCATTCCGTTCCATTCCATGCCATCACCTGGCAACGCAGCAGTCACAATGTCCCGGGACAGTGTAAAAGGGAGCAGGCTCCTGTGTCCTCTGGCCTCCTGTGCCCGACTGGGCCAGGGAAGCCCAGGACTTCCTAGAGGAAGTCCTTGAGGAGCTGCTGCAGTTCCTTGTTTGGAGGTTCTAGCAGGGGAGCGCAGCTACTGTATAGGCGTGACTGAGGCAGGGGAGCGCAGCTACCGTATACCCGTGACTGAGGCAGGGGAGCACCGCTACTGTATAGCCATGACTGAGGCAGGGGAGCGCAGCTACCGTATACCCGTGACTGAGGCAGGGGAGCGCAGCTACCGTATACCCGTGACTGAGGCAGGGGAGCGCCTGTGTCGGGGAAGGTTGTCCTCTTGCCGAGCACGCAGTCTGGGGAGGGACGCATGTGGAGTGGCAATGGAGGAAGGGGACACGTGCGTAGCCCGCCAGATGAGCTGAATCAAGCCCAGCGATCAACAGGGTGACAGATATCGCAGGCAGACGGCCCTGAAATGCAGGCAGAGCTAGAGGCTGGGCAGAGAAGAGCTTCAGAGTTGTGCGCTGCAAGGCCAGGCCCTGGCAGGGCCAGCTTCTTAGCTGGCGGCAGGGATAGCAATCCTTTTCAGCTGGATAGGCAGGGCTAGATGCTAGGAATGCCTTTTTGAGGAGCACCGCAGAGCTCCCCATTCTCATCCCCCGCGGAGCCAGGGCCAGCAGCCATAAGCAATGGGACGCAGAGGTGCTTCCAGAGATGCCAGCGCTTTGGAGCAGCCAGTGATGCCCTGCCACGTGTAGGAAGGATGGATTCTTGCCCCCAGGCTCGATGAGGCCGGGGGCCTTTGGCCACTCTCAGCAGCCGCTGAGGTGGCTCCAGATTGAGGGAGAATAGGGCTTGGGCATCTGCGGGGAGGCGTGAGCAGCCTGTGGAGCAGGAGCAGGTCCTGCTGCCATGCTCAGGGATAGCCGATCGCCAGTGCTGGGGTCAGGAAGGAATTTTCCCCCGGGCCACATTGGCACTGGTCCCGGGGGTTTTTTGCCTTCCTCTGAGCACGGAGCAGGAGCACTTGCCAGGGCTCCTCTGCTCCATTCTGGCTGCGGTACCGCCTGCTGCTCATGCACCATGAAGGTGGCCCCTGGTGTCCTGCAGCTGGGGGGGGAAGGCCTTTTTTCCCCCACGGAGGGCCTGCCAGTGTCCCCGCGGGTTTTTTGCCTTCCTCTGCAGCGGTGAGCCAGCCCCTTGACAGGGCTCCTTTGGGCTCTTGTGGCCCGAAGGCTGCTGCTCCTGCTCCACGCAGGTGGCCCCTCATGCCCCCATGCGGGGGGAGGAAGCTTTCACGACTCCCGGGGTAGCCCCTGGACGTTGCTGCTTGTCCTCTGTAGCACTGAGCACAGCCCCTTGACAGGGCTCCCCTTTGGGCTCGCTTCTCGCCCGCTGCTCAAGCTGGCAGAGGGAGCCACTTCTGCTCTGCCCTTGGCTCCATGTCCCCGGGGGTTCTGGCTTGTGCACAGCAGCCTGTGCTTCAAGGCCTTGATGCTCGTGAGCATCGCCTCTGAAACCAACCCAAAACAAACCCCCATGGCATCGTGGAAAATTCGGTAAAAAGAAGATAACCTAAGGCAAAAGATAAGAAACCAAACTAAAATCAAACGGAATCCTAAAATAAAATCTTTTTTGCACTTGTAAGCTTTGTGTTTCGTGTCCTTGAAAGTGGTTTTGGAGCTGAAAAGCCCTGGCATTGCAGGGGAATAGCAGTGCCACTGTTATTCAGGTCGGGGTGTGTTGTGGTTTAAACCCATCCACACAGCTTGTCCACTCACCCCCCCCCCCGACCCTCCCCAATAACAAGAGAATACGATACCATCGCCGAACGACTTCGACCCCCCCCCCCCCCGCCCCGAAGAGAGACAGTGCCCTTCCGGGTAACTCCCAGTCACCTCCCTGGGCATGACGTGCTGTGGTATGGAATACCTCTTTGGCTAGTTTGGGTCAGGTGTCCTGTCTCTGCTTCCTCCCGGCCTCCCCTCGTCCCCAGCAGAGCATGAGACTCCCAAAGTCCTTGGCCAGAATAAACATTATTAACAACAATTAAAAACAATCGGTGTTATCAGCTCTCTGCCCAGGCTGGAAGTCAAAACACAGAGCTTGCACCAGTTACTAAGAAGGAGCAAAACGGCTCCTGGTAAACCCAGGACAGTATCCACCCCTTATTCCATACCATTCACATCATGCTCAGATCCCACATTTTCAGTATACCATCACTCTTATCTCAGTACACTCTTAGTGCATGGACCAGTCCCTATAAAGCTGCTGAGTCCATTCGGTCCATGATGTCAGGTTCCACCCCTTGTAACAGTCTTTCAGGGCAGGAAAAGCTGTGTGCAGTGTTGGATCGTTGCCTGCTGATGCTGATTGTTCCTTCACTGCAGAACTTGTCTGGTTCTATCAGAATTCATTCTCTGTTGTGATGATGGCTGGAGGGAAGTCACGGCCAGCCGCTGGTGACCTGGGTGAATTGATGGGCTCTAAAAGTATTACACAGTATAAAAGTATTACACAGCAGGCAACAGCACACAATTAAGTTCATTGGCTGTTTTCCCCTAAAATCAAATCCCCTTGAGGTATACATCGGACTTCCCCTTTGCTATAAAGTTTCTGTCTTGGCCATGGTCTGATTTAATTACTTTATTAGAACTGATTAATATTGAGAGGCAATAAGCAAGCAGCTCTGGGTGCGTAGGGGAGTCTCTGCTCCACCAAAACGCACGCCGGGGTCTTTGGGGTCCAGTCTCTTATACTTCTTGGTCTTGGGTCTCAGCCAGTCCCTTCTTCATCTGTACCCAGATGCGGACGTGGCCCCTTTTCGTTGTTCTTTTCTTGTTGCCGAGGTCTGCGTTTTGGTGAAGAAATTTCTTGGAAGAGGTACTGAACCCCTTGGTAATTTATTAATAAAGAATCGTTTATCACAAGCTTAATCACAGCCCTAGTTCTATCCTTATATGGTTATTTAGTCAAAGCACAGGTTTCACAAACCCCTTCCTTAAAGCATTCAAGCAGTAAAACAAAACCTGATTCTTTTAACAGTCAAAAATGATTAAAGACTATTTTATTCCTTTGTTTCTTCTTCTCTCCCTTCATTATATTGACAGCAACATTTATTAGAATCAAAGTCATTTTTATGCATCCCGCACATGGTACACTGGTCACAGGTGCATTGGTAACAATGATTCCCAGGTTCTTGACATGAATCATTCTTGTATTCTTTACAATTCCCCCATTTGTTTTTATGTAACCTATTGATTCGTGTTTTGGCTTCTAATCTAATGACTGCTTTCCGAGCTGCAGATAATATTGGAGTCGCCCTTGTTTTTAATATCATCAGTGATTGAGCTTCTGTCTTTTCGGACTCCATTGGTACAGCAGTTAGTTGCATGTTCTGGATAACTGTACTCATTAATCTGGCAAAACACGGGATTATACATGGGATAATTAACAATCCTCCTAATATTCCTAATTCCACTATTCCAATTTTAGTGAGCCAACCCCCATAAAAAATTGCCCCCAAGATCCTAGTCCTCCAAAATTAATTCCGTTCCATGTTTGAACTGGAACATGAGCTATCTTCTTCGTTTCTCTTATTAGTTCATTTATAGCCTTTCCTTCATCATCTATTTCTAGACAACAATTGCTAAGATTAAATTTTCCACAAACACCTCCTTCCTGAGCTAGTAAATAATCTAAAGCCAAGCGATTCTGATATATTGCAGTTCTCCCCTTAGTATTTTGGTTTGCAACCAATCCTAATGCATCTCCCGTTTTATTTACTACTATTTCCACTACAGCTTGTAACCTTAGAATTCTATTCAGCATATATATAGGGCTCCTATATCTCCAGGACCCATCTTCAGCCCAAGTTGCTGGATCCTAGTAAGAGATTATTCGTTCAGGTGGCCACTCATTATCCTTCCAATTGCCAATTTGCAATTCTCTTTTATATTGTTTTCTTCCCAATTCGTCTGTTTCTCTGTACAATTGGACTCCCAAGTGTTCCCCCCGGCTTATAGGTAATAAAAAGAAACTAGGTCTGATTGTTCCTAATATACATGATCCTGTCCAATTTTGAGGTAAAAATGCAAAAGCTAGTTTACCACAGATCCAATAATGTCCATCTGGAGTGGGCCAACCGTTTGGTATATTAGTTCCATTGGTCCAGTTACTGAATTGTTGATTCATTTCTATCGAATTTCCCCATTTTTCCCAGTCTTTCTCTGTTCTGTTCCATATATAACCTTCTTCACAAAGCAAATTTCCTACTGGTTTTCCACCATTTTCTAAGTTTTGCTAGCAACTTTACCAATTATACTTGTTTGTAAGATCCATTGTTGTTTTCTGTTGTTCCCTCCGCTATTTTTCCATATTGTAGGACCACTTATGTTACTCTCCATTGCCTCCCAGGGCCATCTCTCTCCCTGGTTAGTTCCCCCACAAACGTAGCAGTTAGTTACATTCAATGCTTTAGCTATATTTTCAGCGAGATTTACAAAGAGATTCTTAGCAACAGTGGGAATTTCATACTGGACTCCTGTTTCCATTTCATGATAAAATAAGTTAATACTAAATGATGTTGTATTGATTCCTTAACACTTTCCATAATTTTAATTTGGACTATAGCTCCTAGATCCTTTTCTGTAGCCCATATTTTAATTCCAAATTCCTTACCTTTCTTATGTTTCCATTTTCCAATGTTTATGATAGCTAGATTTCCATAATATCTTATCCATCCTATATCTCCACATCCTCCGGTATCCAGATCTTTGTCAATTGCTTTACAGACATCAAAAATCACAGATGCTGAAGAATCGAGGTCAGGGAGGGGTATGCTCAATTCAGGTTTCCAATTTACAGCAGCTCCCCCTGTTTGTAACTCTATCTACGAGTAATAAACAATTGGGATACCTTACCCTAATATACAAATTGCATCGTTTGCATATGGTACTGGCCCTTATCCTATGGTTTCTTAAAATAATTTCAGCGATACCTGCAGTTTTCATATCATATTTACAGGAGTCAATATGAATTCCCTCAGTTACTTGCTTTTTACAGCTATTGCTCGCCTCCAAAAGAGTTGCAACCATTTGCTTGAGGAGCATGTCCTGCTTCAGTCTGAGGCTAACAGCCTGGCTAGTGCCAGACGTGTGGGAACCCTGCTCAACTGGATGAACACAGAAGACTTCCATGATGCCGCACACGTCTTTTTCTCCTCTGGGGCCTGCCTCTGGAGAGATTTAGCTTACACATTAGGCAGACGTTGTTCCCTGTGAGGGTGGCGAGGCGCTGGCACGGCTTGCCCAGAGATGTGGCTGCCCCATCCCTGGCTGTGCTCATGGCCAGGTTGGATGGGGCTTGGAGCAAGCTGCTCTAGTGGGAGGTGTGCCTGCCCCTGCCAGGGGGACTGGAACCTGCTGAAGAGAGAGCCTCTGCCCTCCTTGGAGCTACCCTTTAAGGACTGGAATGCTGTGAAGAGCTCCCCCGGCTTGTTTAACCCATGCTCAGACATAGGAGACTGAGGGGTGACCTCATCAGTGTTTACAAATACGTAAAGGGTGAGTGTCAGGATGACGGAGCTAGGTTTCTTGCAGTGATGTCCAGTGACAGGACAAGGGGCAATGGGTGTAAACTGGAGCATAGGAGGTTCCATGTGAACATCAGGAAAAACCTTTTTACTGTGAGAGTGACAGAGCACTGGAACAGGTTGCCCAGGGGGGTTGTGGAGTCTCCTGCGTTGGAGATATTCAAGGCCCGCCTGGACAAGTTCCTGTGTGATGTACTCTAGGTTACCCTGCTCTTGCAGGGGGTTGGACTAGATGATCTTCTGAGGTCCCTTCCAAGCCTTGGGATTCTGGGATTCTGTGATTGCATTCTGTTCCGTTCCATTCCATTCCGTTCCATTCCATGCCATCACCTGGCAACGCAGCAGTCACAATGTCCCGGGACAGTGTAAAAGGGAGCAGGCTCCTGTGTCCTCTGGCCTCCTGTGCCCGACTGGGCCAGGGAAGCCCAGGACTTCCTAGAGGAAGTCCTTGAGGAGCTGCTGCAGTTCCTTGTTTGGAGGTTCTAGCAGGGGAGCGCAGCTACTGTATAGGCGTGACTGAGGCAGGGGAGCGCAGCTACCGTATACCCGTGACTGAGGCAGGGGAGCACCGCTACTGTATAGCCATGACTGAGGCAGGGGAGCGCAGCTACCGTATACCCGTGACTGAGGCAGGGGAGCGCAGCTACCGTATACCCGTGACTGAGGCAGGGGAGCGCCTGTGTCGGGGAAGGTTGTCCTCTTGCCGAGCACGCAGTCTGGGGAGGGACGCATGTGGAGTGGCAATGGAGGAAGGGGACACGTGCGTAGCCCGCCAGATGAGCTGAATCAAGCCCAGCGATCAACAGGGTGACAGATATCGCAGGCAGACGGCCCTGAAATGCAGGCAGAGCTAGAGGCTGGGCAGAGAAGAGCTTCAGAGTTGTGCGCTGCAAGGCCAGGCCCTGGCAGGGCCAGCTTCTTAGCTGGCGGCAGGGATAGCAATCCTTTTCAGCTGGATAGGCAGGGCTAGATGCTAGGAATGCCTTTTTGAGGAGCACCGCAGAGCTCCCCATTCTCATCCCCCGCGGAGCCAGGGCCAGCAGCCATAAGCAATGGGACGCAGAGGTGCTTCCAGAGATGCCAGCGCTTTGGAGCAGCCAGTGATGCCCTGCCACGTGTAGGAAGGATGGATTCTTGCCCCCAGGCTCGATGAGGCCGGGGGCCTTTGGCCACTCTCAGCAGCCGCTGAGGTGGCTCCAGATTGAGGGAGAATAGGGCTTGGGCATCTGCGGGGAGGCGTGAGCAGCCTGTGGAGCAGGAGCAGGTCCTGCTGCCATGCTCAGGGATAGCCGATCGCCAGTGCTGGGGTCAGGAAGGAATTTTCCCCCGGGCCACATTGGCACTGGTCCCGGGGGTTTTTTGCCTTCCTCTGAGCACGGAGCAGGAGCACTTGCCAGGGCTCCTCTGCTCCATTCTGGCTGCGGTACCGCCTGCTGCTCATGCACCATGAAGGTGGCCCCTGGTGTCCTGCAGCTGGGGGGGGAAGGCCTTTTTTCCCCCACGGAGGGCCTGCCAGTGTCCCCGCGGGTTTTTTGCCTTCCTCTGCAGCGGTGAGCCAGCCCCTTGACAGGGCTCCTTTGGGCTCTTGTGGCCCGAAGGCTGCTGCTCCTGCTCCACGCAGGTGGCCCCTCATGCCCCCATGCGGGGGGAGGAAGCTTTCACGACTCCCGGGGTAGCCCCTGGACGTTGCTGCTTGTCCTCTGTAGCACTGAGCACAGCCCCTTGACAGGGCTCCCCTTTGGGCTCGCTTCTCGCCCGCTGCTCAAGCTGGCAGAGGGAGCCACTTCTGCTCTGCCCTTGGCTCCATGTCCCCGGGGGTTCTGGCTTGTGCACAGCAGCCTGTGCTTCAAGGCCTTGATGCTCGTGAGCATCGCCTCTGAAACCAACCCAAAACAAACCCCCATGGCATCGTGGAAAATTCGGTAAAAAGAAGATAACCTAAGGCAAAAGATAAGAAACCAAACTAAAATCAAACGGAATCCTAAAATAAAATCTTTTTTGCACTTGTAAGCTTTGTGTTTCGTGTCCTTGAAAGTGGTTTTGGAGCTGAAAAGCCCTGGCATTGCAGGGGAATAGCAGTGCCACTGTTATTCAGGTCGGGGTGTGTTGTGGTTTAAACCCATCCACACAGCTTGTCCACTCACCCCGCCCCCCGACCCTCCCCAATAACAAGAGAATACGATACCATCGCCGAACGACTTCGACCCCCCCCCCCCCCGCCCCGAAGAGAGACAGTGCCCTTCCGGGTAACTCCCAGTCACCTCCCTGGGCATGACGTGCTGTGGTATGGAATACCTCTTTGGCTAGTTTGGGTCAGGTGTCCTGTCTCTGCTTCCTCCCGGCCTCCCCTCGTCCCCAGCAGAGCATGAGACTCCCAAAGTCCTTGGCCAGAATAAACATTATTAACAACAATTAAAAACAATCGGTGTTATCAGCTCTCTGCCCAGGCTGGAAGTCAAAACACAGAGCTTGCACCAGTTACTAAGAAGGAGCAAAACGGCTCCTGGTAAACCCAGGACAGTATCCACCCCTTATTCCATACCATTCACATCATGCTCAGATCCCACATTTTCAGTATACCATCACTCTTATCTCAGTACACTCTTAGTGCATGGACCAGTCCCTATAAAGCTGCTGAGTCCATTCGGTCCATGATGTCAGGTTCCACCCCTTGTAACAGTCTTTCAGGGCAGGAAAAGCTGTGTGCAGTGTTGGATCGTTGCCTGCTGATGCTGATTGTTCCTTCACTGCAGAACTTGTCTGGTTCTATCAGAATTCATTCTCTGTTGTGATGATGGCTGGAGGGAAGTCACGGCCAGCCGCTGGTGACCTGGGTGAATTGATGGGCTCTAAAAGTATTACACAGGATAAAAGTATTACACAGCAGGCAACAGCACACAATTAAGTTCATTGGCTGTTTTCCCCTAAAATCAAATCCCCTTGAGGTATACATCGGACTTCCCCTTTGCTATAAAGTTTCTGTCTTGGCCATGGTCTGATTTAATTACTTTATTAGAACTGATTAATATTGAGAGGCAATAAGCAAGCAGCTCTGGGTGCGTAGGGGAGTCTCTGCTCCACCAAAACGCACGCCGGGGTCTTTGGGGTCCAGTCTCTTATACTTCTTGGTCTTGGGTCTCAGCCAGTCCCTTCTTCATCTGTACCCAGATGCGGACGTGGCCCCTTTTCGTTGTTCTTTTCTTGTTGCCGAGGTCTGCGTTTTGGTGAAGAAATTTCTTGGAAGAGGTACTGAACCCCTTGGTAATTTATTAATAAAGAATCGTTTATCACAAGCTTAATCACAGCCCTAGTTCTATCCTTATATGGTTATTTAGTCAAAGCACAGGTTTCACAAACCCCTTCCTTAAAGCATTCAAGCAGTAAAACAAAACCTGATTCTTTTAACAGTCAAAAATGATTAAAGACTATTTTATTCCTTTGTTTCTTCTTCTCTCCCTTCATTATATTGACAGCAACATTTATTAGAATCAAAGTCATTTTTATGCATCCCGCACATGGTACACTGGTCACAGGTGCGTTGGTAACAATGATTCCCAGGTTCTTGACATGAATCATTCTTGTATTCTTTACAATTCCCCCATTTGTTTTTATGTAACCTATTGATTCGTGTTTTGGCTTCTAATCTAATGACTGCTTTCCGAGCTGCAGATAATATTGGAGTCGCCCTTGTTTTTAATATCATCAGTGATTGAGCTTCTGTCTTTTCGGACTCCATTGGTACAGCAGTTAGTTGCATGTTCTGGATAACTGTACTCATTAATCTGGCAAAACACGGGATCATACATGGGATAATTAACAATCCTCCTAATATTCCTAATTCCACTATTCCAATTTTAGTGAGCCAACCCCCATAAAAAATTGCCCCCAAGATCCTAGTCCTCCAAAATTAATTCCGTTCCATGTTTGAACTGGAACATGAGCTATCTTCTTCGTTTCTCTTATTAGTTCATTTATAGCCTTTCCTTCATCATCTATTTCTAGACAACAATTGCTAAGATTAAATTTTCCACAAACACCTCCTTCCTGAGCTAGTAAATAATCTAAAGCCAAGCGATTCTGATATATTGCAGTTCTCCCCTTAGTATTTTGGTTTGCAACCAATCCTAATGCATCTCCCGTTTTATTTACTACTATTTCCACTACAGCTTGTAACCTTAGAATTCTATTCAGCATATATATAGGGCTCCTATATCTCCAGGACCCATCTTCAGCCCAAGTTGCTGGATCCTAGTAAGAGATTATTCGTTCAGGTGGCCACTCATTATCCTTCCAATTGCCAATTTGCAATTCTCTTTTATATTGTTTTCTTCCCAATTCGTCTGTTTCTCTGTACAATTGGACTCCCAAGCGTTCCCCCCGGCTTATAGGTAATAAAAAGAAACTAGGTCTGATTGTTCCTAATATACATGATCCTGTCCAATTTTGAGGTAAAAATGCAAAAGCTAGTTTACCACAGATCCAATAATGTCCATCTGGAGTGGGCCAACCGTTTGGTATATTAGTTCCATTGGTCCAGTTACTGAATTGTTGATTCATTTCTATCGAATTTCCCCATTTTTCCCAGTCTTTCTCTGTTCTGTTCCATATATAACCTTCTTCACAAAGCAAATTTCCTACTGGTTTTCCACCATTTTCTAAGTTTTGCCAGCAACTTTACCAATTATACTTGTTTGTAAGATCCATTGTTGTTTTCTGTTGTTCCCTCCGCTATTTTTCCATATTGTAGGACCACTTATGTTACTCTCCATTGCCTCCCAGGGCCATCTCTCTCCCTGGTTAGTTCCCCCACAAACGTAGCAGTTAGTTACATTCAATGCTTTAGCTATATTTTCAGCGAGATTTACAAAGAGATTCTTAGCAACGGTGGGAATTTCATACTAGACTCCTGTTTCCATTTCATGATAAAGTAAGTTAATACTAAATGATGTTGTATTGATTCCTTAACACTTTCCATAATTTTAATTTGGACTATAGCTCCTAGATCCTTTTCTGTAGCCCATATTTTAATTCCAAATTCCTTACCTTTCTTATTTTTCCATTTTCCAATATTTATGATAGTTAGATTTAGTACGGTACATTCGTGTGGTCCACAATCTGGCTTTACTGAGACACTTTGAATAAAGGCTTACCATTCAGGACAATGATATTCATAACCCCAGTTTGTGGTAGCCCAACATACACAGTCCCATCCATATCCACAAAGGTGGCCTCCCAACTGGGGGGTACAACTGGGGTTTCCTTTTGTCATACAAATATATTTGGCTAGATTTCCATAATATCTTCTCTTGTCGTGAAAGGAAGACTTGGACGACTCAATATGAGTTACCAGCAAGCTTCATTTATTGGGCTTCTACCTTCGGTTAATATAACAGTGAATTTGCAAATACTAGGCACTTGATTGGTCCTGGCACAAATAAGGCATTGTGGAAGCTCTGTATTTTTGCAGCTACACTGTGCACCCCCCCACCATCCTCCTTCTCATGCACTTATCGCTTAGTGGCCTTGGCTGTGATTGGTCATAGTATGTTGCTGTTTGCCGGTGTCCTTCATTTCCTCATTATCTGGCTTGAGAGGTTTGCACCATGTTCTACACAGATGTCTTGTTTCAGCTCGTTGATGGGAACGTGACCTTTTGACCTTTTTCGACAGGCCAATCCTCCACATTCTCTATCCTATGTCTCCACATCCTCCGGTATCCAAATCTTTGTCAATTGCTTTACAGACATCAAAAATCACAGATGCTGAAGAATCGAGGTCAGGGAGGGGTATGCTCAATTCAGGTTTCCAATTTACAGCAGCTCCCCCTGTTTGTAACTCTATCTACGAGTAATAAACAATTGGGATACCTTACCCTAATATACAAATTGCATCGTTTGCATATGGTACTGGCCCTTATCCTATGGTTTCTTAAAATAATTTCAGCGATACCTGCAGTTTTCATATCATATTTACAGGAGTCAATATGAATTCCCTCAGTTACTTGCTTTTTACAGCTATTGCTCGCCTCCAAAAGAGTTGCAACCATTTGCTTGAGGAGCATGTCCTGCTTCAGTCTGAGGCTAACAGCCTGGCTAGTGCCAGACGTGTGGGAACCCTGCTCAACTGGATGAACACAGAAGACTTCCATGATGCCGCACACGTCTTTTTCTCCTCTGGGGCCTGCCTCTGGAGAGATTTAGCTTACACATTAGGCAGACGTTGTTCCCTGTGAGGGTGGCGAGGCGCTGGCACGGCTTGCCCAGAGATGTGGCTGCCCCATCCCTGGCTGTGCTCATGGCCAGGTTGGATGGGGCTTGGAGCAAGCTGCTCTAGTGGGAGGTGTGCCTGCCCCTGCCAGGGGGACTGGAACCTGCTGAAGAGAGAGCCTCTGCCCTCCTTGGAGCTACCCTTTAAGGACTGGAATGCTGTGAAGAGCTCCCCCGGCTTGTTTAACCCATGCTCAGACATAGGAGACTGAGGGGTGACCTCATCAGTGTTTACAAATACGTAAAGGGTGAGTGTCAGGATGACGGAGCTAGGTTTCTTGCAGTGATGTCCAGTGACAGGACAAGGGGCAATGGGTGTAAACTGGAGCATAGGAGGTTCCATGTGAACATCAGGAAAAACCTTTTTACTGTGAGAGTGACAGAGCACTGGAACAGGTTGCCCAGGGCGGTTGTGGAGTCTCCTATGTTGGAGATATTCAAGGCCCGCCTGGACAAGTTCCTGTGTGATGTACTTGCAGGGGGGTTGGACTAGATGATCTTCTGAGGTCCCTTCCAAGCCTTGGGATTCTGGGATTCTGTGATTGCATTCTGTTCCGTTCCATTCCATTCCGTTCCATTCCATGCCATCACCTGGCAACGCAGCAGTCACAATGTCCCGGGACAGTGTAAAAGGGAGCAGGCTCCTGTGTCCTCTGGCCTCCTGTACCCGACTGGGCCAGGGAAGCCCAGGACTTCCTAGAGGAAGTCCTTGAGGAGCTGCTGCAGTTCCTTGTTTGGAGGTTCTAGCAGGGGAGCGCAGCTACTGCATAGGCGTGACTGAGGCAGGGGAGCGCAGCTACCGTATACCCGTGACTGAGGCAGGGGAGCACAGCTACCGTATACCCGTGACTGAGGCAGGGGAGCGCAGCTACCGTATACCCGTGACTGAGGCAGGGGAGCGCCTGTGTCGGGGAAGGTTGTCCTCTTGCCGAGCACGCAGTCTGGGGAGGGACGCATGTGGAGTGGCAATGGAGGAAGGGGACACGTGCGTAGCCCGCCAGATGAGCTGAATCAAGCCCAGCGATCAACAGGGTGACAGATATCGCAGGCAGACGGCCCTGAAATGCAGGCAGAGCTAGAGGCTGGGCAGAGAAGAGCTTCAGAGTTGTGCGCTGCAAGGCCAGGCCCTGGCAGGGCCAGCTACTTAGCTGGCGGCAGGGATAGCAGTCCTTTTCAGCTGGATAGGCAGGGCTAGATGCTAGGAATGCCTTTCTGAGGAGCACCGCAGAGCTCCCCATTCTCATCCCCCGCGGAGCCAGGGCCAGCAGCCACAAGCAATGGGACGCAGAGGTGCTTCCAGAGATGCCAGCGCTTTGGAGCAGCCAGTGATGCCCTGCCACGTGTAGGAAGGATGGATTCTTGCCCCCAGGCTCGATGAGGCCGGGGGCCTTTGGCCACTCTCAGCAGCCGCTGAGGTGGCTCCAGATTGAGGGAGAATAGGGCTTGGGCATCTGCGGGGAGGCGTGAGCAGCCTGTGGAGCAGGAGCAGGTCCTGCTGCCATGCTCAGGGATAGCCGATCGCCAGTGCTGGGGTCAGGAAGGAATTTTCCCCCGGGCCACATTGGCACTGGTCCCGGGGGTTTTTTGCCTTCCTCTGAGCATGGAGCAGGAGCACTTGCCAGGGCTCCTCTGCTCCATTCTGGCTGCGGTACCGCCTGCTGCTCATGCACCATGAAGGTGGCCCCTGGTGTCCTGCAGCTGGGGGGGGAAGGCCTTTTTTCCCCCACGGAGGGCCTGCCAGTGTCCCCGCGGGTTTTTTGCCTTCCTCTGCAGCGGTGAGCCAGCCCCTTGACAGGGCTCCTTTGGGCTCTTGTGGCCCGAAGGCTGCTGCTCCTGCTCCACGCAGGTGGCCCCTCATGCCCCCATGCGGGGGGAGGAAGCTTTCACGACTCCCGGGGCAGCCCCTGGACGTTGCTGCTTGTCCTCTGTAGCACTGAGCACAGCCCCTTGACAGGGCTCCCCTTTGGGCTCGCTTCTCGCCCGCTGCTCAAGCTGGCAGAGGGAGCCACTTCTGCTCTGCCCTTGGCTCCATGTCCCCGGGGGTTCTGGCTTGTGCACAGCAGCCTGTGCTTCAAGGCCTTGATGCTCGTGAGCATCGCCTCTGAAACCAACCCAAAACAAACCCCCATGGCATCGTGGAAAATTCGGTAAAAAGAAGATAACCTAAGGCAAAAGATAAGAAACCAAACTAAAATCAAACGGAATCCTAAAATAAAATCTTTTTTGCACTTGTAAGCTTTGTGTTTCGTGTCCTTGAAAGTGGTTTTGGAGCTGAAAAGCCCTGGCATTGCAGGGGAATAGCAGTGCCACTGTTATTCATGTCGGGGTGGGTGTAGGGAATGGAATGGCATGGGATGGGAGGGAATGGATTGGCATGGAATGGAGGTTGATGCTTCTCATCTTTGGTATTGATCTGTTTAAAGAATTGTGTTATTTAAAGCAAGCTTATTATCCAGCAAAGTGAAAAGGCACAGGTTCAAACTTCTTTCTATACGAAATGAGCATCCTGGCACATACTTACTGGGTGGGAATGGGGAATACTCTTCCAAAGGACCAAGAAACTCTTTACTGTTCTCGTAATAGTCTTCCCAGATGACCTCCTTGGGTGCTTCTTAACTTTGCTACTGGTGAAATAAGGTTGCTGTGTTTTTTTTCTTCCTGTGGGTACCTGCAGTTTGTAGATAGTTTAAAGCAGCAGCTCTTTAGTTAGAACATATTAAATACGTTTAAAGAATAAGGCCTCTAAGACCTCTTAACACATACCTACACGACTGCTTTGTACACTGGAGCAAAGCATGTGCTCTTCCCATCATGCTGAGGCATCTGCTGTGTTTCTCTGTGTGCTACATTGCAAAAAGCTGGGGTTTTGCAGGTCTTTTTGGTGCAGTTGTAGCATAAACTGTGATGATTGAGGGAAATGAGCTTGATTTGGTATCAGGCTAATACACAGGAAGTGCTTGTTGATTTTTAATGTGCCACTGTAGCCTTCAATTGAAATGTATTTATTGAAATCCTCCCATCTGAATCTTAGTTTGAAATCAGTGTCTTCCTTTGCAGTAATACCCGACAGAACCTGGTTATTTTTCAGGTGTTCAGTCATATTTGCAGGGCAACTATTTCTCCTGGACTCAGTCACAGGAAAAACCTACACCAGTGTTAACAGCAGAGCAGGATAAATGTCACTTAATGTCCCTGCACTGCCTGCAATTGGTGCTACCGTGTCCGTTCCTCTGGCACATGTGGGGCTGCAGCAGTTTGCTGAAGGCCAGCAGACGTTGGCATCAATAGATGTGAAGCCTCAAACAAGCACTCCCTGTGCTCAGCAGGTTTCTGGCATCTTCCTCCTTCATGCAGCTGTTTGTTAGTGACCTTTTCCTGTTTGTCACTCAAACCCAGGTTTCTGCAGTCAGCACAGCTTTGCAGGTTTGCAGGTTTACAGCACTGCCCTGTTCAAGCTTTTCCTTCGTGGAGAAGGTTCTTTTCCAGAACCCGGTCTGATGGTAAAGCTGGAACCTGGCTCATAGAAAACCTACTTATTTACCTTCCCCCTGTACAGAACAAAGACAGAGCAACAGATCTCAAACGTTCGATCTTCCCACTGGGTTGCCTTACCTTCGGACTACAGCCCCCATAAAGAGCACACCAACATTTCCCTGCAGGCTCCTGAGTCGAGACAGTTTCTGCTGTTTAATGGCTCCTGAAGGTCTATTTAATGCTAGATAAAGAGCAAAATCTCTCTGGAAGAGTGCAGTGTTTAACTAATTTAAGGTTGACTCCCAGCTGAAGTACATCAGGCTGTAACACTGCTGCTGTGAAGAACCAAGGAACTCATGTCTACAGCAATAGCGACCCCGTTACGTATTTCTAGACAGATGAGTGACTTAAAAGAAGTGGCAAAGAGGTGAGCAGGGCCTCATTTTGCTTGAATTCATGGGCGTTTAAAATAGAAATCCCATATGCCCAATGATACGCGGATTGACTCCACAACTCGTTAAAGTTGTAAAGTAGGTATGCTTTATTCAGCGCTGAGGTGCATGGGGATCGTTCCTCCAAAGTATGCACACCCAGGGTCGTTTTTCCTTTACATTTATTCCCTTCAGGCATACATATGCATTAGATTACTGATACGCCTACACATATTTAGTATCTGTCCCCGCTTCGTATTATAATGAGCTAGAAGGTCCTTTGTGCCTGCGCAGTGCCCCCTCTGGTCGTGGGCAGGGGTCTCAAGATGAAGTAAATGAGTCTTCCTCCTGTGGGCAGGGGTCTTCAAGATGAAGTAAATGAGTCTTCCTCTTCTTAAAGTTTTCACCTTTTAATCTTCGTGCATGGCTTTAGGGTTTAGTCGGTACCTCATCCATAAATCATCAGCTTCTCCCCCTTATCAATAGACCCAGACATTCGCATTTCTTTGTCAATAGTTGCTTATCAGTAGAACCAGGCCTCTGTCTCCTCCCCTTATCAGTAGTTTGTGCCTTGTTCTGTTTAGTAAGCATGTTAGGTGTTTACAGCAGACAATACTTTTGTTTAAGCAAGGAATTCTTCTAACTCTCTTATACAATCCCCTGTATTGTTCCCTTGTATATTTATTAACCCTGTATCACCAGCACCTGGAGGGCTGTCCCCCTTCAGGACGGGGCCATTGCTACAGATCACAGACATTAAGCACAAACCCAAACTCTGTAAGAGATTCAAGTGTCATTAGAGCAATGGTGCAGTTTTATCCTTCCATTTTTCTAAGCTGTTCTCGCACCAAGTGATTTCCTTCAGGTATTTACGTTGTGTCCTCCCCGCTTCCTGCCCCAGCCTCAGCCTGGGGCACTCATCCATGCCCCATGCTGACAACGTGGAGACGTGGCTCGTTTCCAGCGCAGACGTCAGCCCCTGTCAGGTCAGAATGTGCTCAGGCACCGGCATCAACACAAGTCAGAATCCCCCTGGCACGAGGAGGTTTTCACAAACAGCACTGGCAGCAGATACCTGGCACCTCATCGATCAGATCAACAGATTGGACCCCAATTTCACCTTAGTGAGAGACATTTGTCCTCATTTTAGTCCACCCTCGAAAGATCAAGAGGAGAAACACATGTAAGAAGGCAGATACATTGCTGCAACTTTAACTCTACGCAACCACCTCCTTCACTGTATTGGGGGGGGTGGGGTGGGGTGGGGAATGAGGAAGAAGTGAGGATGAAGAGGCAGCTGTTGAGGGCTCTTTAACAAACAATGGGCATGTGAGCGATCCAGGACTCTTGCCATTGGTTAGAGTTTGTGGTAAGGATTAATGGCCTAGTTTACAGGTTACTTGAGCAAAGTTGTGGCCACGTATGCGGAGGTTCTGCAGGAGGGAAACAACTCCTGGATGCCGAAGAAGGGACCAATCAGCTGCCTTTGCATATGTGTAGAGACCAATCAGCTGTCTTTGCATTATGTGTAGAAACCAATCACTGTAAATCTTAAGCTTGTGACCAAGCTTGGAAGCTATAAAGGGCAGTGCTTCGAAGTGAATAAAGGTCCGTTTCTGATTACATTAATCAGCGTGCTGTCCGTTGATCTTCTGCACAGGTGTATCATAATAATTCTGTCTGGTGTAATTATACCAGTCCCAATATATCTAAATCCCTGAGTTTGTCAGACCATTTGGAATCCATACATGAAAGTGTCCGTAAATTGAAAGACAGTGTGATGAAGTTAAGGGAAGATGATACAGATTGGTTATCATCACTTTTCTCTGGTTGGGGTATAACTTGCTGGCTATTAACTTTGGTTAAGGGAGGATTGATCTTTTTGCTTGCTCTCTTTGCCATCATATGCATTGTACCTTGCTTGGTACAATGTATGCAGCGAATGTTGTCTTGAGCTTTTGAAAGAGGTGTATACTGCATTGCAAAAACAAGAAGGGGGAACTGTGGGGGCTGGAATGTATCGAAACTGTCAGAGACCATGGGAAGGAGGAACTACAGCAGGCAATTAAGAGTGACCCATCCCTGACTGGTACTTGAAAGATGTTGGAACTGGCAAGGTACAAGGATGTCGGAACTGGGAAGAGGATGTCGATAAGAAAATCAGGTAGACCTTTCACCTGATATAACTGCAAGGCAAACACAGATGTGCTTGGCTAATTGCTTGGAAGCATATAAATATTGTGTAACCTTTGCAAGAAATGATCCAGCTTGTACTCTACCTCTGGGTCTGTGCCTTCCATCCTTACAGGAGGTCGTGGAGCGGGCTGTGTATCTGCTGTGTTGGTGGCCCATAGAGCTGGTAGGATGGCTCAGCATCCTCTTCCTGGCCTGAAGGGGGGATGAATAAACCACATGAGGTTGGCGCAGGTGCGAGAGCCTTTATTGAAATGAAGAAATGGTCCGAGCAGCATCACCAACCACATCCCCCACACCAAGACCACAGCAGGAGAGAAAACGGACCCTCATGTCCCTGAAGGGGATGGGGGAGAAGCAGGTGCTTCTTTGTGCAAGGTTGTAGACAGGGCACTGCCGCAGAAAAAGTTATGGACTCAGTCAGAGATGAGTGTGATCAGAAAAAAGACGTTCATTACAAAGCATCTATCCTTTTAATAGTTTTCTGCATCTGCTTACAATAGCTTGCTGTATTATAATCGGATACATATTCTTGTAACACACAGCAATTATGGCTACATATACAATAGCTCGCTGTATTATACTTGGATACATATACAGTAGCTTGCTGTAGTATAGATACATCTTCAGTAGCTTCCTGTATTATAAATGGATACATATACAACAGCTTAGTATATTATGCTTTGATCCATATTCTTGCAGCACACAACAACTAGTATACAATTGATCAAATAAGCGTATGGGAACTTAACCTTTAAAACTTGCTAACAGTTCACCATTTTGTATCTTAGCACATTCACTTTCTTCTTATCTTGCTTGCACAGTTACTTTTGCTTCCTTACCCATGTCCTCCTTCATCCTTGGTTCATCTCGAACTCTTCGTAGGCACTTGCTGACTTGAGAACGTGGCCATTCTTTGCTAAAAATCCATCCACATCTCCCCCTTTTTCTTGTTGCACAAGCCAAACACGCTTTATAGCATTCATTGTTATACGTTGAATACGTTGTAACAAACAAGGTACAATATGGATAATGGCAAAAAAGACAAGGAACAAGATCAGTTCTCCTTTAACCAAGACTCATAACCATCCAGTTATACCCCAGCCAGAAAAAAGTGATGATAGCCAATCTTTATCATCTTCGCTTAACTTCCATTACACTATTTTCCAACTTACGGATACTTTCATGTATAGATTCTGAATGATCTGACAAGTTCATACACCACATTGCTTTCAAAATTTAACACCCATGACCATGTGCTAAGAGGAGAAAATCAATTGCTGCTCTGTTTTGCAAAGTCACGTGTCTAATAGAATCAACAGCAGTGAGTAATGCAGAGAGAGCGGATGCTGTAGCATTAGTTTGTTTAGCGAGCCAACATCCTAACTTATTCAGTGTTGCTAAAGCTCGAGTGCTAACTACTCCAGGAGCTAAGAATGAAGTAGCTGCAGAAGAAAACTGCATATTTTTAACAGTCAAGCAGTTTGCTGCATCAGGGCACAGAGCAGTGCTCTGCACTACTGTGGCAGAGAGACCCCATGCAGTGCTCTGGCTATGGTGGCCATTTCCTATGTATGTCTGGGGATGACACTGCTGCGGTGTCAGTGTGAAACCCACAGCTCCTGAGGTCACAGTTCCGCACAGACATCCCTGGTCAGTGCAGGAGGTGGAGGAGGAGCAGTGTCTTTGGACAACTCCAAGAAAGGAAGCCTGTTTGCTTCTCTGCCTGCTTGTACTTAGGCAAGATAGAGCATGGGGCTCTGTCCACTGTGTGCTTGTTCTGGTCTGTCCCCTCCACTGCCCTCTGGCACAGGGCCAGAAATGGTCACCTTGTTACTCTGCTCTTCCTGTCCTGTGAGGGCTCATGCCCACCCACTGTTGTCCCACCATCCTCCCTCAGAGGGAGAGCAAGCTGTGCTTGGAGGGGCTCTTGGTTACAGACCAGCTCAACAGGAATGCCTGTCGGAACTCAGAGCTGGGACCTGTACATCCCAAGCGGCTCCCAGCTCAGCCCACACATCAACCCTTGCTGTCGTTTCTTTAGACCAGTTTGCTAAGGAAAACAGGCTTGTAGAAGCACGGTCTTTTTGTTCAGTCATCTCATGTTACCTTTCATTTATTCCCCCGTTCATAAAATATGAAAATAATTAAAAATTGTTCTAGTTGCACTTGTCTACAAGAGAAGGGACACAGAATCGAATTCTGAGCAGGTGCCTGGGAATACACGGCAGGGGTGGAGAAGAACCACCTCAGAGACCCTGTGCTGCTGTATGATCTGTGCTGTATAAGAGCCGCAGGGAAATCTCGGGGTCTCTCTGCCCTGTTCTCTGCCTTGAGGCTCACATCTGTAAGGACCAATTTCTTTTTCCCAGCGATGCCCCTCAGTTCACTCTGCCGAACTGCAGGCGGATTTGCCCCTTAGCCGCCAGCTGCCCCCCACCTCAGCCCAGCCGATAAATCCCTGTTGCCAGGTGTGACTGTGCCAGGGACAGAATCACTCCTGGTGTGGGTGCCCTGTGCCAGCTGGGTCAGAGAGCGCACAGCTGGCCTGGAGGCGAAGTATGGCTTGGCAATGAGAGCTGAGACCTGGCGCCCAGCCACCAGCTCAGCCACAGACACGGCATCCGGCATCCGTGGGGTCTGCAGCTTGGCCCCGAGGCTGGTTTGGAGACAGCCTGGCTGAGAAGCGGGGGATGAACAGGAAAGAGCGATGTCCAGCTGGCGCTTTTGCCAAGCTTCTGCAGACCCCCTGCCTCTAAGGAGGCGCGGGTGCCTTTGGATGTGAGACTCTGTGGCTCTGCCTCAAAGGTGCAAGAAGGGGGAGCCCAATGCACAGCGCAGCAAGAACCAGGATGGCTTCAGCTCCTTGTGTCTGGGCAGGCAGCGCTGGAGGTACAGGGCTTTTCCCATGGGAGAGCTCTGTGTCTCAGTCTCCCAGGAAATTGAGGCTCCACGTGCACGGCTTAGAAGTTCCCCGGGTGTGTGTGTGCCAGACGAGGCTCGTAGGGACCCTCTGTGCTGATGGAACTGCACAGCCCTTCCCTTCGCTGGCTTGGAGGCGGGTGAGCACCTTCCCAGGCTGGGGCTGTGCCTTCCCCTCAGCACACGGCTGGCCAAGTGCCTGGGCAACGGCAGCAGGAGAAGGAAGCCAAGCACGCAGGTCCGGCACGGGACCTGGTCTCTGTGCAGGGACAAACATCCCTGTGGAGCTGCTGGACCCTACTGCAGTGAACAGCCTGAATGCAAAGGGGTGAGGGAATGGGCGTTTTCTCTTGCACTGAAAAGCCAGGAGACGGGCTTTCCTGCATCCCCCAACCCTGGCTGCTCGGGGGAGTAGCGCGGTGCGAGAGCAGTGGGAAGGGAAGGCAGCTTTGGGCTTGGCACCTTTCCTGCAAGCCACCTGCTCCACCCCAGGATCCACTTTGCTCCCTGAGGCAGGATCAGCTGCGGGGAGGGAGAGGGGAAGAGCACCTGTGAAGAAAGGCTGCTGACAAGCTAAGGATTGCTGGCACACAGACCAGAGCGCCTGCCCCAGCAGTGTCCCGCAGCTGGGGAACGGCTGCCCCCCAGACATGGGCACCTGCGGCGCCACTTCTCCTGGCAGCTCCCGCGGCAGCGTTAGAAAGGTGGGGGACGCAGTGGAGGGTGCTTACGGGCTGCCCGTCTGTCTGGGCGTCGAGCCAGAGCGCACTGGAGAGGGGCGAGGTGCCCCCCTGCTGAGCGGAGCAGGTCTGTGCCTGCTGCCAGGTCCCGTGTCAGCTGGGCTCCGACCACTGCCCCTGTTGTGCCACAGGCAGTGCCTCTGCCTTCAGTTTTGGTTTTGAAGGCCATGAAGCCTCACGCAGAGCTCCTCCCTGATGCTGCGTCATCTAAGTAGGAGGTGTGTGCTGGAGAGTGATGTGTGTGAAACACCCTGCCATGAAGCTGTTCACAGAGTGCCACCTAGTAATTCCGCATTTAGGCACGGCCTGGAGGCTTCCAGGTTGTACGCATGTTGTGAGCCTGTAATACTTGCACCCATACCCAAGGGCACAAGGTAGGTGAAAGGAATAGGTGAGGAAGCCCTGAGAGAAACTCAGTGCTTAAAGCTGCCAGGCAGCTGGTGGTGGGCAGGTGCCTTCCTAACTGGCCTGTGTGCATGGAATAATTTTAGCACGGAAAAGGGTCTGGATCAGCTCACAGATGGCTTAGGCCGGGGCGGGAGAAATGGGGGCAAAAGGCTTGCAGCAGGAAGCTTAGCAGGACAGAGCTGCTGAGCTGAACGTGGTGAACGGTGGGGACACAGAAGGAAGCCTCGTGGCTGAACACGGCCGTCATCTAGCACTGGGGCTGCTGGCTGGGAAGCTGACGGATGAGCAGAGACCACGGAGGCGACAGCTCTGTTGCAGTGGAGAACCACCCACTGGCAGGAGGCATGTTTGTGCTCTCCAGAAGGGAGGTCACACGGTTTGGTCTCACGCCACTCACTTTTCTGTAACTCAGGAAGAAAAAGGGTGTATGATTTGGGTCTGGTGATCAGCCAGCTCCTCAGCTGACCTCAGACTGCAGGGGAGGTGGCTGTTCTGTTGCCACAGGTGGAAGGCATGTGCAGCTCCTTCAGACACATCCTCACTTTGTCCTGGGGTCCTGTTTGCTGGGGTATTCAGGACGGCTGCCGCAGTGGGCCTGCTCTGTCACGCCACAGCAGTTCTCCCTGGAGCCACTGTCCTCCTGAGGGGTGGCTGATCCCATCTCCTGCACTTCAGGCTTCATGAGTGTGACAGATGCCCACTCATTCTGGTTTAGCATTTGCACACATCTCCATCTCTGCAGCCTGCACTGCTCTGCTCAGGGCAATAAATGCACCAGCTGGGAATGTTGCTTTTGGTATGTGTCATCTTTCTGGTTGCCTGATTGTGCAGCTATGGTAAAAGTGCTCCTCAGTGCTCCCCAGGGAGCAATGTGTCTCCTCCCCTGCAGGGTCTCGACCTCTGCTGATTGTAATGCCTCCTGGGATGCCATGGCTGCCAGCAGGGAAAGGTCCAGTCAAAGTCCAGCTCAAGGCTTGCCCTTGGTCCCAGCTGGCCTTCTTACTCTGGAGGCCTCCTTCCACACCTTTGGCTGCCTCTCTGGCCGGTAGTTCACCCGCCTTCTCCCCTTTGGGTAGGGAAGATTGTGCCTGAAGGCTGGGCAGGATGCAATCTGCCCTGCTGTTCTCCTTCCTAGGACATTTTACAGGTGTGCCCTGGCTGCCTCTTTGGCTTCAGGTGCCCACTGTCTACCTGCTGATGGAGCCGCTGAAGAGGATAGCTGTGATGTTGGGTACGCAGGGGGATGATCATCAACATGTCTTATGGATAAAGAACGGGAAGGCAGAGGAGACAGAGAGCAGGACTTCTACAGGATGCAGTGAAAGCAAACACAGCAACATTGTCAGCAGTTGTAGTAATATTAGCAATCATAAGCAAAGCATGAGATGAGCTGGGAATTTCAAAAGTCTTTTGCATATTTTAGCCTACTATTTTAAAAGTAAGCTACTAAACATACTTCCAAAAAGTTGGTTGTGACACTGGTGCTCATTCCTGAGGGAATACCCACAGAACTCTGTTCCACCTAGTTGCTCAGATACCTTCTCAGCTATAGGTAGTACTGCCCCACAGCACCAAACTTAAGAGATTCCTGTGGGAATCCCTAAGCTGGTGAGAAGAAATCATAGAATGACAAATATTTTTTGTTTTCCTCTCATCTCTAACCTGCTGACAACCAAAAATAAATCTCAGTGAAACAAAACCAACTCTATGCTTTTCTTCCTATAGCTGTCACAAGAAGGTTGCTGGCAACCTAAAGCAGGAGTTCAAGGCAAGGCAAAGCTAAATGACTTTGTGCTGTCTGCACGTGTGCTACACTTAGTATTCCACGAGACTGAACCCTAGTCCTACAGGCTATCAGTTGCGAGGCTCTCAGAATTCATTCCCTAGGACTGGTGACGGGCCGACTGCAGCCTCTATCTTTATAGGTGCCCTTCCTCACCACACTTGTATCCAGTTCTAGCCCTGACAGAAGACTGACCCAGTTGTCTCTGGGAGGCCTCATAATAATGACTTTGTGCCTACGTGTCTAATTTTTGTCTTTGTCCCTGAATTTGTCTTGCTGTGATGTGGCATGGTTTTTCCTCGTCTCTCCAACAGCACACAACAGATACGTATGCGTAGGATACTTCCTTCCAGTAACCCGGGGCAATAAAAGAGTCCTGCCTGATACTGCACACATTGTCCGTGCTTCCCTTTGCATTTGCAAAAAGGTCTATGTCTGGTCTGTGTGGAAAACTAGAACTTGCCAATTGGTGTCTGTTGTGGTGTCTGTACTTGTCTTAAACAGCATATTCTTCACCTTTTCTCCCCAGTGTCTGCACAATGCTATACATGTTAAGAAGATGCAAACTATCCAGGTATATTACTGTAAGGAATAAAATATTTCCCAGGTATGTAAGAACACATGAATGGCTATATTGGTTTTAGACTAAGGGGCCATCTATCACAGCACCCTGACTCCAAATTGACTGCATCGATTTCCAGGGGAAACCAGGCACAGAATAAACGTATCTAATACTTTTCCCAAGCACCCTCCTAGCTTCTCATTGTTTTCAGCTGAGGACATTTCTGAAGCCAATATATGTATATTCAAAACTCCCAGTGGTCTATCTATAAGGCACATGCTCACCTGAATCCATGTATGGTTTTTGCATCCATGATACCCTTTAGGAAAGAGTTCCACAGACTTGACTATCTGTGTACAGATTTTATGTCAAATGTTTTGGAGTGTAACGTATTTGGTTTGTTGGTGAAAGGAGGAATGATTTTTACAGCTTATGACTTGAGTTTTTTTACTCTGACCAAGGAACGGTGGCTTCAGCTGCTTGGTGAATAAGCCCTCTACCTGAGAATCCCAGGAAACTTCCAAACAGAGTGAAGAAGGGAAAATAATACAAAATAAAAGGAAAAAAGAAGCAGGAGGGAATTTGGTTCTTCACATAGCTCTTCCTGGAAGTGGAGTCTGCATCAAAAAAACAGTAGGTATTGTTTAAGAAAAATTACACTTTATTTTCGGAGACTCCCTACTAAACTGGTTTAGAATGTGCGACACTTCTTCATGTGTAAGAGAAATTTCATGTATACATTAGCCGATGTGTGTGAACTTATTTAGTTTTATTAAAGAGCAAGAATAATTTTGATTTCTGCAGGTATCTACCCCCTTGCTGGTAGAATCATAATCCACAACCAAAGTCTTGGGAATTGTTTATGCGCATCAGATACATGACCCTTTCATGTTCCTTCACTGGCGAAAGAACTGGAGCTCACGAATATACGCTGGTATTTTGCAGCATGTTGTCTGTTCTTTTCTTCAGGCGGTAATGGCAGAGGGAATTGCAGTTTGTCTCGGCCCTGGCAGAATTTACTCTTCCCAAAATATACATCCTGTCTT
Source organism: Lathamus discolor (assembly GCF_037157495.1). Lineage (NCBI taxonomy): Eukaryota > Metazoa > Chordata > Aves > Psittaciformes > Psittacidae > Lathamus > Lathamus discolor. The sequence goes on from NC_088884.1 coordinate 54,071,373, forward strand.
GCTGTCTTGGTTTTCTGGAGCCTTCTGTTTTTTGATGGGAGCCTCTCCTTCATTTTCCTTTCTCCCTTTTTTGAATTGCTCTTTGCACGATCATGACCTGAGCCAAAAAGGACAAAAAACCCAAATCCATATCAGCTACTGCAGGGTCACTAGTTACTAAATAAGTACATGGCTTTAGTTTCCTTCACAAGAAACTGTGGTATTATGGCAGAAACATTTCCATTAAGAAAGCAGAGCCACAGCATGATTCAAACTCTAGTGCTAAAATGTGGGAACTTCAGCCGTAGTAACAGGACCCGGTTTTATTGCTGCAGTGATACGATAGTCTATTGACCCCTCTCTGAAAAGGTTAATCCCAATACTTCCCAGGATCAGACTGTACATCCTTTTACGGCATGCTGATACATATGAAAAGCAATGAACCAATGGCTAGAGCCTTTCCCACTAGTAACTACAGAAGGATAGTGCAGGGTCAGAGGCATTACCCTTTGCCATTAAGTTGAGATTTTCCAAGCTCTTTTTCCTTAGCTGTTTACAAAAAGGTTAATGAGTTTCTGGACTTCCAGTGTCTCATTTGGGAAGCTCCATGAAACCAGCTCTGGTATCTGCCACAGTGTAGGAGCTTTCCAGCACTGCTGATGTACTGCTACCATCTGTCTTACATCTTTCAGAAACCCACCAAACAAAACTCAATCCTGTTCTTTGGTGTATTTCTAATAGAACAATAATGGAGAAACCTGTTAAAGATTGAAATGTCTTCTCTGCAGGCTTGGAGACACTTTTGCCCTTCTGTTTCTTTATCTTCTGGGAGAACAGATTAAAGCTGGATGAATGGAAATTTTCTCTTGTGGATAGGATCATATCATGGCACACACTTTTTCCTGCCTCCTGAGGCACAGATGTCTTTTCACGATTTCCTTTAGCATTATGGGTGTGACTCTTGGAGCTATAACACACAGAGGTCAGGACAGAAAATATTTTATCTCAACACAAATTCATGACAATATATACATAAAAGAACAGAAAATCCTGACAGGTAAAAATTTATACCACTTTAGTCTGAGCATTTCCTTAGAATCGTAATAAATAAATACATAAATAAATAGTAATTTACTATATTTCACACTACACAGAACCACAATGCCATCACATTGTCTTAAGGACACTAGTGGCAATATCATGCAGCCACTATAACACTATCCCTTCTGAGTCAGCAGGAAGTACCCATCACAGAAGCAGTAGCAGGTTACTTTTCCATCACAGAAGTAAAAAGTGGTGTTTGTGGCAGGATCTGCTGCAATCTAACTGGCTGGCTAACTCCACTTTGCTCTGTTACCCAACAACAGCCAGTTGTGCACTCAGCAAGACACAGGACGTTGTATGCCATCAGTAGGTGGATGCTTATGAAAGTAATCCACACTGATAGTGTTACTGCCACGGGGCCTCACACACCCATCAGTGTACAACTTTCATTGTTCACCAAAGCACCAGAATGTAGAAGTGAAGGGAATGCACTAGCAATGAGCTATGCACCAGCACCATGACAATACTGTGATTTTAAGATACCCAACCATTCTAAACCAGTAACTGTCTGTTTTGGACTGTCTGTGCTACCTAGCCTGGCTTGGTCTTTATTTTCTCACCTCTGCCCTGTTTCTTAGTAGACATGTGGCCCTATCTTTTCCCTCCCTCCCAAGGCAGCAGCAATCATCCCTTCCTCCAGAAAAGGCCCAAATCACCGCCTGTGTGCCAGTGCACAGCAAAGAGGGGAAAAGGAGCTTCAGCTATGTGCTGAAGGAGGGGGTCTGGTGTTCCAGATGAGACGGAGGAAAGAGGATTCTCTGCTTCTCTAATGTCACCTTCCACTGCAGTCTCAACCATGGCATGAAGTGGCCAAGGACAACTGTCTAGTTTATGAATGAAAACCAATGAAGCAAAATGTCAGAGGAACATAAAAAGGAGAAGAATGAATTTGGAGAGAAATCAGCCTGGGTTCATTTTCTCACTCCTGCTTTGTGAAAAATGCTAGAAACCGGTAAAATAGAACAGCATCCTACCTGAGATCCTCTCCTACTTGTGTGGCAGAGGCTGCAACTGGCAATTCTACTGTGAAAAGGGAAAAAAAAAAAGAAAAAAAAAAAAAGAAGTAAAACACTGAAAGTGCCTATCAGATGCTTAAAAAAATTAAAAAAAAAAAAACAACCCAAAACACAGTGAAACACCAAAATTTTGTCTTGGCCAGGTCAGACTCAATAACTGGCTGAGGCTCATACAGTTACAGTAAGCAGAGTTACAGTAAGCAGACACTGCTGGGGATCAAGCCATTTACCCAGATAACTGATTGTGGGGATTAAGTCTTTCTTCATATTGAGCAGACCATAACTCATATCCCACCTCCCCTTCTTTATCTATTGCCTAACAAAGGCTACCTGGGGATAAAGACACTACGTAGCTCCCACGGAAATTGTTCCACTACACAGAGAACTGCAAATCGGGAAGTAGAGGTGCCAAAGGCAACACGACTATTTTGTGTTGGTAGCCATGCAACTCTGCTGTTCGCATTCCTAGTGTCTGCTCCAAAGAGAGCACATGTTTGATATTCAAATGACCCTGGACTAGAGTCATAATAGACGTCCATCTCCAGAGCATGAATACTATGTCAAACCCCACCAGTCAAGCAAGGTGGAAGTGGGAGCAATGAAGAGCTTGTGCCACCTGACTGGTCTTGCCAGGTGATATGTGTTCATAAGCTGTTCAGCTGCTAGCGCTCACTGCGCTGGTGCTCACTGGTGGCTGACCAGGTAAGAACGAGGTGCTCTAGGGCACCTTCGGACACAAATATCGACAGCATTTTATAGCTCCTTTTATTCTAAGTGAAGAGGTGCTTTATACAGTTAAGACTGAATTGTATTAGTAATACTTGACCCAGCTGGCCATAATTAAGTAGGGAGGGAAAAACACAGGGAAACATTCCAGTTATATTTACATAGGTTTAAAAAAATACATGAAGAACACAGGATTCCCTCAATCTATGAATCCAGTCCTTGCTTATCTGGGGCACGAAGTCTATCACAAGCCTTCCTATGAACCCTATCACAAACCATATATTCATCTGTTAGCTTTCCAGCTACCCCACCATTTTGGAGTTCTCTGTGTGTGGTTTAGGCTTTGGTACTGTTTTCTCTGGTTAGGTTCTCTAAGACAAAACCAAAGTAGTCATAAGGCAGAATAGCTCTGGGTGTATGCCTGAGAAAAACAAGACAGGAATTCAGAACCAAGCACACAGTCATTACTAAAACATACCACTACAGCATGACACTGTTAGATTTTCAGCACCCGCAGTGTGAAAATCATATGAATAAGGATCGTCCTCAGAATTAATTCCAGGATCCTTAATGTGGGCAGAGAATAAGTAATATGTTCTTACCTTCCTCTGTTTAACTGATCTGTGATAGCTCACTATGAATCCATAAATCCCTCTTGTATATAAACCCACAGATACTAGGGATGACTTTTATTATTTCTCAACCTGTCCTTACTGAGGAATTTTACATCTCTGCTCCTGAAAATAACAGCTGAAATACTCTGCTGTACAATTTGCTGGCATGACATCTGGAAAAGATTTTAAAGCTCTTATTTCATAAGAAGAATCCTCTTTTTTTTTTTTCTTTTGTAATTCTTGGGACTATCTCATGACGCTTGTTCAGCTGTGTAGGAAAGGTCAGAATTGAAGAGAAATGTGCTATCAGCTTTACAAACTTTTGGCAATAATATAAGCTGTAAGGATTTTTAAGTAGTGACACGATGCTGTAATTAACACCGCTCACAGGTGTCTGTTGGAATAACTAAAAAACAGTGGCAAAAATCAACTTGCGACACTGTGAGGTGAGGAAAGGCAGCTTTGTATTCAGGACATTTCTACTTCACTCTTTTCCTCACAGATAACTGGTTGGCTTTGTAAGCTTGACAGTGGGCTGTTTCCTATGGCTTTGTGGGTATCTGCAAAGCCACAAAGTTTGACACTAAGCATAACAATTTCCATTGTTTCTCAGTACTCTGTCCACATCAATGTTTTGAATTAAAACCCTAACACTCTACCAAACCCTACCCTTAAACTTCTGAATTCAATAAACCTTATGTTCCTGTAAGAAGCCTATTCTGTCATCTGTCTGATGAAAATCAGATTTTTAAGGCCTGAAAGAACCACAGGTTATGTCATAATTTGCTTCACCTACCATGAAAAATAGGTTAGCAATTTCGTTCAGTCTTCTATGACCCCTGTTGTAGACTGTGTGTTTGACTGAAGCAAGACAGAAAACTCACTACATCTGGAGTTTTCTGACTCAATGCCAAACCACAAATCCCATTTCTAATGCACATTTGTCTCATCAACTGCAGTCACAGGTTCTCATGCTTTCTTTTTCATCATCTCTGCTACTTTGAGCTGCTCTTCTGAAGAATGTTGTTATATTTTAGGGGACAACTTTCATTCCATGAAGTCTCATTTCATCAAAAAGTGACTGAACTCTCTTAAGTGTCTTGACTAGAGGTTGTCTCTGATTCTTAAATACTTTCATTATTTTATTTTTTTTCAATCTTAAAAATAATGCTAACACCAGAAGCAGTTAACAGAATTCGGTATTAGTCTCAGAGAAGTTCTATGTAGAAGTCAAGATAGCTTTTCCTTCCTTCTATTTTCACGTAGGTAAGAACCATATTTGTCCTTGTGGTATATGAACAGAACTCATGTTACGCTACTTGCTCTCTTTGACATCTAAATCTTCCCTAGATTTCTTAGCTTGCAATGACACAAGTCCTTCAGATCTGTTTCCTTAGCCTCCACATTTGCTTCTTTCATTTATCATCTGTACTGAAACCAAAAAGTTCTATAGGATTTGTTCTGCCCTGTTTGACTTTGATGAAAGTTTTCTTCTCTAGTTTCTCTGGACCAAATGAGCACATTATCACATATAACATATGTATGGTACTGTAGGTACCAGTATGTACCATACTGCCAATACGAGCAAATATTTTTTTCACATCTCTGGAACTTGCCTTGGGTTCAGTTTTCCTCCAGAGAGAGTGTTCCAGTCAGTAAAGCAGAGGGTAAGAATGCGATGAAGACAGTTTAAACTAAAGGAAAAGTAGGTCTTCTAAATGCTGAGATTGGGTGAAATCCCAGCCAAAGAACTCTGTACTTATCTTTTTGGAACATACTCTTTACTGAGGTTTGAGATTATAGGGAAAAATTGACTTCTTGGGATTTGAAGAATTAAACAAACATACAATGTTTACCTTTTTTCACTGGGTCAAAGACCTGAAATACCTTATGTTGCGTTTCAATGCCTTGAGCCTGTGAAACAGAATAGAAACACGAATGAATAATTAGTATTAGTTAGTTTCAAAAGACTGACAAAAAGGTTTTACCAGTCAGGCACTTTCTGGCTTGTTCAATGAGTGTACGCTAGGTTACGACAGGGGAAGTTTGGTAAGGGTTCAATAACAAGTGGGAAAAGAGTTAACACGTAAAGGCTGGGCTCTTTCTTTTTATCTTTCTTTCCTTTTCCCTTTCTATTCTCTTTCTTTTTTTTCTTTTTCCTTCCCTTCCTTTCCCTCTCATTCTCTTTTTCTTTATTTTCTTGTTTTCTTTTCTCTTTTTTCTCTCCTTTCTTTTTTTTTTTTTTTTTTTCTTTTCTCTCTTTCTCTCCTTCCACACACCACCACCAGCACTACACAACTCCAGCAGGAGGCAAGCTAGGCATTCAGTATTTGGCTCGATTTTCAAAAGCTCAGAGAAGTCAGCAACTTGTGTTCCCTTTGCAAGTTGTTGGGTGCTCAGCATTATAAAAAATATTTCCGTTAAATTCCTTTTCATGAAAGTAGGAACATAACATCAGACTACATTTTCATCTATGATTTTTAAGTGTGTGTCAACTACAGCGAGGCTCGCATTGTTGAAATAGTTATGTAGGATACCAAACAACAATAATAGAGAGAAGTGAAGTTTTAAAAAAGATTAGATCTTATATCAACTGTTCAAACAATGACCCTGTAGTAAACTTAATTCTATGGTGGTTGCTAGGGAGGCTAATGCTGAGTACCAAATCACACACTGACTGGTAGGAGGAGCATGACGCAGGTTCACAAATACTGCCAGCACAACTATTTCAGAGCCTGGGCTTGGTAATGATCCCAAAGTTAATTGTAAAAGTTTATTTCCTGTATCCCTAGAATGTTTTGTGACCTTTCCCTTTCTCTTCACAGCACTATACTGAACTGGAAAACAAAACAGAAAATACTTCAATGGACTTGGCAAAAAACTTGTTCAATGAAACTGGAAGTGAAACAGGTCCAGCTGAGGGAGCGAGGTGATAGTAGCTTTGAAGACTGAAGAAGAGCTGGTATCATCTCCAGCTCCAAGGCATATTCTTTAACAGAAAGATCTAAATGTGTTGAATAATGTATAATTTTACCATTTTTTCCTGCTCCAGACTTGCTGGTGTTGATACTTCATTCACAGATAAAATAGACAATAAAAAGCAATGGGCATTCTAGGTCAGCACCTTTTGGTGACAATATTGTTTGTCTAAAGTTCTAGTGATTGAATTAAGTTGTCATGTATCAGTCTCTGGTTAGAAGAAGAGCACAACATTTTTCTGCAGGGATGAAAAAGACTCACATTTTTGCTTTCATGACTTCTGTCCTTAGCAGTGCTGTGAAAATTTTCTCCTGATGCTTTATTTTTTTTCTGCACAGAAAATAGTATGTAACCATTTTGATTCATAGGGGAATATTATAGTTACAATGAAAAAAACAAAACAAAACAAAACAGTTGTAAATAAACATGATAATCACAATGCCAGAAGGAACACATGTGAGCAAGCAGTTTCACATTGAATTCCTTATGCCGTTCAGCAAATATTTATGAACCTGGACACAAACATATCATATTGACAAGGGACCTCACTTCCTACTCAATGGCTTGTTTATTTTTAGTCTGGGAACCTGGACAGCCATGTTTTCTTGGTAGTATTAATTGCCACTACTCTTTTTCCGAAGTTGCAGCTTCTGAAAAGAAAGACTGGCATAAAATGCAAAAAGGCTGGTTACACCTATTGAACCAATGAAAGCCTTAATAAAGCAGCTAGCATTATAATGTTCATGCATATAAAAAGAATAATACCCATAAAAATATTAATATGACTTCATCTTTCCAAACAACAGTTTGCGTTCTTTAGGCAACAATAACAGTGCTCCTATTTCACACGAGGGCCATAGTTTTCTAGGTTGAACACCAGTAAAGTGCTGTTGAGGGCTACTTACAACTCCAGCATGAATTTCCAGAAAAAAAAAACAAACTGTACCTGTGATATCCCTTGTTATTCACCTTTTGCAAATGCCTTTAAGAAATTCCATCAAGAATAACAACAAAAATTTTGGTAAGACTTTTGATCTAATAACTTTGTCACTGAAGTGGATCCACATGGGGCAACAGTGCTCTAATTCACTGTGTGAGAGATGCACGAATGCAATTCATACAATTTCATTGCACGACAGATGTCTTTGCCTATGTTTCACACAGAAATTACAGAACAGGACCTAGTGAAATTCAACCTAACTAATAGTTTTGCAATGTATATTTGTGTTTATAGGTATTGGCAATATAGGAATCAGGCTCTTCAGTGGCCAAAGCTGGGTTCAGTCCTGACCATACTCACCCTCTCCTATGACAGGGACTTGATGGGATGGGCTTTGTACCCAGAGGGATCTCTATTGGAGAAGACTTCCCCTCATAGTTTATTAAATTAGTGATTAATTCATAAAACACAATACATTTTAAAATAGAGAGGTTCAAGTAAGCTCCTAAAGCTGTGGTTTCACATACTGCTGAGATCTTCTAAGGGCTTCCTGCTACTGAAGGAGAAAGTCTCTTTTCCTTTGTTCTTTGTCCTACCTGGTCCCCCCCATCCTGCCCCCCTGTCCCTGCCCTGCCCCACCCCACCAACTCTGCTACTTTAGTCCCTTCTTCTGGCCTCCACCTGTTAAAACTGGTTCTGATACTCAAAAAACATCTTGTGTGATCTAAGTCATTAACACAGCAGAAAACCATCCCTTTTTTTTTTCCTGTGGTTGTTTCAGTCACTTCAGTTTTACACACTATTAGTATACACTCCTGATACTAGTTTCCCCTTTTACTGTTGTTTAGTTACTGTATTTATGTCACAAACAGGAAGCAACAGGAACTATTATTGTTGGCTAACATTCATCCACAAACTTTCTGAAAGTATTCACTCACAAGAAGCTTGTTTTGCTTATCTACAGGAAACATCTTGAGTAATAATATGGTAATCTCAGGCACCAAAGAAACAAACACCAAGTAAATGAGGACAAAAACCATGTTTCAACCCATTCTTTTCAGCCAAACAAGTAAATGCAGGTTTCAGGAAAATAAAATGTCTCATTGCCCTCCAGTGAAAGCACTCTGTTAAATCTGGGGCTACATCTGCCTATAAGCTTAGATGTAGACAATGCAGTAGTCTGATGCTGACAGCACTTAGCGCAAGTGTGATGACCTGCCTGCATACATGGGAGAACACAACTCCTGAACACTCTGAACTGGGTATCTGCGAAGAATGGCTGACACAGGGTACATGGGCACGATACTTCTTGTGCTTAAAGCTGATGTCCTCTTACACACTCTGACCCTCTATCTGCTTACTTAGCTGTACTGCAGAACCTGACAGGTAGAAAGCCACCTTCTTTTGAAACAAAACCACCACTATCTGGACAACCTAGGTTAAGCTATCAGGAAAATTGATACTATTGTTCCGCACTGTTCATTTGGACTGTGAACTCTATTGATTTGTTAATGACTATTCTGAGTGACTTAATGCTAATGTTCTTTGAAATAGAGCCTGTTAAACTGTAGTGATTCTTTCCCAAGTGGCATTCAGGACAGAGATGTAAACAGACAAGAAAAAGTCATATCATACCTTACTACCTAGTTTTAGCTGGTGTGCATAAAGATCACAGGAGTCTGGGCAGTCAGAAGTTTGGCTGCTGTGAAAGATAAGCATTGTTTTGTTTAATTTCCAAATTTGGTGATTGCAAACAGTAGTTTGAACCATTCATTCCAACCATTAGCATGTGTTTTCTATAGTAACCCTAGCTGCAGAGATGCCTGTCTTCCACATCCACATTTTAATTTTACAGACCTACAGCTAACCTGCAAGAAGTGGGCATCATCGTCTTAGAAAAAGCTTGGTTACTGAAAGAGATCTGCTGTATCCAGAGGGCACCTCCTGCTTCTACCTAGGTTTTAGTTCTGCTTCACACACCTTCTCCCTCCCCTCCTAAATCACACCCACACCATCTTCTTTGTTCCCAGAAAGTCTTCTCCTAGTTCTATGTGTCTCTTTTGCAGTTCAGGACCAGTTGTGGTCTGTGAAGCTCAGTTCTTGATTTCTATACTTTGGGCACCTCAAGTTTGATGAGATAGATCCAGCCTATTAATGTTCTTCCAAAAAAAGAAATGTATTAAAGTTTTATTCCCTAATAAATGACCATAGGGCCACAGCTGTTCGTAGTAAATACCCACCCTTTACAAATCACCTGTACAACTGATATTGCAGCTACTCAGAGTCATCACTGGCACAGGAGGAGTAGATCATGTTTAACAGGGGTATCATCTGGTCAGTGCAGGGATTCTTGCACTGTTATCAGTTACCCTGAACTTAACCCCTTTGCACAGATGGAATCAGACTAGTATCTTCCATGCTTAATTAAATTAGGTTTACACAAAACCAAATAATATACCTTATATTAGATTGCTCTGCAAAATGTAAGGCTGAAAAAAAGCGTATTGATTTAAATGATGCAATAGACCAAGCTCTGTATCAATGCACTTTCATTTTGTTTCAGGAAGGTCACCTGGGGTAGATACAGAGATCTGCTTCCAGTGAACTGGTTATTAAGGTTTGGCTATAAGATTTGTATGCAATTTCCTAAGGAGTATTAAATTAAGGACTGTGACTATTCAAAGTCTAATTTTAGTAACATTTCTAACACTTACTCTGGTACTCTTTATGAGATGCAGAGAACATATAATAAATGGTGGTATAACTGAATAGTTACCTGGAATCCAAGTCTAGCGCATCAGAATTCAGAACATTGGAGTTCACCCTGGCTTGCTGTTTCATTACACTTCCACGTTCCTCAGGCACAGATAATAAATAATAAGAAACATAAAAAATTTAGTTCACTGTTTTAAGAAAGCCATTATCAAATTGATTATTATTAGAACCCTATAGAGTATTATGTTTTGTCACAGTAGGATGAACTGAGGCAGGAGAAAAGTCATAGGGGTATTTTCCTTACCTCCTTATTAGGAACACAGTAGTTCAAGAGGGCATCACAGAAATGCTGTCCTATTGACTCCAAGTCTTTCACATTGAAATGAGTGTTTTGTCTGCAGCCTGCAGCATCAACAGGAGCAAGACAGAAATGAAAATGTCAGCAAACCTGCTGACTGCTAGGTACTGTGATATTTCAGGGTGGTGTCTGACTGCAAATTCACTGACAGATGCTAGACAGGTCTAGAACTGTTGTAGTTTTATATAAATGGTATTATAGATCATTATTCTGCCTTTATGAACAAATCTATCCACTCAGAGGAGGTAAGGCATAGTTAACTGATTCCCTAATCCAAAATTCCTAAAAATACAACTGGCTTTAGTTACAGCTTTTAATTTGCCATCCACTAACGTTGTTTCATGATATATATGCAACAATGCTTCTGGTGACAGAACACCAAAAAAGGGAAAAAACCATGAAAAAACACAATTTTTCCATGAAAAAAACAGAAGTAAAGGTCTTGTTTGATTATTCCTACTGAATAGCTACAGGGAATTGTCTTACCCAACTTAGAGCCACAGATAGAGGCTTCCAAAGTATAGCTGTTATTGATGCCCATCTTCCACATCACCACTCGGCCTGTGCCGCCTTTGCTCCTTCGTACTCTGAAACTGCAGTCTGGAAATGAGAACTTAAAGACAGGTACAGCATTAGCCATTGAAGTAAACAGAAAGATGCAATAATTAAATTTTAATCCTGCAAGGTTTTTCTAAAATTTATCTACCAGGCAAACAAATGTGAGTTTTCATTCTACTTGAATATTGCACAACATACCCCAGAAGATCATAGAATCACAGAATGGTTTCGGCTAGAAAGGACCTTAAGATTATCTAGTTCCAACCTCAGTGCCGTAGGCAGGGACACCTCACACTAAACCATGTCATCCAAGGCTCTGTCCAACCTGGCCTTGAACACTGCCAGAGATGGAGCATTCGCCAGTTCTTTGGGCAACCCATCCAGTGCCTCACCACCCTTACAGTAAAGAACTTCCTCCTTACATCTAACCTGAACTTCCCCTGTATAAGTTTGTACCCATTACCCCTTGTCCTAGTACTACAGTTCTTAATGAAGAGTCCCTCCTCAGCATCCTTGTAGGCTCTCTTCAGATACCGGAAGGCTGCTATAAGGCCTCCAATGAGCCTTCTCTTCTCCAGGCTGAACAGCCCCAATTTTCTCAACCTGTCTTTACTGGTGTAATGGAAATGCAGGTAAAGTAACAGTCCTTTGATCAGATTATTTCACCTGAGGATTTCTGAAACATCTAAATGTAATTTTTAATGTGGCTGTACTTACTGTTTCTAAATGTTCGGACATATAGACAGCTGACCAGCTGAGTTACCACAAATCCTGTTACATACCAGCATGTATATTTACTAAAAAGTTAGAACAGCTCTTCTCTCATGATTTAATATATCAACAGTTTGATGCAATCAATCTGAAGCTCATAACCACCTCATTATTGATATCTGAAGAAAACAGCATTAGCTATAAGTATGCAATGACACCTAGTAGTTCAGTTTGTGTGCTGTTTTATACCTGAGCCTTTGCAACCTTTCTTGTCCAAAAGCAGCTTACGGCAGTCAGATTTTGCCAGAAAATGATGTATTTCAAAAGCCATGATTTCCTACTAAACTTCCCCTCAATTGAAATAGCTTACACAGTGTGATTTTGACACATTTTTCAACAGAAGTTTTCAAAAGGATTAATCTGGGAAAACATTTTATCTTCTTTAGTTTCTTATTTACTCACTTGTTTGTTTTTAATTCTACAATATACTTTAAAAACATATCTATAAATACACAACATTTAATGTTAGGTTTTGACGTATTAAAGCAATGTTGCTTTAACATTCTGGTTTGGGCTGGTTTTTTCTTCATTCTTTTAAAAAGAATCTTTACAAAATGCTAACTTTATGTCTCAGTTCAGCACGATACATTTTTAAGTGCTGGAATTTCAAAGAAGTTAAAACTTCATACTCCAACTATTTCTAGTTTTAGCCAATTGAAGATTATTTCACTAGGTGAAATATGGTCTTTTATTACATGTGATATCTTAACAAAAAATTAGGGATCCCAGGTGGTGCTTGAATTTTGAGGCAAGATTCTAGCCAGACTTTTGCTCACCTTATCTGGGCAGCTCTTGCTCAGCAGGAGCGGGAAGACACGTGGATGCACGTACGGTGCTTTCGCCTGGGGCCTTCTCTCACAACCATACATGAAGACATTTTGTTTCCTGTTGTGACCATGGATGTCACAATACATAAAAACATCACGTTCCCCCATCACTCTGTAATACAGGACAACAGAGAACAGTGGTTTGGTTTTTTTCCTCCTCCACCTCCGAAACTAGTCTGAGCTAGTATGTTATACTGAAGCTCACTTGTAACCTAAAGAACAAGAATTCAATACAAGTTCCATATTCTGAGCTCTAACTTAAACCTTCAGTGTTGCTAGATTAGAGCCAAACTACTCAGTTCTTCTGAAAAAAACCCACTTGTCACTGCACAGATGTAAGATATAAATGTATGCATCATCAGCCTTTGTCCATGTGTTTGCTCTTACTCCCATGCTCAGTTATATACATTCAGCTCTTTAGAGGTATACATGATCCTACTGTACAACTGAAATCTACTATTCTTGTCTGCTGCTCTTTCAGTATTGTACGTGTTGAATGATAAATGCGGTACTATTACGAGACTGAACGACTACTCCTTTTATCAAACTGAAAACATCATTTTTTTTTATGTGCTAAGATTCTGCAATATATTCTTGCTTAACTACTGAAAAAAACTTTTCAGGTAGACACATTGTGATTTAGCAACCCATACCCCCAGTGCCCAATTTGTGTTGAAGCAGAGCTCTCCAGGGAAGATATGATGGCACAACACTGTGTCACCTGGGGCTTTACTCTAGGCAGGAGCTGGAAATCCACGGTGGAACTAAGAAGGAAGCAGTAATAAACATGTCTGTTGCAGCTGACAGTAGCTGAATACGAGGCTAAAGGTCAGCAGCACTTCAGCAGACACTATTAATGTTAATTATGGGGCACTCACAAGCACAGGCTTTCTCCATTTAGCAAAACAGAGAGGGGAACTGTTGTGGAAAATAAGGAGAGGCACAGTGCTCATTCCTTGAAAGCTAGGGACCTACATGCCAAAACAATCATTTGGAAGAACACAGATCTTACTTTAAACATGCTGTAACTAGATGGAAAAAGTCCCGTTTGTATTAATTTGTTACAGAAGTTAAACCAGAGGGCTTTAGTTTACTAGCTGAAGGTTTAGTTTAATAACCAAAGGTTTAGTTTTATAGACAGAGTATCAATATCCCTGTAACTGTAAGTCTGCATAAGAAATCGAATGTATTTGTAGCAAAACATAGAGCAAACTTGGCAATCTTTGCTGTCAAATAGACATCTGGGATCTATTCTGAACCTAACTTAATTCTGTGACATGGTTGTATGTGAGAAAAAAAGAAAATTAAAGACATAAGGAATTTGATAAGTAGATTTTGGCAGAGGACAGTGGAGAGAAGAAACACACTGAAAATGTTTTGACAAAAACTCCTATTTTGGAGATAGAACTTATTACCAGGAATGGAGAAAACATGTTAAAGGAAAATCTGTACGATACTGAAGGAAAAAATAACCCACTCTGAAATGCAACTGAAGGTAAACAAAACAGTCAGAAAGGTTGGGGTTGCAAAGATGCAAAAAATAACAAAACAATAGGGACACAGAGAAGTCACAATAACAAAGAGACAGCGGAAAGGTAAATCATCTATTCTGAAGGGAAAGAAAATGAGCTTACCTTTTGATCATTTTTCTGGTATACCAGATGGAAGGATAAAATTTCCTCCCATTAGATTTGTATTTGCGGTTCAAGTCCTGACCTGTTAAAGAGCAGCGGTGATTTCCCACAATCACACCATCTGGATTCAACATGGGTACTACTTTGAAGACAAAATTGTCCCGCAGGAGTTGAGCTTTGCCTGAATCGCCAAGAATGTAATCCAGAAAGCCCTTCATTATCCAGGAACTGTTAGTTTCTCCTGGATGCACCCTCGCAGTTAGTATCACAGCCTTCCTCTTGGTGTCCTTGTCACTTTTAGATAGGCTGGTGATAGTTAAAGCATACACTGTGTTTCCTGCCAGTGAACGGCACAAGATATGAATCTTGCAGAATTTGGATTTCACTGGATCTTTAGAGATGGCCACCAGGTATTCCTGCAGGTTGGAGTAGGTGTAAGGATAGCAATGGGCAAAGTAGCAGGTGTCTTGGTCATAAGGGAATTGGAATGTCCAAGTGAGTGAGAAATACTGATGTCCATCTTGGCCCACATTGGTTTTATAATACTTGATATCATTTCCAGTCCTTCGCCAGCCAACCTTGTGTTCCTTAGCATCAGCTTCTGAGTACAACAGTGGCCGCAAGCCATGTTTATACAGGCTGTTCCACTTGGTAAAGTTGACAATAGTGAAGCGATATGGCATCCCTGCCTGCGTATTGCTTACTTGGAAGTAGTACCACTGAGTGTGTCTGCTTGTGTAGAGGTCAGTGCGCAGGGTCAGCTGGTACTCAAATTCATTGCTGGTGGGCAGAAAGAAGACAAAGAGTTGCGATGCTGGTTAGTAATGTAGCATGATGCAGTGTCAAATAATGTGGACTGCCATGAAAAAGCAGTGAATCACGCGTTGAGTCAAATTTACACTGTCATGAATTGAAGTCTATGTAGCTGCCAGGAAAAGATGCCTAATTGCACCAAGTGTGTCAATAATGCAACTGCTGCCTTCATTCTAATAATAATTAGGACTTCTAAAAACATTCTCTACACTATGCTTTAAGGGGAGGTGCTTAAGAAAAGGTGTCGAGTTTGTGTGGGTGATTATCACCTCTAGAAAACATTTAGTGCTATGGAATGGCTATCAGACCATTTCAAGTGAAGGCTACCTGAAACTACTTTTGAAGCTTATCTAACTAATGTAAGAACAATTTACAAACCCAGTCACACATCCTGCCCAGACACTGATAGCAGTCTGCTGACAATAACAACACTGACGATAACTACATTGTAATAAAGAACAAAAAAAAATCAGAAACTTACACTTTGACCACCTTCTGCAAATTCCCACTCTCAAACCGTGCTTCAAAGATCAGTGTGTTATCCCCCTCCTGAGGAAGGATCTGCTTCAGGGGGCGGAGATCTTTCACTTGAGAATACATAAAGCAGGAGTTTTTGTCAGCTAGGGGAAGGAGCAGAACAGATGTCTTTGAGTCTGAGTAATTTTAAGAAATACCTGCATCCTTCTGAAAATTCCTTCTAGCAACAGACAACTGCAACTTCAAAGCTGAACTCTGACACTTGGGTTAGGGCCAGCTCAGGGTAAAGAAGCTGAAAACTGAAGGTATTCCAAGCTGAAACAATGTACTCTGTGTTTCAGACTGATGATATCAAACCATATGTTTATCTGCCAGAAGTATCCCTAATTCATAACTTTCTAACTGGCAAAATGAAGGATTTTTACTGGCAGTGGGGCACTGACTGACAGGCTTTTGTATTCTCAGCTCCTGTATTCTTGCTTCTATCTCCTTACAGCTGGATCCACCCGAGGAGAAACTGTTCCCTTACCATGCTGCCAAGTAAGGGGGACTGACCCTGTACCATAAAGCAGGGTTAGAGCTACACAGCAGTCCCTGTTCAGATCAGAGCTGTGTTTGCCATTGCTTGTCTGAGGCTGTGGTAGAGATTTATTCTGCAGCAGTCTTATTCTCTCCGGTAGTTTCACTAAAGCTCTGACAGTACTTACAGTACAGTGAAAGTCAAGACTCCTGTATGTCATTCTTTTTATTCTTTGAATCACTGTTGCCATATATACAAAAGATATACAAATATGCAAAAGATATATAAATATATTTTGTACATGGCAACAGTGATTCAAGTAATACGGCCATATTCAGTGTATTGTTCTCCGTGACTGAAGTTAACTAGAGACCCACAGGTGTCTTCATTACAGAAGGGCTGTTAACTTTGCTAGCTGGGATACCTACTTGAATAATTACTTTCTGTTTAACTGAAATTCCACTCACAGTTTCTCTATCCTTCCATTCCTCTTCAAGCTCTTCCTTAACATCAAGGAAGCAAAATGTTTCAGTAGTTAATCCAGTAAAACTGTTTCTGGAAACACAGACTCATAGAATGGTTAGGGTTGGAAGGAACATTAAACCTCATTAAAGCTCATCCAGTTCCAACCCCCTGACATGAGCAGGGACACCTTCCACTAGACCAAGTCTTGCTCCAAGCCCCATCCAGCTTGGCCTTGAACACTGCCAAGGATGGGGTACCCACAGCTTCTCTGGGCAGCCTGTTCCAGTGTATCAGTCATCTGTAACAGCCACATTTTATAGAATGAAATGCATGCATAAAACCTGGGATCTCTATCATGGTATTTTATGTAAGTTTCATTAATGAAGTCTGGGAATCATTATACCAAAACACACACTTTGCTGGAGAGTTGTACAAGCCAGAATAAGAACCACTTCCAGTTGGCTGTGCATAAAGTCCAAGTTAGTAAAAAAGGGCATGGAAAGCTGCATTTTTAAAGAAGAGCAACTAAAGGACCATGACAGAAATCACTGTCCTTGTTTGCACAAATGTGGGGAGCTGGAAGTCAGGGTGTTCCTCCACATCGTATTCGTTGCAATAAATTAGCAGGTCCACTGCAGAGGGCAGAGGTTCCTTCTTCATCACACAGTAGGTACCAGTTTTCTTAGCCACCAAATATAGCAACCTACTAGTGACAGGTAATACAGCCATACTGCATAAGTAGCTAATTTAGCTAATTTCTAAATAAACACAATGTCAAAAAGTATCAATGCTTTTCAGTATATTGCAAGATAACACTAACTGTGTTGACCTCAAGAAAGATACCAGCTCCCCTTCAGTACTGTGCTTCTGAAAATTTTATAGCCACGTCTAGTTACCCTAGGATTGCAAAACTATTATTATCCTTTCTATGTAGCAGTAGGTCAGGCACAAAATCAGCAACTGACAGAAGTTCCAAGTTCTCCGAGTCATCTGTACCAACTTAGCAAACACATGAAAGAATAACTAACTCTGATAATCAACTGGTGATGATGGAATAAGGCAACTAACTCCTTTCAATTCTGTCTGATTAATCCCTGCCAGGCTTAGGAGCCTGTAATCAAGCACTTACCCAGTCTGGCCAGATTTTGTTTATGTCTTGGCAAAACCACTATAGCAAATAGGATAACAAAATATTTTCCCAACACAGTCCTCAGTGTTGATCCTGCAGTTACACAGCTCTCATCTTTTTTACTTTCTCTTTTGGTTGTTATCTTTCTCCACTCCTATTTTCATAACAAACTCATTTCAGGCTGCTTCGTAGTGTTGTTATTCACTGAGAACAGTTGTTTGAGCTGAGCTGGACTTCTGAGATAATTAACAGTATGAACCAAACTTACGGATGACAAGCCAGCTGTATAACTACGTAACTCACTTCCTTCGCTATCCATAGGAAAAACAAATTTATTCCAAAGTGGTTTAAAATAATAGTAGAAAATCATATTGATTTCATCAGGCTTTAAATTAGGTTCACAAAGGAGATCAAAGCAGGTGCTTCATCTGTCTACAGCTGACAATAAGTTTCTCAGAGTGTTCCCACCTTCTTCCAGATAAATCACAGTGCCTTTGTCAGGAGTTTGGCACGATGGCATCATCTCCAAACCTGTTGTAGTGTACAATGGCTCAGGGTTAGTAGGTATCCAATCTGAAAAAATAAGAGAGACACAAAAAGATTACAAGCAGGAAGAGTGTATGAGAGTCTTCATAATATGAAGGACACATCAAAAAGCAGTTAATCTTATTTAAACCAGTTGCACACAAACGAATAGGAAAGCCCCCTTTTGAACCTAATTTTTTGCACCTGTGAACAAATCTTCACTATAACTAAATTAAAATACACATTGATCTGTCCAAGGACCAACTTTTGCTGTGTAAACTTGCCTCTTCCCTGCACAGCTTGCTTACTACAGATGAGACTGATAATGGTGAACATTAGACAGCATTGGTACTGTTAGGAAAGCAGATGCCCCAACTACAAAGTCACTGACTGCTGACGACACTGACAGCAGATGCTGCATGACTATAATGCAGTGTAACCATGTAACTCACATGGCATCTACCTGGCATTGCCAAATATCTTTTGAACACTGATTCATTCTGACAGTAGGCCTTTTCTCACTGTAATACTCACAGCAGTCCTGTCCCATTCCATTCAAGATACTGGGATCTAGTTTCAAAGGCAAAAGAATCAGGGCACAGCTGTTTCCATCCCACTTCTGCATTTCCATTTCTACTGATTACTTCCAAACTGCAATTGGTTGTATCTAAAAGCACAGGGGCTGCTCAAATCGTCACTGTCCCAAAAAAGGCTTGCTGTATGTACAGACTGCATAAAAGCAGTTATTAGCTTATGTTCATATTTTACTGTATTGCCCTGCAATACAGTGCTGATATTGCTAGTAACAGCATATGAGATTAGTAAGACTTTGAATTTGTAAGACCTCAGGACTCAGGCTTGTTGAGTTTGCTCTGTCTGAACTTTTCTTTACCTGCCTGTAGCTTTGTTTCACTTAATTTAGCTGTGACAGCAATTTTTCTAATTGACCAGGTATGCATGGCTAATTTGCTTTATTTTTGTTTACTTTTGCGTGGTACAACCATAGGCTTATACAGACAGCAGTAACAAGTTGTTTTGTGTAGAAATGGAGACCTAGAGCTGGACAAAATTTGCTTTAGGGGCAACAAAGAGAACAAGGAAATAACATCTTACATATGTAAAGAACACTGTATGTGGTAAATTCAAACGTAACATAGAGCTGCAGACTGATGAAGAAAGAGAAAGGTGTAAGACTAAGCATGCAAACATAAATGATCCCAGAGTTGTCTAGATCCTAGAATAAGGAAGAAGATATCATCCTTGTATTTCTCCCAGCAAACGACTCCAGAGGCTGACAATTCTGAACAAATAGCTTCTTGATTCCACCCAAAGGAAACCTCTACAATGAAACTGCTGGCCACAGGAACGGAAGGAGCAGTGAAAAGAAAGCCAGAAGGGTGTAAGTGAAGCATACATACAACATTTTAAACTACATTATTATTTTTCTCCTCTCTGTAGCAATCAGATCTGGACTAATAATGATTTGTTTTCTAAGATTTCACTTAAACCGACAATAAATTCTTGGTGTGCCTCCTCTTTGCCCATACACAAGATTTTAAGCATAACACAATAACTTACCAATGTGCTCAATTCTGTCTCTGATGACTTCACATTGGTGTGGCCAATACACTAGAGAAAACTGGCTGGCAGTTGACAAGTCATCCAGATTCTGAGGCTCCCCAGGTTGCGGTTCCATTGCCTCCGAGTCTGTTCTGCCATTGGAAAAAGATAAGCACAAACAGAATCTATAAGAAAATCTATAAGAAAAGAACCCTCACATCAGTCTCTCTTGCTCTTCCAAGTGGAAACAGGCTGCAGAGATTATCTACATGAAAAATAACATAATTAAGCATGCCACAATAAAATGACATCGCACTAAAATGGAAATATAATGCTCCATCCTATCATTATGCTCCATATCTTAAAATCACACAGAATTTAAAAATAGTGTTGAATGAACAGTTAATTCATTAAACCACAAAGCACATCAAGCATCCAAATACAGCAGGGAATAGCTTAGTTGGGTTTTTACAGAAAATGTTGGCACCTTTTATTATTATTGCTTTATTACTAGTGTGTTATGGTAATGCTTACAATCTCAATGCCTGAGTCAAAATCTGTACTGTGCAATATTATACAAATCATAAAATCATAGAATAGTTAGGGTTGGAAAGGACCTCAAGATCACCTAGTTCCAACCCCCCTGCCATGGACAGGGACACCTCACAGTAAACCATCCCACACAAGGCTTCATCCAACCTGGCCTTGAACACTGCCAGGGATGGAGCACTCACAACCTCCCTGGGCAACCCATTCCAGTGCCTCACCACCCTAAAAGGAAAGAACTTCCTCCTTATATCCAATCTAAACTTCCCCTATTTAAGTTTGAACCCATTACCCCTTGTCCTGTCACTACAGTCCCTGATGAAGAGTCCCTCCCCAGCATCCCTATGGGCCCCCTTCAGGTACTGGAAGGCTGCTATGAGCTCTCCACGCAGCCTTCTCTTCTCCAGGCTGAACAGCCCCAGCTTTCTCAGCCTGTCTTCATATGTGAGGTGCTCCAGTCCCCTGATCATCCTCGTGGCCCTACTCTGGACTTGTTCCAACAGTTCCATGTCCTTTTTATGTTGAGGACACCAGAACTGCACACAATACTCCAGGTGAGGTCTCACAAGAGCAGAGTAGAGGGGCAGGATCACCTCCTTCAACCTGCTGGTCACACTCCTTTTGATGCAGCCCAGGATACGGTTGGCTTTCTGGGCTGCGAGCTCACACTGAAGCCAGCTCATGTTCATTTTCTCATTGACCAGCACCCCCAAGTCCTTCTCCACAGGGCTGCTCTGAATCTCTTCTCTGCCCAATCTGTAGCTGTGCCTGGGATTGCTCCGACCCAGGTGTAGGACCTTGCACTTGGCATGGTTGAACTTCATAAGGCTGCTATCAGCCCACTTCACAAGCGTGTTGAGGTCCCTCTGGATGGCATCCCTTCCCTCAAAACTTACTACACACCATGTATGTAACAAGATAGTACTGGCTAGCACAACAGGAGAGGTAACAATTTGATGCTATCAAATTCTGTAAAGCAACAGAGACATTTGGAGGAGGTAGAGGATTATTTTGCTCATCAGCAAGGAATTTTTGAAAGTTGTGAGAAGCCACTTGAATGAAAACATGACAGGCAAAGAAAAAGCTTTGGAAAAAATCTAGTAATCAGATGATTAGGACTAAGGTATTGTGCAGTGATCTCAGTACTGCCTAAAGCTAATAACTTTTCTTTGTCATAGGTATGAAAAGATACCTTTTCAAAGCATTCCCTGTCCTTCCTTCTATCTGCTTATAGTAGGCCAAATGATAAGAGCTTGGTTCCACGGCAAGTTTTCTGTATTTGCTTTGCTCTGAATCACACACCAGCACCCATAAGACCTATGTTACCAGAAAAAAATATAAATCTCATCAGCTTTAGACCTATTTTCTAGATCCAATTCTCCTCACAATAAACAAAAGAATGTAGTAAAAGAGCTTCACCTGAAAGAGCTGGTTTAGATGGCATCGTGTGCGAAAAGTAAAGAAAAACCCAGACCTATTTTTAAACTCCAGCGGATACCTAACTCTAATGGATATCTGGCTGCTATAACGCAAATCAGTAACCAGTGATCAAGGGCATGCTGCAAGCTAGAACTAAGGTAACTATTCATCTAAGATCCATAAAGTGTGACTAGACCTACCTCCAGATTTGTTTAGACCTTGACAGTTAGTGAAAACTTGTATCTTTCTCCTTCCCCTGCCTTGCACCCTGTAGTCTTACAGGGAAAATGTAGGGGGATAACTGAAAGGGTCTCAATGTGTAAGAACAGCACATTGCTGACTGTCTTCCGTCACAAGTGAGTTAGGGGGCTAAAAAAAAAATTAAAATCAGCAGTCCACAGTAGGACAGCGTGCAATTGTCTGCTGTCAAAGAGAACACCTGCCTCTGAAAGCCAACCGTATCCTGGGCTGCATCAAAAGGAGCGTGACCAGCAGGTCAAAAGAGGTGATCCTGCCCCTCTACTCTGCTCTTGTGAGACCTCACCTGCAGTATTGTGTGCAGTTCTGGTGTCCTCAACATAAAAAGGACATGGAACTGCTGGAACAAGTCCAGAGGAGGCCACGAGGATGATCAGGGGACTGGAGCACTTCCCGTATGAAGATAGGTTGAGGAAGTTGGGGCTGTTCAGCCTGGAGAAGAGAAGGCTGCGTGGAGACCTCATAGCAGCCTTCCAGTACCTGAAGGGAGCCCATAGGGATGCTGGGGAGGGACTCTTCGTCAGGGACTGTAGTGACAGGACAAGGGGTAAGGGGTTAAAACTTAAACAGGGGAAGTTTAGATTGGATATAAGGGTGGTGAGACACTGGAATCAGTTGCCCAGGGAGGTTGTGAGTGCTCCATCCCTGGCAGTGTTCAAGGCCGGGTTGGATGAAGCCTTGTGTGGGATGGTTTAGTGTGAGGTGTCCCTGTCCATGGCAGAGAGGTTGGAACTAGATGATCTTGAGGTCCTTTCCAACCCTAACTACTCTATGATTCTATTTTATTTTGGCTTATGGTGAGAGTAAGAATTAGGCCAAATCTGCATGGTCATTATTATCCTGTCCACCAGCTCAAGGACTTCTGGACCCTTCCCCTTGTCCTCTTTTGTTGCCCCAGTGCATCTCTCATGAAGTAACAGTATCCCTACTGTTGTGTGAAAAGCTAAAGCAGCAAACTGATGTAAGAAATAAAATGCTTTTCAGCTGCATTAATTAACCCTCTGATCCCACTCATCAAGCAAGCCTGAGAGTAGGAGAGGCGAAGGAAACCAACAGCTATGATAGCCTTCCTGGTGGCAGCTAAGATACATGTCACTATTATCCGAAAGCAATAATGAATACGTGAACTTGATGCTGGGGAACTGAGGCGTAACACTTGGCAAAAGTTAAAAAAGCACAGCTCTGCAGCCAAAGTGCACGGGAGCCACGAAAAGCAATCAGCAACCCGGCGTTAAATTTGAAGCACATTGGCAAGGCAGCACTGAAACAACAGTGCTCGTCACCTTCGCTGCACATAACAGAAGTTTTATTTCCTGGGTTTTCAATCTGGTCCCCCTTCAAAAATACCATGTTCAATCAAGAGCCAATTCTCCTTCCCGAAATACGAATGCTGGTAACACCAAATGCATTTCACAGCTAGTAAAAATACTATTTACTGCTCCAATGTACATTCACCGTATTTGCAAACGTAATACGGGGTTCCTAAAAGCCTGCTAATCCACCACCTGATCAGGAGCTTGATTTTTATGTATGTGATACACAGCAAGGTCCCCAAATTTAGTTCACAGCCACACGTGCTCTGGGATGCATTCCGGGTGCTTGTAGAAACGGTCTGTTACCTGAGCTGCTTACTGATTTTCTCGTTATGATACAGGGTCAATGAAATGTACAATGTATATCAAAATCACTTTGTAAATTGATAGAAAGAACATGGATAGCTCTGTCATAAATAATAGTAAAAGAATTTACTTACTTTATAGAAAAGGGGGGATTGATACAGGGTTAATGAAATGTACAAAGGAAAATACAGGGGATTGTATAAGAGAGTTAGAAGAATCCCTTGCTTAAACAAAAGTATTGTCTGCTGTAAACACCTATTATGCTTACTACTGATGCGGGGAGGAGACAGAGGCCTGATTCTACTGATAAGCAACTATTGACAAGGAAATGCGAATGTCTGGGTCTATTGATAAGGGGGAGAAGCTGATGATTTATGGATGAGATACTGACCAAACCCTAAAGCCATGCGCGAAGATTAAAAGGTGAAAAGTTTAAGAAGAGGAAGACTCATTTACTTCACCTTGAGACCCCTGCCCATGACCACAGGGGGCACTGCGCAGGCGCAAAGGACCTTCTAGCTCATTATAATACGAAGGGGGGACAGATACTAAATATGTATAGGCCTATCAGTAATCTAATGCATATGTATGCCTTAAGGGAATAAATGTAAAGGAAAAACGACCCTGGGTGTGCATACTTTGGAGGAACGATCCCCATGCACCTCAGCGCTGAATAAAGCATACCTACTTTACAACTTTAACGAGTTGTGGAGTCAGTCCGCGTATCAGTTAGATGCGGCTGGTTCTAATTACAGCTAACTTACCCACGACCTGGGACCACCTCAAACGGGGACCGACGGGATTTACTAAGCTGCCTTCCTGGCGGAGAGACTGTCCCGACTTCGCCCCGCGGCCCGCCGCCGGGCTCGGGTCAGGGTCATACCGGGGAGGCAGCGGCTCCGCCGTGAGCCCTCCCTCCAAGGCACGGCCGCGGCCCCGCGCCGCCAGCAGCAGACGCCCGCCGCGTCCGCCCCAGAGCGCGCAGGGAGCCGCGCAACCGCCCGCGGCACCCGCCCTCTCCCGCGAGAGGTCAGTGCGGGCCCGGCGGGGCGCCGCGCATGGGCCAGCTGGGGCGGGTGTTGCGCCGGCGGCCCGGTGTGCCGGGAGCGGGATCAGCCAAGTTGGAGAAGGCCTTTCAGGTCACCAAGTCCAGCCGTTCCCGCAGCACTGCCAGGTCCGCCACAAACCATGTCACCGAGGGCCTCGTGTACGTGGTTTGTGAATGCTCCCGGGGATGGTGATTCCACCACTTCGGAAGCCTGTTCCGAGGAAAATGCCTGAGTACCATTTCAGTGAAGGCAGTTTTTCCTAATACCCAGTCTAGACCTCCCCTGGCTCAGGTAGAGGCTAATTCCTCTTCTATTGCTTGTTACTTGGGAGAGGAGACCAACACCTATCTAGCTCCATCCTCCTTTCAGGCAGCTGTAGAGAGAGATAAGGTCCCCCTTGAGCCCTCGGTTCTCCAGACTAAACAACCCCAGTTCCATCAGCTGTTCCTCATCAGACTTGTGCTCCACACTCTTCACCAGCTCCACTGCCCTTCTCTGGACCTGCTCCAGCACCTCAATGTCTCTCTTGTAGTGAGGGTCCCAGAACTGAACACATCATTTGAGGTATGGCCTCACCAGTCTTCAGTACAGGGGGATGATCGCTGCCCTGGCCTTGCTGGCTACACCAGTGCTGATACAGGCCACAATGCCGGTGGCCTTATTGGCCTCCTGGTCAGAAGCTGGCTCTTGTTGAGCAGCTATCAGTCAGCAGCCCCAGGTTCTTTTCCTCTGAGCAGCTTTCCAGACACTCTTCCCAAGCCTGGAGTGTTGCATGGGGCTGTTGTGGCCGAAGTGCAGGACCCGACACTTTGCTTTGTTAGCCCCTGCCTCTGGCCAGCCGGGCTGCAGGGGCTGAGTGGCAGGGTTGTGCTGCTGTGTCCACGCCTAACAAGTGCAGGGTGCGGGCACAGCCACCCTATCTGTTAGGTGGCAGTACCTACACCCTGGCCCGTGAAGGAGTTGCCACTCCTGAACAGTACTCCTCCCACTGTACAGTTGAGACAGGGTTCTTTGCAGCTGTTTGAGGAGGCATGAGCAAGCAGCCATACGTGGGCCACGACCTGACAGACACCCCAGGGGATACATCTACTCTAGGTTCTCTGTGCCTGACAGACATTTGAATGATACATTTCCCAGTCTTCTCATTCATAGAATCATAGAACAGTTTGGGTTGGAAGGGACCTTAAAGCTCATCCAGTTCTAATCCCCTGCCACGGGCAGGGACACCTTCCACTAGAGCAGGTTGCTCCAAGCCCCATCCAACCTGGCCTTAAACACTGCGAGGGATGGGGCAGCCACAGCTTCTCTGGGCAACCTGTGCCAGCGTCTCACCACTCTCACAGTAAAGAATGTCTTCCTAATATCTAATCTGAATCTTCCTTTTTTCAGATGAAATCCATTCCCCCTTGTCCTGTCACGACATGCCCTTGTAACAGGTCCCTCTTCAAATTTCTTGTAGGCCCCCTTTAGGTACTGGAAGTCTGCTCTAAGACTTCCCTGGAGCCTTCTCTTCTTCAGGCTGAACACACCCAGCTCTCTTAGCTTGTCTTCATAGGAAAGCAGCTCCAGCCCTCTTATTCTTATGGTACCATAGGTGCTTTCTGTAGAGTTTCACCAGCACTTTCATGGACAGAAGATGTTCTGTGGAGTAATCTGTTTTCTAGTGTCTTGTTGCATGCTGGTGGTTACCATATGACTTCAGTATCATGGCTACAATAATTAGATTTTGTATTTTTTTCACATCATTCCTATTGTCTAAAACAGGTAAAAGGGGATATAGGAGGTTGCACTGAGCTTTAGGTATCATTGCTAGCAACACAGCAGGGCTGCAAAAATCACATATAGTTTGATTCCTTCTTCCTTGGCATACCTCTGAGAGGGGATGGCCCTCTTAATTTCTAGCTCCCTTGCTATAATTCTTCACCCAAACAAGCTAGCTTCTAGAGCTGCAGCTCTGCACAAGGCCCAGAGAAGTGCCTGGAGACCTGTCTGTTGCTTTCCTAGGGCATGGTCAATGGCTAAAGAGAGGAGCAAAGGACTAACAGAAAGGGGAATTTAGAGAGGAGTTCAGGAGTAACTGTGATGTTGGGGGTTGCATGCACCTAAGCAAACTAGCTGGACTCCCTTAGCTTCCTCTGTTATCCATGGCAGCTACACTCAAAGAACAATCCAGAGAGTGACCAGTAGCTAAAATAGGAGTCCAAATTGGTTGAGTGTGAATATTCATGCTCAGTATTTCTGTGAATTAGGGGCAGGCATGACTGCCCAGCACCCTGAACCTTGGCCAGAGCAAGTCACAAAGGTGGCATGCAGTCACAGAAGGAACTGTGAGTGGTAAGCATACTCTTCTACTGAGCAGAAGAGAGAATTTGAGCCTTCCTCTTAAAGCAGAGGAAAACACCCCAACAACAAAACAAAATGCAACTTCTGCATCTTGCTCAATCATTCATTCATTCGTTTGTTCATTTTGTATGCCATGGTTATCCTTTAAATCCTTGTAAAATAAGTAAACTGTGTGAATGTAGATTGTGGGAAGTACTTTGTATGTAGGTGGCTGCAGTAAGTGCAGCAGCAGTACCAGCTGCTCCACACCGCTTTGGTGCCTGGATTTGATTTTAATGACTATGAAAAGCTCTTTGTAATAGATCAGTTTGCCTAGTTTTACTCTTGTTCTGGATGTTCATCTTCAAAGCAGGTATAAATCTCTCCAGCATTCAGTACAGACAAATAAATGGATACTTTGGTTTTTATAGGAAACCAAACATTTAAAACCATTCTTCAGCATAGTGGAAATTATGCATCTTTGCTTGCATCTTTAGATGTGCCATAATGCCTTTTAGAGGAGCATTCTTATATCAATTGTAGGAATATACTGCTGCTGAAGCTGGTTTGGACATTTTCTCATGCTAATAAATTTGTTAAAATACTTGGATTTTCCTGTGATATGGTCCAATTGCATTTAGTCAGTGAATGCTTGTGACATATTACTACTGCATGTTACTGAAAGTGTACCGTACTTTTACAGATCTGTGGTCTTTCGGTCAGTGATAAACTAGTTGAATCAGAAAGTTAGTTGCTATTGAACTGAAGTTGCTGGGGAAGAGTGGAGGTGTATAAGGATGCACTCTTTCCATGCCCATTAGAGGCCATGCTGACAGCTAATAGTCATCTCGTGAGGTAACATTAACCCATTGCAAGTGCTGTTTTTGTTACTTTCCATTATTCTTTGCTTTGTTTACTACAGGTTGTTGCAAACTTCTGGAGCACTGAACTGTCTTTTACTCTTTTTATTTGTACATCCACTGATAAATTTTTTAAAATATGTATTACATTGGGAATGGGAGGAGTCCCAGTATGCCCATCTGAAATGCAGGAAACACCTGTATATACCAGCTTATTTAGACTGAGTTGTTGCATATATATGGATTGATAGTATATAGACAGACACAACAAATACATGCTGTTTGGCTATTTTTGTGAGTAGTGAACAGTAATAATTTTCAAGAGTATAGAATTGAACAACTTCACTGAAGTTTGTGATACTGTAAGGGTCAATTCAAAGGCAGAATTAAGCTCTAAAACGATCAGTAAAATGCTTATGGGTATTCTAGTTGACAGAGTGATTAACTAGTTCTACTCAAAAGTCACTGGAGGAATTTGCATCTCATTGTGAGAGCTCACATTTACAAAAATCCAAAATACTCTTTTTTGTTTTCTTAGCATTCATTAGCCAAGCATTTGAAAGTGCTGGACTGGGTTGCACAAGAAAAGGTAAAACCTTCTACTGGGAGAATGGCACTGCCTTGAGAGGGGCCTTGTGAGTTCCTTGTGATAGTCTAACATGTACTTAAGCAAATGTAGAATTTGCTACAGCACAATGTTATTTCTATCAGGAATCTTCCCCTCCACCCCCACCATGATTTATAACTATGACTTTGAAAATGAACTATTGACTTAACTCCAACAGCGGCAATGTAGAGAAGTCCCTGATTCAAGAAGGGGTTTTTGGTAGCTTAGCACACCCAGACAATGTTATCGGTCATCCCTGTTTACTTTAATTTATACATGTTTTTCAGTACACAGTATAGACATTTCAGTCTCTTTTCATATCTTGAGAATATTTGGTTTCCACTGTGATTCTGTATGCTCGTCTTCCTGAAATGCACATTGTCTAACAAATGCACATATATTTTCTAGGGATGAAGGAGAATGAAGTGACAGGTATGAGGGTATGATCATTTACAGATGGATTAAGCAGTCTCATGAGAAAAATCTTACCTGCTTTAGGCCCATCAAATAGCAGTTCCCCTTGTCTTTCTCTCCAGAGCATTTATGACCAGTATTTATGATTCTACAGCCTTAAGAAATTCCTGTAAAATGGCCAATACATAGATGATGGTAAAGGTGACAGGCTGTGTCACTGAATTGCTTTTCAAGATGCTGTGTGTAAGAACACACATCCTGAATCAGGTCCAACTGATGCCAACTTCACACCCAACAGCCACCTGCACCAAGGTTATCCCTGCTTTACACTGATGCAAATGAAGTCAGAACTTACACTCTGCATTTCAAAAGCTGTACAGGTTATTATGACCTTTGTCAATAATTTATTTTGATACAAACAGAATGCGAAGAGGAATGTAAGCCTCATATACTTGCAAGTGAAAAGCTCCCTTACTGAATTCCTGGGAAGGGGCTGTTTGAGAGAGGAGAAGGAGGTATAAGACAGTTTGGGGCTCTTGGCTGCTGTAATGTGAATGTTCCCCCTGGGATTCTGAGGAAAAGAAGGTAACAAAGAATTGCATTGAATAAATTGCACTTGAGTACAACTACAGATTTTGTTTTGTGTTTGTCTAGGATGAACTAAGCTATTTTCTGTTACCAAAGGCCTTCCCCATGTTGTCAGTTTTCAGAATTCCTCCACTCTGCCTGACTTATATTATATTATATTTATTATATTTTGTTCCTCCACTGCCCCCACTCCTGCCCAGAGAGGTGGTTGGATGCACTATCCCTGGAGACATCAAGACCAAGCTGGATGTGGTTCTGGGCAACCTGATCTAGTCGAAGATGTCCCTGCTCATTGCAGGGGGGTTGGACTAGGTGACCTTTGAAGATACCTTCCAACCCAAACTGTTCTATGTTTTTATGATTCTATACTCTTTTGCACTGGGTTACAGCTGTCATGGTTTAGACAAAAGTCAGCCATAAATCACGCAGTTGCTCTCTCACTCCTCCCCCCCCACCCTTGCCCTCCCCCTACTCCCAGAGGGGCAGAGAGGAGAATCGAAAAGAATGCAACTCCCACGGGTTGAGATAAGAACAGTTTAGTAACTAAGGTATAACACAAATCACTACTGCTACCACCAATAATAATGATAAAGGAAATAACAAGGGAAGAGAATACAACACCTCAGCACCAGCCAACCGATAAGTCTCCCAGCCCCACCCGACCAAGCACCGACTGATACCTCGTCCAGCCCTGCGGTCCTGGCCCTTCCGGGTAACTCTCCGTTACATCCTAGGCATGATGTGCCGTGGTACGGAATACCTCTTTGGCTAGTTTGGGTCAGGTGTCCTGTCTCTGCTTCTTCCCGGTTTTCCCTCCTCCCTGGCAGAGCATGAGGCTCAGAAAGTCCTTGGTCAGACTAAAACATTTGTGTTATCAGCTCTGTTCCCAGCCCGAAAGTCAAAACACAGCGCTGCATCAGCTACTAAGAAGAAGACAATTGACTGCTACTGCTGAACCCAGGACGCTGTCTTATACAGCCAACATACAGCTCATCAGCCCAGGCTCCTAGTAAAATGGTCTTTGAAGACTGCTGCTCATTCTTCTGCCTCTTCCTTCAGTCCCAGTTCCTGAATTTTTCTGATACAACAGGTGCTTTCAAGACACCCAAGTGAAAGTCAGTTGATCACCATCTGGAAGGCAATAAGAAGTTCACTTAAAAAAATTAATATGAATCAGAACATG